>NC_060138.1:867716591-868357428 GCF_021461385.2 Schistocerca piceifrons | reverse complement strand
GGTAACGTCACAAGTGTGGGAACGGCGTTACTCATCCGCAGACAGTCGGTAGATGCCTCATGTGAGGCGGGTGTAGCAGGGAGTCAGTGGCTGACTGGGTGGGTTATCAGGTAGTTCTCCCAGAGACCATGCTGGTTGAGCAGCAGACAGATACCGTTTGAAGTGTGCCATTAATGAGCACTTCATACGTGTTGTTATGCCCCGATATGACTCTGTGTGGGCCTGAGTATGGAGGTCTGAGTGCCGGTCTGACAGTGTCATCATGCACCATGATGTGAGTGCATGACGCCAAGTCCTTATGCAGAAATATGGGTGGGCAGTCCAGGTGGAGGCACACAAATGTTAGCGATTAACTCCTTAACGTGCCCCGACGAATGTCAAGTCGCATGTTTGATCTGGATGGAGTGAAGGCTTGACTACCTCTGCTGGGAGTGTGAGGGGTTCTCCATACAGTACTTATGCAAGGTATGTGCCAAGGTCCTCTTTTGTATGTGGCCCAAATGCCTAACATTACCCATGGTAAGGTGTTGGCCCACTCACCTCTGTGGCACATCAGAGAAGTTTTAAGCGTTCGGTTGCCAGCATTTGGCAGAGCCCATTGCTCTAGGGGTGGTATGCAGTACTCCTAAATCGTTTCATCACCCCACACAGTCACAAAGCTGTAGGAAGAGGGTTGACTCAAACTGGCAGCACCTGATCAGTGATGATAGAAACCGGGCAGCCGAGGCACGAGATCCACATTAATAAAAGGCTCAGGCCACTGCGTTGGCTGTGATACTAGTGAGGGGAATTACCTCTACCCAGCGGGTAAAACTGTCAATGGTGGACAGTTTAAACAGAACGTACCCAAGGGGGTAAGGCCTGACAATATCGATGCGTATGTGATGGAATCTTCTTTTTTGCCACATCGAACTTAGCCATGGGGGGCTGTGCATGATGTCCTACTTTTGCACGTGACATTGTTTTATCACGCGGGCCAAATGAAATGTCACATACCATACATGTGGTAGTGTGAATGCCAGGGTGTGCCAAGTCATGAATACTATTAAAAATGTCCTGGCGGAGAGGTGCATAAATCATTGGACGTATGTGTCCTGTTGAAATGTCACACCAGATGGGTGGTTGAAAACCCAGGAAGTGTCTGTAACTCTAGTTTGAGTCTCTGTTTTAACATCGGAGCACAATGGCAGTGCGTTCAGTATCCTCTGTCTTCAATTTAGGGAGTTCACTGAGGTCCAATTGTGAAGATAAAACCAACACATGAGATAGAAAATTGGTAACGACATTGTCTGCCCCTCTGATGTAACGTATGTCATTCATAAACTGACATATGAGGTACATATGATGAAAACATCTTGGGGGTGAGTCCTTGCTAGGTTATGGAAAGTATATACCAATGGCTCATGGTTGGTAAATACATGAGATGGCGACCTTTGATATCGTCCTGGAAATATTTGATAGCGGGCCACTGTGTCAGCTGTGATACTAGTAAGAGGAATTACTCTACCCAGCAGGTAAAACTGTCAATGGCAGACAGCATGGAACAGAAGAGGCCTGAGGGGGGGTAAGGGCCCAACAGTATCGATGTGTATGTGCTGTAATCTTCTTTTTGCCAACATCGAACATACCCATGGGGTGCTGTGCATCACATCCTACTTTTGCATGCTGACAAGCCACACACGCTCATGCCCCAACTGCGACACTGTTTTATCATGCTGAGCCAATGAAACGTTCACATACCAGACATGTGGTGGCGTGAATGCGCAAACAGTTTCCAGTCCAAGGTCGACCATTTATGTTGGGAAGCGGACAGTTTGTGGGAAAAAAATTTGAGTGGTTGTACAACAGAACCCACTGATTGATGAAGTACCACCCCCCCACTGCTGTATCACTCGCATCTGTAGTAAGCGAGATGGGAGCATCAGGAATGAGATGAGTGTGTGTAACGGCTTTCTGTAAGGCTGACTTTAGGTATCGAATGCGCAACTCATATCTGGAGTCCACATGACCGCCCGAGTCCCTAGAGTGTTTTTTTCCTGCGAGAGCATCCGTCACTGGGGGCTTGTATGTCAGTGGCAGGGGGGATGTGGTTTGCAGTAGTAATTTACAGTCAAGGAAGCGGCAGAGGCCCTGAAAATCTTTAGGCAAAGGCACCGTACTAATGGCCTCAACCCATTCGGGTAGGGGGCAGATGCCGTCGGCAGAAACCCCATGGCCCAGAAATGTGACACTAGGTGTGGCAGAGTTGTGACTTAGCATCATTCACCTGTGACACCATTTGATTTTAATAGTTGGAACACCTGTATTTAAATCTAGTTCATGTTCCTCAAGGGATGAAGAAAAAATTGGCAAGGTCGTCCAGGTAGGCATATGCAAAGTCCAGTTTTCTGACCAATGAGTTGATGAACCGTAGCTACATCCGTGCCGGCATTTTTAAGGCGGAATGGCATAAACAAATACTTGAACAACGAACGGGGTGATGATAGCGGTTTTTTCAACATCCTCCGGTGCCATTGGCAGTTGCTGATATGCATTGTGACAGTTTATTAAAATGAAAATTCATGGCCCCGTGCAGTTGGGAAACAAAGTATTGAATATTTGGGATGGGATAATTATCTAGAATTGTTCTGGTGCTAAGCGCCTGATAATCACCGCAGAGGCGGAAAGTGTCATCTTCCTTGGGGCACCAAATGAATGGGTGACAACCAACTACTAGAAGAAGGGAGAATAGTCTTATGATCTAAAAGTTCCTGAATAATAGCCTGGGGGCGGTATGCGGGGTGAGCAGAATATTGTATACCTGGTCAGTGATCTTCAGATTGGCTTCTAGTGGGGCTGAAGTCACATGGAGAAGTTGAATTTGAACTTCTGGAGGAAGTTTGAGCAACCAGATGCATCAAAGTGTAACATCTGGCATGTGACGTGCGTCTCTCACAGTGTGGAGATGACGCCAGAGCTGCAACGGGGATCTGAATCCGCAACTTGTGACTGATGAGCAGATAGGCTTCCTCTGTCAATGTGGATAGTTGCTCAACGATGGTACATCAGGCGAATGCATATTTGTCCATAGAGGAAGGCAGAGCCACAATATCGTAGATCAGGTCCAGTTCATCATGGAGGTGACACAGTAGGCAAGGGTTGCATCATCAGAAAAGAGGGAAGGAGAGGGAAAGACGAAAGGATGTGGGTTTTAAGGGAGAAGGTAAGGAGTCATTCCAATCCCGGGAGTGGAAAGACTTACCTTAGGGGGAAAAAAGGACAGGTATACACTCGCACACACACTCATACCCATCCGCACATGTACAAACACCAAGCAGACAAGTGACAAGTGGCAAATGTGGTGCACCAAGGCTGGAGTAGGGTGTCAACAGTTTGGACAATTTATTTAAGTGGTGTCTGGGACTCTCCCCCCAGGTGCTGGAATAAAAAGGTTTCTGTTTCAGAGATGTTGTTTATGTAGTGAGGTTTTCACGGTAACTTATATTGCAGAGGGGAGCCTGTGCCATGGATAGGTCTTTTGCAGTACAAGGTTTGTGAAGGATAGGGACTGGTGCAATCTGAAAAGCTGAAGGTGCTTGTGAATATAGGTTTGGGACACAAAGCAGGGGGTTTTTATGGTTGGACCATTGGGGGGGGGGGGGGTTCCATGGTTCAAGGGCATTTAAGGAACTGCATGTGCTACAGGGGAGGGGGTAATCTTTTAAACTGGTGCAGAAAGATGGGTCAAAGTGGACAAAATTCAGGAAATTTTTTAACAGTACGCTCAACCCCTAAAGCCTTATGCATGTTGTTGTTGTGGTCTTCAGTCCAGAGACTGGTTTGATGCAGCTCTGCATACTACTCTATCCTGTGCAAGCTTCTTCATCTCCCAGTACCTACTGCAATATACATCCTTCTGAATCTGCTTAATGTATTCATCTCTTGGTTTCCCTCTATGATTTTTACCCTCCACACTGCCATCCAATACTAAATTGGTGATCCCTAGATGCCTCAGAATATGTCCTACCTTGTGCATATTGATCACTATATCTATCAGTGCCCTTCAGACTCCAAACATAACACTTCTTTCTTTACACACCTCACGAACTGTATCCTCACCCACAACTATGTTTCCTTGCAAGGGATGGCATACTGACAAATCTGTGGCACAGCCAAGGATATGTGCATGGCACCCTCCAATGCCAACATGTTTATTGGCTATCTAGTAGAATATTATGTATCCTCCCTAAACTACCAATTGGGTCTGGTCTAGAGGTTCTTTGGCATCTTCAGGATCTTGACTCGGGGCCAAGACATCCTGTCCTTCACAACCTCGACTGCTTCTCTCCTGTAAGGTTCACCTGGTTATCCTCTACCTAACATGCCATCTTCCTGGTTGTTCTCCTCCACCTCTCTGATGTCTCCAACCACACATCTGCCCACAATTAAACCCACTAACCACCAGCAGTACCTGCATTTAAACAGCCGCTAGTAATCTCACACCACAAAAGTCCTTTGCAAACAGTTTAACCTCAATATGTCTGCACTGATGAGAACCTCCTTTGTTCAGTATGCTGAAGGACTCACTGAGCCTTTCACACACAGGCAATACTGGCACCCTCCTAACCTAGTCCACAAACAGATTTCACAAACCATATCCTCTAACATTCCCAATCCTCCAACAAGCCCCAAGTATCAGCCACAAAGGAGCATACCCCTCATCAGCCAGTATCACCCTGAACTCGAACAACTGAGCCATATTTTTCAGCAAGCTTTGATTATCTCTTATCCTGTCTTGAAATGAGGGAGATACTCAATATGATCCTTCCCACTCCTCTTATGGTGTTTTCCGTCACCCTCTTGACATAAACGTAATTCACATCCATCCTTATGCCATTTCCACTCCACAGGTATCATATCCTAGAGGCAGAAAAAAGATGCAAGACATGTCCAATGCATGCACCCACCACTTCCTACTCCAGTCTTGTCACAGAGTATCCTGCCCCATAAGAGTTCAGGCCACCTGACAACAGCCATGTTATTTACCATTTTTGCTGCAGACACATCACAGCTTTTTATGCCATTACCAAGAAGCTTTCCATCAGGAAATTTAATAATCACAGTATCTCAGATTTTTACCAGATACCACTGTTTTCAATTGTTTTTTAATTGCCTTTTCTTCCATCCTCTTGTGATACCATCACTTATCAATAACACAACCCCCCCCTTATCTTAGGGGGAAAAAAGGACAGGTATACACTCGCACACACACACACACATATCCATCCGCACATACACAGATGCAAGCAGACATTTGTAAAGGCTTGCGTCTGTGTATGTGTGGATGGATATGTGTGTGTGTGCGAGTATATACCTGTCCTTTTTTCCCCCTAAGGTAAGTCTTTCCACTCCTGGGATTGGAATGACTCCTTACCCTCTGCCTTAAAACCCACATCCTTTCACCTTTCCCTCTCCTTCCCTCTTTCCTGGTGAAGGAAACATTTGTTGCAAAAGCTTGAATTTTGTGTGTATGTTTGGGTGCCTATCAACCTGCCAGCACTTTCGTTTCGTAAGTCACATCATCTTTGTATATATATATAGAGGGAAACATTCTACATGGGAAAAATATATCTAAAAACAAAGATGATGAGACTTACCAGACAAAAGCGCTGGCAGGTCGATAGACACACAAACAAACACAAACATACACACAAAATTCTAGCTTTTGCAACCAACGGTTGCTTTGTCAGGAAAGAGGGAAGGAGAGGGAAAGACGAAAGGATGTGGTTTTTAAGGGAGAGGATAAGGAGTCATTCCAATCCCGGGAGTGGAAAGACTTACCTTAGAGGGAAAAAAGGACGGGTATGCCTGCTTGTATCTGTGTATGTGCGGATGGATATGTGTGTGTGTGTGGGAGTGTACACCCGTCCTTTTTTCCCCCTAAGGTAAGTCTTTCCACTCCCAGGATTGGAATGACTCCTTACCCTCTCCCTTAAAACATACATCCTTTCGTCTTTCCCTCTCCTTCCCTCTTTCCTGATGAGGCAACAGTTTGTTGTGAAAGCTTGAATTTTGTGTGTATGTTTGTGTTTGTTTGTGTGTCTATCGACCAGCCAGCGCTTTCATTTGGTAAGTCACATCATCTTTGTATATATATATATATATATATATATATATATATATATAATTTTTTTCCCTATACTGAAGTATCTTACTGTACTGTATAAAGTCACATGAAAGTCATAGGGAGAATATTTCTGATTCATTTATATACTACAGATAGGATAGGAGAAGAGTTTGACTGCCTCAGGAAACATGAAATAGGAGACAGACAGCTGGGTAAGCATTATCACCACACAGTGAATTCAACACAGAATGTTGAACCCCCTATTTGCTAATTGCACAAGAAATTAGTTCCAAATATTGAATCAATGCAGAGATTTAGAATCACCGTGAAACTGCACTCCAACAGCTGTCCTGGCAATTTCACAGTTCATAATACCTCTCATTTCACACTCTTTGATAGCTTACTAGTGGCACAAATAATTTTTATTCCAGAAACGTGCATCACTACAATACTCTCGGTGTTCTTAATACATTCAAAAACTGCCTGTGAAATGGCATTCAAATCACTACCAAGATCCAGTAAACACTTAACATGTATACCCTGTACACTTGCTGTTATTACAGAGTGGCACACTTCCTTTTTACTTACCATGTGATCTTATTCATACAACAAATCCTCATTAATACTTTCCCTGGAAATACTGACATCCTGCTTACCAAAACAACTATTAGACACAGTCAAATGACAGATAGCATGGTCCTCTTCCTCCTTACCATTCTCATTAAGCCCTAACTCTTCATTAGGCCTACTACTACCCTCCTCCATTCTTTCTTTACTTAATACATTGCCATTTTTATCAATGATAAATTCAAATACTTTGTCCTCATCACTACTGGCTTTGTCATTCCTATCATCATTACAACTACTGTCAGAATCAGACCCATTGTCACTTTCTCTATGCTTTAGATTTTGTACCTCTTCCATCTTTTTCTCCATTTGAGCCAATTTTGAATTTACATTTTTATTTACTTTTACCATTTTTTCCTCTACTACTGCTGCACACTTGGTTTCTACCTCCATTTGTAAATAATTTTTAATCTGATCGTTTTGGTTCTCAAGTTTAACCCTTTTTGTATATATATTACACATAATTTGCCTTAACGTCAGTTCCAATTTTCCATAATCACTATCATCCTCCAAATTAGCCTTGACTGAGTCATTCTGTTCATTTAAAAACTTAACCTCTAGAGCTTTGTTATCAATCACATCAGTCCCCTGCTGTCAATTCTCCCCCATCACACTGTCTTGTTCATTAAGGCCACTCATTATGTATCGCTTAATATAAAATCGCTTTTGCTATGAATTACCTCATTTTTATTCATTCATCCGCTGCTGCTAGAGTTGTCATCTTGATTTGTCCACTGCAAGGCTGCAGCAATTTGTAATTTTCTCAGTGATGTGTACTGTTTATCCCGATCAGCTGTGTCCATCTGTATGCTGAGTGGCTGCTCCTGTACTCAGTGGCTGCTCCATAGAACCCACTCGCTGAATGGCTGCTGTCATACTGTGGGTATGGAAGCCATGTGCTGATTGGCTGTTGCACCTACCTGTTTAAAGGCAGCTATATCAACTCTGACATTTTGAAAATAATTGATTTTCACACTCTAATAATATTGTCTGTTCACTGTCTTTGACAAAACTCCGATGCCACATGTACCATATGCGCACTTTGTTAAAATCACTGTAGTGTAAACCATTCTTGAATTCACTGTTCAATGTTAGTGGGTCCTTGTTTACTGTGTACAGATAAATAATCATCACCTGAAAGGGCCCCAATAGCGACATTCACCTACTTTACTTCTTCGTTGATAGTCCTCACTGTTGACGTACTGCAGTGTTATACTGCCTGAAAAAAAGGGGGGGGGGGGGGTTTGGAAGTTCAACACTGACTACTGCAAATGATGTAGTTGACAGCTGCATAGTTGTGTTTCACAGTTCTTTACTTTCGGTGTTCACAACCCCCACATATTACGTAGCTATATGGCAAGTTCACTATTGGCCTATTTGTGTCACATTTATTTCACTACATTATATTTACTTTAACTGATACAGACTTCCCATCAGAAAATTGGCCATGGACTCACTGTCTTGGAACCAAAATTTGGCTCCTTATACATTCTCACAATAATAGGAGCTGAAACTGTACATTGTCCAATATTTAATTTACAGTAATTACAAGTAAAACACAACTCATTCAATTAATGGAATATATGAAAAAATTCCCCCTTTTTAATAGTTTGTTCTACCACATAAGGTAGGCTAAATTATTTGTTTAAATAATGAAATTAACAGATATAGTTATATAAACAATACTTTTGACAAACATGGTAATTATTTTGGAATTAATCAAGGGCAAGCTCTGCTAACATGTTTTTGAATAGAGCCAAATGAATACTTGATGAATACTAGTAGTCCATCGTCCAAATGCTTATAACTATCACAAAATTTATATTTTTTTATAAGTCAACAATAGAATTTAAGTCATGAAACAATAACTGATTTTACCCTATAGCAAAAGATATGAACAAGGAATAGTCAAAATAAATTAGGAAATCGTTTATATGCACAAAAATAAGCACAAAATTAGACCTGATGGTATATTTTTTACAACTGAGGGCCATCCTTTCTCTTTTATAAAAATACAGATCACACTCATGTATGTTAATCATAATTAGTCAAAAATGAAAAAAAAAAAAAAAATGTGTTTAAGGAGCAGATGGCAAAACAAGAGAGGAACTAAACAGAACCCAGTTTGCTTCATCACAAGTTCAGTAATGACTGAAAATTGGAGACATGTTCATAGGACTTTTTCAGTTTATTTTCACATTTAGAATCACCTTACAAATTATGTGATGTTCCTTCTGAATCACCATGCATATATTTTTTTTTCATATGTGCATTTACATTACTATCTGGTGAGCTGTGATACCTAACAAGAATTTGTTTTTGTTAGTCAGTTTTTTGCTAGTGAAATCTCTATCTTGTTCTGAATAATACACTGCTGGCCACCGTAAATGCAACACCCTGAAGGAAGCATCCGAATCAAGTGAAATTTACACCATGGGTTTGCAGCGATGAGATATGCAACTGATTAGAATTTCAGCGCAGACACACATCACGCGCGCCTGTGGCGCCACCTCATAGCGCCATTTAAGGCTTGGCGATTTCGACAAGTGTACGGTTGGCACGTGTGTTTACCTTGTGGTTGTTTCACAATACGATCAGTTATGCCTCATAGACAACAGCAAACATCGTTTGATCAAGTATCCGAGTTCAACAGAGGAAGAATAGTGGTTTACCGAGATTGTGGATTATCGTACAGAGAAATCGCTAGTCGTGTTGGACGAAACCAAACAACTGTAATGCGGATATGTGACCGTTGGATGCAGGAGGGTACGACGGACCGACGTGGTCGATCGAATTCACCTCGGTGCACCACTGCATGTGCTGATAGGCAAATTGTGCGCATGGCAGTGACGGATTGCTCAGTGACATCCCGATCCATAGCACAGCACATTGTGTCTGTAACGCATCATCCAGTGTCTGCGCGTACCATTCGACGCCGTTTACAGCAGAGTGGTCTGTCCGCAAGACGTCCATTGCTTCATCTACCATTGACGCTGAACCATAGACGTCTCCGTCGCCAATGGTGTGATGGCAGACAGATGTGGACGGCAGAATGGAATGATATTGTCTTTACTGACAAGGCATGCTTCTGTCTGCAGCACCACGATGGTCAGATTCGAGTGTGGAGATACCGTGGAGAGAGGATGCTGGACAGCTGCATTATTCACTGCCACACTGGTCTTGCACCGGGTATTATGGTATGGGGCGGTATTGGATATTACTCTTGCACGCCTCTAGTATGCATTGCCGGTACTTTAAATAGCCGGCGCTACATATCCGAGGTGCTGGAGCCAGTTGTCTTCCTTACCTTCAGGGTTCGGCCACAGCCATATTTCAACAGGATAATGCATGACCACAGGTGGCACGCATTGTCCAAAGGTTCTTCGTCAATAACCAGATTGAATTGCTTCCCTGGCCGGCTCGCTCTCCGGATCTTTCGCCGATAGAAAACATGTGGTCCATGGTTGCTCAACGAGTGACCCAGATTACAACCCCAGCTGCCACACCAGATGATCTTTGGCAATGTGTGGAGGCTGCTTGGGCTGCTGTACCCCAGGAACACATCCAACGTCTCTTTGACTCAATGCCAAGACGTGTGGCAGCGGTGATCTCCAACAATGGCGGCTACTCTGGCTACTGATTCTGACAGGAACCACATGTCACAGACGTCTGTAAACGTAATCATTTGATACTTGGTCAACACGTTATCTACAAAATAAATTTTGTTGTGCTACCTCTTGTCTTTCTTGGTGTTGCATTTACGGTGGCCAGAGTGTACATTGACCCATTTTGATAATTCCACTTCCTCTCTTACAAAACTTACTATCCCAACATTCAACCACTGCTTCAATGTATCCAGTACAAACAAAACTATTAACTTGACATTTTGACACCAATTGTCACTATCACCTCATTAATGTATACAATATTACTTGTACAAGTATATTTTTAATTTATAATTTTGGTTACAGTATGACACACCAACAAAGTCAACAGTTTATCTCTACCCGTATTTTGCAAGGAACCATATATTTTATATTCTTCCTTTTTAGTATTAAGTGTAAGGACTGGTCATTGTTGGTTCTCAGTCACTCAAAAATTGCTGACCTCTTTATGATTATTTTGTCCACCCACACTGATTGCTGTATGCTTTCTGTTGATATTTTGAGCTATTGTACCTCAGCTCTATTTTTCTCATTGTTGTCGTACAAAGTGGTTATTTGTGTGAAGCACTGGGAACACCTTTACTCAAATCTTGTACTTATCCATAAGTAGACCAATCAAGTTAGCAGACCGAGCGAGGTGGCGCAGTGGTTAGCACACTGGACTCGCATTCGGGAGGACGACGGTTCAATCCCGTCTCCGGCCATCCTGATTTAGGTTTTCCGTGATTTCCCTAAATCCTTTCAGGCGAATGCCGAGATGGTTCCTTTGAAAGGGCACGGCCGATTTCCTTCCCAATCCTTCCCTAACCCGAGCTTGCACTCCGTCTCTAATGACCTCGTTGTCGACGGGACGTTAAACACTAACCACCACCACCACCAAGTTAGCAGCACAACATCTGACATTTCAAGCAGAAACAAAAAATTCTTTAATATTATGTTTCAGATCCTGTACTGCTCAAACTATGTCTTGCATCTGTACACTGTGTCCTTGTAGCTTGCATTTCCTTAATGACTATATTGTTTCTTTGCATTATATTTACTGTTATATGCTGCAGTGTGAAGTTCTTGCTGCGTAGAAAGTCACAATTTATTTTAGATGCCACAGTGATGTCGTTTAGAGCACTGCTCTCTCACAATAATTTCTTTCCAGATAGTCAGTAATATGGATACCAACTTTGTTTGAAACTTAGCCACAAAAGTATCCAGCATACTGAGATAAAATCATGTGGTTTTAATCTGTTCATTCTCTGTGGATTATGGAAGAGAATCATGACATCTTTGAAGGTTCTCCTAACTATGTAACATAATGATGAATTAAGGACTCAGTGTATCTTACACTATTAATAAATTTATATGTAAACATATCCATACAATATAAAATTTGGAAGAATATTCCTATTTACCTGATCATCACGCCAATGCTCTTTTCAACTACATTTTGTAGCTACATAAAAGGATCTGATTTTCATGTATTTTAATTCAAAGCAATTATACATTCATAAGGAACAAAGTTATGTTTAAATTCACATCTATGGCCTTATACTTAATTTTATGACAATTGGGTTTCCAGGAGCTACAATCTCTGAGAGCAGAACTGGATACAGCTAAACAACAAGCAGGTGCAGAGGATCAAAATTTACAGGCTGAAATCCAAAACCTGAAGGAAGAAAATGAAAGACTCAATAATGTAAGTTTTCTCCATTACAAATTTTTGTAGAGAATGAGATATTAAAACTAACATTATCTTATTAGCTCACTAGGAAATGACAGGGCCTTGCCACAGTGGTACTACCTGATCATCGAAGTTAAGTGTTGTTTGCTTCTCTAGGGTTTGGATGGGTGCCTGTTCTGGAACTTCCAACCGCTGTTGGAAAGTGAGGTGCACTCAGCCCTTGTGAGGTGAACTGAGGAGCTAATTGACTGAGAAGTACTAGTTCCAGTGATGAAACTTGACAATGGCTGGGAGAGTCATGTGCTTACTACATGCCCCATTATACCCACTTCCAGTAATGACTTTAGTTCAAGATGACGTGGTCACAAATGGGATTTGTTTCTATTTTGATTCTGATAGTGAGAAATATAATTCCATGTTTTTTTGGGTGAATGTTTTAAAGGAATAGAGCTGCTGAGTAACTGTGTAGACTGCTGCAAGACTCAGTGAATAAACAAAAAGCTGCAGGGGTCTTGCATACAGTCAGTAAAGTATGATCCAGTGAGTGGCTCTTTGTTTGTAAATGAAATGTGTTTGCTCTGAACATCTTTTGGAAAGTTAATGTTGCTCATATGTGTACATACTGGTTCTGTGAAGCATCAAATGTGGGCCTCCAATGTACAGTATGGATTTATGGGTTTTAGTGTTCTAGGACTGCAGAATCCAATGATGCACACTATATGACATGTAATAAATACTATTTTATTACTCAGAAGCACACATATACAGTTAGATCCATTATTGGTCTCTCTCCACGTGTGTAAACTTTCACGTGTGGCCACAGACTGCCGCAAAGAACCTTGCTAAAGAAAGATATTACACACGACTTGGGCGATAGTCACCACATTAGCCCCCCCTCCAAAAAATCACTCTTGGCACAAAGAGTATGGAGCACAAAACATAAATATTGGGGCATACATGTAAAAGAAACACCCAGGGGAGAGGGAGAGGGTGTTTAAACCGAAACCATACCTTACTTTACATTACATTAGTAATTGAAGTCTTCAAGCCAGTGAGGGGGGCGGATGGTCCTGCCTGACCAGGTGAATCCTCGTACAGCAGTCGAGGGACCCGGGAAGGGGGCTGTGGGTTGTGAGGAGCTGGGGTAGCAGATCTAAATGCCTGTTGCAGTACATAGTACTTTACCATGGATTGGTCAGTACCAGCAGGCAAGGGGACAGACTGGAGAAGGTTAATGTGGGTTAAGTTGTCATTCATAGAAAATACACACATTATCTGGCTGCATCACAAAAAACACTTCAGAGCCACAAATAAAATCTGTGTTGCCATTCACTACCACTCCCGTATATGGGTTGACAGCATCTCCACACGAGTCGTCAGGGGCAACATCACCTGTTCCAAGGCTGGCCCCTGATACATCACTGAATCCTAACAGGGGAGAGGCAGGGGGCTGCCTGTAGGAGGGGGAGTCATCACACACATCACTCTGTATGGGAATGTCACACGCACCTGCAGCACTGTCTCACGATTTGGAGTGGGTAACGTCACAAGTGTGGGAACGGCGTTACTCATCCGCAGACAGTCGGTAGATGCCTCATGTGAGGCGGGTGTAGCAGGGAGTCAGGGCTGACTGGGTGGGATATCAGGTAGTTCTCCCAGAGACCATGCTGGTTTGAGGCAGCAGACAGATACCGTTTGAAGTGTGCCATTAATGAGCACTTCATACGTGTTGTTATGCCCCGATATGACTCTGTGTGGGCCTGAGTATGGAGGTCTGAGTGCCGGTCTGACAGTGTCATCATGCACCATGATGTGAGTGCATGACGCCAAGTCCTTATGCAGAAATATGGGTGGGCAGTCCAGGTGGAGGCACACAAATGTTAGCGATTAACTCCTTAACGTGCCCGACGAATGTCAAGTCGCATGTTTGATCTGGATGGAGTGAAGGCTTGACTACCTCTGCTGGGAGTGTGAGGGGTTCTCCATACAGTACTTATGCAAGGTATGTGCCAAGGTCCTCTTTGTATGTGGCCCAAATGCCTAACATTACCCATGGTAAGGTGTTGGCCCACTCACCTCTGTGGCACATCAGAGAAGTTTTAAGCGTTCGGTGCCAGCATTTGGCAAGCCCATTGCTCTAGGGGTGGTATGCAGTACTCCTAAATCGTTTCACCCCACACAGTCACAAAGCTGTAGGAAGAGGGTTGACTCAAACTGGCAGCCCTGATCAGTGATGATAGAAACCGGGCAGCCGAGGCACGAGATCCACATTAATAAAAGGGCTCAGGCCACTGCGTTGGCTGTGATACTAGTGAGGGGAATTACCTCTACCCAGCGGGTAAAACTGTCAATGGTGGACAGTTTATAACAGAACGTACCCAAGGGGGTAAGGGCCTGACAATATCGATGCGTATGTGATGGAATCTTCTTTTTGCCACATCGAACTTAGCCATGGGGGGCTGTGGATGATGTCCTACTTTTGCACGTGACATTGTTTTATCACGCCGGGCCAAATGAAATGTTCACATACCATACATGTGGTAGTGTGAATGCCAGGGTGTGCCAAGTCATGAATACTATTAAAAATGTCCTGGCGGAGAGGTGCATAAATCATTGGACGTATGTGTCCTGTTGAAATGTCACACCAGATGGGTGGTGAAAACCCAGGAAGTGTCTGTAACTCTAGTTTGAGTCCTGTTTTAACATCGGAGCACAATGCAGTGCGTTCAGTATCCTCTGTCTTCAATTTAGGGAGTTCACTGAGGTCCAATTGTGAAGATAAAACCAACACATGAGATAGAAAATTGGTAACGACATTGTCTGCCCCTCTGATGTAACGTATGTCATTCATAAACTGACATATGAGGTACATATGATGAAAACATCTTGGGGGTGAGTCCTTGCCTAGGTTATGGAAAGTATATACCAATGGCTCATGGTTGGTAAATACCATGAGATGGCGACCTTTGATATCGTCCTGGAAATATTTGATAGCGGGCCACTGTGTCAGCTGTGATACTAGTAAGAGGAATTACCTCTACCCAGCAGGTAAAACTGTCAATGGCAGACAGCATGGAACAGAAGAGGCCTGAGGGGGGGTAAGGGCCCAACAGTATCGATGTGTATGTGCTGTAATCTTCTTTTTGCCACATCGAACATACCCATGGGGTGCTGTGCATCACATCCTACTTTTGCATGCTGACAAGCCACACACGCTCATGCCCAACTGCGACACTGTTTTATCATGCTGAGCCAAATGAAACGTTCACATACCAGACATGTGGTGGCGTGAATGCGCAAACAGTTTCCAGTCCAAGGTCGACCATTTATGTTGGGAAGCGGACAGTTTGTGGGAAAAAAATTTGAGTGGCTGTACAACAGAACCCACTGATTGATGAAGTACCACCCCCACTGCTGTATCACTCGCATCTGTAGTAAGCGAGATGGGAGCATCAGGAATGAGATGAGTGTGTGTAACGGCTTTCTGTAAGGCTGACTTTAGGTTATCGAATGCGCAACTCATATCTGGAGTCCACATGACCGCCCGAGTCCCTAGAGTGTTTTTTCCTGCGAGAGCATCCGTCACTGGGGCTTGTATGTCAGTGGCAGGGGGGGATGTGTTTGCAGTAGTAATTTACAGTCAAGGAAGCGGCAGAGGCCCTGAAAATCTTTAGGCAAAGGCACCGTACTAATGGCCTCAACCCATTCGGGTAGGGGGCAGATGCCGTCGGCAGAAACCCCATGGCCCAGAAATGTGACACTAGTGTGGCAGAGTTGTGACTTAGCATCATTCACTGTGACACCATTTGATTTTAATAGTTGGAACACTGTATTTAAATCTAGTTCATGTTCCTCAAGGGATGAAGAAAAAATTGGCAAGTCGTCCAGGTAGGCATATGCAAAGTCCAGTTTTCTGACCAATGAGTTGATGAACCGTAGCTACATCCGTGCAGCATTTTTAAGGCGGAATGGCATAAACAAATACTTGAACAACGAACGGGGTGATGACAGCGGTTTTTTCAACATCCTCCGGTGCCATTGGCAGTTGCTGATATGCATTGTGACAGTTTATTAAAATGAAAATTCATGCCCCGTGCAGTTGGGAAACAAAGTATTGAATATTTGGGATGGGATAATTATCTAGAATTGTTCTGGTGCTAAGCGCCTGATAATCACCGCAGAGGCGGAAAGTGTCATCTTCCTTGGGCACCAAATGAATGGGTGACAACCAACTACTAGAAGAAGGGAGAATAGTCTTATGATCTAAAAGTTCCTGAATAATAGCCTGGGGGCGGTATGCGGGGTGAGCAGAATATTGTATACCTGGTCAGTGATCTTCAGATTGGCTTCTAGTGGGGCTGAAGTCACATGGAGAAGTTGAATTTGAACTTCTGGAGGAAGTTTGAGCAACCAGATGCATCAAAGTGTAACATCTGGCATGTGACGTGCGTCTCTCACAGTGTGGAGATGACGCCAGAGCTGCAACGGGGATCTGGAATCCAGCAACTTGTGACTGATGAGGCAGATAGCTTCCTCTGTCAATGTGGATAGTTGCTCAACGATGGTACATCAGGCGAATGCATATTTGTCCATAGAGGAAGGCAGAGCCACAATATCGTAGATCAGGTCCAGTTCATCATGGAGGTGACACAGTAGGCAAGGGTTGCATCATCAGAAAAGAGGGAAGGAGAGGGAAAGACGAAAGGATGTGGGTTTTAAGGGAGAAGGTAAGGAGTCATTCCAATCCCGGGAGTGGAAAGACTTACCTTAGGGGGAAAAAAGGACAGGTATACACTCGCACACACACTCATACCCATCCGCACATGTACAAACACAAGCAGACAAGTGACAAGTGGCAAATGTGGTGCACCAAGGCTGGAGTAGGGTGTCAACAGTTTGGACAATTTATTTAAGTGGTGTCTGGGACTCTCCCCCAGGTGCTGGAATAAAAAGGTTTCTGTTTCAGAGATGTTGTTTATGTAGTGAGGTTTTCACGGTAACTTATATTGCAGAGGGGAGCCTGTGCCATGGATAGGTCTTTTGCAGTACAAGGTTTGTGAAGGATAGGGACTGGTGCAATCTGAAAAGCTGAAGGTGCTTGTGAATATAGGTTTGGGACACAAAGCAGGGGGTTTTTATGGTTGGACCATTGGGGGGGGGGGGGGTTCCATGGTTTCAAGGGCATTTAAGGAACTGCATGTGCTACAGGGGAGGGGGTAATCTTTTAAACTGGTGCAGAAAGATGGGTCAAAGTGGACAAAATTCAGGAAATTTTTTAACAGTACGCTCAACCCTAAAGCCTTATGCATGTTGTTGTTGTGGTCTTCAGTCCAGAGACTGGTTTGATGCAGCTCTGCATACTACTCTATCCTGTGCAAGCTTCTTCATCTCCCAGTACCTACTGCAATATACATCCTTCTGAATCTGCTTAATGTATTCATCTCTTGGTTTCCCTCTATGATTTTTACCCTCCACACTGCCATCCAATACTAAATTGGTGATCCCTAGATGCCTCAGAATATGTCCTACCTTGTGCATATTGATCACTATATCTATCAGTGCCCTTCAGACTCCAAACATAACACTTCTTTCTTTACACACCTCACGAACTGTATCCTCACCCACAACTATGTTTCCTTGCAAGGGATGGCATACTGACAAATCTGTGGCACAGCCAAGGATATGTGCATGGCACCCTCCAATGCCAACATGTTTATTGGCTATCTAGTAGAATATTATGTATCCTCCCTAAACTACCAATTGGGTCTGGTCTAGAGGTTCTTTGGCATCTTCAGGATCTTGACTCGGGGCCAAGACATCCTGTCCTTCACAACCTCGACTGCTTCTCTCCTGTAAGGTTCACCTGGTTATCCTCTACCTAACATGCCATCTTCCTGGTTGTTCTCCTCCACCTCTCTGATGTCTCCAACCACACATCTGCCCACATTAAACCCACTAACCACCAGCAGTACCTGCATTTAAACAGCCGCTAGTAATCTCACACCAAAAGTCCTTTGCAAACAGTTTAACCTCAATATGTCTGCACTGATGAGAGCCCCTTTGTTCAGTATGCTGAAGGACTCACTGAGCCTTTCACACACAGGCAATACTGGCACCCTCCTAACCTAGTCCACAAACAGATTTCACAAACCATATCCTCTAACATTCCCAATCCTCCAACAAGCCCCAAGTATCAGCCACAAAGGAGCATACCCCTCATCAGCCAGTATCACCCTGAACTCGAACAACTGAGCCATATTTTTCAGCAAGCTTTGATTATCTCTTATCCTGTCTTGAAATGAGGGAGATACTCAATACGATCCTTCCCACTCCTCTTATGGTGTTTTCCGTCACCCTCTTGACATAAACGTAATTCACATCCATCCTTATGCCATTTCCACTCCACAGGTATCATATCCTAGAGGCAGAAAAAGATGCAAGACATGTCCAATGAATGCACCCACCACTTCCTACTCCAGTCTTGTCACAGAGTATCCTGCCCCATAAGAGTTCAGGCCACCTGACAACAGCCATGTTATTTACCATTTTTGCTGCAGACACATCACAGCTTTTTATGCCATTACCAAGAAGCTTTCCATCAGGAAATTTAATAATCACAGTATCTCAGATTTTTACCAGATACCACTGTTTTCCATTGTTTTTTAATTGCCTTTTCTTCCATCCTCTTGTGATACCATCACTTATCAATAACACAACCCCCCCCTTATCTTAGGGGGAAAAAAGGACAGGTATACACTCGCACACACACACACACATATCCATCCGCACATACACAGATGCAAGCAGACATTTGTAAAGGCTTGCGTCTGTGTATGTGTGGATGGATATGTGTGTGTGTGCGAGTATATACCTGTCCTTTTTTCCCCCTAAGGTAAGTCTTTCCACTCCTGGGATTGGAATGACTCCTTACCCTCTGCCTTAAAACCCACATCCTTTCACCTTTCCCTCTCCTTCCCTCTTTCCTGATGAAGGAAACATTTGTTGCAAAAGCTTGAATTTTGTGTGTATGTTTGGGTGCCTATCAACCTGCCAGCACTTTCGTTTCGTAAGTCACATCATCTTTGTATATATATATAGAGGGAAACATTCTACATGGGAAAAATATATCTAAAAACAAAGATGATGAGACTTACCAGACAAAAGCGCTGGCAGGTCGATAGACACACAAACAAACACAAACATACACACAAAATTCTAGCTTTTGCAACCAACGGTTGCTTTGTCAGGAAAGAGGGAAGGAGAGGGAAAGACGAAAGGATGTGGTTTTTAAGGGAGAGGGTAAGGAGTCATTCCAATCCCGGGAGTGGAAAGACTTACCTTAGAGGGAAAAAAGGACGGGTATGCCTGCTTGTATCTGTGTATGTGCGGATGGATATGTGTGTGTGTGGGAGTGTACACCCGTCCTTTTTTCCCCCTAAGGTAAGTCTTTCCACTCCCAGGATTGGAATGACTCCTTACCCTCTCCCTTAAAACATACATCCTTTCGTCTTTCCCTCTCCTTCCCTCTTTCCTGATGAGGCAACAGTTTGTTGTGAAAGCTTGAATTTTGTGTGTATGTTTGTGTTTGTTTGTGTGTCTATCGACCAGCCAGCGCTTTCATTTGGTAAGTCACATCATCTTTGTATATATATATATATATATATATATATATATAATTTTTTTCCCTATACTGAAGTATCTTACTGTACTGTATAAAGTCACATGAAAGTCATAGGGAGAATATTTCTGATTCATTTATATACTACAGATAGGATAGGAGAAGAGTTTGACTGCCTCAGGAAACATGAAATAGGAGACAGACAGCTGGGTAAGCATTATCACCACACAGTGAATTCAACACAGAATGTTGAACCCCCTATTTGCTAATTGCACAAGAAATTAGTTCCAAATATTGAATCAATGCAGAGATTTAGAATCACCGTGAAACTGCACTCCAACAGCTGTCCTGGCAATTTCACAGTTCATAATACCTCTCATTTCACACTCTTTGATAGCTTACTAGTGGCACAAATAATTTTTATTCCAGAAACGTGCATCACTACAATACTCTCGGTGTTCTTAATACATTCAAAAACTGCCTGTGAAATGGCATTCAAATCACTACCAAGATCCAGTAAACACTTAACATGTATACCCTGTACACTTGCTGTTATTACAGAGTGGCACACTTCCTTTTTACTTACCATGTGATCTTATTCATACAACAAATCCTCATTAATACTTTCCCTGGAAATACTGACATCCTGCTTACCAAAACAACTATTAGACACAGTCAAATGACAGATAGCATGGTCCTCTTCCTCCTTACCATTCTCATTAAGCCCTAACTCTTCATTAGGCCTACTACTACCCTCCTCCATTCTTTCTTTACTTAATACATTGCCATTTTTATCAATGATAAATTCAAATACTTTGTCCTCATCACTACTGGCTTTGTCATTCCTATCATCATTACAACTACTGTCAGAATCAGACCCATTGTCACTTTCTCTATGCTTTAGATTTTGTACCTCTTCCATCTTTTTCTCCATTTGAGCCAATTTTGAATTTACATTTTTATTTACTTTTACCATTTTTTCCTCTACTACTGCTGCACACTTGGTTTCTACCTCCATTTGTAAATAATTTTTAATCTGATCGTTTTGGTTCTCAAGTTTAACCCTTTTTGTATATATATTACACATAATTTGCCTTAACGTCAGTTCCAATTTTCCATAATCACTATCATCCTCCAAATTAGCCTTGACTGAGTCATTCTGTTCATTTAAAAACTTAACCTCTAGAGCTTTGTTATCAATCACATCAGTCCCCTGCTGTCAATTCTCCCCCATCACACTGTCTTGTTCATTAAGGCCACTCATTATGTATCGCTTAATATAAAATCGCTTTTGCTATGAATTACCTCATTTTTATTCATTCATCCGCTGCTGCTAGAGTTGTCATCTTGATTTGTCCACTGCAAGGCTGCAGCAATTTGTAATTTTCTCAGTGATGTGTACTGTTTATCCCGATCAGCTGTGTCCATCTGTATGCTGAGTGGCTGCTCCTGTACTCAGTGGCTGCTCCATAGAACCCACTCGCTGAATGGCTGCTGTCATACTGTGGGTATGGAAGCCATGTGCTGATTGGCTGTTGCACCTACCTGTTTAAAGGCAGCTATATCAACTCTGACATTTTGAAAATAATTGATTTTCACACTCTAATAATATTGTCTGTTCACGGTCTTTGACAAAACTCCGATGCCACATGTACCATATGCGCACTTTGTTAAAATCACTGTAGTGTAAACCATTCTTGAATTCACTGTTCAATGTTAGTGGGTCCTTGTTTACTGTGTACAGATAAATAATCATCACCTGAAAGGGCCCCAATAGCGACATTCACCTACTTTACTTCTTCGTTGATAGTCCTCACTGTTGACGTACTGCAGTGTTATACTGCCTGAAAAAAAGGGGGGGGGGGGGTTTGGAAGTTCAACACTGACTACTGCAAATGATGTAGTTGACAGCTGCATAGTTGTGTTTCACAGTTCTTTACTTTCGGTGTTCACAACCCCCACATATTACGTAGCTATATGGCAAGTTCACTATTGGCCTATTTGTGTCACATTTATTTCACTACATTATATTTACTTTAACTGATACAGACTTCCCATCAGAAAATTGGCCATGGACTCACTGTCTTGGAACCAAAATTTGGCTCCTTATACATTCTCACAATAATAGGAGCTGAAACTGTACATTGTCCAATATTTAATTTACAGTAATTACAAGTAAAACACAACTCATTCAATTAATGGAATATATGAAAAAATTCCCCCTTTTTAATAGTTTGTTCTACCACATAAGGTAGGCTAAATTATTTGTTTAAATAATGAAATTAACAGATATAGTTATATAAACAATACTTTTGACAAACATGGTAATTATTTTGGAATTAATCAAGGGCAAGCTCTGCTAACATGTTTTTGAATAGAGCCAAATGAATACTTGATGAATACTAGTAGTCCATCGTCCAAATGCTTATAACTATCACAAAATTTATATTTTTTTATAAGTCAACAATAGAATTTAAGTCATGAAACAATAACTGATTTTACCCTATAGCAAAAGATATGAACAAGGAATAGTCAAAATAAATTAGGAAATCGTTTATATGCACAAAAATAAGCACAAAATTAGACCTGATGGTATATTTTTTACAACTGAGGGCCATCCTTTCTCTTTTATAAAAATACAGATCACACTCATGTATGTTAATCATAATTAGTCAAAAATGAAAAAAAAAAAAAAAATGTGTTTAAGGAGCAGATGGCAAAACAAGAGAGGAACTAAACAGAACCCAGTTTGCTTCATCACAAGTTCAGTAATGACTGAAAATTGGAGACATGTTCATAGGACTTTTTCAGTTTATTTTCACATTTAGAATCACCTTACAAATTATGTGATGTTCCTTCTGAATCACCATGCATATATTTTTTTTTCATATGTGCATTTACATTACTATCTGGTGAGCTGTGATACCTAACAAGAATTTGTTTTTGTTAGTCAGTTTTTTGCTAGTGAAATCTCTATCTTGTTCTGAATAATACACTGCTGGCCACCGTAAATGCAACACCCTGAAGGAAGCATCCGAATCAAGTGAAATTTACACCATGGGTTTGCAGCGATGAGATATGCAACTGATTAGAATTTCAGCGCAGACACACATCACGCGCGCCTGTGGCGCCACCTCATAGCGCCATTTAAGGCTTGGCGATTTCGACAAGTGTACGGTTGGCACGTGTGTTTACCTTGTGGTTGTTTCACAATACGATCAGTTATGCCTCATAGACAACAGCAAACATCGTTTGATCAAGTATCCGAGTTCAACAGAGGAAGAATAGTGGTTTACCGAGATTGTGGATTATCGTACAGAGAAATCGCTAGTCGTGTTGGACGAAACCAAACAACTGTAATGCGGATATGTGACCGTTGGATGCAGGAGGGTACGACGGACCGACGTGGTCGATCGAATTCACCTCGGTGCACCACTGCATGTGCTGATAGGCAAATTGTGCGCATGGCAGTGACGGATTGCTCAGTGACATCCCGATCCATAGCACAGCACATTGTGTCTGTAACGCATCATCCAGTGTCTGCGCGTACCATTCGACGCCGTTTACAGCAGAGTGGTCTGTCCGCAAGACGTCCATTGCTTCATCTACCATTGACGCTGAACCATAGACGTCTCCGTCGCCAATGGTGTGATGGCAGACAGATGTGGACGGCAGAATGGAATGATATTGTCTTTACTGACAAGGCATGCTTCTGTCTGCAGCACCACGATGGTCAGATTCGAGTGTGGAGATACCGTGGAGAGAGGATGCTGGACAGCTGCATTATTCACTGCCACACTGGTCTTGCACCGGGTATTATGGTATGGGGCGGTATTGGATATTACTCTTGCACGCCTCTAGTATGCATTGCCGGTACTTTAAATAGCCGGCGCTACATATCCGAGGTGCTGGAGCCAGTTGTCTTCCTTACCTTCAGGGTTCGGCCACAGCCATATTTCAACAGGATAATGCATGACCACAGGTGGCACGCATTGTCCAAAGGTTCTTCGTCAATAACCAGATTGAATTGCTTCCCTGGCCGGCTCGCTCTCCGGATCTTTCGCCGATAGAAAACATGTGGTCCATGGTTGCTCAACGAGTGACCCAGATTACAACCCCAGCTGCCACACCAGATGATCTTTGGCAATGTGTGGAGGCTGCTTGGGCTGCTGTACCCCAGGAACACATCCAACGTCTCTTTGACTCAATGCCAAGACGTGTGGCAGCGGTGATCTCCAACAATGGCGGCTACTCTGGCTACTGATTCTGACAGGAACCACATGTCACAGACGTCTGTAAACGTAATCATTTGATACTTGGTCAACACGTTATCTACAAAATAAATTTTGTTGTGCTACCTCTTGTCTTTCTTGGTGTTGCATTTACGGTGGCCAGAGTGTACATTGACCCATTTTGATAATTCCACTTCCTCTCTTACAAAACTTACTATCCCAACATTCAACCACTGCTTCAATGTATCCAGTACAAACAAAACTATTAACTTGACATTTTGACACCAATTGTCACTATCACCTCATTAATGTATACAATATTACTTGTACAAGTATATTTTTAATTTATAATTTTGGTTACAGTATGACACACCAACAAAGTCAACAGTTTATCTCTACCCGTATTTTGCAAGGAACCATATATTTTATATTCTTCCTTTTTAGTATTAAGTGTAAGGACTGGTCATTGTTGGTTCTCAGTCACTCAAAAATTGCTGACCTCTTTATGATTATTTTGTCCACCCACACTGATTGCTGTATGCTTTCTGTTGATATTTTGAGCTATTGTACCTCAGCTCTATTTTTCTCATTGTTGTCGTACAAAGTGGTTATTTGTGTGAAGCACTGGGAACACCTTTACTCAAATCTTGTACTTATCCATAAGTAGACCAATCAAGTTAGCAGACCGAGCGAGGTGGCGCAGTGGTTAGCACACTGGACTCGCATTCGGGAGGACGACGGTTCAATCCCGTCTCCGGCCATCCTGATTTAGGTTTTCCGTGATTTCCCTAAATCCTTTCAGGCGAATGCCGAGATGGTTCCTTTGAAAGGGCACGGCCGATTTCCTTCCCAATCCTTCCCTAACCCGAGCTTGCACTCCGTCTCTAATGACCTCGTTGTCGACGGGACGTTAAACACTAACCACCACCACCACCAAGTTAGCAGCACAACATCTGACATTTCAAGCAGAAACAAAAAATTCTTTAATATTATGTTTCAGATCCTGTACTGCTCAAACTATGTCTTGCATCTGTACACTGTGTCCTTGTAGCTTGCATTTCCTTAATGACTATATTGTTTCTTTGCATTATATTTACTGTTATATGCTGCAGTGTGAAGTTCTTGCTGCGTAGAAAGTCACAATTTATTTTAGATGCCACAGTGATGTCGTTTAGAGCACTGCTCTCTCACAATAATTTCTTTCCAGATAGTCAGTAATATGGATACCAACTTTGTTTGAAACTTAGCCACAAAAGTATCCAGCATACTGAGATAAAATCATGTGGTTTTAATCTGTTCATTCTCTGTGGATTATGGAAGAGAATCATGACATCTTTGAAGGTTCTCCTAACTATGTAACATAATGATGAATTAAGGACTCAGTGTATCTTACACTATTAATAAATTTATATGTAAACATATCCATACAATATAAAATTTGGAAGAATATTCCTATTTACCTGATCATCACGCCAATGCTCTTTTCAACTACATTTTGTAGCTACATAAAAGGATCTGATTTTCATGTATTTTAATTCAAAGCAATTATACATTCATAAGGAACAAAGTTATGTTTAAATTCACATCTATGGCCTTATACTTAATTTTATGACAATTGGGTTTCCAGGAGCTACAATCTCTGAGAGCAGAACTGGATACAGCTAAACAACAAGCAGGTGCAGAGGATCAAAATTTACAGGCTGAAATCCAAAACCTGAAGGAAGAAAATGAAAGACTCAATAATGTAAGTTTTCTCCATTACAAATTTTTGTAGAGAATGAGATATTAAAACTAACATTATCTTATTAGCTCACTTGGAAATGACAGGGCCTTGCCACAGTGGTACTACCTGATCATCGAAGTTAAGTGTTGTTTGCTTCTCTAGGGTTTGGATGGGTGTCTGTTCTGGAACTTCCAACCGCTGTTGAAAAGTGAGGTGCACTCAGCCCTTGTGAGGTGAACTGAGGCGCTACTTGACTGAGAAGTACTAGTTCCAGTGATGAAACTTGACAATGGCTGGGAGAGTCATGTGCTTACTACATGCCCCATTATACCCACTTCCAGTAATGACTTTAGTTCAAGATGACATGGTCACAAATGGGATTTGTTTCTATTTTGATTCTGATACCGAGAAATACGAGGGCCATTCAGAAAGTAACCTCCGATTGATTTAAAAAAATACACCAAGTTAAATAAAAATATTTTAATATATACATCTTACAACTACATCTTTGCACTATTTTTCTACATAGTCTCCATAGCAATTGAGGCACTTATCGTATCTCTTCACATGCTTTGAAATTCCTTCTGCATAAAAATCACCCGCTTGTGCCTGGAGCCAGCCTGTGACCGCATCTTTGAGCTCTTCGTCGTCATCAAACTGCTGTGACCCGAGTTATTTCTTCAAATGCATGAAGAGGTGATAATCACTTGGCGCCAGGTCTGGGCTGTAAGGTGGATGGTTGATGACGTCCCACTTGAAGGACTCAAGAAGGGCCGTTGTTCTGTGAGCAGAGTGAGGACGGGCGTTATGGTGCAAAAAAACGATACCGGAAGTCAGCATACCACGGCGTTTGTTCTGTATAGCCCGTCGTAACTTTTTTATTGTTTCACAGTACACGTCTTGATTAATGGTCGTACCACATTCCATGAATTCAACCAACAACACCCCTTTGGCATCCCAAAACACCGTTGCCATCAGTTTTCTGGCAGAAAAATCTTGCGAGGCTTTTCTTGGTTTGGTAGGTGAATTTGAATGTGCCCACATCTTTGATTGTTCTTTTGTCTCAGGGTTCACGTACTTAATCCAGGTTTCGTCACCGGTCATGATTCTGTTTAACAATGGTTCTCCTTCGTCCTCATAACATGACAGAAAGTCTAATGCAGAGGCCATTCTTTGAGTTTTGTGGTGGTCGGTAAGAATTTTGGGCACCCATCGTGCACAGAACTTACAGTAACCCAATCTTGCTGTCACTATCTCGTACAAGAGAGTCTTAGAAATCTGTGGAAAACCAGTAGACAACTCCGACATTGAGAAACGTCGATTTTCACGAACTTATGCATCAACTGTCTGAACGAGTTCGTCAGTCACCAATGATGGTCTACCACTCCTCTCTTCATCATGAATGTTTTCTCATCCACTTTTAAATAAACGTACCCATTCACGGACAACTCCTTCACTCATAACTCTTGGTCCGTACACGGCACAAAGCTCACGATAAATAGCTGCTGCAGAATATCCTTTGGCTGTAAAAAACCTTATGACAGCATGCACTTCACATTTGGCGGGGTTTTCTATTGCAGCACACATTTCAAACTGCCACAAAAACTAAACTAGCGCAGGTACGACGTTCACTCGACCACGGCTTGATGCCGACTGACCTGTTGAGTGCATGAACGCACAGATGGCGTCACTAATCCCCCCACAACCCGCACTGTGACCAATCGGAGGTTACTTTCTGAACCGCCCTCGTATAATTCCATGTAGTGTGTAATGTAAAATATTCTGCATACTCAGAGATGTTTTTCTTAACCATGAGAATCTCAAAATTAGATTAGCAGTAGAATGAACAATGTACATGAGTATACAAAGTGGGGATAAATCACTATGAAATGTGTGGCAGAAAGACCTGTTGCAATATTAATAATGGTTTTTTGCATTCATGTAAAAAAACAATTTTGTTGGAGACTTGTTTACCTCTTGATGACGTAGCATGTATGCTTATTGCTACAGGGTTATAAAGAAGGGCAATTTCATCAAAAAACTCATTGTTGTTCAGGCAGTAGTAAAGGCAGAATTTGAATGGTGATAGTTTTATTTTACAGCAGCAAGAGAAATACATGATTAGATACTAGTCTGTGCTTAAATTCACCAAATTATCAAGAGACTCAATAAAAACTTCTAGTCATCCAGTTTTAATCTATATTATGCTAGAGACTGTGAATGGAAGTGTTGAGATAGAAAAAAGAGCTCAGGAACCTTGGCAAAATACGGAAATTATGTTAGATAAGTGTATTAGTAATCATTTATTACAGTAACTGGGATGATTCTTCTGCTATCGAGTTTTGGTACATGCGGAATATTCTTGGTCAGTGTGATTACTAGGGTGTAAATTGAAATTGGACCACAACATAAACTATACAATTTTTGAGAGTTAATTAACATCACAGTGAATAGCTCCTCATGTTAATTTGAGGATGTTGTTGTTCATACAGCAATATGGCAGGGTCTGGGTGAAGCATTCTCTCAAGATGTAAATACAAAGCTTCATGAGTCAGTCAGCACAGCACTTGTGAATGTGGCCAATGCATCATCACTCACATGGTTGTATCTCACACGCCACTATTTATATCAAAATATATCCAATAAGAAATTACTTGAACAAATAATTTTCAAAATCACTCATTGTAAAAAGAACACTGTCTGTCTAACCTCCATGATATATCGTTTTTTGGGTAAATGTTTTAAAGGAATAGAGCTGCTGAGTAACTGTGTAGACTGCTGCAAGACTCAGTGAATAAACAAAAAGCTGCAGGGGTCTTGCATACAGTCAGTAAAGTTTGATCCAGTGAGTGGCTCTTTGTTTGTAAATGAAATGTGTTTGCTCTGAACATCTTTTGGAAAGTTAATGTTGCTCATATGTGTACAAACTGGTTCTGTGAAGCATCAAATGTGGGCCTCCAATGTACAGAATGGATTTATGGGTTTTGGTGTTCTAGGACTGCAGAATCCAATGATGCACACTATATAACATGTAATAAATACTATTTTATTACTCAGAAATACACATATACAGTTAGATACATTCTTGGCCTCCCTCCACGTGTGTAAACTTCCACGCGAGGCCACAGACTGCCGCAAAGAACTTGGCTAAAGAAAGATATTACACACGACTTGGTCGATAGTCACCACATTAGCCCTCCCTCTCCCCCCCTCCTCCCCTCCCATCACTGCTGGCACAAAGAGTATGGAGCACAAAACATAAATATTGGGGCATACATGTAAAAGAAACACCCAGGGGAGAGGGAGAGGGTGTTTAAACCGAAACCATACCTTACATTACATTACATTTGTAATTGAAGTCTTCAAGCCAGTGAGGGGGGCGGATGGTCCTGCTGACCAGGTGAATCCTCGTACAGCAGTCGAGGGACCCGGGAAGGGGACTGTGGGTTGTGAGGAGCTGGGGTAGCAGACCTAAAAGCCTGTTGCAGTACATAGTACTTTTACCATGGATGGGTCAGTACCAGCAAGCAAGGGGACAGACTGGAGAAGGTTAATGTGGGTTAAGTTGTCATTGGGGGAGCTGGCTCATTCATAGAAGATACACACATTATCTGGCTGCATCACAAAAAACACTTCAGAGCCACAAATAAAATCTGTGTTGCCATTCACTACCACTCCCGTGTACGGGTTGACTGCATCTCCACACGAGTCGTCAGGGGCAACATCACCTGTTCCAAGGCTGGCCCCTGATACATCACTGAATCCTAACAGGGGAGAGGCAGGGGGCTGCCTGTAGGAGGGGGAGTCATCACACACATCACTCTGTATGGGAATGTCACACGCACCTGCAGCACTGTCTCACGATTTGGAGTGGGTAACGTCACAAGTGCGGGAACAGCGTTACTCATCCGCAGACAGTCGGTAGATGCCTCATGTGAGGCGGGTGTAGCAGGGAGTCAGGGCTGACTGGGTGGGATATCAGGTAGTTCTCCCAGAGACCATGCTGGTTTGAGGCAGCAGACAGATACCGTTTGAAGTGTGCCATTAATGAGCACTTCATACGTGTTGTTATGCCCCGATATGACTCTGTGTGGGCCTGAGTATGGAGGTCTGAGTGCCGGTCTGACAGTGTCATCATGCACCATGATGTGAGTGCATGACGCCAAGTCCTTATGCAGAAATATGGGTGGGCAGTCCAGGTGGAGGCACACAAATGTTAGCGATTAACTCCTTAACATGCCCGACGAATGTCGAGTTGCATATTTGATCTGGAGGGAGTGAAGGCTTGACTACCTCTGCTGGGAGTGTGAGGGGTTCTCCATACAGTACTTATGCAAGGGATGTGCCACCCATGGGCAACGTGTCTGCCGTGATGAACTCTCCCTTGCCCTGTATGCTGAAGGACTCACAGAGGCCTCCACAGGCAGGCAATATCCCACAAACCCAGTCCACAAACAGATTTCACATGCCATATCCTCTCATTGCCCAATCCTCTCACCACAATCAAGATTAGATACAAATGAGTGCCTTCCCTCATCAGCCTTTATCACCCTGGACTGGAACAACTCACCCATAACCTTTGCAGAGCTTTGATTATCTCTTATGCTGCCCTAAAATGGATGACATTGTACCCAAGAACCTTCCCACTCCTCCAGAGTTGGTGTTCTGTCACCTTCCCAAAATACACATAATCCCAAATCATCACTATACCACTCCCACGCCACAGATGCCTGTGGCAGACCAAGGTGCAAGACCTGCCCAATCATCAACCCATCATCTGCTACCCCAGTCCTGTCAGAGACTTATCTTACCCCTTCAGAGCTCGGGCCACCTGTGAAAGGAGTTGCGTAATTTACCATCTCTCCTGCAGATTCTTCACAGCTTTTTATGTCACTACCAAGCAGATGTTCACCTGGATGAATGGCCACCACAAAACTATTATCAATAACAAAGGTGACCACATGGTGGCACTACATGCAGATGAGCACAATAGGCTCACTTTCAGTGGCTGCTTCACAACCTGAGGCATCTGCATTCTTCCCTCCACCACCAGCCTCTTTAAACTTTGCAGATGGGAGTTATCCTTAAAGCCATCCTCCACACCCATAGTCATCCTGGCCTCAATCTCAGATAAACCACTGTCCCGCACCCTCAACCCAACAGTTGCCCTTTCTTCCAGTCTGTCACTTCCTCCCATAGTCCCCCTCTCTGACACGTGCCTGCTGCATACCTCTCACTCTATCCACACCACCTGACACTACCCCCCTTGCCCCCCACCGCCATCACAAACATCCACCTGGCAAAAAATAGCTTCGGCACTGTTAATCCAGCCAGCACAATGTAGTTGCATAGGTGAGTGTATGTGAGTGTTTGAGTGTGTATTTTTTCACTCTAGCTCATAAAAGGATAACTGTAAAAGTATTGCATTTTCTTTCTTTTGTGTGATCCTACCGACAACTCAATGCTTCTGCTCTTTGGGGAGTGGTCTCCTTTTTATACAACAGTATTTACTATCTGCTCAGTTCTTTCCATGTAGACATTCATGGAACATTTGCAAGTTTTCCTAATTTTTTCAGTTTTGTGTATCAGTTATACAGTTTTATTTTACATTCCATTCTTCTGATTCTCCTCACCAGTGAACGAGAATATGTGATGTCATTTTTTTGTTTCAATTCGCAGTTTTACAACTTAAATTGTTAACAGTCTTAAGTCCATCCTTTCAAAGCATCTGTAGCTGCATGATGTACTATTCCTTCTGTATATGCACCATAAATATAAAGTGCGAGAGAAAAGGGTCATATATGTAAAGTCTCCACCCACAGTTGTGAGAGTCAAATCATCTTTATATAAATTCAAGTTCACATTTACATTTGCTATTCCTTTATTGAAATCAATAAATACAGTTTTTCATATTTCAAAAATAAAGGGTGATTCAGGAGTAACTTCACATAATAATAAGAAAAAAATGGTTCAAATGGATCTGAGCACCATGGGACTTAACATCTGTGGTCATCAGTCCCCTAGAACTTAGAACTACTTAAACCTAACTAACCTAAGGACACACACATTCATGCCCGAGGCAGGAGTCGAACCTGCAACCGTAGCGGTCACGCGGTTCCAGACTGTAGCACCTAGAACTGCACGGCCACACTGGCCGGCCATAATAATTTCAAATCCTGTGAATCTCTGTCTGAGTTTTGATCATTATGAAACTAGAGTGCGTTGATGACTATGCACATTCATGTATGCATATGAAGACAAATGTGAATATTACTTACTGAAATGCTATGTTGGCATTATTGTGGACAGAATAATGGTAATATAGATGACTGATCCATTCTACAAGTGGTGTTGGGGTTCTGCAACAAATGATAGAAATCTGACTTCACTCAGAGGTGACAGTTGCAAGTGTACCTAGTGTGCAATCACGGGTTGTATCAATGAGCAGTCATGAGGCCTATGTATGTCCTGCTCAGATGTTGTTTAATTGAGCAGTCCATTGTATCTGTGAATACCAAGATGCCACATGCATTAAACAATGCAGGATATGCAGACATGTTGTCTAGTACAGCTACTGTGTTGGCAGTGCCTGTTTGGCTGTAACAGAACACCAGAGATCTTTCCCCTGTGTCCAGGTACTTTCCAGGGTTCATCAAATATTACATGCATTGGATGCACTACACAGTGTACACTTTAATATCATAATGTGTGCCATCCAGTCGATTGAGGAAAGGGAAGACATTATTGCTATGGTACAACCGAGTCACACCAACAGTACATGGCACAGTATTTGTCAACTCAATATTCCACAAAAGTGAGTGTGTCATACATTACATTCCAAGGACTTGTAGCATTTTCATGTGCAGCCTGTACAACATCTACATCCAACTGACTCTGTAAGCAGACAACAAATTTGTGAGTCATGCAGTACACTTTATTTACAGTTGTGGCTACAGTTACAAGCAATGGTATCGTGAACACACACATTCTCATATATAGATGATGGTGAACCCCATTACACTAGAACACATGTTCTCATAGAACATCTGGTGTGGTATGCCTGATGACCTGCTGCAAGGGCCTACCTTTTTGTCAAATAGCATGACAACCACAGCATACATATATTTTCTGATAGAAGACCTACCTACACTTTTGGAAACCAGTGATATTATAACAACAATGGCAAATATATGTGTAACATGATGGATCACTGATTCACTGTACTAGATAATTATCCCAGTTTCTGAATATCACATTTCCTTAACAGCAGAATTGGCATGGTGGATCAATTAACTGGCATGCCAGATCACATGACATACCCCCATTAGACTTCTTTTTATGTAGCTGGTTAAAACTGGTTGTGTACAGTACCTGTGATGAGCTTGCAACTCACAGCACTGTTGTTGGTGCCAACATTAATGCCTGTCAAGATTATGTTTGATGTGAAACACAACACACCCACCAAAATGTTGACAAGTGGATTGAGATGGACAGGGAACTTTTTCTCATGAATCAGTAATCTATTCCACTATTATTCTGTTCACCACAGTGCCTATACAGCATTTCAGTAAGTAATACTCACACTTGTCTTCATAATGATTCATGGATGTGTGTTGGACTTTTTCAGTTTATTTTCACATGTAGAATCACCTTGCAAATTATGTGGCATTCCTCCTGAATCACCATGTACATTTTTTCCAGGTGCACATTTAAATTACCATCTGGGGAGCTATGACACCTAACAAGAATTTGTTTTTGTTAGTTAGTTTCTTGTAAGTAAAATCTTTAACATATTCTGAGCAATATGATGACACAGGAATTGAAAATTCCACTTCTTCTCTTACAAAATTTACTATCCCAACATTCGATCACTGTTTCAAAAATATGGTATCTGCTTCAACATATCCAATACAAACAAAACTATTAACTTGAAATTTTGCCACCCATTGTCCGATATCACCACATTAGTGTACACAATATTAAAAGTATTTTTAATTTCAAATTTTGATTACAGTATGGTACTGCTACAAACTCAATAGTTTATCTCTACCCTTATTTTGCAGGAAACCTTATATTTTAGATTCTTTTTTTTTTAGTATCAGATGTAAGGACTGGTCATCATTGGTGGACATTCCCTCAAAAATTCCTGATCCCTTTATGATTATTTTCTACGCCTTCATTGATTGCTGTATGCATTCTGTTGATATTTTGAGCTATAGTACCTCATCTCTATTTTTCTCATTGTTGCCATACATAGTGGCTGTTTGTGTGAAGCATGGAGAACATCTTTACTTGAATCTCCTACTTACCCATGTGTAGACCAATCAAGCTTGCAGCACATGTGCCATTTCAAGCAAAATCAAAAATTTCTTTAATTTTATAATTCAATTCCTTTATTTCTCAAACTATGTTTTGCACTTGTAAGCTGTGTTTTTGTAGCTTGCATTTCCTTAATAACTGTATTGTTTCTGTGCATTGTATTTACTGTTATATGCTGCTGTGTGAAGTGCTTGCTGTGTAGAAAGTCATAATTTATTTTAGATGTCACAGTCATTTTCTTTATAACACTGCTACACTCAACAATAATTTTTTTTTCTGATGGTGAGTAATAAGGATACCAACTTATGCTGAAATAAAGCTACAAAACTATTCAGCATACCTTGCTAGTTAATCACGTGGTTTTGATCCATTCATTCTCTGTGGATTATGAAAGAGAATCTTGATATCTTTGAAGGTACTCCTTACTATGTAATGTAATTATGATTTGTGAATTCAATTTATCTTACACTGGTAATAAACTTATACATAAAAACATCCATAAATATAACATTTGGAACAGTATTCAAGTTTCCAGAATGAGATTTTCACTCAGCAGCAGAGTGTGTGCTGATACGAAACTTCCTGGGAGATTAAAACTGTGTGCTGGACCTAGACTCGAACTTGGGACCTTCGCCTTTCATGGGCAAGTGCTCTACTATCTGAGCTACCCAAGCATGACTCACAACCCTTCATAACAGCTTTAGTTCTGCCAGTACCTCATCTGTTACCTTCCAAACTTCACAGAAGTTCTTCTGCGAACCTTGCACAACTAGCACTCCTGGGAGAAAGGAAACATCTCATAGGCTGTGGCCATGCCATGTCTCTGCAATATCCTTTCTTCTAGGAGTGCTAGTTCTGCAAGGTTCACAGAAGAGCTTATGTTAAGTTTGGAAGGTAGGAGACAAGGTACTGGCAGAACTGAAGCTGTGATGATTGCTCATGAAATGTGCTTGGGTAGCTCAGATGCCAGAGCACTTTTCCATGAAAGTCAAAGGTTCCAAGTTTGAGTCCCGGTCTGGCACACAGTTTTAATCTGCTGGGAAGTTTCAGTATTCAACTTTATCTGATCATCAAGCCAATGCTCTTTTCAACTATGTTTTGTAGCTTCATAAAAGGATCTGGTTTTCATGTATTTTAATTGAAAGCAATTATACATTCTTAAAGAACACAGTTATCTTTAAATTCACTTCTATTGTCTTATACTTAGTTTTATGACAATTTCGTTTGTAGGAGCTGCAGTCTCTGAGAGCAGAACTGGATGCAGCTAAACAACAAGCAGGTGCAGAGGATCAGAATTTGCTGGCTGATATCCAGAAACTGAAGGAAGAAAATGAAAGACTTAAAAATGTAAGTTTTCTCCATTATAACTTTTTTTTAGAGTGACATATTAAAACTGACATTATCTTATTAGCTCACTAGCAAATGACAGGACCATGCTACAGTGCACTGGTTCCTACCTGATCATCGAAGTTAAGTGTTGTTTGGCTTGGCTGGCACTTGGATGGGCGACTGTTCTGGTCTTCCAACTGCTGTTGGAAAGTGGGGTGCATTCAGCCCTTGTGAGGTGAACTGAGGAGCTACTTGACTGAGAAGTAGCAGTTCCAGTCATGAAACCCAACAATGGCTGGGAGAGTAATGTGCGTTGAAAATGCCCTATCTTATCCACTTCCAGTGATGCCATTGGTTTAAGATGACATGGTCACAAATGTTCTGTTTTGATTCAGTTACTGAGAAATGTAATTTCATGTAGTGTGTTATGTAAAATATGAGCATCTCAAAATTAGATTAGCCATAGAGTGATCGATGTGTATGAATATACCAAGTGCTGGTAAATCACAATAAAATGTCTGGCAGGAAGACCTGTTGTAACATTAATTATGGTTTTTGCATTCACATAAATAACCAATTTTGTTGAAGATATCTTTGGCTCTTGGAGATGCAGCATGTATGCTTATTGCTGGGCAAGTTAATTTAAATACTCACTGCCATTCAGGCAGTATTAACTAATACAATTTTTGAAGAGTTTATTAACATCACAATGAATGCTCATGAAAATATTCTGTATAAACAAAACTTACCCAGTTAAAATGATCTAGCAACAAATAGCCAATTAACAGTTGCTCACTGATGCAATAAGTGTATCTATTCCAACCAGATGTTTAGTTGGGAATGGTGCTAGAGCCAAAAAAGCTTGTAGTAAAGAAGGAGGTTACTAAATAAATGATTTGCATTTTCCTGGAATTATTCACTGCATAATGTCATATTGTGACATAATACATGCTCTTGGCCTTACTGAAGAGAAGATATAATTAGTGAATTAACGACTCAAACAAGGATACATTGTTAATAAACTTATAGGAAAAGATATACACCCAATGTAAAATTTGGGATCAGTATTCAAATGCATTTGTCCATCAAGCCATTGCTTTCTTACAAAGCATTTCATAACTTAATAAAAGGATTTGGATTTCATGTACTTTAATTGAAAATGATGACACATTCTGAAGAAACACAGTTATGTTTAAATTTATGTCTGTATTCTGCTGCTTCTTCATTTGATAATTGTGTTTCTAGGAACTGGATGCAGCAAAGCAACAAACAGGTGCACAGGATCAGAATTTGCTGGATGAGATTGAGAAATTGAAAGGAGAAAATGAACGACTTAAGAATGTAAGTTTTCTAATTATATATATTTTTTGAAGTAAGAGACTTTAAAATTTACCTTTTCTTATTAGCTTATTAGCAAAACAAAAAATATGTTTTCTTTTTTTTCTTTCATTCAGCTGATGATTGATTTCCCTACAAAATGGCAAAATCCCATATATTACTTTGTAGCTGTTCTTTACTGTAAAGCCTTGTGGAAGCCACAGTGAAGAGAAAAAACTAGTTTTGAAATATCATTTGTGAGAGCAGTTTTATAAATCAGTGATGGTATTTGTTCCTAATTTAAAAACTTGATTTTAGTTGCTGAGAAATATAATTTCGTATAGTATGTTCACTAAAAACCTTGTGTATTCAGAGCTCTTACTGTAATGGGATTTTTTTAGTGATAAGTATTGTAACTGACACACAGCTTTATTGTATGGAACTCATAGGTGCTCTCCTAAGTCATTTCTGCAGACTTACCTGAAACTGTATAAAATGAATGTTTCTTAACTTAACTTTCATTGTGTTGTTCTTCTTCACCTTGTATCATTGCTTGTGTTCCCTCAGATTCAATGTTCCATGTAGTATAGAGGTTTTTGCGGTCCTCTATTGTCTCTTAAATAAGTGGAATATAAGTGGTAAATATCTTCATTTATTCACTGATAGTTTAACAGCTACCCAGTGCATGCATTCTACACTAACTCATTTGAGACATCTTGATAGAAACATGTCTCCACTCAAGTTTTTGCACATTGCAAGCCAGCTTTACTTTAGAAAGTTTTAAAGTCTTTGAAAACTTCCAGTATCAAATTATCTCTTATAGTGCCACTTTCTTACACAGCTGTTCATCAAAAAAACAATATTGGTGTGAAAAACAGAACAGATATGACTGCTTCTTGTAAATAAATTAAATAATGTTAACTGTGAAAATAGGCTATGTTTTTAAGATTTCATTTGTTAACAGTTCATGTGATTTGATTAGAGAAAAATTCTGGACTTCCTTGGCAACATTATGATTTTGAGCTACTGGTACTTAAAGCTGTGATTTTTTTGATGCTGTTCAATTATTTTAACACCTTAAGAACATACATGGAATTTCAGTTTTCACATAAAGATGAATCAATTGTGTTTTGATGATATATTGTTACAGTTACTCATTTAAAATAGGTATCAATACAGTAAGTTTGATGGAAAGTGAAAATTTTTCTATACTTTCCAGGACCTGAGCTTTCTAATGACACATAAATTTCAAGGAAGATAAATGATTTTGTAATAGAACATTTTGTAAATTATGTAGTTTTTGAATTTCAATGTTTCTTCCTTGTTTCGGTAACTTTTATTGTTATTTAGAGAATATATAGAGAATGACTGCCCATTAAATTTATTTGCTCTTTATTAGTACAGCATTATTATGGAGTGTCAGTCATGCAAGGATTTTTGCTTGTGATCAGATATTATTAACTGGAAGAAATTAATTCACCTATTATATCAGTAAGTGCATGTCAGCATCTCAAATAGTTTAGAAGAAGTTGTTGTTCCTGTTATGAGCATGAGTGTAAAAATAAACATTGGATTTCTCAATACCTAGGCAATTGAGTTTTGTTGCTCAATGACCAATTATAAAGTGAAAGTATCAATATCGTGTGTTAAATGTTACAATAGGATTCCATTCATATTCCGCTGTGGATGGAATTCTAACAAATTTGCCCAGATTTAAGTTAGAACTATTTTATTCTTGTCACTACCATGTTAAATGCTACTTAAAATTGGTAAATTTATCTTACAATCTCTGTACTGCAGCTAACAAGTGTAAATGAGTGCATAGATTAATAATGTGACTGCTGTATCTTGGAAATACAAGCTGTGAAATGCAACATTCAAAAAGGTAGTAACTATTTAAATTGATATTAAAAGTCTGACTTTGTATAAGGAGTATCATGTTAGATATTCAGTTTGCATTATGTTGATTGTTTGTTCCTTCATACAAAGGAAGTGTTGTTTTTCTTCATGTGTATTGTCATTCACCCCTCCTGGGCATTTACAGTTTTTTGAGGCAATGGCATTGGAATCTTCACAATTCCTGGTGTTGTGTATCTTCCTTTGTTCTCTTCTTTCTTGGTTGGTTGGATGGTGCATCAACTTCATTTTGATTTCCCAAGATACAAGATTTTGCCATAAATCCATGAAATCCTAGTTCAGCTACAGAACACAGATTGTCTTAACTACATAAAAAGTATCTTATGGTAACTTTTTAGTTGAAAAATGGCTGAAAAATTAAGATTTTATCCACGAATGAATTTAAATAAGGAACTCTGAGATCACATTTGTTCAATGAGAAATAAACTTCGGTGTTAGGATGGTACAATTCCCTTCAGTTTAGCTCATAGGTTTATCAGAAGGTTACAGCATGTAAGGAAATGATGAAAATGGTATTCAATATGTCACATCGACCATACAAATTACAATCTTCAGAATATTAATTGCTCTGACGAGCCACCCTGTTTAATTCAGTCTGCCTTTGTACTTCATGAAGTGTTCATGCATATCAGTCTTTGTGGTAAAATATATGTGTATGTAGAAAACTTGGGAACTGTTTATTATGTATTCTTGTTATGGATTTTTTGTTCCATTACAAGCTCTCCCTGAACCTAGTCCAGTATTCAGTGTTACACCACCTGTCTAACACTCAGATACCATGCTCCGGCACCCATACTCCTCGTTCCATTTCTGCCGCAACATGGGATTTAGTTCACGAGTGTTCTGCCCTCACAGGCAAGATTGTGACCTTTGTCACTAACCTACTTTCAGAATATGACTCAGCGATGCACCTCCACCTGGAGAATGACGAGCTGAAACAACACATTGCTAACACTTATAACGAGCTCACTGTGGCTTGTACCTCCCTGTTGAAACTACAGTCCGCAGTTACTTCACCGGATCGAACTTCATTGCCAAGCATCAGTTCGAACACATATCAGGTTAGTTCAAAAACATTCACTGCATGTAACGATTTGTGTTCAGTAACCTCCATACCGCCCAAGTGCCCACTACACGCAGTGCCTTGTGTTTCAAGCAGCGTCTCTGATAACAATCACTCATACAGCTGGACCACACCCACTATGCAGGCAGCTGCCCCTCTTGTTGAGAAACATTCCCCCTCTCCCACATGCTGGCCAAGCAACTCGTCGGCCATCGCTTTACCTCGAGCGATGCCAGGGCCTCTCTCACCCATTGCCGGTTACCCAAGGCAAAGTTAAAAACAGACAGTCGCTGTGTGCCCCACTCTGTTCCATGCTGTGTGTACAGCTGACCTCTACAAAGAAGCGCACACTGTGCTTGTGTAATAGGCATGTGACTTTCATGCTGCTTTTTCCCACTCGCACTTACGGCTATGCCTCATCTAGCCCCACTCGTCCCAAAACTCCATGTCAGAACATTACTCAGCCTCGTGTGCAGTTCTCAGTCTTTTCTGTCACTGACGGGATGACACACAAGATAATTACCACTGCTGGCCCTCCTATAAGACACAAGGTTAGACGCCTCAACCCCATTAAGCTGCGCACGGCCCGGCAGCAAATTAATGAACTTCTGGAGGCAGGCATTCTACAGCCATCGGACAGCAATTGGTCTTCACCAATTCACTTTGTCACCAAAAATAATGGTTCTTTTCGAATGTGTGGTGATTACAGACATTTAAATGGTCGACTGTCATGGACAATGCCAGCCAGAGTGGCCAAGCGGTTCTAGGCGCTACAGTCACTATGGTCGCAGGTTCGAATCATGCCTCGGGCATGGATGTGTGTGACGTCCTTAGGGTGGTGAGGTTTAAGTAGTTCTAAGTTCTAGGGGACTGATGACCTCAGAAGTTAAGTCCCATAGTGCTCAGAGCCACCACTAGTCATGGACAATTACCCCGAGCCAAAAATAAATGATTTCACTCATCTGTTATCGGGCACCACACTCTTCAGTGTGATTGACTGCAAACGTGCTTATCACCAGATTCCTGTACCGCCAGCAGGCATTCCAAAGACTGTGATCATCACATTGCTCAGCTTGTTCCAGTACAACTTCATGCCATTCGGTTTAAAGGATGTGGCACAAATGTGGCAACGTTTCATTGACCCAGTCTTACGATGATTTGAGTTCTGCTTCACATACCTGGATGACATACTCATTTTTAGCAAATAAAATGAAGACCATGAAGATCATTTAACTCAGGTCCTCCAACTTCGGCATCCAACAGTGTCGAGGTCAACAAACAAAATTTCCAATTGCGTCAGTCTTCTGTGACATTTCTGGGTTACACTGTCTCCGCAGACGGAATACAACCTCCCAAATCCCACGGGCAGGCTGTCACATCATTGCCACCCCCAGCTATGTACAAAGAACTCAGATGTTTCCTAGGAACTATAAATTACTACCACCGTCATCTACCTTCTGCCACCACCGTGCAGGCCCCACTGACGGACTCGCTCTCCAGCAAACAAACGTCGGGCGTGAAACCAATCTGTTGGACTGAACCCATGATAGAGGCTTTCATGGCTCTTAAAACAGCTTTAGCTCATGCAGTCATACTCGCCCACCCGGATCCATCTGCTGATTTGTTCACCATTACCGACGCCAGCGACATTGCAGTTGGAGTGACACAGTTTCACCACTTTGTTTCTTCTCCAAATAATTGTCTTCAGCACAAGAGAAATATTCTGCTTTTGATAGAGAGCTTCTGGTGGTGTATGAGGCTATCAAACATTTTTGCACTGACGTTGAGGCCCGTCCTTTCTTCATTCCTACTGATCACAAACTGCTGGCAGACAGCTTCTGCAACCCACCAAAGGATCCTTCCTCCCAACATTTCTGCCACTTCGACCTGGTCTCTCAATTTACTATGGACATACGCTATATCAAAGGCATGGAGAACATCCCCGCTGATCTCCTCTCGCAGATCAATGTCGTTTCAAGTTTTGTTGATTTATCTGACCTCGCTGCTCTACAGGCTTCAGACAAGGGCACTCAGGTTCTGCTCATGGACCCACAGTCTTCGCTAGTGTTCACCAAGGCTAAGTTCCCTGGCATTTCTGATGAAGTGTGGTTCGACTCTTCTGTGGGCATTCTGTGGCCTTTGTTCCTGCCCATGCTGTGCGGACAGGTTTCCGGCACCTCGAATAATATTGCCCACCACAACATATGAGTCACCACTCACCTCGTCACCAAGAATTTTGTGTGGAAAGATGTGAAATGGGACTGTCAAACATGGGCATGCAGCTGCATTTCCTGTCAACAAAACAAAATAGGATGTCACACCTCTCCACCACTCGGCAAGTTTGACATCCCTAAGGGATGTTTCCGTCATGTACATATTGACCTTATCTGTCCCCTGCCTTCGTCGGAGGGCCACAGGTAAATCCTGTCCACAATAGGTCAAATGTCTTGTTGGGTGGAAGCTGTCCCCTTACCCAACATCACAGCAGAAACTGTGGCCAAAGGTTTTGTTTCTTCTTGGATCATTAGGTTTGGCTGTCCATCCACCATCAGAACTGACCAGGGTCGACAGTTCAAATCTGCACCTTTTTGATTTTCTGTATTCTTTGCGGTATTAAAAAGATCCATACAACAGCCTACCACCTGCAAAGCAATGGCTTGGTGGAACAATGGCACCACACAATTCAAACTGCACTCAGGTGCCATGATTGTCTCTGGTCTGAGGCACTTCCTTGGGTGTTGCTGGGACTACGTTCTACATTTAAACCAGATTTACATGGGACGATTGCCGAATTCGTTTTTGATTCAAATAAAATGGCTCCGAGCACTATGGGACTAACATCTGAGGTCATCAGTCCCTTAGAACTTAGAACTACTTAAACCTAACTAACCTAAGGACATCACATACATCCATGCTCGAGGCAGGATTCGAACCTGTGACCGTAGCAGTCGCGCGGTTCCAGACCGAAGTGCCTAGAACCGCTCAGCCACACCAGCCGGCTCATTTTTGACGAAAAACCAGTTTTACCTGGGATACTAATTATTCCCCAAGGTCCTGGGGATTCCCCCTCCTTCCCAGACTTTATTAGAAGGATGCGTGCCGACTTTAGAAACACCCGGCTACACCCACCTGTCAACCCTTCCCCACCTGACACTTACGTGCCCACTGCACTCAACTCTTGCTCACACGTCATGCTCAGGGACGACTGTCAGACAACCCTTACAATCCCCTTACCTCGGCCCTTTCAAAGTACTCTGGAGGGGCAAGACAATGTTCGACATTATGATAAAAGATCATCCGCAAACTGTTTCTCTGCACAGGCTCAAGCCTGCCTTTGTAGACTCTGACACCCCTCTGCCATCCCAGTCAGACTGCCCAAGCACATGTTCTTTTGACAAACCCATTAACGAGCCCTTCCAACCTAAGGTTGGGCTTTTTCTGTCCAATGATTCACCACCACAGTTTGCAGGTTCCTGAGGCATGTTGTCATCATCCCCATTCACAGGTATTGAAGACATTTCAGGTACTAGAGACGCGGATGCCCCATCTTTCGTTTTGCGCTGCAACATACCACCTAACTGAGTTGACAACATGTCGATTATTGTGTTAGATAATTGTGTGCTTGTACTGCTCACCGACAGCACAGATCCAACCCTCACCGACGAACTCAACGTCAAGATAGTGCAAAGCTTGTCCCTGCCACAAGAGTGCGACCCATCATGTGTTCAAGCTTTCATTTCTTCAGACGGCTCAGTCTGGATTTGGGGATGATAAAATATATGTGTGTATAGAAAACTTGGGAACTGTTTATTACATATATTACGATCCATATCCAGAATCTCGTAAGTTCCTAGGATTTAGGAGAAAGGTTGTAGTACGTAAGAATATGAAGAAGATATTATTAACACTATTCAGAGATAAAGGGATCAAAGTCAGCTTACATCACACACACAAACACACACAGGATCTCTCTCCTATGTGCCACCAGGCACATTTTCTCTGGTGTTTCAGTCGATATTTGCAATTTCATTTTCTCTTTGTGTAGATGGAGTCAGTCCACACAAATACTGCTCATCACTTTCCTCATGGAACACCCAGAATTTCTAGGAAGTGTCGGTTTGTTTCCCATTACACAATATATGATGTTTAAAGGGGAGTTTTACGTGCCCAAAAGATATAGTGCTCCCAGATTTGTCTTGCGTGATACATTTTATCAATGTATATTATCAGAGACAGTAAAACATAGCATACATTTTATCAATGTATATTATCAGAGACAGTAAAACATAGCAAATAACCAGTGCTCCAGCATCAACACTAATGCCCTTGCCTGGGGTGTCTGCTATTATCAAGCACTACTGAGTCACTGCCAAAGTACTTCATGTCTTACTGTCGCTGTTAATATCTATCAATAAAACAAACATCACCTAGACTGATCTGGGACCTCTCTATAGAGTTGGCATGTAGAATTCCATCTCAAAAATAATTTTGTTTGTGGGAAACAAACCAGTGCTTTTTATTGACACTGGACATTGCATAAACAAAATGATGAACACAATTTATTTGAGTTAATTCTGGCTAGATAATGCAAATACAATATTGCAAATATCTACTGAAACGCCCAGGAAAATGCACCTGACGACTCTTGGGACACACACGCACACGCACACACACACACACACACACACACACACACACACACACACACACACACACACACACACACACACACACACTAGGTGTCTCTCCCAAGAGTCATCAGGTGCACTTTCTCAAGTGTTTCAGTAGATATTTGTGACTTCATTTTCTCATTGCATAACTGGAAACAGGCCAAACAAATAGAGCTTATCACATCTTTCATGAGACACCCAGCGTCAATGAAAAGCATTGGTTTGCCTCTTGTTACAATCACAGTCAACTCAACAGCAATTGCCAAACAAAATCAGTGTATCTTATGAAAATTAATTAGTTTCTTGATATAAATTATGTGTCAAGATCTAACATTTTCAGACGACAAGAGACAGTGTTGTATTGGGTTGCAAGTCAGGCATGTCTCTCAATTCAATTAACTTACATGTTGTGTGTAGCCAATCCTCTTCTGGGGTAATTAGCTATGTTGATCTCCCAAAAGCTTCTTCTCTGAAGACTATAGCTGGTTAAAGGAATTTATTAAAATACTTCTCTTTCCTTGAAATAATTTCATACTCGTAAAATACTTTTCAGTTCAATCACTGTATATTTTCAACTTTCACAGACATTAACTTCTGCAAGCTAACTTATTCCTTAAACATTAGACTCATTTACACATATTCAAATAGCAGACATTTGTCTTACTTCATTCATATCCAAAACTTGAAGTAATTCAAAAGTCTCTAGTCTTAAATGAGTCCAATACATGAGTGAACATAGAAATTTATATTCAGTTCTTCATTAGTTTTTTTTTTTTTTTTTTTTGCACACAACAGAGACACTAAAAAGCACAGAATACTACATAAAGTTTCCTTGTTCTTCTTGACCTGTACATGGAGACTGTGGAATATACAGCAGGTACTTGTCTGCAACAGTTCGGCTGCTGGGTCCAATTATTTTTTTTCCCCTGCACATACAAATAGGCAACGTGCATTAAGGCATATTCGTTTCTCCCACTCACCTCCCACCTCCCTCACCTCCCTCTAAAATATCAGGTGTTCGAAATGGTGGAAGGCTGAGTGGTTCTAGAATTTACTTCAAAATTCTCGAAGCACTACAAAGAATGTGAAACTATACTTTAGCTTGATCTTATCAATACCAACACATTTTCCTTAATGTGTACACCAAGGAGAGGGGGGCTTCATGACCACTACAAAAAATCCTTAAAAATTTACATTTAATCAGTTTACCTAGACTTTTATTCACCAACCTACTTCTTAAAGATATATTGACATGTAAGAATGGTCCTGAATCTGAAAATATGAAAATGACATTTGTTGCGCCAACACACATTGACTACTTGGACATACATTTTTGGCTTAAAATTTACTGTAAAATTTAGTGCAATTGCAGAATGTGGTATAAGAAATAATTAAAATCAATTAACATTTTTTTTTCAAAATTTTCAAATATAAAATACGTGACTAGATTATGATGTTTTCAAAAGGTGAACATAGAATTTTATGAGCCAGTAATGGACTTACCAGTTCTGACTACATGCAGCAATATCACATACATAGATTGTTAATTTAGACCTCAAGAGCTGCCCTAACACAGAGACCAAAGGTCTGATGAATGTTGCTAGTGAACCAGTCAGTCCAAATGGAATAACTTGACATTGGTAACATTTTCCATTGTACAAGAAAGTTGTGTAATTCCCTGACTCAGGAGCTAAAGGTATTTGGTAGAGTTCTGTAGTTGATCCAGACTGGTCAATTAGTTTATACACTGAAATTTATGAAACAGATCATTGATTCTTTCAGAGCTAGTTTATATTTTAGTAATTTATATTTTTCAGACCATGTGACATTGTTCAATTTTTTGTACTAAATACTACCACCATTCAATTTTTTAAGTAAATTTATCTACATGGTGTTGTTGTTGTGGTCTTCAGTCCTGAGACTGGTTTGATGCAGCTCTCCATGCTACTCTATCCTGTGCAAGCTTCTTCACCTCCCAGTACCTACTGCAATCTACATCCTTCTGAATCTGCTTAGTGTATTCATCTCTTGGCCTCCCTCTACGATTTTTACCCTCCACACTGCCCTACAATACTAAATTGGTGATCCCTTGATGCCTCAGAACATGTCCTACCAACCGATCCCGTCTTCTGGTCAAGTTGTGCCACAAACTTCTCTTCTCCCCAATCCTATTCAATACTTCCTCATTAGTTATGTGATCTACCCATCTAATCTTCAGCATTGTTCTATAGTACCACATTTCAAATGCTTCTATTCTCTTCTTGTCCAAACTATTTATTGTCCATGTTTCACTTCCATACATGGCTGCACTCCATACAAATACTTTCAGAAATGACTTCCTGACACTTAAATCTATACTCGATGTTAACAAATTTCTCTTCTTCAGAAACACTTTCCTTGCCATTGTCAGTCTACATTTTATATCCTCTCTACTTTGACCATCATCAGTTATTTTGCTCCCCAAATAGCATAACTCCTTTTCTACTTTAAGTGTCTCATTTCCTAATCTAATTCCCTCAGCATCACCCGACTTAATTCGACTACATTCCATTATCCTCGTTTTGCTTTTGTTGATGTTCATCTTATATCCTCCTTTCAAGACACTGTCCATTTCATTCAACTGCTCTTCCAAGTCCTTTGCTGTCTCTGACAGAATTACAATGTCATCGGCGAACCTCAAAGTTTTTATTTCTTCTCCATGGATTTTAATACCTACTCCGAATTTTTCTTTTGTTTCCTTTACTGCTTGCTCAATATACAGATTGAACAACATCAGGGAGAGGCTACAACCCTGTCTTACTCCCTTCCCAACCACTGCTACCCTTTCATGTCCCTCGACTCTTATAACTGCCATCTGGTTTCTGTACAAATTGTAAATAGCCTTTTGCTCCCTGTATTTTACCCCTGCCACCTTTAGAATTTGAAAGAGAGTATTCCAGTCAACATTGTCAAAAGCTTTCTCTAAGTCTACAAATGTCAGAAACGTAGGTTTGCCTTTCCTTAATCTTTCTTCTAAGATAAGTCGTAAGGTCAGTATTGCCTCACGTGTTCCAGTGTTACAGTATCTACATACTGAATAATAATTGCAATTTTTATTGGGGTCCTATCATTACCCAACCTGCGACTCCACATGAGATGATAATACACATATATTGTATATTGTAGAAAGCTGTGTTGGTACAGGTGTGAAATGAATGTTTTAAATTTTAATGCATTGTTATGTATATTAATTTTCAATCACATATTTTTCACTGATAGTCAATTCCTTCAGTTCTGTTACTATAGCACACTGTGTCGTGAAACAAACATGTCTAAAAATCTGAATTTACTGAAGAAATTTGATTTACATGGTGAATGAGATGTAGAAGAAGTAATGAAAATAACAGATGCAGAAGCATATTTAGGAGACAGTAATGTGTAGTCTGCCTGTCCAGAAATAGAAGACAATGCACAAACAAAGGATATGATTGAAGATATTATTAAAGTAAGGGACAATGAAAAGTTGATTAATGTGATTCTAAGGCCACAGAGACCTACATACACTAACAAAAGTGGAATGATATGGCATTCAATGTACAAAAACCCAAGTAGGTGTTAGAAACAAGGTACTTTGCCTAAACCTAGGGGTTTCACAATTACTTCCAGGATTGTGTCTCTGATTGTGGAGACTTTCATGTTGGTCATTACATCTAAAATAGTTGACAAAGCTGTAAAATATGCAAAGCAGAGACAGTTTATAATATATGAAAAGTGACTCATCCTTCTAACAATCGTAAGTGGATGCCAACAAGTACAACAGAAATATTTCATTTCATAGGGCTCCTTGTAACTATGGTAGCACTAAAAGTTAAATGAGAACAACTTTCTATGTTATGGTGCACAAACACTGTGCCCTAAAGGAAAATATTTCAAGCTTCATTTCTGCGAAATACGTTTTCTGAACTTCTATCTTACATCACATATGACAACATGACCGCAAGAGAGGAATGGAGACATATAGACAAATTTGGTGCATTTAGAGAAATATTTACATCTTTCTAATAGGAATGCTGTTAGACTATTATCCAAGTAGCTATTGGACAGTGGATCAGCAGTTGATAGCTTTCCTAGGGAAACATCCATTTAGGGTTTACATGAAATCAAGATAGATACAGCATACAGATTTGGGCCCTCTGCAATGTTGAATCTTCCTATGCCTTCAAATTACAGGTTTACACAGGGAAAGAAGGATCTATGGAAAAGAATCAAGGTGCTAGATTTGTAGTGGGGCTTGCATCTCCTTTAGGAATTGGATATGGTGTTTGCAACAGAAAACTTTTGTAGTAGTGTTCCACTTGCACAGGAGCTCCTGAAACAAGGGCTAACATTGACTGGTCCCCTTGAGAAAACAAGCTTGAAACAACATGTGAACTTCAACCAGTACCACTGAAACCACAATTTTCAAAAAGTCTTAGTATCATACATGCCTAAAAGAACAAGGCAGTAATCCTTTTGAGTTCTGAACATCATGATGACAGCACAGAAAAATGGACAAGGTGATAAATAAGTATTCATGTAATATGACTATGGCCATTTCTGCTATTCTTGAACATGACTGATACAGTAGCCATTAATGCCTACTTTATTTGGAAAACAGAAAATCCTAACTGGAAGGCTTTTGCATTCAGCAAAAGGAGAAAATATTTGCTAAGCCTAGGACATGAATTTATAAAGCCATATGACAAGCCAAGAATGTAGAATTAGAACAAAATGTCACAAACAGAAGAACATCAATGAAGTCATTATTGTTTGGTGAAGATGCAAGTCCATTGACACAGTAGCCAAGTTTAACTGAACCACTGCAAGTGTTGGCAGTGGTGGACGTTTACAAACTGTGTCCTAGCAAAAAGACAGATGAGAGGAAACCAAAATGTGGCAAACAGTATTTGTTTGTGTGTAGTGAACATGCTAGTTGTGAAAATGGAAAAAGTGTGCAAAAATTGCAGTGATTCAAATTGAAAAGTGTGTAATTACCAATAGATACTATATTTGAAAAAGAAATAATAATTTACATAATTTTTTTATTACTACACTTGAGGTACATTATATCTTCATAACATTGACAGTGTAGAGGATTATTCTTTTTCCAATACTTTGTTATTCTATGTGATTATTTTTGTTTCTGTAGATTTACCACATCTAACAGTGCATTTTGCTTTGTGGGTTCCCTGGTCCACCCTCCTGGTATACCATGAAAGTGTTTTAGCTTGGTGTGCAGAGGGTTAAGCACTGACTCACTGGTATAAAATATAAGCAGTGCTTGATATTTATTTTGTTTTCTGTGTCTACCTATAGCTCTCTTAGCCTTCACTCTCATCATTGATATTTTGATGTGATCTGGTCCTTTAAATAAGTTCTTTTCAGAGTACTTCTGGTATCCCAGAGATTTTATTCCCTGAGACCATCAGATACTTTCCCTTCCACGCTCCAACTTTTATATTGACAAAAGGGCTTCCTACTAACTTACAGGTTGCTTTATGCGCAGTTTCTTCTAATAAATCTCTTTCCATGTCATCAAAATCAATGCTGTATCATCCACTGACATATGCTACTCGCTTAATCAGTTTGATACTTTCTTCAGAACTGTGACCTTTCATCTCTCCACTGCCATTTTCAAACAGAGTCTCTACATTAATTGAATTTTACTTTCTATTACTGTCTTTCTGTAAAGTAGTTACAAAATACCTCTTGATACTTTTTCCACTGTCTTGTGTGTGTGTAAATTTTTATTTATTTATTTATTTTTTGCTGCCAATTTTTCCCAGGAAAACATGGTGCAAGTAATTATACTAAAACTCATTCAAATACTGTAAAGAAACCTTTAATCTTTTCCCATAGCACCAACTGTTTTCACAAACTGTGAATTTTGTTCTGTATATAAATTGTCTTCATCCCCATTTCCATGATTCCATGATTCAGCCATTTCCAACATGCAGTTTTCAGGTAACTGAAATCTTCTTTAAAGCTCCCCATAACATCTCAAAGTTTCACAATATCCGAAACTTAATTTTCGTCATCCTTTAACATATATTCACTTAAGCTAACAAAACAGCTCACTTATTTTTCGTCTGCACTTTTCAACTCTCCAATATCTTCATTTATAGTATTACCCTTCAGAAAAATGTCAGTTACCTTGTTATATATATCTTGTCCTCATACTTCTGCTAATATATACATACTTCTCCACCGTTTTTACCTTCTAGTCCATCCCCAAATTCTTGGCTGAACAAATTGTGTAAACCCGTTCTTCTAAACATAACTTGTCAAACAGTGTTTCTTTACTGCTGTGGTTAAGTGTTCTTTTCTTATCCCACTCTAACATTCTTCACCAATGGCAACTGTATTTGCTTGGTACACCTCTATTATTATCAGAATTCTGATTTAAACATTGATCATTATCAGTGGTCCCTGCATTAACATTATTGTAAGCTCTCACATTTTGGGCTGCCAATGGAGAGGTTTGCTGTTTAACAAGCCATTCTCCCCATCATTAGGTCTAAAGGGTTGTTGTGGCTGATTGTACTCTTTATGTGGTCTGCCTCTATTTTCAAACAATCTATTATCATTTCTAAGCACATTGAACTTCGAGTAACCTTGCATGTGTTGTCTCTCTGGGTAATAATTCCAGGTATTACTGCTACAACTTCTTAGTTATTACTATTATTACTGTAGTTATTATGTCCACAACTTCCTCTCACTTATTCAAAAAATTTTTCTAGTTGTTGTCTCAAATCCCATATCCAACTTGTCTACATACTTCAAGAAATGATCAATAGAGTCATCAAGTCTGCAGTCCTAACCCCATTGTACTCTTTCAGGCAACCTCCATCTTAAGGCACTATTCTAAGTTACCCCACCAGAACATTGACTGAAATGAACTATCCTCTTTAACTGAGCTCTGGAAAATTCTTTCATGCCTTCCTTCTGCTGTCTGTAACGTGACATGTTTAGGAACTCACTCTTAATCCTAGTTCCGCCTCAGATCAAAACTTGTTTAGAAACCCCTCCCTACATCATCAAATGTGAAAATTTGACAACTTAGTGGTTGGTCAAAGATAAATATTCCTCAAGAAAGCTTTTAGCAAAGAAAATTTCCATCCCCAGGGAAACTTTGCAGTCATATTGGATCAGTTACTGTACCCATAATTACAGAAAGCTTTTGTAATAACTGTATTTCTTTTTGAACAACAATAACATTTTCTTGTAGTGTAGTTACATTAGATTTTCAATCTTCATCTGCTTCAGTTACATTTTTCTTTACCTCTTCAATTTTATCATTCAAATTTTTAGTGAAATGAAGTTTTGATTATTATTAATTTCAGTTCCACTCTTAACTTCAGTTTCTACAATGAACATTTCATTTCTAAGATACTTTTATATATCAGTCACTTTCAGTTTTATCTTATCAGTTCTGGATTCTGTTTCAGTTACCCTTTCCTCTATAACTTTCACTTTTTCATTTAGTTTTCATACCTGTTTATTGATGGCTGTTATTTGGTCACCTAACACTTGCTTAAATTTAGCAATTTGAGCATTTAGTTCATTAACTATTTTAGATTTTGCTACTGAAGTCTTCTTGGTCATTTTAGAACTCATTCTGTCTGTTTCCGAAAGTTTGCCACCAATTTCACAAAGTTCTTTGGAAATTCAACCATTTGATTCTATAAACATGTAACAGTAATCTATTTACAATTTGCAATATACATCCTGCAAACATATTCCTTACTACTTCCACTTTGACCCAATTTTGTTTGCCCTGTATTAACCTAACTTGTTCCTGCTTGCTCTGCCCTTGATTGATGTAATGTAAGAGTTTCTGCTGTTGTATCATGTAATTCTGTCTCATCCTCCTCCTCTAATTCCTGCTTAATGTTTTCTAGTGCCACTGGTAGATTAGCCATGTGAAAATATTTGACTGCCATTATTTGCAGAATTACAGTGTAATTGATTATAGTTGTAAACACTGTTAGTTCATTTCACAGAGTACAATATTGGAATGTGAGATATTGTTAGACATGGACTTAACTTAAGACACTTGAAACAGTGTCCAAGTTCAAGTTCCTGTTTAGTGCCCACAATGTTTTTAAAGATGCCACTTCAGCTTGCTGTCCATGTTATTTATATTGACAACCACTATTATTTTCACTGGCAAAATATTCAGAATGAACTATTCTGCAACAGGATAGATTTAACTAATATTTACACAGTAAAATTCTGCAGCATGACAGCGATGTAACTGGCACTCAACTTTGTTGTCTGGAACTTGTATATGTTCTCATTGGTTATGAGGTTAGTGGAAAAAATCCCACTTCTGCCAGGTTAGCTGAATAAGTACAGGATGAAAGTGGTGGAAGCAACAGATTAGGGTTGGATGCACATTTGTTAAATGAAGTGGCAATGAGAAAGTGTGTGACTGCTCCCAAAGTGTGGACAAGTTACTGCAAAAATAACTGTTAAAGCAGGTGACAATTTATGTAGATAATACACCATTAGCAAGTCCCATGTGGAAAAAACATGTAAGACTGGAAGCAATAGAAAAAAGAGACATGAAGTTAAAGCTAGGAAAGACTGAATGCATTAAAAACAAATTAAATTTCTTGGGCCATGAAATTAGCAGGGTATCTATATTAACAGATTCTTCCAAGCTACCAAGTACTGAAAAAACCCACCCTAATAGCTTCATGTGTTAATGTGACTGATTCTGGTATGGGGCGGTATGCTGACCCTGGTTTGAATTAACAACATGGGGTCAATGTGCCAGCCACCCTATGTATTGCATTGCAAACATTTAAACAGTTTCGCATACTTGTACACAGAATTTATTCCCTATACATGTACATGGGTACACTATTTCTGTCTGGGGGGAGGGAGAGGGGACGTGGGGATGGATATGAGACTGACAACCTTTGCTGTTCTTTGGTCTTCTTAAACACTTCAGCTTCAGCATTGAGAAGTTTGAGGTGACCAAGAAGTAAAATAACTTAGATCCACCCTGGATTATTTGGGTTCTACTGACATATTTTAGATTGTCTGTACCTCACCCTTCTCTGTCAAAGGAATTACAGATTCCTTGCACAATTCAGCACTTCTCAGTAACACATCAGCTACCAGATTATCTTTCTCTGTATACTTCTAATTTCAAGGTCAAACTGCTGATGGTACTTGGCCCACCTTGTCAGTCTTGCATGTCTCATCTTGTTCATTTTTAAGAATGTAAGAACCTTGTGATCACTATGTACAATCACTTTGTGACTCAGGAAATAATGTTCAAACTTCTGCGTACCAAACACACAGCCAATGACTGTTCCCATCTGAAACACCTATACAGCTGTACCATAACCACTTGCATCAACTGACATACAAACTGGCTTTCCAAAATCTGGATGATGCAGTATAACACTATTTATCAAACAGTTTTTTGTTTCTTCAGAAGTGGACTTTCACTGTTTTGTCCAAACCCAAGCGGTATCCTTTTTTAATAATCAGTGCATGCATGGTGCATGAAACAACTGACCACCTACAAAACATTGGTAGAACTCGAATAATCCAAACACAGATCTAAGATGCTTTTTATTCTTGGCTGCTTCAGACTTCTCAATAGGTGACAGCTTGGAAGGATCTGGTAATATGAATTCCCTGCTTATTTTGTGGCTCAAGAAATTTAATTTGTCTCTGACACATTCAGTCTCTTCTAACTTCATGCCACCTTTTCCTATTGGTTCCAGTACTCTGTCTAGCAGACTAATATTTTCTATTTTCTTCCCTAATGCACATGGAACTTACTTACAGTGGAAGAAAAAAAGAAATGATCGTGCGGCATTTGGTCAGGAGGTTACGTCTGGGGAAGTTCGGCCACCAGGTTGCAAGTCTTATTTCAGGGAACATCCCATTGGGAAATTTGCACATCAGTGATGATGAGATGATGATAATGACAACACAACACCCAATCCATGAGTGGAGAAAATCTCCAACCCGGTTGGGAATCGAACCCGGGCTTGCTGCATGGTAGGCAAACATGTATCCAGTCATCTAACTAATTTTACTTGCAGTATATAATATACAAAAATTGTCAACTGCTTTAATAGTTCTTTTTCCAATACAAGAGTCATCGCTCTTACAAATGCACACACAGAAATATTTAATAAAAAGGGGACTATTCTATGCTGCTAGCAAACACCCTCACATAAAAATTCTGCATATAATGAGATTCTGTCATAAAAGGCAAAGTCCAGTATTGACATGTTATGTACATTGAAGTGTGACATTTTAGTCCAGTAACTCATCCACATTTTAGGGGACGTTTTCATTTAACTGGCATGTATCCAACACTAATTTGACACTACTCTCATGTTTAAGTACTACAACAAGGGGATTATTAAATTCACTAATTGCTTTTTTAATTACTACCTACTCCAAAATATATTGTATTTCTTTCTTGATGGTTTTCTGTATAGCAACGTGTATGTGGTAGGGTTTCTTGAAAAAAAAATATTGCTCAGGCTCTACATTAAAATGACACTCATAAACTTTTACCACACCTCACTTATTCAAAAATACGCTGTAAAGACTGGTTAACACTTTTCTAAATTCTGTGTTTTCCAAAAAGCATTTGACTCAGCATGACACCTCCACTTATTGTCAAAAGTATGATCATATGGGGTATGAAGTGAAATTTGTGACTGGATTCCTCAATCCAATCACAGAATTCACTTGATACCCCATATGATTTTGGTAGGGGGAATACAACATGTTATCTCGGATGGAAAGTCATCATCAGATGTAGAAGTCACTTCGGGTGCACCCCGGGGAACTGTGTTTGAACCCTTGCACACAATATTAATAATAAAATTGGGCTTTGTGTAGATGGTGCAGTTATCTGTAATGAAGTACTATCTGAAAAAGTTGCATAAATGTTAAGTCAGAGCTTGATAAAATTTCAAAGAGGTACAGAGATTGGCAACTTACTTTAAATGTTTAGAAATGTAAAATATTGCACTTCACAAAATGAAAAAGCTTAGTATTCTGTGACTGTAGTATCAATGAGTCACTGCTGGAATCAGTCAACTCATACAAGTACTTGGGAATTTCAGATTTTAGGAATATGAAATGGTATGACCACATAGGTTCAGTCACGGGTAAAGCAGGTGGTAGACTTTGGTGTATTGGTGGAATACTGGAGGAATGCAACCAATCTACAATGGAGATTACTTACAAATCCCTCATGTGACTGATTCTAGAATATTGCTCAAGTGTGTGGGACCCATACTAGATAGGCCTAACAGGGGTTATTGAACATATACAGAGAAGGGCAGCATGAATGTTCACAGGTTTATTTAATCCCTGGGAGAGTTTATTTATTCATTTATTTCATGTTCCATAGATCCATATGGGAACATATCCCTGGATATAGAATGAGTCAAGGTTTTTCACAGATTATTATTTTGTGCACAGATACATTGATCTTATCATTAGATTAAGGAAACTGTGAAGTTTAGCATATACCCTTACATATTAGTTAAGATACAGGACATCTGAAAGAATATACAGTCATACATAAATTTGAGTATTGTTCTTAAGTTATACAGGTGTCATATACAGACATACATAAATCTGGGTATTGTATTAAGTTACATTGTACTTACAGATTATGATTAATCAATTGTAGAGGTCACACAAGAGATTCTATGCATTTTTGCTAAGAAATTCATCAATACTGTAACAAGATTCATCTAAAAGGAACTGCTTCAGATTTTCTTTGAACTTTGGCGTGTTTCCAACCAGTTCTTTAATGTACGGTGGGAGGGCATTAAAAATCTTGGTGCCACTGTATAAAACCCCCTTCTGGACCATGCTTTTCGTTTTTAACTCATAATGGATATCCAGTTTCTTTCAGGTGTTGTAACTGTGGTATGAGCTATTGATTTTGAAAAAAAATATATGGGCAGGTGTTGTAAGGATTTGTAGAGCTCTGAACAGATACCTGCACGAGTGCCTAGGATGTACTCCACACACAATTCTTATTGCTCACTTCTGTGCATGTCACAGAGATACTGAAGGAAATGAACTGGAAGGTTCTTGAAGATAGATGTAAACTATCCCAAGAAAGTCTGTTAACAAAGTTTCAAGAACTGGCTTTAAATGATTACTATAGGAATATTTTACAACCCCCTCATATATCACTCACACAGGATTGTGAAGCTAAGATCAAAATAATTACTGCATGCACAGAGGCATTCAGTCATTCTTCCCACACTCCATAAGTGAATGGAACAAGAAGAAACCCTACTAAATGGTACAGTGGGCTGTACCCTCCTCCATGCACCACATGGTGGTTTGCAGATTACAGGTGTAGATGTAGAAATCTGTTCTCTTGACTGTATTTTAACATCCATTTCCTCCATGATACATTTTTCTTTCTCATCAGTATTTTTTGTATTTCTACTGAATTCAGTATCTTCCCCTTATTTTTCAGTATTCTGATCAGTAGTACCCCTGTTTCATTATTATTAACAATACGATTTACCATGAAAGGCACAGTACTTACATCAGACTTTGACAAAGTACTTCTTGGCTGTGATTCAAGGCGGTCTTTCCTTGGCACTTTGATAATAAATCTGTACCAATTAACATATTCACTGTTAAACCTGGTACAATAAAACAAGGATGATCTGGAATTATTTCTTTTATACCCTTTGGTATCAAAGTTTCTTGCTTTACTAGTCTAGATAATTTTCTAGTAGGTCTTGTTGTTGTCGTGGTCTTCAGTCCTGAGACTGGTTTGCTGCAGCTCTGCATGCTACTCTATCCTGTGCAAGGTTCTTCATCTCCCAGTACCTACTGCAATCTACATCCTTCTGAATCTGCTTAGTGTATTCATCTCTTGGCCTCCCTCTATGATTTTTACCCTCCACGCTGCCCTCCAATACTAAATTGGTGATCCCTTGATGCCTCAGAACATGTCCTACCAACCGATCCCTTCTTCTGGTCAAGTTGTGCCACAAACTTCTCTTCTCCCCAATCCTATTCAATACTTCCTCATTAGTTATGTGATCTACCCATCTAATCTTCAGCATTCTTCTGTAGCACCACATTTCGAAAGCTTCTATTCTCTTCTTGTCCAAACTATTTATCGTCCATGTTTCACTTCCATACATGGCTACACTCCATACAAATACTTTCAGAAAAGACTTCCTGACACTTAAATCTATACTAAATTTCTCTTCTTCAGAAACGCTTTCCTTGCCATTGTCAGTCTATATTTTATATCCTCTCTACTTCGACCATCATCAGTTATTTTGCTCCCCAAATAGCAAAACTCCTTTACTACTTTAAGTGTCTCATTTCCTAATCTAATTCCCTCAGCATCACCCGACTTAATTCTACCACATTCCATTATCCTCGTTTTGCTTATGTTGATGTTCATCTTATATACTCCTCTCAAGACACTGTCCATTCCATTCAACTGCTCTTCCAAGTCCTTTGCTGTCTCTGACAGAATTACAATGTTATCGGCGAACCTCAAAGTTTTTATTTCTTCTCCATGGATTTTAATACCTACTCTGAATTTTTCTTTTGTTTCCTTTACTGCTTGCTCAATATACAGATTGAATAACATCGGGGAGAGGCTACAACCCTGTCTTACTCCCTTCCCAACCACTGCTTCCCTTTCATGCCCCTCGACTCTTATAACTGCTATCTGGTTTCTGTACAAAATGTAAATAGCCTTTCGCTCCCTGTATTTTACCCCTGCCACCTTTAGAATTTGAAAGAGAGTATTCCAGTCAACATTGTCAAAAGCTTTCTCTAAGTCTACAAATGCTAGAAACGTAGGTTTGCCTTTCCTTAATGTTTCTTCTAAGATAAGTCGTAAGGTCAGTATTGCCTCACGTGTTCCAGTATTTCTACGAAATCCAAACTGATCTTCCCCAAGGTTGGCTTCTACTAGTTTTTCCATTCGTCTGTAAGGAATTCGTGTTAGTATTTTGCAGCTGTGGCTTATTAAACTGATAGTTCGGCAATTTTCACATCTGTCAACACCTGCTTTCTTTGGGATTGGAATTATTATATTCTTCTTGAAGTCTGAGGGTATTTCGCCTGTTTCATACATCTTGCTCACCAGATGGTAGAGTTTTGTCAGGACTGGCTCTCCCAAGGCCGTCAGTAGTTCCAATGGAATGTTGTCTACTCCAGGGGCCTTGTTTTGACTCAGGTCTTTCAGTGCTCTGTCAAACTCTTCACGCAGTATCGTATCTCCCATTTCCTCTTCATCTACATCCTCTTCCATTTCCATAATATTGTCCTCAAGTACATCGCCCTTGTATAGATCCTCTATATACTTCTTCCACCTTTCTGCTTTCCCTTCTTTGCTTAGAACTGGGTTTCCATCTGAGCTCTTGATGTTCATACAAATGGTTCTCTTGTCTCCAAAGGTCTCTTTAATTTTCCTGTAGGCAGTATCTGTCTTACCCCTAGTGAGATAAGCCTCTACATCCTTACATTTGTCCTCTAGCCATGCCTGCTTAGCCATTTTACACTTCCTGTCGATATCATTTTTGAGACGTTTGTATTCCTTTTTGGCTGCTTCATTTATTGCATTTTTATATTACTGTTCATAAACCACTTATTCATGTTACAGCTAACTTATTCATGCTAAGAATAGAATCAAATATGGCATGGGGCAGTGCAATTGCTTCATTGCCAATACCAAGAAGTGAGTGCACCATTATGTCAGAAATATTTAACTCTGTAATAGGGTGGCTTATTTTAAATTGTACAGATGCCTCATGAAATTCATTGAACAAATTTTTCTCAGTCTGCCTCCAGCTAAAATAGCCACTTTCTGCTGCAGTTACATATGCAGTTGATTCACAGGGTAACCAGTATTCTCATTTGCAGCTCCCTTTTCTAACCTGTCCACTAATTTCAAATCAAAGTATTTGACAGTTTTTGCTCCCTTTGTTTTTTGCGCATCAGCTAAAATTTTTGTGCAACATTGTTCATCTGCATTCTTTGTTACATAACTCATCATCTGCTTCTGCTTCATTTGACAAGCTAGAACAGCTCATAGTAACCTCAGTTTAGTTGTATTTGCTACTGTCTTCATCTATTAGTGCCTCCTCTTCAGTATTTTGCAGTACTGAATCTACAGCCTCGAGAGGAATTTTAACTTGTAGATTACCATAATTATTTTAAATGTAATCATTTATTTCATTTTTGTTATCACATATTACAAATGAGCTATTTGGCTCTTCTCTGTCAATAATATCTTCTTTTCAAGCTCATCACGCTGTGTCCAAAATGGTGCCAGTTGGATAATTAGTATGGTTGAACAGATTATCAGTCCTGGTAGATGCCACCAAAACATCATTCCTGTCATTGGTTGATGTGTATTGATTTACTACTTTGTCCTGCATGTTGATTACTAGCTGTATTATTGTAGTGTTGTCTGTCTGGTGTGATCCAGAAATTAGTTTCCCTTTCCATCTTTTCTGTCAAATGCAACAGACACAAAACCCATTGTGCAGAGAATTTCTTGATAGATTCATAAGCAGGAGTCTATTTATTTTATTTATTTTATTTTTTTTTTTTTTACGCCAAAATTCCCTTAATACATTAGTGTGATTATCATGGGACCAGTGTTCTCTCAAGAAACCTAATTTGAACTCTGATAATGTTTGACAATGTACTTCCTGGCTGTGATTCAAGTCGGTCTTGGCTGATCAGTGTATACCATCTACTGTCAAATGACATCTAATAAAAGAAATTTTCTCATACTCATACCATCCATTTGGCAACACATCTTCACAAGCAATCCCGATCTCTTATCGGGCGTTTGACAGTTTGCATAAAATGCAAAAATTTCCACCATCCAATAACAGCTGCATAAATAGAAGCAACATGCTACACAAATTACTATTGGTTACCCTACTTTCTCCATTAGCAATGCTAGTATTTAAATTCTCTACTTGGTGTCCTACTATTACTGCTTTCTCAGAAATCTATTTGTTGATTTGTTCATATATTTCGACATAATCAGTGTTTGAATTTTTTTATAAGGAAAGTTCAGATTCCTTGTTTATTCTTTATGTTAACTTATTTTATAACAGCTTATTCTCTGTTGTGAATTGACTGTGAACCTCACCAATGTTGGCTTAAAAATGTTATGCAGTTTGGATAACTGCTGCTCTGTTTTGATTTTCAGATAATGATAATTAGACTAAGTTTTATAATTTGAAATATCTATGTATGATTTCATTTCATCGTGAATGGCTTCAGTTTTTGTGGTTAAATCTGAAGTCAATTTATCTCTCAACTCTTTAATTACTGGACTCAATTTTAAGACTTGTTTCTTTATAATTGGAGTGCAATTCACACTTTAAACAAGATTCCAACTCATATTTTTAATTACTCTTTCGTTAATTATTACTGAATTTCATTTCAGCAAACAGAAATTGGACTCAATGTAGCATCTGTATCTCCCCTCTGTGCACTGTAACTGGTTTCAAAGAACTCTTTTGCTTTATGTGACTGATTTGAATCTCTCATTCATCAAATTCCATTTCAATATCTGATACTTCCTCTAGTTCTCATTTTACTTTTGGAAAACCCATATTTTTAATTTTTGTTACTTCCCTGACCTTGTCAGAGACTCATTCCAATTTTATTTTCTCTTGGTTTCCCACAGAACATTCCATCTCTGATTTAATTTCTATTTCTATCCCTTCATTCTCAGAGATTGGTTGTAGTTTAATTATCACTTCACTCTTTTCAGTAAGCTCCATCTTTGATAACTGGTTAGAAGCAATTAACAAATACCTTAAGTACTCTCAACTTAAGGTATCTGCTTGAAATTGATGAGCTATGCTGGTGTGGTGTACCAGCAATTGTGATGCAATGCATCACAATGTAATTCAGGCAGCAGCAGTGGCTATGGTGGTGATGTTGGTGGTGAGTACACCTACTAAAGTACCACCATGTGGGGCCAACACTGGTGAGTGCACCTTGTAGACCAACACATCTCCAGAATCGTGTGCAGTCTCGTTCTACAAGCAGTGCCATGATGGCCATTACATAACATTGTCTTCCCTCTCCTCATCACATTCAAAGTCCCTGTGAATAGCATTCACCGTATAGGCTTCAGACTTGTGAATAAAAAGGAACAATGTTCCCACTGTTTCTTTCTCTATATCCTGCTTCTATATGTTTCACTTCATTATCCTATTTGTGCATATCATGTTCATTTTCTATATTGTTCACTTCCACTTATCACTTTCTAGAACCAATATGCATCATGTATAGAGTGCAAGGTTTCATTTCAGGTTATGGTTCATTGTCTTTTAGTTCCTAAGGTTTGTGTGATTTCTAAATACCACTGCCTTTTACAAGACACTGATAATTATTTGTGCAAACAGCCAGAAAGTGATGGAGAACATGCCGCCCACAATTTTCAGTCAATCTACAAGGACACAACTAAGTTCACGGAAATAAATAAAATTTTCTAACTGTCTAAATATAATCAAGAGGAGTCAGGAACCATGATGTTTAATGAAAGTCTAGTCATTTAATAATATGATCCAAAAAGTTCCATTTATATAAAGTTAGGATAAATTGATTATTTTCAGTTAGCTCTGCTCCATACCATTTTTTTCCCATGGTTATTGTAACAATTATATTGTCTGTGGCCCAAAAATACTCATCTTCTTCCAGTGTGGCCCAGGTAAGCTAAAATGCTGGACTCCTCTGATGTAGAGGAATATCTGTTTGATATTTTTAAAGATACAAAGACTGGCAGCCATGTAAAGGGGGAAGACTCTTTAGTTTGCACATGGTAGTTTTTATTGTTTTGTTTGTTGCATGATTGGAAACTGAAGTAATACTTCTGTCAAGATTTTGGTTTTGTGTATTCTTCAGTTGGATATGAAGATTTTAAATATAAATGGTGAGTGGTTGCCATACACTGTGGTAAATATTGCAAGGGATGGAGCCTGCCTATTTTGGGCACATTTGTATGTCATGTACAACAATCAGTTATTAGCTAGGGAAGTTAATGATCTAATTGTAGATCATGTCACAAGGAATTGGGAAGAATGTTCTGTCATGCCACATGACTATGATGGTAATAACCACAGCAGTACCGATGCTTATTTGCTGATATATCACTCACTACCTCATACATATGGTGGGTATTATAAGTTAGTGGCAGCTGGGAAGCTTCTTGAGTTTGTATTCAAAGTTTATCGAAATGGAGAGCTGTATGTGAAATTTGGAATTGAAGGTAACTCTGTGGAAAGGCTGCACTTTACACTTAACATCTCTAGCGGTCATTTCGATGTATATGTTTTACCTCAAAATGAGGGGTTTTCTATTGCAACATCTGTTATTCAACCTTAGTTTGTCAGACCCTATTTACAAACTTCATTCACCTTTCATCTGGCTCAACTGTACCTAATTTACAGACATCACCTTCCATCTACCCTCCCCACTATGGTTTTAGAAAATGTGCTGACGGAATAAGATCCCAGGAAATTGCACCAAAAAAGTATAGGGTAGCGAGTGTAAAATATGACCTCAAAAATCCTGGAAGAAAAGCTACAGAACATGCTCATCTCTGGGAAACCTCAGCTAACTCCAGCATGACAAATAGTCCAGGAGAAGTTTATGAGGTCAGTAGTAACATGGCTTTAGGTAGTATGTGCTATGAGTGCAACTACTGAAAGCCCTAAAGTGCAAGGGAGAGGCTCCTGCAATGAACAGCCATGCTGGCAAGGAGCAAGTTTGGTCCTCTGAATGTTTACCAAGGCCCCTGTAACATCTGCTTATAGGTGAGCATCCAGAACATGTCCATTTTATAAATCATATATGAAAGTGCAATGGATGCTTCACCCTGTACCAAGAAAAATACAGAAGACAGTTTTATGCCAACTTCAAGGTTCAAGGGCTACTATGTCATTTTGTAGGAAGTCTTTTACCAGAAGTTGAATGGGAAGCACAGTTTCTTGAAATACATTTTGTGAGCAAGAACAGAAGAGAAGTACATTTGAGATGCAGCAAGGTTCTTGATGTGAATTAAACATAAGTGAAATTTGTAGAAATTATGTTATACATTATCAACAAAAAGAGAGAGAGAGAGAGAGAGATAAATTTATGATATGTGCATCATGAAAACCCAGTGATGCTTATCCTATTCACTGTAATGCAACCACTGAAACTGAGATAGTGTTGGTGATTGTTGGTTGACAATGGTAGCAATGAGACATCTTTATTCAGAGCCCTGATAGATGGTTGCAGTGTCTCAGGGAAGACCATCCATCATATGATGCTCAACAATATTTGTTACGTTTTATCGTGATGAAAATGGGTACTCTACAGATTTGCTCAGTTAGACGTTGAGGACAAATTGCCACTCAAAAAGACTGTTTCTGATTCAGATTTCTATTCTTACCACTTAATGTCTAGGAAAGGAGATAAGACAACCACCTAATGCACTGTAGGTCTCTATTCAGGCAATACTTAGTTGACACATACACTAAAATAGAAACTGAAAGGCTAAGCTATATTAGAAATAACTATTGGTAACTGAGGGTGGGTAACTACATACATGTCAAAGATGCTGTTCGGGAATTGGATGTCAATGTTACTCATATTGGTCAGATGGTGGAATTACCATTATCTTCAACTGTTGGTCCATGTTATATGCATGAATGCACTCAGGATGCATTGACTTATGTCCACCATTATTGCCATTCAAATTTATTTATCACATTCACTTATAACCCAATTGGACAGAATTTACAGATGCATATTTTCCCATCAGAATTCTCATGACCATCACAATGTTATAGCCAGAGTATTCCATCTTAAGGTTAAGAAAATGCAGGATCTCTTAACTAAAGGAAATTTGCTCAGCCAGTGCAACGTTTTATAATCTCTGGGAGTGGCAACAATGGGGCTTAGCACATATTTACATACTTTTGTGACCAAGACAAACCATAACCCCTGACATTATGGATAAAATAAACTTTGGTGAAATACCAGAGCCTGAAAAAGATCAGATTCTATGTGATATAGTTAAGGATCAATGGAACATGATGCAGTTTAATCCCAAATTTACCCTGCATGAAAGAAAACAACTGCAACAAAGAGTACCACAGAAAATTTATTAAAGACAGTCAAATGGGTGAAGATGGGTATCCACAGTATTGAAGGAGGTCACCAGATGATGAGGGATTTAAAGTAAAAATAAAAAAAATATGAACCTAGATAACTGTTGCATCGTACCTTACAACCTAGTACTTTAACATGCTTTCAGTGCTCACATTAACATCAAGTAGTGCAAATCCAATCTATTTCAATAAATTTGTAAGAGCTTGTCACCACCTCCATCTAGATAGAAAGAACAAGGCAAAGACGCAAAAAAGTATATTTTATAATGGGATAAAACTGTATGCCAAATTACCACAAGAAATTAAAGAAATAAATGAGCCCCCCACTTTCAGACAAAAGCTTAAAACCTTTTTAGTAAGTAAAAGTTGTTATACTGTAAAAGAATATTTAACATAGATGTAGATTATTAGCAACATATGACATTATCACCAAAATATTATGTAATTATAAATATGTGTATGACTAGTTACAAAAACTACACAAAATATGAGAAACCTGTTTAATTGTAAATGTATGTGTGCTCATGTGTTGTAATCTGACGACATCCATACAATATTTATTGTTCCATGGATGAATAAATAAATAAATAAATAAATAAATATAAAAATGTAATGATCAGGCCAAATTTTCCTTGGAAAACCATAAAGATGAGGTACAATTATATGAATGGTCTGTTACACAGCAGTTATGAGGCAGTTTGGAGAATGTTTCTCTTTCCAATTCGTTAAGAGATACCCTACAGTCACTTGTCTTTCTGTCCATCTTCATAATGGTCAACATGTTTGCTTTAGATCTGAAAATGTGACTGAAAATATCAAAACAACCCATCACAAACCACATTACTGGCCTTCTTTGAACCGTACAAAACTGAGCAATTTTGTAATAACTCTTTTGCATCCTGAAGTCACTTCATACTCTGTATGGAATAACAACAAGTTTATATGAAGGAAATCTGGGTCGGTAGTGCCTATCTGGCCAGGACTGATGAAGAGCCATGCTCTTGAAAAAGTCTATATGTTCACCCAATCAGTATTGAATGCTATCTATAGATAACGCTACATGAGGTTCAAGGTCTAGCATATTTTTTCTGACCTTAAGAATGTAACTGGTATCCACCACCCCATGTTCAAAGCATTGGGATTCTGCACTGGAGGAAGCCACACTGTGTTATGCCATTTAAATTACAAGAGCTATTCACAGTGACTGTAGTAGTCTGTCAACTCTCTGACCTACTGAATCTCTGGAAAAGCTTAAAAATAATTTATCAGAAGATATCATTCATGAAATTGAGAAAAATTTAGATTGTACTGCAGAAAATATTTTGAAAACTTGTACCATTAATGTCTGATACAGATTGATGATTCAGTGTTGGCTTTCGGAGGGCAAACTTTACCGCAATGTGGCTTACCTGAACCACAACAGTGTGAAGAAGTCATGCAGAATATAGATTATCTGAGGGAAATAAACTATGAGACAAATGTATTGATGCAAGTAGTCTCCAATGGCATAACTTCTCTATCAGCTGAGCACCTCTCTGTTTGTCGTGAGGTGTTAAATAGTACTGAATCGGGTTTGAGTCAGTTATTTTTCTTGGATACTCTGAGAAGACTTTAATAATAAATTTGCTTCTAGCGAAACTAATAACTGACTCAGGCATTGCTTTAGGTGTGGCATCATCTGACATTGCTGCTGCAATTTTGGAAGGTGGTAAAGCAGCTCACACTGCCATTTAAACTCCCAGTCTACCTCATTAAAGTTGAAATGCATGTATGCAATATCTCTAGGCAGAGTATCGTAGGTCAAGTTCCCCATCAATGTAAATTAACCCTATGGGTTGATATTATCATGGTCCACAAAGGCTGATTTGAAGCACTTAACAGAACCTTGAAAGAAATCAGAGGTGATGATCATAGGATGGGTAGAAATACTGTGCTGCTGGCAGGGGACTTTTGGCAGACTCTTCTTGTCACACCTAGAGGAACTAGAGCTGATGAGATTAAGGCATGCATGAAGTCCTCACATCTGTGGCCCTATTTAAAAAAACTGTCTCTAAAGAAAAACATGATAGTCCACGTAAGGGGCAATATGTCTGCTGTAAAGTTTTTTGAACTTCTACTGAAAATAGGTAAGCCCATCCAGCCACAGCAATCACAGCCATAAACGAACTAATAGATAGAATGTATCCCAATATTTCAACAATGAAAATGAAGACCATGGACTGGCTTTGTGAACAGGCCATACTAACACCAAAGAACAAGAAAGCTGCTGTTATTAGTGACATACTATGTAATTACTTTTGAGGGTTACAAATAGAATATGGTTATATTGATTCAGTGTTGCAGACAGGTGAAGCAGTTCACTATCTGATGGAGTTTCTTAGTAGTGTTAACCCACCTGGCCTTCCTATTCACAAGATCCTCCTAAGGTTGGTACAGAAATTATACTACTGCCCAAACTTAATCCGGCTGAACTCTGTAGTGGTACTAGACTGCAAGTAACTATCTCTACAGAGACATTATTGAGGCCACCTTGCTTACTGTATGTGCTCAGGTTGAACCAGTGTTCATACTGTGAGTACTGCTTCGACCTTCTGACTTTGCATTTGAGTTCAAACAACTGCAGTTCCACCTGAAAGTCATCTTTGCACTGATGATTAATAAATCTTAGGGCCAGTCATTAAAAGTGGTAGGCATTGACGAGGAAGACTGCTTCTCACATGAGCAGTTCTATGTCGGTGTGTTCAAGAGTCAATGATGCAAGAGCAGCCAGGTGATTTTGGCACAAAACAGTACAACCACCAATGCATAAGAATATATAAATTCAGTTAATTTTTTTTTTTAAGAAAACTGCAAATCTTTTATAAAGAATTCCTCTATTAAATTTTAATACCCAGTCTGCGGCCTAATTTTGTAGACTACATACACTGTTTGCACGGGTGTTGATTTGCACATGAGCAATGGGCAGAGCAACATACAAATTCAATCAAAGAAAAATAAGAAAACTATACAGTCTATGCCAGCAACACAGCAGGCTCTAAGCCTTGCATAAACATAACACTATAGTTTTATTGTTGTAATGTATTTCTAAAGGCTAGTTAATCTATATGATTTTCTCAATTTTAGTCTAAAAACCTGTTTTTACTTAATAACTTAAAAAATTAAAGAGGTGGCACCACAGAAACCTTTACAGTATATTTTTGCAGTAAACTGAAACAAAATTCAAAGATACAACATTCTGTCACATATATTAAATGCTTCTGAAATTTTGTAAAATGTGGATATTTGTGGAAACCAAACTGCTGATCTATAACTGAACAAAGATCAAGTAACCAGTAATTAGAGCACCACATACAGTAATTATGCAAGTACAGCTGTGTACAATTATTGCTCATCAGTGGAAACGCTATGTAGTTAACATGATCAGGACCAAGACCCAAGCAAAAGACATAGAATATTGCACAAATAGAATTTGCAATAAGGTCAATCAAAAGAACAGAAAAAAGGCAATTGCAAATTGGGATCAGGTTTAATGTCCAACATATTTTATATTATGATAGCTGATAGATGCATTCTATTTTTAATGAAGCGATCTGAACATTGGCAGCTTGCAACACAAATCTGTATTGTGTGACTTTTGGTGTAATATGGTTTGAAAACTCCCAACCTATTAAAAACCTATCTATTTTTTATAGTTTCCTGATCTGACTCCACATCAGTACTGTCCACATAACACACAAGGTTTACATTGTTGATTGATAAAATATGTAGTATCTAGTTCACATTTTTTACCTTTAGCACAACCTCATCACTGCTGTAGAAATTCACTATGCTGGATAACACATTTATGTCCATATAGGTGCACTTCTCACTATAGAATTGGATACACATCTCCAAATTATAACCAAAATAAGCATACTCATATGTTCTTCAAAAGTAACTAAATAATCATATAATAAAATCTAACAATTTTACTACCAGTTTAAACATTATTCCCACATAAAGTTCAAATGGAATCCAAAATATTCTTTACAAAATAATAACTTGTTATTAATTATCGCAAGAAAATTGCAGCAATAAAAGCCTCATTAGATGCCTCAGCTACCATTAAATTTACTTATAAGGCTCATAAGTTACAAGTTTTGTTGGAGGTAGGTCATGCCATCTATTTACAGATGTAATACTGGATTACACACAGAATTTGTACTCTACACTTGACCACTGCTATGCATACAATTTGAGCATTACACACTTATCATGCATTGGCATATCTGACATGTTCAGCCTACCAAAATCTGACACATTCAGCCTACCAATTTCTTCAAAGCTGCTAGACACCTACAGCTGCTTCTACAGTGAGTGGATGAAGATGAGGTTATTCAGTATATAGCATATCAAAATGGCCACAATCTAGGATTTGTTAACACAATTAAAATAAGTATGTAAAAAAGGAAAAATCTTCCTTCCCAAAGTGGGTCAGAGACATATTTTATAATGCTTAGACCAGCCAAGCAGACAAAGGAAATTCTGTTTTTTGTAGACTGTCATAGTTGGGTGCAGTATCTGAAAAATCTGACACATTTATGAAAACTACAAACATGATTCCTGTGTATTTTACATTTTCAGACCCAGGCAGAAAACTCAGACACAAGCAAAAAGCTGTGGGTGTCTACCGCATTACATGCAATGATTGCCCTAAGACATATATATAGGGCAAGCTGGTACATCATTTTGAATAAGGTTTCAGGAACACCTTAACTTAAATAACCCATGCTCTGCATAACAGCACACTTACAATGAAGAGGAGCACAGCACCCCTTCAGAAAATTTAAAAATACTTCATAAAAAAGAAAAATGCCATATTTTGAATATATTAGATGAAGTAGAAATTTTTAAATGTAAAAATGAAGATGCACAGTTCAGGTCAAATAATCAATTAGAATTAAAGTACCATAACATTCTGGTTAATTTTGGTTGTTTATACAGTTAGGTATTAGTACAAAATAAAATTCTGTGCTGTTCTCACTTGTAAAGGTAGCAAATCAGCACTCCTAGTCACAAGTAAATGATACCACACTACTCACATGGATAGCTTCTGTTCCACCAGCCAACTAGTCTCTCTATGTTGTTTGTGCAGCCACTTTGCTTATGCCAGTGCTGAGTTACCCTTCTGTCACAACAGTAAGATGCTGCCACCTAACACACTACACATAGTAATTTGTTTGGTGTCACCACTAATACGTTAATAGCGACAATTTTTTATCACCAGTCTGGTTCCTCTTAAAAGCTTTTAGTGTCTGCTCACTATAAAATTTTTTCTTATCTGTTTTTTTCGATTCAGGCAAATTTTAAAGAGTGGAGCATGTCTTCATTACCTTTTGCCCCCAAAGTGTTGACAATATTCACTGAGTAGTACATTTTTTTTAGGAGTGATGGGTATGCCTATGATCCTTTAATGTTGGGAGTATATGTTAGACATTCTTTTATTAATTTTAATATCCAGAAAATGTGGTGACATTCTACTTAGCTTTTTACCATACAGGTTGCACCTGATGATGTGGCTTTACGCTATGAAACTGATTGTGTTTTCATAAACAGCAATTTTACCAGCTGTTAGTGGAATTCTTCATAACATCAAGCATCAATGTGTCTCCATTAATTTGCAAACTTATTCTTAGTTGGTCTGTAGTGACACTTTACCCTGATGTTACACCTATACACACCATATCATCAAGCAGTGAAGCATAAAGTGATTCCAATCCTAGATAATTAACTCTGTTCAAACTTATGTCCCTCTAATCAACTTTAATGAAATCCTACTCAATCTTACCCATATCAAGACCATTCTGTCTCCATTGCTATCCTTTCCTACCACACCTTTTCACATGACTTCTCAGATACTCTTCTTAACATACTCTTCCACATCATACCTCTAACTCTAGCTCATTACACCAACCTCCACACCACATCCTCCAAGCTCCTATACCACTCCTTACTTATAAGCCCATAGCACTAATCAACCTTAATTTTATTAATTCATTCTTTCCCTGTGCATGTCTTCCCTGAAAAGTGAAGAGTATTACTTCTTTGATGCAACTTTAACATCATAGTGTTAAAGGAAGACAGAAACAGGAATGTGTTGTTACTGAGTGACTGTAGGGTGATACAAGATGACTTGGACAAAATTTCTAGTTGGTGTGATGAATGGCACATTGTTTAAGTGTAGAAAAAATGTAATTTAAAGCAGCTGAGTAGGAAAAACAGTCCTGTAATTTTTTGAATACAGCATTAATAGTGTGCTCCTTGGCACAGTCATATTGATTAAATGCCTTGGCGTAACATAAAGCAGTATGAAATGGAATGAGCACATAAGGACAGTAATATAGAAGGCAAATAGTCCACTTCAGTTCATTATGAGAATAATCTATAAAGGAGATTGCTTATAGAACACTAGTGCAACTCATTCTTGAGCACTGCTCATGTGTTCGGCATCCTCACCAGGTCCAGTTAAAGGAAGACATTGTATCAGTTCAGAGCCAGGCTGCTAGATTTGTTACCAGCAGGTCTGATCAATATATGAGTGTTATGGAGATGCTTCATGATCTCAAGGAATCACTGGAGGGAAAACAATATTCATTTCACAAAACACTACTGAGAAAATTTAGAGAACCAAAATTTGAAACTGACAGCAGAACAAGTCCACTGCCTCCAATGTTTATATTACATAAGGACCATGAAGATATGATAAGAGAAATAGGGCTCATATGAAGACATGCAGACAGTCAGTTTTCTGTAGCTCTGCTTGTGAGTGGAGCAGGAAGGGAAATGACTAGCAGTAGTATGAGGTACCCTCTGCAAAGTACCATACAGTGGCTTGGAGAGTATGTATGTAAATGTAGATGTAGAATCAAATGAGTGTAGTTTCAACATAATATATAATAGCATATTATTTTGTATGACCTAAAAACATTTATTAATGTTTGCTGCAACATAACTTTTGCACTTTTAACTGAAGAATAGGTATTGTGCTGCTGCCAATTCACTTTCATTTGTGAGTGCCAGTAAACAATACATTCATTGCACAGTATCTACCTCCTGTCCATTTGATGGAGAAAAAACATTAACATACACTCACTGTAAGTTGACAAACACCGATTTTCATATTGTAAGTACTCTACTGATTTGGGAGTGTTCTACTAATTTGGATCAGTAGAAGGTGAATCAAGCAATAAGAATGATATGCTTTCCAGTTAGTACACATTATAGCAGACACCACCATAATTAATGAGTACACAGTACAGAATGAAGTGGTTTTCCACAAAAAATCATTAATACTGAAAAGGTATGTTACATTAACTTAACATTGTGATGTTTATTAACATACTGGTGATATGCTATGCTCAGTTGACCGAAGATTTCATTTTCTTGTTTTTAATGTACTCAGAACAATAACTTCTTCCAGAATATAGGAAACAATATTTTTCTTGGTTTGAAATAATTGTGGAGACCTAGCAGTTGTCATGTGATACAGCATGATGAAACTTTTTGGCCAATGCTATGTCTCCAACACTGGATAAGCTTTGAGCTGGTCTGCTGTGAGTTTTTGTTGTGTTTGTATGTTCTGTGCCTAGTAATGAAGTGTAAATTCGCAGTAGTTGTGATCTCCATTATTTAACCTGGAGCCTTCTCACAACCTTAGAACTGGAGACAAGCAAATACAACACAGTAGTGACTTATACGTTATTGAGTTTCCTTCTATACTATGGCTGTCACAAGAGATCTCCTCCATTGTCGCCATTCAAGCAACAGCAGTGATATATGAACCCCACAATCCTGAACCCTGCAAGCACACAAACAGAATGAAAGATCCACCATAGGTGCTCTGCATCATTGCAGCACTTCAGATCACCAAGTATCTTGAGATGTGAAACAATCTCATTGCACACCATCATATTGCAGCAGACTTCATATCCTGTATCTCTCTTGCAACCTACATTTTCTCAATGGCACTGGATAAGACATAAGCATCATCCCACATGAACTACCACTAACAGGAAAAACTTTATCTGCATTTGATGTTCATGCAGCAAACGTTTCACATGCTGCAGTGTATGAAACAACACCTCGAACCTTGGATTTTGGCTTAGAAGACACATTCTCCTGGCAAATTTTCATCACTTACATCAATGCTCCACTATTGGAGGCTGACTTTTTACCACATTTTTATCCCTCTGACAATTTGGCTCGTGGAATTCTTCTACGTCATAGCAGCAGACATCTTGAGACTGGAATCATTGGTACTACACCTTCCCTCATGAATCCAATGACTATGGACCCAGCTTGCAGACTGTCAATTCCATTGACACATATAAACATTGTCAGAATATACAACAAGACTGTTTGTCATCACTGCTGGAACTGCATCGAATTACTCAGCAATACTTCAGCAACTGGAAAGAAGTGCTTTGCCTGTGTGAAGAATCACACTATATGTGAAAAGATTCATACATTGAGGGGCAAGTTCATCACTGCACATACTTACTTGGGAGCACCCTCAGCATTATGGCTATCTCATCACAAATGAATCGGCAGATACAGGACATCCAGCAGCAGATACTCACACACCATCAGAGCAATCTGCAATAGCCTTAACAGCACGGGTCAGTCAAATGCATAATTGTTTTGGAGCCCATGGAATTGTTGTGTATGTTTTCCCCACCAGGTTCATGCAAGCAGTTCAGACAGTATGCTTTTAGTAATGGAAGAAGCCATAAAACAAATACTGCTCCAGGTTTGCCAGTCCATCTCAGGGCATGTAGGTTAGCTCCATATAAACTTCATCAAGCCAAATTGGTTGTAGAGGAGTCAATTGCCAGCTGGTCTTATTAGACATTCTGTTAGTCCTTGGGCCTCCCCTGCCTGGCTTACACCAACGAAAGACAACACCTACAGACTGTGTGGTGACTATCATGTTCTTAACTCCCACATGAAACCAGATAGTTATCCTGTTGTGAATATTCAAGACTTTGTACATTATTTGGCAGGGTATCAGTGTGTCATATTGTAAGATAGCACATTTTTAGATCCTTATGAACCCAGAAGAAGTTCCAAAGACAGCTGTCATCATCCTTTTCAGACTTTATGAGTTCCTTTATATGCTACATTGAGTTAAAATGCAGCACAGACTTGGGGTATGATTGTAGACAGTGTTCTTTTCAAATTTCCCTTCTGAAACACTTTCTTGAATGATATTTTAGCCTCTTCTGCTTCCCAAAATGAATATGATGAGCATCTCAAACTAGTTTTTGATGTTTTACAAAGACTTGGCATTGCCATCAATGATTATAAGTGTCAGCTGAGACAATCTGAGCTTACCTACCCCATCCATTTGCTTGGTCATGATGGTTTGTGGCTTACACCATAATGTGCCAAACTCATTGGTCACCTACCACAACCACAGACCTTTTGTGAATTAAGTCAATTTCTTGGCACAAGAAATTTTTATCGTAGACACCGACCTAACACAGCTGCCATACTGGCACATCGTGCAATTTACAACAGATGTCTGACAGCTTCACAGAATGGACAGTGTAATGGCTGATTTCCTTTCACAGATCAATGTTCTCTCAGTAGATACTGATTTTGATAGTCTTGCAACAGTGCTAATTGAGAACACACAATTACACAAACTCCTCCATGAAAACACAATAGCATTGTACATTGAACACCACTCTTCAATACAAGTACTACGCATTATCTCACAAAACTGCCTTCATCTACTAGTCTCACTAACCATGAGGTTAGCAATTTTTTGTAACTTACTTGGGCTCTCACAACCTGGGATCTAACTTACAATGAAGCTTGTCACACACTCCTTCATACAGCTAAATGCCAGGAAGACTGTAAATTTTGACCATTATCATTTTATGGTTGCCAATTCGCTAAAATAGGATGACATGCATGACCACAGTGTGGCTGTTACTCTGTTTGTAAGGACCATTTTCAGCACATTCACTTAGACCTCATCATACTTCTCCCCATTTCAACTGGTTATCAATGTATTCTTTCAACGATCAACAGACTAACAATCTGGATCAAGGCTATACCAATTCCAGACTTCACTGCTGAAACTACTACGAACGTGTATGTCAGTCTATGGATTTCCTGATTTGGCTGCCCTGCCACAGTAATGACAAATCAGGGTAGTCAATTTGAGTCAGCAATTTTTACCAAACAGTCACTTTAGTGATGTTCAGGATTCCATACAACAGCTTAGCATCTACAAAGTAATAAACTGGTGCTTGGCTACTCACATAATCAATAAGTTACCGGAGCATACCAAAGGTCTTATAAGTGATAAAGATCAGTTTCAGAGTGAATTAAAGAACTTCCTGTTAGTCAACTCCTTCTACTCCATCAATGAATATCTTCACACTGCTGTGAGTTGTTTTAGGTTTAGGTTCGGCTTATAAAGATCTCCATGCATCTCTGGTGGACCTCCTTTATGGAGAACCAATCATCACCTGGCTGACTTCACAGAGTCATCCCAACTGCCTACAGATATAGGACTGGTGCAGATCATCCACAAAGTTACGCAATACACTGCACATCTGCACACTGCATAACAAACTGACTGTTATTACAGCTAACAGACTTAAAGTGAGTTGGACCCTGTTCATTGCCACTAACATGCTTGGAAGTAGTGTTAACCTCATAGATGCATTCCGCATGTTGACCTGAATGACTACAAAATTATAGAGGGAGTGGACTTCCACCAGTTCTGACCTGAAGAGAACTCATGCAGACTAATCTATGATCTTCTTGTCAGGGAGGGACACCAAGATGAGCAATGTGGCAATGCGTCCATAATGGCACACACCCAGGTAAATTCTCCTGAGGATACAGACACACATAGGATGTTGATCAAAATTCCATCACTCCCACATTTTCTGCAGATGAGGTTCTCATGTTCTCATGGTCATGGCTGCTAAAAATCTTGCTCAGCTCCAGCATTTGCCCCTGGAGCAAGTGACATGCACTGCTGTGACCTATTGCCTCCCTTACTTCAGCCTTCACCACTTGTCAACCCTGCCACCTGTTTCAGATGACCTTACTGGCTACAACCTCACTTCACACAAAACCATATTTTTTTTACTAGCACTGATTATTCACTCTTATCTCACTCAACACAGTGAGAAACAGTTCAAGTGTGCCACTGTGTAGCAGCCAGCCATGATACAGCTGATCACATTCACCTGCTGAAGACGATGTCTCTGCAGCAGTCTCCCCTCTCCCCTCCTCTTCCATCTCTGCCACAGGACAGTCTTTGAGCTGGTCCATTGCAAGCTTCTGAGGTTTACACATACTCCATGATGTGTGTCCACTTAGTAATAAAGTATAGAGTCACACTATTTACAGTCTCCATTATTTAGTCTGGAACATCCTCATCTACATCTTCTCTACATAATAAATAATGTAGTGAATTAACTATTGTTAAATCATTGGAACTGTAAAAAGACTCCCTTTAATCTGTTATGTAAATGGTTTGAATGATTCCATTTTTCTCTTCAAGAACACTTCTGAAATTTTTCAGACATTTAGTTTGAGCATTTCATAGGCTTGTTCATGTAATTATTCCTTTCAATAAAATGATCACTCATCATAAAATTGACTTTATATGTTTAGCTCTGTATTGCCCCATGTCACTCATTTGAAGAAAATAATTTACATCTTCTAATGTGATGTAATATCATTTACATGTAAATATACCCCATGTAACATCATTTATTTACTTCAGATGTGCAAAGAGAAATATCACATGTAAGAAATAAGTTCATGTATTTCCGACTATAGCTGAGAAAGCTGTAACCAGTTTCAACACGACATACTAAGTGATATGTGACAGACATTTAGTTATTCTGAGTATAACAGTTCAATTTTGATTAATGCAATGGCACCATTGGCAACATTGAATGATAAGGTCTTGTTGCAACTGCTGACTGTTTCGTAAATGTGGTGGTGGCTGGCTGATCATCTGTAGCTGCTCCACTGAAAATACTGACATCATAATGTGCTGCTTGTGTACTCAACTTGAAACAGAAATTAAATGACATCTGTAAGTAAGTATGTTTCACATATTACTGCAACTAACAAACAAAGTTATTTCAATGCATATTTCATTGCAATAACGTACATTATATTATCACCAAGACTTTCACCTGTAAGTGCTTTGATGGCATGTATAGCAACATAAAACTTCCAATATCTTGTCACACTACATTCTGTAGGTGGGTTTTGAGTTCAGACCACAAATAATTCATTTTCACACTTTTGGACTGGGAAGACTCTAGCTCAGTCTGATGTGTTGCCACAAAATATGATACCAAATGACACTATGGAAAAAAAGTAAACAATTAATGCCAGAGTTTTTATTTTTATATCACCTGTGTCTGACAATATTCAGATTGCTTCAGCAGCTCAGTGTGTCCTTTCGAAGTTTAGTGACAAAGAACTAGTTATGAAACATTATTAATGTTCACAAAACTTATATTAACCAATATTTCTACAACTATACTTCATTTAGCATTTACTGAAATTTTTGAATCATTTGTAAATAAAACAAACTTGGTATCTGCTAATGTTAACTGATAGCAGGCCATTAACATATCCAAGAAAAAAATAAGGATTCTAAAACAGAAACTTATTCATTAGCTCTGAGTTGGATAATGACTGATAGTTTAATAACAGGATTCTTTCCTACAGACACCTTTGTGTAATGTCAGGAGACATGAATAAAGCCATTTTCTATTGTTTCTTATTACTTTACAATATTGTAATTTACTGAAAGTGATATGCTCACTTACAGAGTTAAAAGCATTTGAAAGTTTGGAGAATATGGCAGTAGCTCAGTAATACTGTACCTTCTTGCTATATGTGTAAACCGCCTTCTTGGTATCAGGAGGCTTTATAAATACAAACTGTGACTTTGAAAACATGTTTTATGAAGTCAGATAGTTAAGAAGTTGCCTGTGTATCATCTATAAATTTTTTGAGGATTCTGGAAAAGTGAAATAACATTGAAGTTTGATGGTGTTTCTCTATCCCCTTTCTTCTATAGAGGATTTACATCAGCATACTTCAGCTAACCAGGAAGTATTCTAGTGGTAAATGACTGGTTTCACACATATGCAAGAAAAGTAAAGTGCCTGGAAAGAGAGGAGAAATGAAAATTAAACTTCACAGATTGAGAACACACTTAAACAACAGCCTTTAATGAATTTCTTTAGTTATTTTATAGTAACCACTCATGTTCATAAGGGTTTTATAGTTTCCATTACTTCAACAGTTGTAGTGAGGGTCATCCTCACATTACCAAAATTATAAGCAGAGAAATGCAAATTTCTGTTTATAATGTCTCTGCAAGACATATATCACACTGAGGCCCTCAAGATACAAACTGTTGTTGAAATTGTTTGTAATGGGTGACAAGAGATAAGCAAAGGCTGCATCTGATGAACCTCGCAGCAATCATTATTTGAGTAACAGTTATGACTTGCTTGTTATAGAGTTTTCTAACAGTGATACATCTGTTGCCAAAGTATCATTTACATTTAATGCTCTCTGCACCTATTTATCTCTGGTTCAACCAATCTCCCTCTTCCTACATCCCTTTTCATCTTTATTTTGTTGTCTGCTTTGACATATTTTACTTCTAATACATATGCTTTGACATTGGTATTACTGTTATCAATATCACGCACAATGCTTTTGTTGAGCTATAGCATCAACATCGCAGTTCTTTCTGAGTGAGAGATACCCTCTGTATTTTGTCTTACAAGATGTTTTTGCTGCTTGGGTATTTAACGTTTTTTAAAAATTTGTTTTAATCTGTGGTTCTTTTGGAGAGTGAGAGGGGGGGGGGGGGGCGACTGCTTTCAAAGAAGGTAAGGATCTTATTAAAAAACATTTTTGTATTTTGCATTCATGTCATGAGCATTGTATACATCACTTCTCCTCATGTCTGTGATGAACTTCCACAAATAATCTATTTTTGGCTTTCTGACCACCATACTGAATTTTTAGTGGATTTTATACCTGGATTAGTATTAAAATTTCAAATAATGAACAAAATGTCATGGTCTGAGAGCCCATTTTAATTTTTTGTCAAGGTGCTATCAATGACCATTTTAGGGCAATTAGCTACCCTACCTGGTAAGTTTAGAGTAGAAACTTAGCTCTGTGATAATACTACCAATCAAAATAAATTTTTACATGAAGAGATATTCGAAAAAATATATCTTAAAATCACTAGCAACCACTCTTTTGTCCTTTAAGGCTAAATAGGCGAACAGAGTTTGAAGGTGATTTTGAACAGAATTATCTCCAGATGCTTGTTGTGATAAAGGATTTCTTATGAAATACTACTTATGTCAGCACCTGTCTCTGTGCTCCAAGTAAAATGTATAATGCCTGTAGTCTTCCTGGTGAATATTTCGAGAAGGCAGACAACTGCTTGCATTCTTCTGTCTTTTGCTTGAAGATATGATGTTCTATCAAGTATTGTCTGTTGTGCAGGAAGTTGAAGAAAGAGCAGAACAGATGAAGAAATTGGAAAATGCATCAAAAGAAGCTGGTGAGAAACCAGACCTTAGTAAGGAAATAGAATCTCTGACAGAACAAATTAAGCAACTTCTGTCAGAAAAAGAGAAACTTGAAAATGAACTAAAAGATTATATAGAAAAGAACAAAATTCTGGAAGACAAATTAAAGACATATGAAAGTGGTGATGACGCAACAAAGGCCTTACAAGATGAACTTGAAGCCCTTAAATCTGAAAACCAAAAACTTAAAGGTATTGTTATTTCTATGTACAAAGTTCCTGCCACTTCTGTTCACAGATTTAATTTTTTATTTGTGTAACTCTTGTTCATCAAATCATTGCAGGTAAGTGCAAATATCAATTTACAGTAGGAAATCGCCTTTGAAACTTTCAGACTAATTTAACATCTTCATAAGTGTCAATTAGCTAGATGAAACCAAAATTATCATTTTTCAGTATTTAAGCCCTCAACTAATCAATTCATCCAACAATTTTTGTAGACGTTATCACAATATAAAAACATCATGAATGTGTTGATAGGCAAAGCACTTATTAACAAAGTAAAGGACCTAAGAGACACTACCTTAACCCTTACTTGACAAAATTTTGTGGAGTGACATGCTTGAAACACTGGGGTCGATGACCTCAAAGTTGACAAAAATTGTTCTAATATTGTATTGAATATTTGTATTTGAAAATTTTTTGTAACTTCTCAAAAGTTTACTTTTTTGAAGTTGTATGGCTTGTAGAACCAAAAACTAAAATTAAAATATATAAATATTATAGTAACTAAAAAATGTGTTTATAAATAAAAACCATAACTTTTTTATCTCCTCATATAAATGTCTAAAAATTTAACTGAATCTGTCCAAGATAAAGGACTACAAGAGAAGAACAGTATGTATCTGAAATATCTAAGCAAAAGATATCTACTCTGAAAAATTAAAGGAAGGAATACTGTGAAAAAGTGAAAATATTGTTATTAGCAAAACAATTTTATTGTTTAAGCATAATATTCATGTGATTTTGATTAGAAAATAGAAGAAGAAACATGATCATCATAACAAAATGAAATGATTTGATCTTTCCTAATGATGCTGTTGTGATCTTTTATATCACAGATCTAGGCTTCTCAATAATGCTGATACATGGTAAGTAAAAGTTTCCGGTATAGTAGAGTCTTGATTATTCGCCACTTTTTAGACTGTGCAGTGGTTGGAATGCTAAAAAGGTTGGATAGTAAGAAGAGAATGAAACAAGGCATTTACATAGCTGAAAATGATGAAATATATCAAAATTAAGTAAAAAATTACATTTCTAATAAAGAGAAAGGATAACAGAAAATTGTAAACACTGAAAATCTATTTAAAGAAGTGTAACATGTTCTTTTTTGTTTCAGTTTCTAAAACTTGACTTGGCACGTCTTTGCCCACAATGTGTCCATAGCTGAAGCAGTTGACTGTTATTCAAAATATTTGATGGCAGTCTCGAATGGGCCCTTTGCTGCACCCCTCTTTCTTTTCATCATTATCTGTATCCTCTTGCTCATGTTGCAAGAGAAGGTCAATGAGATTATCATCTACATGTTCTTCATTGGTAACAGCAGCAACACCACCTTCTGTTAGCTATTCCTCTGCATCAGCTTGCAAAGTATCATTACAAGGAGTTTCCACATCAGTGATTAAAGCCACAGCATCTGACTCATTAGATTCTGGATGCTCTCGCTCTTTGTCTGTACTATGACACATTTCTGCAATGATATTTGTAGGGTGGTTTTTCAATTTCCTCTTGAGCTTGAACAACTGTGTAAATTGCATCCGTTATGCTGAAGCTTTCAATTGCTTAAAAAAAAAAAAATAAACAAATAAATAAAAATAAAAATAAAATAAAAGTCACGATCCAAGATTATTTTCGCTAGCAAATTTTGTTGTTTTAACCAATCAGTAACAACCTGACCAGTTGGTTTGGTTACTGAAGTCATATAGCAGGGCAGAAATGTAGAAGCATAACAAACCTTGTTGAAGTCCAGACACGGTGGTGGTGGCTTGTGATGTTGTTTAGCAATAAAACTGAATGGGGCAATAGGTGTTTTGAGTTCAAGTATCTTTTAACGGTTGGAACAAATTCATTAAAAACCATTCTTTAAACAAATAACCTTTTATCCAAGTACTTGTTTTAACTTCGTAATAAACAAGAAGTCCTGACAAGTTTATGAATGCTCTTGGCTTCTTAGGTTTACTGATTACAAAAAATGGCAATTAATGGTCATCACTATCGTTGCTGCATGTTGCAATTGTCAACTGGTTGTTTGCTAGATTCGTGCCTATGAATGTCTCAGTCTTTGAAGCAAGGGTTTCCTGAGAGAGCCAAGTCTCTTCAATGTTGTATAATTGATCAGCTACCTGTCTATTTTCTATAAAAAAGAATCCCATTGCTTATGGGGTGATACCTCATCATTATGTGAAGCACAGTGCCACAGAATTTAGTCAGCTGTGTGAAAAGGTTTGCCTCAAACTGGCATTGTGACATGAGAATGCAGACAAAGCGTGACACCCTATAGAAACAAAGGTGGAAGCTAAGGTCTCTGCCGAGATATTGTCTACTGGTGTGGCTTCCACCCAACAGGTGCAGCAGTCTGTCATTGTTAATAAATAATGTTGGCCATTAGATGGAGGTCAGGGGACTGGCCACATCAATATGAACATGTACAAATCGAGCTATTGTATCCGAAAAGATGCTTACTGGCATGTTCATATGTCTGCTGTCATTGCTACATTGACGTTTAATACAGGTCTGTGCCCAGTCTCTACAAGCTTTCGTGACTCCTGTGCAGAAGTTAATTATTACCATTCTCTCATACAGGACATCCCATCCCCACATACAGACAATAGACAGCTTAGGCACTATAAGGAATGTGCACTTGAGATCTTCCTTTCCTGCTAATGCTTCCACACTAGCCTGAAATTTGACAGTCTGTGACTGCACCCCTAGGATTCATGTAACATTACAGTTCTGAACCGGCAAGGTTGGAATTTCTCTATTCTGACTGATTGATCTAAGAAACGACTGGCTCATTACACTGATCGTAGTCCAGGTTTGCAGGGCTTTAGTTCATCGCTTATCTCCTTGTGAATATCTCTCTGTTATTATAATAGAAAATCCCAAAAACGTTTTCAATAATTGTGTCTTCCCCTCATCCACCTGCCAGTAACGGAAGGCTGAAAAGATGCCAATGCTTCATTTCGGTGTTTGCTTGTTCCATCAACAATGCTCTTGCTGTGACAAGGGTGTCGCAGCAGCTTTCACGGGCTTCTCATTTACATTATGTAGGTACGTTTCTGTCATTACTTGGTGCTGCTCCTGGCAGTGGAATCGGCACCATGGGTAATAGTCAAGAATTTGGATTTACATTCGCTGCTTGCTTCCTGTACCACTGATTTTTGTGGTGGTCCTCTGTTCTGTTCGTGATTTTAGTTTACATTAATGTTGACATTATACTTCCTCTTACGGTTAACATTCTGTCAGTTGTTAGGTTGATTCACATGATTACTAATTTATATCACTGCCATTGGTGTTCTGGTAATCATAACTCTAGTTATTATTTTGCCCTTGATCGAAAGGAATATTTCCACTGCTGTGTTCATTTCATTAACAATTATTGTTGTTATTATTTAGAATGTGATTACCGTTGTTGTTGTGGTCATTATTTCCATTACGGTACCACTCCCGTTTCGACCATGGTTGTCAGTGTTCATACCCCAAAAGTAAGGACTCATTTTTTGTCAGCCTGCAAACTTTTTAATGTCTTCCCGGATAATGTCCATGGAATGGTCAAAAGAATAAATCCAGGTTGTGGTCCGTTACATATATAAGTTTTTCTCTCAAAGGAATTGGAAGTTTTGGTTTTACCATTCTCAAAACTTCATGCAGGTATATGGGCTCATCACAATATCTCGTTTTATTAATATAGCACTCGAAGTATTTCCTCAAGCTTCATTTCTTCGGGTTCGAGAATTCAGGATTATAAACCTGTTTTCTAAGTTGCTCCTTACAGTTACCACGCATGGTGGAAATTTCTTTTGCCCATAAAGCAGCTTCTCCCTGTTATATGGGATATTATATGGGATACAAGAAATTGTGTCTTATAGTGCTCCGATCAAGATAGCAGAAACACATTTCTGAAACTATTTATTGGCAGTTCATACTTTTCCGCGGACTATGACAGAAACTGTCTGCTTTTCATAATGGTGATTTCTAATTTGGATGCTAATGAGTCAGAAAAATCTCTCTGCATATCACCCATGTGATTAGAACATGGGCCATACGAGGTAGTAAATTCATTTCCATAATCATTCTTGACTGGCCGGGGTGGCTGAGCGGTTCAAGGCGCTACAGTCTGGAACCGCATGACCGCTACGGTCATAGGTTTGAATCCTGCCTCGGGCATGGATGTGTGTGATGTCCTTAGGTTGGTTAGGGTTAAGTAGTTCTATGGGACTGATGACCTCAGAAGTTAAGTCCCGTAGTGCTCACAAGGGAACCTCCCCATCGCACCCCCCTCAGATTTAGTTATAAGTTGGCACAGTGGATAGGCGTTGAAAAACTGAAAACAGATCAATTGAGAAAACAGGAAGAAGTTGTATGTAACTGTGAAAAAATAAGCAAAATATACAAACTGAGTAGTTTATGGGAAGATAGGCAACGTAGGGACACTAAGAACGCAAGAGTGCTTTGGTCTCGTGGTAACGTGAGCAGCTGCGGAACAAAAGGTCCTTGGTTCAAATCTTCCATCGAGTGAAAAGTTTAATTTTTTATTTTCAGTTTATGAGACAAACTCTTACGTTTTCATCACTTTTTTGGGAGTGATTATCACATCCACAAGAAAACCTAAATCGAGCAAGGTAGAAGAATCTTTTTACCCCTTCAACAAGTGTACGAGTTAGGTGGGTTGACAACATATTCCTGTCATGTGACGCACATGCCGTCACCAGTGTCGTATAGAATGTATCAGATGTGTTTTCCTGTGGAGGAAACACAGACACTAAACTTATTACAGTGAACAAAGACGTCAATGAACGAACGGACAGATAATAACTATTCAGAAACAAAGAAAATAAAATTTTCACTCGAGGGAAGTTTTGAACTAAGGACCTCTCGTTCAGCAACTGCTCACGCTACCACGGCACCACGACGCACCGAGCTCATTTTGTCTATGATTTGCCTATGGGTCCCATGGACTACTCAGTTTGCATATTTTTTCATAGTTCCACACAATTTCTTCCTGTTTTCTCGCTTGATATGTGTTCAGTTTTTCAAGTCCTATCCACTGTGCCAACTTATAGCTAAATCTGAGGGGGGTGTGATGGGGAGGTTCCCTTGTCAGAGCCATTTAATCATTCTTATTTGCAAATATAGGATTTCCCTTCCTAAGCTGCTTTTCGTCTCTATGCTAAGTATCTGTTTCAGGCTTACCCTGAGCTGACACATCACATCACTTTCAATTTTGTTTAAATGGAAAGTGGTATATTTCTAACATTTTTAGGTTTGTGTCAGGACTTTATCTTTTACTTACTGAAATTCTTCTCTGAATTTTTCCGCAGAATCGCCATCAGTTGTCTTCGATTCTTATGCAGTTTTTACAGAGGAAATTTGTGCAGTAACACGTTGGTTTATCTCAGTGGATTTATTTTCAGTCCACTCAGACATTTCTTCTTTCCATTTCTTAGATTGATTGACCAAATAGTCATCAGTGTATTTCTGTTGATTTTGAGATTTTTAAATTGGGTATTTCAACTATCTACCATAGTCTTTACGGTGGATTGAGCCGTTTTAATTTGTTGTATTTTGCTTTCTTACTAAATCAGGCAGGCCTTTGTACTATTCATTTGGCTCACTCAGTTCGTATCTGATTTGCTGTAGGTGTTCCAAAATTATTTTATCTCACTCTACTTGTTTCCTTTCGCATTTAGCTTCTAAAGCACTTGTTTTCTTTCACATTTGGCTTCTTGAGCCGCAAATTTTTCGTCTCGTTTCCGATCTCTCTGTCCAGTCTCCTGAAAAATTCTGAAAGTGTATCCTGTGATTCCATCTTGGTTTCTACCACTGCGGCCTTTTCCCATGAAAGTTTATGAAAATCTGACGAGACGCGAGCAGAAGCATTGTCACTGTTAGTTAAAAATGATGTAGAATTCTCTATGTCAGCTTGACTTGCCTCAGCCATTCCTATCTGCTTAGGTACAAATTCTCGACATCCGAAACATCCAGTTCATTGAGACTGTCGTGAGACCCATAATGTAATGCATTCGCGGATTCCATTTTAGCCTTATAAGCTTCCTTCACCATTACACTTGAATTAGCCTTGCAAGAAAAATATAACGTTTTAGATCACAAATACTAATTATATCCGTACTAAACATCACTTCCTAATCAACTGCCTTTATTCACACAACGAAAGAATATCACACACAAAATATAATAGCAAAATGTGAGAATATCTTGCCTTGGTTTGATCTACACACTATTCACAATTAATTTATTAATTATTAGAAAACTCTGTTAAAATTTCAATGGTATCACAATGAAATGTTTAGGCAGAAATCCTTTAGTTCACAAGGCAAGAACCCACCAAATATAAGCTTCCTTACCTTATCAATAGCTAGATACATCAGACTAGGATATCGCCTTGCAGGAATATTGCTTTTAGAGTTAATGTTAATGGGCTTGTGGCGGCAGCACCGTCCAACGCAAGAAGGGCTGAACTATGGCACTGCCGACACAAGTAGGGGCAGCTGTACCGTTACGCAGAATTTCGGCAACAGTGCATCGCACACCAGACCGCATGGGAACAAAGCAGGTGGCCAGTGCGAGCTAGTCGACGCGACACACGTCTTCCAGTTCTTCCGTAGCGGACCGCGTGTGTCGAGTCAACGTGACTCTGCCGTAAATGCGTACGCGCGGTCATAAGCGCAGTCGCCGTTAAAGTGTCTTTCGCTGCTTTGCGGACGTTACGGCGCCTCCAGTCGCGCCAGGAGCAGACCATTCTGTGACGCGGCCTTTTGTCCCGCTCGGTCCACGCGGTCGCGTCACGGCTCGTCACTGGAGTGTACAGCCTCCGGGATCGGAGATCGAGCCGTGCCGCCAGTGCAACGCACCCGTATAGACGGACATTAGCGAAGAATGTTATGTGTCATTTATTGTAACGGTAGGAAAAATAAATGTGTCCTGACCCAAAACCGCTCTAGTCGTTTATTTCCACAAAGCCTCTCCCTTGAGCAAAGTGCGTGGGCGTGGCGATAAAGCCGGTTCACTGCACATGAGTGACTGTAAGCGGAGGTACAACACGTTCCCGCTTCGCTGGTGATCCCGACGTGATCTGAGGCTAAAAAAAAACACGTGGTGACGAACGTTCGTCGGTACGAGAGACGTGGAACTGCGAGTAGGCTTGTGCGTATACGCCCGCTCCGAACAGTGCTCTGTAGTAAATTTTTTTTTAACTAACTTTTTTTGTATTGTTTTTGTGCGCGTATGTTTTGATCGCGGACTGCTTAGTCTTATTTTTTTTTCGTGTGTTTCCCTTGTGTTATTTTCACTGTGTACTTTCCTCTTGTACGAGGATTCGACTCTGAACTAAGATGGTGACACTAGAGGAGTTGCGAAAGATCGTCGAAGAACTGCTGGCACGCAACACGAGGCTAGAGCGTGAGCTGCAGGCATGGACTATACGCGCGGACGCCACACAGCCACAGACAGCTCAGGACAATGTTGGCGCGCAAATCCCCGCCACACCGACACCTCCTACGACCGCCGGAACGCCGACAAGCGCTGGATGGGCATTGATCAGGCTGCCTCCCTTTTGGCCGCGCGACCCTGTAATGTGGTTCAGCCAGGTTGAGGCGGTATTTATGAGCAACCACGTGACCTGCGACCTGGCGAAATTTGGGCACGTAGTGAGCCAGTTGGACCAGAACTACGCGGCCGAAGTGCGGGATATAATCACCGCCCCGCCGACGCAGTCAAGCTACAAATGGCTCAAGGAAGAGCTGATCCGGCGGATTTCGTCGTCAGAGGAACATCAAGTGCACCAACTGCTGCGGCAAGAGGAATGCGGCGATCGGAGGCCCTCGCAGTTCCTGCGCCACTTGCGGAGCCTCGCGCAGTCCGATATGGTGCCAGATTCGCTGTTACGCACTATCTGTGTGCACATCCTCCCAGCTAAGGTGCAGGCAGTGATAGCCGCACAGACGGAGATGCAGCTGGACGCCGTTGCTAACTTGGCCGACAGGGTGCATGACGCACTGACAAAGGCACCTAGCACCGCAGCTGCGGCAGCTTACGACTCCGTCCCCCCACCTCCGAGGCGACAAGCGCCTCCCGCACCCGCATCGGATGCCGACCTGCACCAGCTAGTGCACAGGTGGCAGCTCTCTCTACACAAGTCGACCGGTTGGTGCGCTCGCAGCAAGAGGGCAGCACGCGCCGCAGCGGCAGCAGGCCGGGCGACAGGCGGCGCGGCTCGCACAGCCGGCAACGCAGCAACAGCTGCTCCAACGGTACCCCGCCGACGTCACAGAACACACAAAGCGGCTACTGCTGGTACCACGCCTGCTTCGGCAATGAAGCAACCAGGTGCTGCGCTCCTTGCTTGCACCCTAACGCCAGCTGCGACCGGACCTAGGCGCACCCGGCTGCAATATGATATCGAAGTGTCTGTTTGTTGCGGAACGGGGGGCAGGCGTGAGGTACCTCGTCGACACGGGTTCGGACCTCTCGATATTTCCCCGTTATATGTTACGAGACCGCAGGCGGGCCGAGGCACTCTGCCTTACAGCAGCGAACAATTCCACTATTAAAACTTACGGCACACAAAGCCGCAATATAGATCTAGGCCTACGGCGCACGTTCTCGTGGACTTTTACCGTGGCCGACGTCAATGAGCCGATCGTGGGCGCAGACTTTCTCGGCCACTACGGGCTGCTAGCCGACATCGCAAACGGCCAGCTCATCGACACGACAACGAGTTGAAAGATAGCGGGACAGCGCCGGCAGGCTGCATAATACAGTGTTAAACCCGTCAAGTGCCCCGGACCGTACGCTGACATTCTTGAACAATTCCCCGACCTCACCCACCCAGCCGGTGCACCGAGAGACATCAAACATTTGACGGTGCACCACATAATAACCACACCCGGACCCCTCACATCATGTCGCCCATGTCGACTCGCGCCGGACAGACTCGCAGCAGCAAAGGCAGAGTTCGAGGCCACCTTCAAGACTTCTGCTACGTCTTGGTGGGCTGCGCGGTGTTCACCAAGATTGACTGCGCAAAGGCGTACACCCAAATTCCGGTGGCGCCCAAAGATATCGTAAAAACAGCCATCGTAACGACCTTTGGGCTTTTTGAAAGCCTGTTTATGACTTTCGGTCTTCGGAATGCTGCCCAGACTTGGCAGCGGTTCCTGGACGGCGTCTTGCGAGGCTTGCCATTTTGCTTCGCGTACCTCGACGACATCCTGGTGTATTCCAAGTTGCCCGAACTCCACCGCCGCCACTTAACGACCGTCTTTCAACGCCTGAGTGAAGCCGACATCGTCATTAACCCCGCTAAATGCGAGTTCGGTGTGACGGAAATTGAGTTCCTCGGCCATTTAATTACGCCCACCGGATCGACACCGCTACCGGAGAAAGTGAAAGCCATACTGAACATGCCGCGTCCGCAGATGCACAAAGAATTACGACGTTACCTCTGCATGTTGAACTTTTATCGTCGACACCTGCCCAATGCTGCAGCCGTGCAAGAGCCGCTGACTAAGGCGTTATAAGGTCCTACCTCAAAAGGAAAGATCCTCGTCAATTGGACAGACGCAATGGAGCAGAGCTTCACGGACTCAAAAAGGAATCTCGTGGAAGCGACGCTGCTCGCGCACCCGGTACATGACGCGGACTTAGCTGTTGTCGTGGACGCCAGCCAGGCCGCCATCGGCGCGGCGTTACAACAGCGCGTCGGCGGGAGTTGGCAGCCTCTCGGTTTTTTCTCTACAAAGCTTTCCAATTCGCAACGTGCTTGGAGCGCTTATACTGAGAGTTGCTTGCGGTGTACGCGGCGGTGAAATACTTCCGACCGTCCATAGAAGCCCGACAGTTCATCATTTTCACCGATCACAAACCCATTACCCACGCGCTCGAGAACAACCACACCAAGTGTTCACCGCGCCAACTCCAGTAGTTAGAGTATGTGTCGCAATTCACGACTGACATTCCACACATTTTGCGGATAGACAATATCGTCGCCAATTGTTTGTCCTGAGCATGTGCCGTTATTTCACCCCCTGTGAACTTTGAGGACGTGGCCCAACTACAGGAGAGTGACGAAGAACTGCATCACTTCCATCACGACACGTCCAGCGGCCTGCAACTGGAGCTGGTGCCTGTCCCCGGCTCCACACGGAAGATTTGGTGTGACACCTCAACCGGCACGCACCGACCAATCCTCCTGGAGAAATTCCGGCGCAGTGCCTTCGACCGTGTCCACGGACTGTCACACCCCGGCACCAACACCACTGCGACCCTCGTGGCTGTGCGTTTCGTCTGGCCCAGGCTTCGGAAGGACTGTCGCGAATGGGCGCGCACTTGCACCGCATGTCAGCGCGCCAAAGTCGGGAGGCACACCCATGCACCCGTGGGCACGTTCCCGGATGCGACACGCCGATTTGCACACGTTCACGTGGACCTTGTCGGCCCGCTTCCTCTCTCACAAGGCAAGCGGTACCTCCTAACTAAGGTGGACCGCTTCACTCGCTGGCCAGAAGCAACGCCCGTCGCGGACGTCACAGCCGAGACTGTCGCCACCGCATTTGTCGACACCTGGGTGGCACGCTTCGGATGTCCTAGTCACGTGACAACTGATCACGGCCGCCAGTTTGACTGCGCGTTGCTCACGCACGTCGCCAGACTGTGTGGCACTCTGTTACACAGGACAACCAGCTACCATCCGGCGTCGAATGGCATGGTCGAATGGTTCCACAGGACTCTCAAAGCCGCTCTAACCTGCCATGACACCTCATGGCCAGGGGCGCTTCCACTGGTGCTGCTCGGCCTGCGAGTCATGCCGAAGGAGGAGATCGGCGCGTCACCTGCCGACCTCGTTTACGGGCAATCTCTGACAATCCGGGGCGATTTTGTCGAAGATGTAAGACTCCCATGCGACGCCGTGGCACACACTCTGGCGGAACGTCTGTGTAGTCACATGGCCGGCCTCCGAGCGCACGCACTGACGCGGCACGGCACCGGGAAGATATTCGTCCACACCGACCTGCTGCACTGCATGCACGTCATGTTGTGTACCAATGCATTATGGCCACCTCTCTGACTGCCCTACAGTGGACCACACCGCGTGATCGCCCGAGAAGACAAAACGCTGGTCCTCGAGTGCAACGGAAAGCCGTCGACAGTGTCAGTCGACCGCGTCAAACGAGCCTACATCTTGCCTGCTCCATCAGCCACGCATTTCTTCGACCTGGCAGAAGATCCGATCACGGACGACACTCCCACTGCCAGCGGTCAGACAGAACCCGCACCCGGAGCCGCCGGTGACGCACAGCTGCAGCCTGCTGTCATCGCGCCGCCACATGCACCTCTCACCACCACGCCCAGGCAGCTGGTACAGCTGCCCGGACCGCGCCCATCACATGCGCACTGGTCGCCCCCAACACAGCCGCCAGCGGACTACGTCACGCGCGCCGGCCGCCGCGTCCGATTCAAATGGTCGTGCTGCATCACCAGCACGCCACGACACCCAAACCAGCAGTCACACGCCCGAGCCGCCGAACGCCATCAGAATTCGGCGCCCAAGAGCCGCCGTCCACTGTAGAGACCCGACCTCCAGCTGCAAGTGCCTTCGGGCGGTAACTCCAGTCGAGCCTCGGACACCGTCTCCTGCGTTCGTCGCAGCTCCTGGACCCGCGTTCGCGTCGTTTGCCTCCAGCGCGTCAGGCGTTGAGGCTGGATCGGCATCCGCGCCAGCTTACCGCATTCGCTTCTCCGTCGAGCTCCGGACATCGCACTCCACACCGCACGGCTTGTCCATAGTAGCTCCCGGACCTGCGTTCGATTTCCGACGGCAACCCACTCGCGCAAGCGCCTTGGATACGTCACCACCAATGACCTGCAACGCACGCCTTCATGCGCATCGCTATGGACAGTCGCAGCCAGTGCCTGCTGCCGCTGTCACTAGCCGCCAGCGCCAAGACATGCCCACCGCACGCTCGCCGGTCCGGCGCACTGACGTCACGGGCCACCGCCCTTCCGACGCCGACCAACCCCCACCAAAGCTGCCGCACTGCCATCATGCAGCGCGCGAACTTTAAACACACGCGCGCCACCGAACGATGGCCACGTTTTCGCAGCTACGGAGCTCCGCTCTCCAAGGCGGGATCTGTGTGGCGGCAGCACCATCCAACGCACGAAGGGCTGAACTACAGCACTGCCAACACAAGTAGGGGCAGCTGTACCGTTACGCAGAATTTCGGCAACGGTACATCGCACACCAGACCGCATGGGAACAAAGCAGGTGGCCAGTGCGAGCTAGTAGACGCGACGCGACACACGTCTCCCAGTTCTTCCGCCGCGGACTGCATGCGTCGAGTCAACGTGACTCCGCCGTAAATGCGTACGCGCGGTCATAAGCGCAGTCGCCGTTAAAGTGTCTTTCGCTGCTTTGCGGACGTTACGGCGCCTCCGGTCGCGCCAGGAGCAGACCATTCTGTGACGCGGCCTTTTGTCCCGCTCGGTCCACGTGGTCGCGCCACGGCTCGTCACTGGAGTGTACACCCTCCGGGATCGGTGATCGAGCCGTGCCGCCAGTGCAACGCACCCGTATAGACGGACATTAGCGAAGAATGTTATGTGTCATTTATTGTAACGGTAGGAAAAATAAATGTGTCCTGACCCAAAACCGCTCTAGTCGTTTATTGCCACAAAGCCTCTCCCTTGAGCATAGTATGTGGGCGCGGCGATAAAGCCGGTTCACTGCACATGAGTGACTGTAAGTGGAGGTACAACACGTTCCCGCTTCAGGCTCGTTTAGTTACAATGCCTCACACACAGTATGGTACATCAAACAATGAAACAGAAGATACAAATCACATTAGTTATACAGCAAAAATTACAAGTCACTATAATAATACAAATTTCACAACGAAACAATTGTGAAACGATAATTACCATATATTTTGGCTTTATCAGGCCCCACATCAAAGGGTGCCATTTAAAGCTGGTTTCATCTTGTCTTGTCGTACTTGGTAGCAACCCTTATAATATGTGTCTCAGGATTTTCCTCGTTCTTTTCCTATTGTTAGTGTCGCTGGGTGCAGTGATTCTGATGCGTCGCTTTGATAGCAAAGATCTTGCTGTTGTTGTACTTTTTAACGACGATCTATTTTGTAAATATTTACTCTGGTTTTATTTAGACATCGACAAGGTGCACAACCTGGCCCCAAGCAACACAGTGTGTTTTTATGTATTCTCTTAATCATAATACTAGTATGTGAGCACGAAAATTGAAGTGCCAATTTCTAGGCCTAATATTCATTGTGCAAGAAGGCCAATTAAACTTCTATAATTCGATAGATACTTGGCCCTAGACGTACACAAAGGCAACATCGTATGTGTATGTAGCCATTAAGAGTGGTAGATTGAAGTAGATGTTTCTATATTTGAAACTCTGAATATTCCTTCCCTATCACGCATTAAAATCTCCAATAACTGAACGTAGACTGCTGAAGTGCTGCCAACATCTGCTCTGCGTGCCAAGCAGGTTCCATGGTGGAAATGACACACCGAAGTAACAATGTTTAGTGGAATAGTATTCTAGGGACGTTCATGTTTATTTGGTTCATTAGCAGTAACGCAACCATATTGGGCACATACAGTCATTACATTTACATGTGACATATCCCCCGAAAGACGGAAACCGAATTTCAGAAACCGTTTTTCGCTGTTGTGTTTACATGTTAAAGGTTTGAAGTGGATTTGCTAGCCCAGTTAAATATGGCGCTTGGAAAACAGCTGTCACAGTTTGTGATTTAGTCAGACAATCGCTATTTATCTTCAATTAGAGGTGTAAACAGCTTGAGTCTGATATTTCTACTTATCCTTGACAGTATAAAACCACTCCATCCATATTATCCGAAAATCTGACAGCCCAATCACTTTCCAAAACCGATTGAGTTTACATGGCAGCGAAAATCGATTGCAGAATTTGATTTCCAGAATCGATTTTGATGTGTTTACATTACCATCCAAAATGGTATTGGGAAATCTGTTTATGAATTTTGGATTTGGGAGCCACACGTAAATGGGGTGACTATCACTCAGAAGCGGTGTTGGGAAATTGGTTTACAACAACCAGTTTTGGCTGTTCCATGTAAACAGGATGAATGTGACAACTGCTAGATCGATGATTTTGTCAGCAATGGAAATCAAGATAACGTAGTAAGGAAGTCTGTAAATAACGTTGTATATTAGCGACGTTATTTCGCATATTTTCTGTAGTCGTTTGCTGCAATTACCAGAAAATTTGAAGTAAGTTCCTAATTTTTTATTTCTTCATTTTGAATAACTGTGACTTATAACTTTCCTAATTCTACATCTACTTATATAAGAGAATAACCCCAAAAGTAAAGTCTCCTACTTTTTTATAAGTACAGAACTCTGTTTGTATGGCAGTTGGTCACACTGTTATGAAGAGTGCTTCACGTGCTGTCTGTAAACATGTGTGCGCCACGCTGAGGCGTTCAGTCTTGACTTGGCAGCCATTGAGAATGGAGCTCCTGTTGGATGTTACCGTCAAAGGCAAATTGCGCGCAGTTATTTGGTCTTTGAAGGGCGCTGCGCCGATTGAAATCCATTGCCAATTGATGGAAGTGTATGGTGAGTCGTGCATGGATGTCAAAAATGTTCATAAGTGGTGTAGAGGGTTTGCAGCTGGTCAGACCAAAATTCACGACAAACAAAGGAGCGGAAGACTGTCAATTCCTGAGGAGACTGCGTTGAAGGTTGAGCTAATCATGGGTGAAGATCGGCAAATCACCCTGGATGATCTCTGCACGTTAGTTCCTGAGGTTTCCCGAAGCACTGCTCACAAAATTTTAATGGACACATTGATCTACCAGAAAGTGTGCGCAAGATGGTTTCCACACATGCTGACTGAGGATTACATGCGGCAATGAGTTGATGCTTCCCGCGCATTTCTTCACCACCTTGCAGCCGAACCGGACAACTCTCTGGACTCAATTGTCATGGGTGACAAAACCTGGGCATACCACTCTACACCTCAGAGCTAGCAACAATCACGCCAGTGGCGGCATCCTTCTTCAGCAAAGCCGTGGAAAGTCAAACAAACACAGTCTGCCGGTAAGGTCATGACGACCGTTTTTTGGGATCAGAAAGGAGTATTGTTGGTCTACTTTATGCCCACTGGGACCGCAATTAACGCTGACAAGTACTGTGAGACTCTGAAAAAACTCAGACGAGCAATTCAGAACCAGAGAAGAGGAATGTTGAGGAAGGGTGTACACATTCTCCTTGACAACATTCGGCCACACATCATTCAGCAAACCGTTGCTCTCCTGCAACAATTTCAGTGGAACATAATCAGCCATCCACCCTTTAGTCCTGACTTGGCGCCCACTGACTATCACCTGTTCCCTGAGTTAAAAGAACATTTGGCCAGAAAGCGATTCAGCTCTGATGTTGAGGTGAAAGATGAGGTTCATAACTTTCTGAAAAGCACGGCGGCGAGCTGGTATGACATGGGCATACAAAAACTGCTACAGTGTCTACAAAAGTGCATCGACAGAAATGGTGGTAATGTCGAGAAATATCTAAATGTTCAAGATGTAAACTGATGTAAACCGTTGTAAAAATAAACAGGTCTATGTACTTATAAAAATATAGGAGAGCTTGGGATTACCATCATACTCCGCAAGCCATCGTAAGGTGCATGGCGCAGGGTACCCTGAACCACTACTATTCATTTTCTTTTCTGTTCCGGAAGGCGTTCGATACAGTTACGCACTGTCGCCTGATAAACAAAGTAAGAGCCTACGGAATATCAGACCAGCTGTGTGGCTGGATTGAAGAATTTTTAGCAAACAGAACACAGCATGTTGTTATCAATGGAGAGACGTCTACAGACGTTAAAGTAACCTCTGACGTGCCACAGGGGAGTGTTATGGGACCATTGCTTTTCACAATATATATAAATGACCTAGTAGATAGTGTCGGAAGTTCCATGCGGCTTTTCGCGGATGATGCTGTAGTATACAGAGAAGTTGCAGGATTAGAAAATTGTAGCGAAATGCAGGAAGATCTGCAGCGGATAGGCACTTGGTGCAGGGAGTGGCAACTGTCCCTTAACATAGACAAATGTAATGTATTGCGAATACATAGAAAGAAGGATCGTTTATTGTATGATTATACACTCCTGGAAATTGAAATAAGAACACCGTGAATTCATTGTCCCAGGAAAGGGAAACTTTATTGACACATTCCTGGGGTCAGATACATCACATGATCACACTGACAGAACCACAGGCACATAGACACAGGCAACAGAGCATGCACAATGACGGCATTAGTACAGTGTATATCCACCTTTCGCAGCAATGCAGGCTGCTATTCTCCCATGGAGACGATCGTAGAGATGCTGGATGTAGTCCTGTGGAACGGCTTGCCATGCCATTTCCACCTGGCGCCTCAGTTGGACCAGCGTTCGTGCTGGACGTGCAGACCGCGTGAGACGACGCTTCATCCAGTCCCAAACATGCTCAATGGGGGACAGATCCGGAGATCTTGCTGGCCAGGGTAGTTGACTTACACCTTCTAGAGCACGTTGGGTGGCACGTGATACATGCGGACGTGCATTGTCCTGTTGGAACAGCAAGTTCCCTTGCCGGTCTAGGAATGGTAGAACGATGGGTTCGATGACAGTTTGGATGTACCGTGCACTATTCAGTGTCCCCTCGACGATCACCAGTGGTGTACGGCCAGTGTAGGAGATCGCTCCCCACACCATGATGCCGGGTGTTGGCCCTGTGTGCCTCTGTCGTATGCAGTCCTGATTGTGGCGCTCACCTGCACGGCGCCAAACACGCATACGACCATCATTGGCACCAAGGCAGAAGCGACTCTCATCGCTGAAGACGACACGTCTCCATTCGTCCCTCCATTCACGCCTGTCGCGACACCACTGGAGGCGGGCTGCACGATGTTGGGGCGTGAGCGGAAGACGGCCTAACGGTGTGCGGGACCGTAGCCCAGCTTCATGGAGACGGTTGCGAATGGTCCTCGCCGATATCCCAGGAGCAACAGTGTCCCTAATTTGCTGGGAAGTGGCGGTGCGGTCCCCTACGGCACTGCGTAGGATCCTACGGTCTTGGCGTACATCCGTGCGTCGCTGCGGTCCGGTCCCAGGTCGACGGGCACGTGCACCTTCCGCCGACTACTGGCGACAACATTGATGTACTGTGGAGACCTCACGCCCCACGTGTTGAGCAATTCGGCGGTACGTCCACCCGGCCTCCCGCATGCCCACTATACGCCCTCGCTCAAAGTCCGTCAACTGCACATACGGTTCACGTCTACGCTGTCGCGGCATGCTACCAGTGTTAAAGACTGCGATGGAGCTCCGTATGCCACGGCAAACCGGCTGACACTGACGGCGGCGGTGCACAAATGCTGCGCAGCTAGCGCCATTCGACGGCCAACACCGCGGTTCCTGGTGTGTCCGCTGTGCCGTGCGTGTGATCATTGCTTGTACAGCCCTCTCGCAGTGTCCGGATCAAGTATGGTGGGTCTGACACACCGGTGTCAATGTGTTCTTTTTTCCATTTCCAGGAGTGTATGATAGCGGAACAAACACTGGTAGCAGTTACTTCTGTAAAATATCTGGGAGTATGCGTGCGGAACGATTTGAAGTGGAATGATCATATAAAATTAATTGTTGGTAAGGCGGGTACCAGGTTGAGATTCATTGGGAGAGTGCTTAGAAAATGTAGTCCATCAACAAAGGAGGTGGCTTACAAAACTCTCGTTCGACCTATACTTGAGTATTGCTCATCAGTGTGGGATCTGTACCAGATCGGTTTGACAGAGGAGATAGAGAAGATCCAAAGAAGAGCGGCGCGTTTTGTCACAGGGTTATTTGGTAACCGTGATAGCGTTACGGAGATGTTTAATAAACTCAAGTGGCAGACTCTGCAAGAGAGGCGCTCTGCATCGCGGTGTAGATTGCTCGCCAGGTTTCGAGAGGGTGCGTTTTTGGATGAGGTATCGAATATATTGCTTCCCCCTACTTATACCTCCCGAGGCGATCACGAATGTAAAATTAGAGAGATTAGAGCGCGCACGGAGGTTTTCAGACAGTCGTTCTTCCCGCGAACCATACGTGACTGAAACAGGAAAGGGAGGTAATGACAGTGGCACGTAAAATGCCCTCCGCCACACACCTTTGGGTGGCTTGCGGAGTATAAATGTAGATGTAGATGTAGACAAATAGATCGAGGGAAAAATGACTGTCTATATACCTCCATAAGGGCCTTAATTTCCCGTACCTGATCTTCTTGGTCCTTATGCGCAATGTGTTGGCGGCAGTAGAATCGTTCTGCAGTCAACTTCAGATGCCAGTTCTCTAAAAAAACATCGCCTTCCTTCTAGGGATTCCAATTTGAGTTCCCCAAGCGTCTCCATAACGCTTAAATGTTGTTCAAAGCTACTGGTAACAAATCTAGCAGCCCACCTCTGAATAGCTTCACTGTCCTCCTTAAATCTGATCTGGTACAGATCCCAAACACTCGAGCGGTACTCAAGAACAGGTCGCACCAGCGTCCTATATGCTGTCTCCTTTACAGGCGAACCACTTGTTCTCAAAATTCTTCCAATAAACTGAAGTTGACCATTCGTATTCCCTACCACAGTTCTCATATGCTTTTTCCATCTCAAATAGATTTGCAGTGTTAACACAGACATTTAAACGACTTGGCAATGTCAAACAGGACACTAGAAATACTGCATCCAAACATTACTGGTTTATTCTTCCTACTCATCCACATTAACTCACATTTTTCCACATTTAGGGCTAGCTGCCATTCAGCACAACAGCTGGAAAATTGTCGAAGTCGCCTTCTATCTTCTTACACTCACTCATCTTCGACACCTTACCGTACGTGATGTCATCATCAGCAAACAACTGCGGATTTCTGCCCACCTTGTGGGACAAATCGTTTATGTATATATAGAACAACAGCGGTTTTATCACACTTCCCTGGGGCACTACTGATGGTACCCCTCTCTCGAATGAACACTCGCCATCGAGGACAACACACTGGGTTCTGTCTTAAGAAGTCTTCGAGACACTCGGATATCTGTGAATTTATTTCATATGCACGTACCTTCGTTAACAGGCTGCAATGGGACACAGTGTCAAATGTTTTTTGGAAATCTAGAAATATGCAATCCGCCTATTTCCCTTCTTCCATAGTTCGCAGTATACCATGTCAGAAAAGGACAAGCTGAGTTTCGCACGACCGATGCTTTCTAAAACCATGCTGATTCGTGGGATAAGCTTCTCAGTCTCAAAAAAGTTTATTGTATTCGAACTGGAAATGTCTTCAAGGATTCCACGGCAGACAGAAGCTAACGATATTGCTCTGTAATTTTGCAGGTTTGTTCTTTTAGCCTTCTTATATACCACAGTCATTTTCGCCTTTTTCCAGTCGCTTGGGACTTTGTGCAGAGCGAGAGATTCACGATAAATGCAACTGGGTAAGGGGCCAGTGCCGTAGAGTACTCTCTGTAAAATCAAACTGGTCTTCCACCTGGACCTGGTAATTTATTTGCTTTCAGTTATTTCAGCAGTTTGTCTAATCTAGGAATGCTTATTACTTTTTCGTCCAATAGGAGTATGTCTGAAGGTCAGTTGACAGTATTTTTGTACGATTCTCTCGTGTGAACGATTTCTTGGGGGTGAAATTAAAAAAATCGGATTTCGTTTTGCTGTCTTCAACTGCCACTCCAGACTGGTGAACAAGTAACTGAATGGAAGCCTTAGACCCGCTTAGCGATTTTACCTAACGCCTGAATTTCCTTGGGTTTTCTGCCAGATCTTTTGCTGAGGTGTGACAGTGGCAGTTGTATGCTTCGCGCATAGATCTTTTCTCAAGATTCACGAATCTCTACTAACCTTCGCTTGTCGTCAATTGTATGCTCCCTTTTGAACCGAGTGTGCGACAGCCTCTGCTTCCTTAGCACGCTCCGAATTTCCTTATTAAACCATTTTGTGTCATTTCCATCCGTTATCCATGTATTAGGCACATAACTCTCCTGACCACGATTTACAATCTGCTTAAACTTTGCCCATAATTCCGCCACATCCATCTTGCTGGAACTGAGTGATGCTAATTGACTGTCTGAGAGAGATTCTAATAACTGCTGATCTGCTGTATCCAGTAAAAACACTCTCCTAGGCTTCTTGACTGATCTATTAACTTTCATAACCATAGCTTCTATAATGACATCATGATTGCTAATGCCCGTTTCTACAATGACATTCTCGATAGGGTGCGGCCTGTTTATAGCTACAAGGTCTAAAATATTTCCATTGGGTGTGGGCTGTGGAGCTAGCTGCTCAAGACAGTTTTCAGAAAAAGTTATATACGGAAACTATGGTTGTTTTTGGCTGTGACTAGAAGGAAAACGCTGACCGTTTGGAGTGAAAAATGCGAAGCAAGATACACAATTTTTGCGTAGAGAGAGGGAGAGTAATGTGGACATTTATAATGATAATGCATCTGGTTTACTGAGCAATTGTAATATTAATACGTGAAAATAAAAACATACGTATCGATTTTTAAAATGAATTATACAAGGAGGCCAATGAAACGTACATAATTCTAAAGGTAGTTTGCCAGAGGGAAGAGGAAGTAGACATACACGAACGGACATTGATGATTAGCATGGGCATTGATGATGGACCGTTATGCATCAATATGTACGGCTGATATGAAGTTGTTTACCATATGGATTAATGGTTCTTAACAGGTGATGAACAGTATCATTAATAAAGTGCAGCCCTGTCTGACAGAATGTTGGATTGGGAATACTTCCGTAAGATGTATGTTTATTTGCACTTTTCAACTCATTTGGTACTGATTTCGTAGCAACAAATCTATTGTTGTTTGTGGAAATATGAAATGATGTAACAGTTGTTACTTACTGATGACTGATTTCATCGATAGCTTTCTCCAAGTAAATGTTCAATAGCTCTAATGATTGCACATGATTCTGGCATGAGATGAAGGCAGTGTCTCTTAAGCAGCAAATTCCATGTACAAAGCTTATTTTTTAGATAAGCTAAATTATTATGGTTTGAGGGGGGCAGTGCACAAACAGTTTAATTCATACTTAACTGGAAGAATGCAGAAAGTTGAAATAAGTGGTTCATGTAATGTTAAAACAACAGCTGACTCCTCTAACTGGTGGGGAGGGGGGGGGGGGGGGGGCTATACTGTACGGGGTCCCACAGGGACTGTTCTTGATATACATTAATGACTTACCATTCCACATTGATGAAGATGCAAAGTTAGTTCTTTTTGCTGATGATACAAGTATAGTAATAACATCCAAAAACCAAGAACTAAGTGATGTAATTGTAAATAATGTTTTTCAAAAATTATTAAGTGGTTCTCAGCAAACGGACTCTCTTTAAATTTTGATAAAACACAGTATATACAGTTCCGTAAAGTAAATGGCACAGCTCCAGTAATAAATATAGACTTTGAACAGAAGTCTGTAGCTAAGGTAGAATTTTCAAAATTTTTAGGTGTGTCCATTGATGAGATGTTAAACTGGAAGCAACACATTGATGGTCTGCTGAAACGTCTGAGTTCAGCTACGTATGCAAATTTTGGTGATAAGAATCTCAGTAAATTAGCTTACTATGCCTACTTTCATTTACTGCTTTCGGATGGCATCATATTCTGGGGTAATTCATCGTTGAGTAGAAAAGTATTCATTGCTCAAAAACGTGTAATCAGAATAATTGCTGGAGCCCACCCACAGTCATCCTGCAGACATCTATTTAAGGATCCAGGGATCCTCACAGTAACCTCACAGTATATATATTCACTTATGAAATTTGTTGTTAATAATCCAACCCAGATCAAAAGTAATAGCAGTGTGCATAGCTATAACACCTGGAGAAAGGATGATCTTCGCTATGCAGGATTAAACTGACTTTGGCACAGGCAGGGGTAAATTATGCTGCCACAAAAGTCTTCGGTCACCGACCAAACAGCATCAAAAGCCTGACGGATAGCCAACTAACGTTTGAAAATAAATTAAAAGAATTTCTAGATGACAACTCCTTCTACTCATTGGCTGAATTTTTAGATATAAATTAAGGGAAAAAAAACAACAACAACTTAACCATTAGTGTCATGCAATATTTTGTGTAATGCAATATCTTGTACAGACATCTTTATTAACCTGACACGTTCCACGTCATTACGAAGTGTCGTATTCATGATCTATGGAACAAGTATTAATCTAATCTAACGCTATACGTCTTTTCCAGCTGAGAAGGTACGGAAGGGTTTGTTTTAATCTCGCCGTTATGACATCAGATATTACTGTCGAGTCTGTGCATAATAATACTACGGGCCTGAAACGTGCTATTCTTTGTGGCTTCTTTGTACTTTTGAACGAGAACAATTATTCCATGGACTTTTTCAGAGTATTCGTGTGCACAACATTGTTTCTCCCTCACTATTTGCGTGAAGAATTTTTTGATGACTAGCCCGAAAATTTTATACAATTCCCAGGGGACACCGTCTAGTCTTAGGGTCGACTGTTTCGGGATGATTTGTATTACGTCCTCTGTTTCTTCATTGGATACTGATACTGACAAAGTACTACCGGTAATACCTCTGTGTAATAGATATAGGGCCTATGAACGATCTTGTAACAGCTTTGTATCATCAGGCAATCGTGCTCCGTCAGCCTTCTATGGAGAAGAGTAAATGTATCAATTTGACACCACAGACCCTAGTCCAGAAACGAGTGGTCGAAAGATATAAGTGAAAATCTATACAGGTTACACCTCATCTTCACGTAGCGCTCAAATTGCTGGCCCAGTTTCCGAACCATGATCATGATATACGGTATTCCCGCTGAATACTCCCCAATAATCTCAGATAATTATCCCTGTCTATGGACTACGAATGGCGCACGTAACTTGCTGTCAGAGACACATAAAATCGTAAGTTTACAGAACAGCTATGATGACTACCTTTTACCTGCACAAGTTTCACAGGATGCAACATTTATTATAGTTGTAAAAAATGGCATCCCACAGCGTCAGTGTAGGCATTGCCTCATCGCACAAAGTTCTGTCGTACCCTTTCCAATATCCCCGGTATCGTCTCAACTGTGTCACAGACCGATAATTGTTGCCACTGAATCTTCTCAGTTTCGACAGGCGTCTCATACACAGGACTTTTCACATGGTCCCACAGAAGAAGTCAAGTGCGGTGAGATCAGGTTCGAATGCTGACAATGAAACAGGACCTCCTCTGTGTACTCACTTTTCAGGGAATTAATCATTTTCCGGTATATAACCTCTGAACCATTTACGAAAGAGTAAGTACTGTAAATGGAATAAACTTACTGAGACATCCAAAACCTGAATGATCACATTACACAAAGAAAGACTGGAGACTCTTGGATTAGTATGGCAGAAGTAAACTATATCTTGGTGCAAAAATGCTGTGTAACTCATGGCCAATCCTCACTTTCTGATACAGTTGTAGTTCGGGTTGCATAAAACAAGCCCTATATATATTATTTAATTGTGGAGGAGAATGCCATGGTTTGAGAAAACGTTTCTCCAGCTTTAATTATTTGGCAGTAATATGTAATACTTGTGTCGTCGAAGGCGATAGTTATCCAGACGAAGCTGTTGCAAAAGGCCAACACAACTGATCCGTCACAACCCCTCAGTTTTTTAATATCAGCCTGAGTACACAGGAGTGTATATGTTTTTTTTAAATAAAGCACTTTGGTAGTTGTTAAACATTAAACATAGGGGGCATCGACAGATGCTCATTTTCTGTTAGACGGATAGTGCTATCTCTGTGATGTGGACAAGACTTGATTGCTGTGGTTCTGGCGGATTAGCGACGACACCCCTGACCCACCAGCACAGCGGTGTGATCAGGCAAGCACAGTTACGAGCTGTGTGCAAGGAAGTGGCTCTAGAATCTGTGGATGTGTGTATCTAATGCAGTGTAAACCATACAGAACATCCAAAACACCAACAATATTTCTATGCCCCTCGTGTCAAAATTATCACGTAAACAGCACAGATCAATCATTTTTATTGAAGTATGCCAACATTTGATCATTTTCCTCCAAAATCAGTCAGCTTTATGTCAAATTCCTTAAACTATGTGTGTACCGAAATCAATCAATTTTGTATCGTAAATATAAGCCATGGACGTGAATGTAGTTGCGTGTATTGTTTACAACCTAGCTTGTTATGGAATACTAATGTATTGTTTTGCATGCATTGATTTGAATCTTTTGCCGTTAGGAGTTTTGCAGTGCAGGTATCCTAATATTTTGCTGTGTAATATAACATCCTACCAGCTGAGGTATAACTGTATAACTTCTGCACATCTTTGTAGCTCTTATTGATGTGTTTTATCCCTCTACATGGCGGTAGGGACTTAAAAGGAGAGCGGCTACGAAGCGGTTATCAGCATCAAGTTTCGTTATTCACTCATCAGCCACATTTTTTCTTATTTACTACATTTCTTTTATGTTTCATCTTTTTACATATTTCCCACTGTATGTAAATGTGTACACATATTAAGTACTCTTATAGCTTACCCCTCCAGGTTTCTTTAGCGTTCAACAATGATTCGCATTCACCCACCACGCCACATAATCTGAAACGTGTCTGCAAGATTACGACAGAGTTAGGTGACGAAGTCGTAAGCATAGACTCGCACTCGAGAGGATGACGGTTGAAACCTGATTTAGGTCTTCGTGATTTACCTTAATTGCTTCAGACAAATTCCAGGGTGGTTACTTTGAAAGCGCACAGCCGATTTCCTTCCACATCCTTCCCTAGTCTGTCTCTAAATGATCTCGTTGTCGACGGGAAGTTGAACACTAATCTCCTCCGCCTCCAACATTACGTTTACCTCTTCTTCTTCTTCCAAATGTCCGCCCAGAAAAAGACTTCAGTCAACACGCAATGCTAACTTTCAAAGCCATGTTTTCAACAAGTACAGAAACATGTGGTAACTGTCCATTAGTATTTACAGTAAATGAAAACATCCCCCCCCCCCCTCCTCAATCTTCCATGTCTCCCGTGACTGAAGTATAACGTAGACTGGAGTCTGGAGTATGTACTGCTATATGTCATATTAGCAAAACGTTTTGTTACCAAACTTTATCTTTTTTTACAATAACTTTACTCTTCTACCCACTAGTCATCTTTACTGCACACAGGATATCGTGTGTTAGACAGTCGCAGGTTAAAGATCCTTATCATAATCTTGTACAAGGAAAAAGATAGATTTCTACTTACAGTAAATATTACATGTTGGGTTGCAGACAGGCAAATCGAAAAGACTGCTCCCAAAATTACCCTGGCTTCGGCCAAATGTAACCTACTGCCCCATACCCTCTACCCCACAGTTTTCTCTGTCCTATCACGTGCTCCTCACGTTCCCTCACCACCTTTGTGTGCCACCCTCTGCCAATTCACCCATTCGTCTTTCCTCTTCCTTCCTCCTTTCCTTTCCCATTCCCCATCCCTTCCACTCTGCCAACTTCCCTGCCCCACTTCCTCCCTCCCAATGACTGGCGGCAATCTTGTCATGGTTCTTTCTAGTCCATGCACGCTCCCCCAGACCACAATCTTCTCTTTCCCCATCAGTACCCAGTATCCTGCTATCCCTTTCCCTTCCCCACCCACTCCAGATTGCTGCTTCCATTGAACACGATAGTTTCATTCTGGTCCTAGCTGCCAGAGATGGCAGTCATGTTTGTGCGATGTGTGCTTCCTTCTGAAGAAGGCGTTGATCAGAAGCTAAATGTGTAACAGTCCTTTCGTTGTGCCTGCCTGAAACTCAATATGTCATCTTCATGGCGAGTAACAATCTATCTCCTTATATTGTTGATATTCCAACCACGAATTTCTATTGTTTGATTTCAGCATAATTTTTTGTTACATCCAAATCCATGAGCATTGAAGTCCTACAGCTTCTACCACATAATCTGATTACTTCCTCCTGTGCCAACTTTTTCATCTGAGAGTAGCACCCGCAACCTACTTCCCTAATTATTTGCTGGATGTTTCCCAATCTCTGTCTTCCTCTACAGTTGTTACCCTTTACAGATTCCATTAGTACTGTGGGAGTTATTTGCCTTGACAGATGGGCTGCCATCCTGTTCCTTCTTTTTGTTGTCAGTGTTTTCCGTGTATTCCTTTCTTCGCCGATTCTGTGGAGAATCTCCTTATTTACCTTATTAGTCTACCTAAATTTCAACATTCTTCTGCAGCTTTTCAACATTCTTCTCTAGCACCCTATCTCAAACGCTTCTACTCTCTTTAGTTCGCTTTTTCTCACATTCCATGTCTCACTGCCGTACAGTACTGTGCTCCAAAGGTACAGTCTGAGAAATTTCTTCCTCAAATTAAGACCTGTGTTTGATACTAGTAGACTTCTCTTGGGTAAGAATACCCTTTTGTCGTGCAAGTCTGCTCTGTATGTCCTCTTTGCTTCGTCCGTCATGGGTTATTTTGCTGCGTATGTAGCAGAATTCCTTAATTTCATGTACTTCATAATCACCAGTTATGATGTTAAGTTTCTCGCAGTTCTCATTTCTGCTACTTCTCATTACTTTCGTCTTTTGCGATTTACTCTGAATCCATATTCTGTATTCATCAGATTGTTCATTCGATTCAACGGATCCTGTAATTCTTCTTGACCTTCCCTGAGGATAGCAATGTTATCAGCGAATCTGAACATTGGTGTCCTTTCACGCCGGCCGCGGTGGCCGTGCGGTTCTGGCGCTGCAGTCCGGAACCGCGAGGCTGCTACGGTCGCAGGTTCGAATCCTGCCTCGGGCATGGGTGTGTGTGACGTCCTTAGGTTAGTTAGGTTTAAGTAGTTCTAAGTTCTAGGGGACTTATGACCTAAGATGTTGAGTCCCACAGTGCTCAGAGCCATTTGAACCATTTTTTGTCCTTTCACTTGAGTTTTAATCCCACTATTGAACCTTTTCTTATTTCCATCGTTGTTTCTTCGACGTATATATTGAATGGTAGGAGAGAAAGATACATCCCTGTCTCACATCCTTTTTCATTCGTGCAGTTCGTTCTTGGTCTTTCACTCATATTGTTCCCTCTTTGTTCTTGTACATATTGTGTATTACCCCTGTCTCCCTATAGCTTACCCTTATTTTTATCATTTTCATTACTGAACATTTTTTCCAGTTCGACATATCCTATGAAAGCATCTTGATTTTCTTCAGTCCTGCTTCCATTATCAACCATAATGTCAGAAATGCCTCTCTGGTGCCTCTACCTTTCTTAAAGCCAAACTGATGGTCGTCTAACAGATCCTCAATTTTTTATTATACTTGTCAGTAATATGGATGCATGAGTTGTTAAGCAGAGGGTGCGGTAATTCTCGCGATTGTTGACTCTTGCAATCTTAGGAATTGTTGGATGATGTTTTTACGAAAATCTGATGGTATATCGCCAGTCTCATACTTTCTGCACACTAAGGTGAGAAATCGTTTTGTTGGCACTTCCCCCTATGGTTTCAAAAATCTGATGGAGAAACATGTATCCCTTCTGCCCCATTTGATTCTGAGTCTTCCAAAGCTCTTCTAAATTCTGATTCTAATACTGGATCTCCCATCTCTTCCCTATCGACAGCTGTTTCTTTTTCTGTCACGTCTTCCCATCAAATCATAAAGGCCCACAAGGTACTCTTTGCACCTTTCCCTCTCTCCTCTGCTTTTAACAGTGTATTTCCCACTGCACACTTAATGTTACTGTACTGGCTTTTAATTTCACCGAATGTTGTTTCGGTTTTTCTGTATGCTGAGTCAGTCCTTCCAACAGTCATCCCTTTTTCGTTTTCTTCACATTTTCCATGTAGCCACTTCGCCTTTGGCTCTCTGCACTTCCTATTTATTTCATTCCTAAGTGACTTGTATTTCTGTACCGTGGAATTTCGCTGAACAGTTTTGTAATTCCTCTTTTTGTCAATCAAACGAATTATTTCTTCTGTTACACATGGTTTCTCCTTAGTTACCTTCCTTGCATGTACGCTTTTCCTTCTGCCCTCCGTGATTCCTCTGTTTGGGGATGCTGATTTCTCTTCGACTGAAATGCCTACTGAGCTATTCATTATCGCATTATCTACAGGCTCAGAGAACTTAAAGCATATGTGTTCATTCCTTAGTGCTTTTCGTATCCAACTTCTTTGCGCATTTATTCTTTCTGACTAGTCTCTTAAATTTCAGCATACTCTTTATCATTACCAAATTGTGACCTGAGTCTATATATGATCGTGGGTGTGGCTTACTGTCCAATATCTGATTTGGGAATCTCTGGCTGACGATGAAGTAATGTGACTGAAGGCTTCCACTATCTACATCTACAGCAACACCTACACTCTGCAAACCGCTGTGACGTACATTACAGAGGGTATGTGCCATTGTACCATTGACTAGGATTTCTTTCCGTTCCATTCACGCAAGGAGGGAGGGAAGAATGACTGTTTGAATGCCTCTGTGCGTGCAGTGATTTTTCTAATCTTATCCACACGATCCCTATGTGAGTGATAAGTGGGGGATTGTAGTATATTCCTAGAATCATCACTTAAAGCTGGTTCTTGAAACTTTGTTAATTATTATTACTATTGTTTTGCAATATTTGTTAACAGACTTTCTCGGGTAGTTTACGCCTCTCTTCAAGAGACTTTAGTACCTCTGTGACACTCTCCTTCGCATTACACAAACCTTTGACCATTCATTCAGCCCTTCTCTGTATATGTTCAATATCTCCTGTTAGTCCTATTTGGTATGCGTCCCAAAAACATGAGCAATATTCGAGATCCCGTTACACGAGTGATTTATAAGCAGTCTCTTTTGTAGAATGATTTCACTTCCCCAGTAATCTACCAATAAACCAAAGTCTACCACCAGCTTTACCCATGACCGTACCTATATGATCATTCCATTTCATATCCCTACAAAGCGTTACATCCAGGGATTTCTATGAGTTGGCCGATTCCAACAGTGACTCACTGATGTTATAGTCATATGATATTACTCTTTTTCTTTTGTGAAGTGCAAAATATCTCATTTCTGAACATTTAAAGCGAGTTGCCAATCTCTGCACAGCTTTGAAATATTATGAACATCCGACTGAAATTTTGTTCAGCTTCTTTCAGACAGTACTTCAGTAAGGATAACTGCATCATCTACAGAAAGCCTGATTTTACTATTAATATTATCTTCAAGTCACTAATATACAAAATCAACAGTAAGGGTCCCAACACACTTCCCTGGGACACACCCTGAGTTACTTCTACATCTGACGATGACTCGCCACCCAAGATAACATTTTGCGTCCTCCCACCAAAAAGTCCTCAATCCAGCACAAATTTCACTTGATACTTTATATTATCGCACTTTTGACAGTCAGAGTAAGTGTGGTACTGATGGAGAAATACTGCATCTATCAGACTGATTTGATCATAAGCTTTCAGTATGTCGTGTGAGAAAAGCGCGAATTGGGTTTCACATGACCGATGTTTTCGGAATCCATGCTGGATGGCACTCAAGAGGTCATTTTTTTTCAGGATACCTCATTCTCAAAAATGGTTCAAATGGCTCTGAGCACTATGGGACTTAACATCTTAGGTCATCAGACCCCTAGAACTTAGAACTACTTAAACCTAACTAACCTAAGGACATCACACACATCCATGCCCGAGGTAGGATTCGAACCTGCGACCGTAGCAGTCCCGCGGTTCCGGACTGCAGCGCCTAGAACCGCATGACCACCGCGGCCGGCCATACCTCATTCTGTTTGAGGTCAGAATACGTTCTAAGATTCTACAACAAATCGATATCAAGGATATTTGACGGTAGTTTTGTGGATCGCTTCTACTACCCTTCTTGTAGACATGTGTGATCTGTGCTTTTTTTCCAAGAGCTGGGCATGGGTTTTTATTTGAGGGATCTACGATAAATTGTAGCCAGAAGACGGGCCAACTCAGCCACAAATTCAGTATAGAATCTGATATGGATTCCATTGGGTCCTGTAGTTTCATTCAGTTTTAAGTATCTCAACACCACTGACACTAATACTGATTTCAGTCATCTTTTCAGGGTATGAGAATTAAATTGGGGGAATTCTTCTGGGTTTTCCTTTGTAAAGGAACATTTGGAAACGGAGTTAAGGGTTTCAGTTTCTGCTTTGGTACCCTCAGTTTCAGTTGCTGTCCCATTCGCTAGGGACTGGACACTAACTTTGTTGCCACTAACAGCCTCTCATACGACCAGAATATCTTTGCGTTCTGTGAAAGATCATTTGACAATACTCTGCTAAGATAGTCAAACGTTTTAAGGACTTGTGCTCATATTTACTTATCTGTGTAAGCCTGATTGTGCTAAACACGACGTGGCTCCAAGATTATTTACCGACCTGTTACAAGATGATGCTTTTACGTCTGGCATTTCGTACGGAGCTAATATTTTTTAAAATTTATGACTCACTTTCAGCTTAGCGACTTGTTAAGTGTCCTGCAATGTACAACCTGCCCTGCAACATCCCTACAACCGTTTCAGACATTTTCTGACCACACTGTATGTTCAAGACATAAAACCAAATACGTGAAAATGGCATAAAGGCCGAAACCTGGTCTGTGCTTAAATAAGCAATAAAATAGTTAAATGACGGTGCGTTTCTCTAAAAAAAATACACTCCTGGAAATTGAAATAAGAACACCGTGAATTCATTGTCCCAGGAAGGGGAAACTTTATTGACACATTCCTGGGGTCAGATACATCACATGATCACACTGACAGAACCACAGGCACATAGACACAGGCAACAGAGCATGCTCATTGTCGGCACTAGTACAGTGTATATCCACCTTTCGCAGCAATGCAGGCTGCTATTCTCCCATGGAGACGATCGTAGAGATGCTGGATGTAGTCCTGTGGAACGGCTTGCCATGCCATTTCCACCTGGCGCCTCAGTTGGACCAGCGTTCGTGCTGGACGTGCAGACCGCGTGAGACGACGCTTCATCCAGTCCCAAACACGCTCAATGGGGGACAGATCCGGAGATCTTGCTGGCCAGGGTAGTTGACTTACACCTTCTAGAGCACGTTTGGTGGCACGGGATACATGCGGACGTGCATTGTCCTGTTGGAACAGCAAGTTCCCTTGCCGGTCTAGGAATGGTAGAACGATGGGTTCGATGACGGTTTGGATGTACCGTGCACTATTCAGTGTCCCCTCGACGATTACCAGTGGTGTACGGCCAGTGTAGGAGATCGCTCCCCACACCATGACGCCGGGTGTTGGCCCTGTGTGCCTCGGTCGTATGCAGTCCTGATTGTGGCGCTCACCTGCACGGCGCCAAACACGCATACGACCATCATTGGCACCAAGGCAGAAGCGACTCTCATCGCTGAAGACGACACGTCTCCATTCGTCCCTCCATTCACGCCTGTCGCGACACCACTGGAGGCGGGCTGCACGATGTTGGGGCGTGAGCGGAAGACGGCCTAACGGTGTGCGGGACCGTAGCCCAGCTTCATGGAGACGGTTGCGAATGGTCCTCGCCGATACCCCAGGAGCAACAGTGTCCCTAATTTGCTGGGAAGTGGCGGTGCGGTACCCTACGGCACTGCGTAGGATCCTACGGTCTTGGTGTGCATCCGTGCGTCGCTGCGGTCCGGTCCCAGGTCGACGGGCACGTGCACCTTCCGCCGACCACTGGCGACAACATCGATGTACTGTGGAGACCTCACGCCCCACGTGTTGAGCAATTCGGCGGTACGTCCACCCGGCCTCCCGCATGCCCACTATACGCCCTCGCTCAAAGTCCGTCAACTGCACATACGGTTCACGTCCACGCTGTCGCGGCATGCTACCAGTGTTAAAGACTGCGATGGAGCTCCGTATGCCACGGCAAACTGGCTGACACTGGCGGCGGCGGTGCACAAATGCTGCGCAGCTAGCGCCATTCGACGGCCAACACCGCGGTTCCTGGTGTGTCCGCTGTGCCGTGCGTGTGATCATAGCTCGTACAGCCCTCTCGCAGTGTCCGGAGCAAGTATGGTGGGTCTGACACACCGCTGTCAATGTGTTCTTTTTTCCATTTCCAGGAGTGTATGTATGACTGTTGCTGAGCAACATCAAAATCAGTTATATATGATGAACTGGTATTCCAAAGACGTATTTGTCAGAAATAAGACAGAAATATCTCTATATTGCTTTATTTATGCCCATTATGTGCGTGCTTCAGTGCCACTTGTCATATTGGGTTGTTTAATAAGTGTTTAATAAGTGTTTAATAAGTGTTTCTTAGATAAATATATCTTAATTTTATATTTTACACGCACATACACACGCACGCACGCACAGACACACACACACACACAGTATATATACTGTGTGTGTGTGTGTCTGTGCGTGCGTGCGTGTGTATGTGCGTGTAAAATATAAAATTAAGATATATTTATCTAAGAAACACTTATTAAACAACCCAATATGACAAGTATATATATATATATATATATATATATATATATATATATATATATATATACTTTATAATTTTATGACATATAAAATATCTTATGTTGTATTTGTGTTTTCATTTTGCATTTATTTTTTTCTTTTTGTTTTCAAGTCGTAACCTTTTTAGATTTAATTGTGTCACCTTTTAAATTGTTTGTACATTATTTTGTAAGATTATTATAAATCTGTAGACCTACGACAATGAGGAAATGCAGAACTGTTTGGGGAAAAAGTGTTGAATGCACTCTGATTTTACGCACTATACATATTACACAATTGAAATTTCATGACAGAAGTGGGAAGGAAGAGGAGATTCCCTGACTTTTTTCTTCAGACTTAACCCTAGCACACGGACAGTGGGGTGGGGACAAGTGGTGTGAGGGAAACGTTGCATGCTGGGACGCCTAGTTTGCATCACAGATAGTGATGCCAACACACCAACTGATATGTACACAGTTTTAATCTGCCAGGAAGTTTCATATCTGCGCACACTCCGCTACAGAGTGAAAATTTCATTCTGAAAACATCCCCCAAACTGTGGCAAAGCCTAAGGTTTACAGGAGAGCTTCTGTGAAGTTTGGAAGGTAGGAGACGAGGTACTGCCGGAATTAAAGCTGGGAGGAAGTGCCGTGAGTTGTGCTTGTGAGGCTCAGGTGGACTGCCGGCACGGTAGCTCAGAGAGCTGGTTGGCCTCTGTAATAAAAAATAAAAAAACTGATTGAAAGGATCAACAATGAACTTGAACGGATTTCATGTGACGTCCGCAACGAACAAACACAACGATAAAAAAAAAATGGTGGTAGAGCACTTGCCCGCAAAGGCAAAGTTCCCGTGTTCGAGTCTCGGTCCAGCACACAGTTTTAATCTGCCAGGAAGTTTCATATCAGCGCACATTCCACTGCAGAGTGAAAATTTCATTTGACTCCTACAAGATGTTTTGCCAGTCTGTAGGTGGGCGAACTGATTGCACTAACAAAGGCCCTACGAGGGACATTTTCCTTATGCATATTTCGGCAATCCGTGAAGCCCGGGAGGTCTGTCGACACGAGGCATTAATTCGCCTGCTAAACCACAGTCCTTTCATAATTTCCTGTCTTTCTGACTACGGTATGTGTCGGATCGCGACTGAGCTTCCGGTACGCGTCATCTTCGAATAAATTTAGCTCCTTCAGGTGGAAGTCGTCAGTGTTCAGAATCACAGTTGCATTTCCTTTGTCGTCTGGTAAGACAAAGTCCTCGTTCTCACGCAAAAAGCGTAAGCCACGTCTTTCCTCCTGGCCAATATTACATTAGATACATATCTAATTAATGTTGTAAACCACATTTCATTCCCGAATGTCTAAAAATAAGTGTACTGCTCGGTCATCGAAAATGACTCGTATGTACTTTTACAGATGGTGGGTCATCTGAGGCCGCACTGCGTCAAGAAATGGAAGCAGAATGCGAAGCAAAGCTCGCAGCTCTTAGGAGTGAACACCAGAAGGAACTGGAACGACGTGAGCAGGTAATATTTCAAGACATAATGAGACAATATAGCGTAGTTTGTAAGATCCTGCCAAAAACGCAGTATTTCATGTGCAGATTTGGTGGATACAGACCCAAAAAGCCCTACTGTTTTATATTTGACCAGTAAGTTGAAAGTTATAAGTGTTTGTAGTTTGTGGGGTTCCAAGATATAACCCACGCACACGTATGCAACTAAATGTACTTTATGTGGACAGTTGTATGTCTGTCATTCGTCTTACTACAGATCGATGTGGGTATGTGTTAGGGTAAGAAGACATTGTAAATTTTGGGAGTATTCAGATTTTCACATAGAGCTAAAGCTACAAGAGAGATAGTTAGTAGACTGGCTGACGTGCATTATTTAGCGCTACCTGTGGTAACATGTCATACTGTTGACCGTCTTCCTTTATTTACTCATTTTTCAGTTGATTCGAAAGAGAAGGAGTGTTAGTATATCATTCTGTAAGCTCCAAAGCTGCTGAATTTGTTTTCGGAATCTTGCCTACCATGTCCTCAATAAGAAATGCACTAAATTACTTAGGCGAAGCGTTGAAGATTGGTGTATGTTTTATTACCTGTGTTCTGTAACACTGCTGTATTTTGCATATATTGATGTATTACTTTGCTTATGTGATGAAGCTTGTTTCATCCGAGTTATCCTTGAGATGACGGAGGGCATTGATCAACGCTTGCAGTGTAATTTGTAACATTTCGAAAGCTTGAAAATCGTAAGATCATTAGTTATTGTTGTAACTAAAAACTTCCGAACTGTATGGAACATATGGTGAAATATGAATTTGTTCCTTTGGAAGCATTCTAAGGCATTTACAGTTCCTTTTGGCATTGGCCCAGAAATTGTTCTTGCAGCTTTTAATGAAAATTTAAATAAAGCTTACACACCAGTAAATATGGGTTAGAGAGTGAAAGTTACGTAAGTTCCTATGAAGTAGTTTTAAAGGCGACACCTTGTACATAAAGTATAACATGCAAAATGTAAACTGTTCTCTGATACTGACGATTGGTATCCATTTGTAGATGGGTTGTCGTTTGGCAAAATTAGGATTTATGTAAATTGATTCAACAGAGAGATAGTTTAGCTAGTTATCGCTTTTGATGTTAATTTCATCAACTTACGATCAACCAAACCTTCGATGGCTATTCGATCAGCTATGAGTAGTTAGGTCGTAATGTACACCTGACAACAGCAAAATTGGACTACTGCTGAATGCAACTAACATAACGTAGCTGTGTCGCAGGTCCTCTACATGTGGAAAAACTATGAGGTACAGTTGTTTGGTTTTACTCAATGGTTACCACAAGACACTACTAGAGAACACTGCTCATTATGGCAGTCAGTCCAGATGTAAACTAATACCACGATACAACAAATATTAGAAAACATATTATTAGAGATGAGACAGTACCTAATGCTTATAAATTAAACTTCGTTACAATAAGTGGCCCGTCTGTGGTCTTATAACACTCATTAAATGACACGATGGGTTGTTGTTTGTGATCCAAATTTGAAATCACAGTTAACCAAACAAAGCTTGTGTGTCTGATCGAGACTCAGCTAGGCATAAAGAGGTGTAAAATATCGAAGTGTTCACTAGTGTCAGTTTACAAGGCCAAATATCCAAACCTGCAAATAAATGATGATACGTTTAGCACTGCACTGGGAACCCCATGAAGGTTATACTGCACCTGAGAAGTAACCATGAAAGGTATTTAATAAAGTGCAATGCACCAATGTGAAACGCCATCAAGTAAAGTTGGGGTGATGGACTGGGACTAGAACCCAGTGCTTATATGAATTGTTAAATAAGTACAATCAAATGTTAGATGTTAAATATGTTCATCAACAGCGTTATACCAGGACCTGAAACTACGATACAAATGATTACTGCCTGTCAGGGACTCGAACCCGGTACCTTCCACATTTCTTTTTTAGCTACGAATAGACCTGAAATGTTTACTGTCACTTAATCAATAGCGAGATGTGCATAAGTTCGGCTACAGGTAACGCAACGAATAGTTCTGTGCTGCCTGGGACCCCAACCCCACACGATGCTGATGTTGACCCCACACGAAGAGGTGTCAACTATGAATTTCTCTTTTCCTACTAGTTACGATCACAACGTTCATAGAGACCTAGAGGAGTTTAGGCATCATGAGGAAACAACGAAATAAATGGGACAGTATCACATCGAAGGGTTCAAATGCAGAGAATAATTGGAATCAGTGCTCGAATCCCAGTCCAGTATGAGTATTTTCAAAATCTCAAGGTCACTTAAAATAACAGATGAACGTCCTATGACCTTACTGAAATAACATTACTAGTGGAAGAAAGTTTACTAGAGACAGAGTTCCTGCAAGCAGCAACTTCTGCCTCTGACAACCAAAACTAATCCAGCACTGTTCCATTCAGTAGCGAATGGACATGTTTGTTGTTGATTTGGAACCATGGCACAATCCTGGATTCTTTACTTTTCGAGTCGCTGGAGGTGAAGATGGTGTGTTTGTGGCTGTTAAAAAATGGTACCCCCAGCAGGAATTTAACACACACCTTAGCCATTACAAGTTAGCCTCGGTCCAACTAACCACCGAATGTCACTTATCTTAGCATCATGTGTTTGTCGTTATGGGGTACGCAGCACGTGGAACGAGAAGAGTTGACTTCCACTTGATCTGCTGTTGTGAATAATCGATTCGTGTTCTAGTAGTCAACGTCATGTGGGAACACATTTCAGTAATATCAAACCCATCCTTTTCCTTCCTTTTTTAACCCATAATCCATTGTCTGCCAAGAGCATCAGACTGACAGAAGGTCAGAGACAGTTCTGTTCACTTTCTAATCAGCCAGTAATAGAACACTGTTGTGGAAACATGTTTGTGAAAGGCTCGTAGGTATCTACCCTGGTAAGACCATTTTCAGCACCATCAACCAGTGGTCATTTGATACAGACCGACGTCTGCCCAAGTGATTGCGACATCCGACCTCTGTTACCAGCATGCTCCGTGGCGCTTTCATTTGGCATGTCGCTATAAGCGTATTTAACTATTTTGTTGAAGGTTTGTAGTACAGCTTGTGCCATGACAGCTTGAATATTTCTCATTTTTGATGTTATGAAGATCGTCACTTCCGCATAGACAGAGTCTAAACCAGAGCAAAGTCTAACATCTGTGATATTGTGTTGTGTTTGTGTTTGATAAAAGGGTGAAAGCAGTGGAGGCAATTCGAAACACCTGCTCCCTGTATGGAGTGACTGCTATCGAGAAAGTCTTTGCTGGTAAGATGGTTTTCAGATAAATTAATCACCACATTCTGGAAGACAAAGAGGCATTGATGAAGGACGCTTCTGCGATTTACTACTATGGTCAGTGACAGGGTATCCGATAACCGGCAAGTGCGATACTTACCTTCAGTAGACATACTTAGGTTAAAAGAAAAGATGAACGATCACTGTATTACATCTCGCCGAAAACGTGATTAGACTCGAAGCAGGATCTCGACCTGGGAGGGATGGGGAAGGGGGTTGACTGTGCCCTTTCGAAGGATTGATCCTGGTATTTCCAATAAGAGATTTAAGGAGGTCACCGTAAACCTAAATCACTGCGGTCTGATGGCGATTTGAAATACTGTACGGTAACTTCATAAGGAGAAAATATTGGGTAAGTCATAACAAACAGTATCTCAAACGATGGCCTGTAATGCCCACAAAATGTATTGTTATTGATATACTTCTGGTGGGACAAAGAAGGTGTTTTGTGTTACGAAGTGCTCCACAGGACTGTGCTCTTCGCAGCTGACATCTGGTGCCATAAAATGAGGTTTTGCAGTTGTAGAGCAACAAAAGCGATCTGGAAGACAGCACCAAGAAGCTACTTTGGCAAACACACCTACTGCACATATTCTAATTTGGCACCCACCTGTGTTTCCTTTCTCGCCACTTATCCATCAACCACCAAGAAAGTTGGTTTTGTTTCCTTTTGTTTGTTTTTGTTTGTTTCGCTTTGAGAATTGCGCTTTAAACGTGGTTTAACTCAGAATCGACAAGTCGCTACTTGTATGGGATCGAAAAACTACCTGGGCATCATCAGACGGTTTTCGATAAAGAGGTGGAATATATTGTTGGTAGTTTCTCTGATATTTGCGTCCATGTTGTTCAGTAACCTAACGGCACACGCCATTAATATGCACTACACTAATACGAATGGTGTCTCCAGTAACTTTACCAGACGACAACGTAAATACGAAAATGTGGCTGTTAGAGTTGTTGCTGTATGAAAAACAGTTAACAGAGTATTCAGTGGTACGATTGAATTGACAGTTTGTATATTTTCAGAAGCAGTTCCCCAGTATTTTATGTTTCTTACCTCTACTTGTTACTGAACGTAGCGAGACGTCTTATGACGACAAAATTTCTAAAGATGTTCTGAATTCGATATACCTGTTTGTAGCTTTGTCACAGAGGAGGTAAAATGTTACTCTCGCACCAGTTTGGAACTGAGAGCTACTGCCAATTTCTCTTTGCGGTGCATCGAAATTTTCAAGGAGCAAGCGACCAAATGCTGCGTTCATCGCCTCCTCATTACCCTTGTGATGGCTGATACAGACAATTTTCAACGTATACAACGAGATTAGTAATCTACCCAGTCTGTAAACACATACTTGATAAGTCGATGTCACATCACTCTGGAATTCATTCAGAATCTTTGATTGGTATACCATGAATGTATCTAGTCGATCTCGCAAGAACATTCTCTGTCTTTTCAGGAAATAACAAAACTAAGGAGAATTTGACAGTTGCGTGTTGGGTCGACAACGGCGATATGTGCGGGCAGCATAGAACTATTCGTTGCGTTACCCCTAGCCGAACATGTGCACATATCGTTACCGGTGAAGAAACAATAACTATTTAATGTCTATTCGTAGCTATGAGACAACAGCGAAAGCTGCTGTGTCCGGATCCCTCCCAGGCAAAAATAATTTGTATCGTCGTTTCAGGTTCCAGTATCACGCTACTGGTGAACATATTTAATATCTGACATCTGATTCTAGGGCTATACGCTGCAGACAGCCGACCATGTGAAGAAGAGCTTGGGACAGAAGAAGAAGATAAAGTTGCAGATGATGACAAAGGAAGTGCAATACTAACTAGTGAGATTGAAGCACCTATGAGGGAGATGAAAAATAGAAAGGCAATGGGAACTGATGAGATTCCTGTGGAACTGTTAAAGTCATTGGAGAAAGAAGGGAAAAGGGAGTTGATTGAATCGTGTAATCAAATATACATGTCAAGAAAATGGCCAAAGGACTTAATATCCGCAGAAAAGAAAAAAGAACAGCAAAAAGTGTGAGGAACATAGAACAGTGAGCCTGATATCGCTTGCAGGCAAAGTTTTGATGAGGACGCTCAACAGAAGGCTATATGGAAAGTTGAATTTCGTAATAGGAGATGAACATGGTTTCAGGCGAGGAGTGGGAACTAGAGATGCCACTGGGCTACTGAGAGTGATAGGGGAGAGGTACATGGAGAAGAAAAGGAAGATGTATGTTGTGTTCATTCGTCGTGAGAAGGATTTTGACTGTGCTAGATTGGACAAACTGATGGTAATCCTAAGGAAACATGGAATTGACTGGAGGGATAGATGGATAATTAGAAAAAAAATTCAAATGTGTGGGAAATCATATGGGACTTAACTGTCATCAGTCCCTAAGCTTACACACTACTTAACATAAATTATCCTAAGGACGAACACACACACACACACACACACACACACACACACACACACACACACACATGCGCGAGGGAGGACTCGAACCTCCGCCGGCAAATCAGAAATTTATATTTGAACCAGAGAACAAAAGTAAGAATAGGAAGTGTAATGAGTGAAGAAATGGAACTGGGAAGAGGGGTAAGACAAGGTTGTTTTTTTTTTTCACCAACACTGTTCAATTTCTATCTGGAGGAAATTATTAATGAAAGTTTGGATGAAAGGAGAGGTGTTGTATAGGGGGTCGGAGAGTGGAGTGTATAAGATTTGCAGACGACACGGTTGTAGCGGCAGGGGGTGCAACAGAGATGGAACAAATGTTAGATAATCTAAACACAAAATTAGAAGAATATGGAATGAAGATTAACAAGAAGAAAACGAAAAGCATGGTAATTGGAGGAACGGGAGAAAACGCTGTATGAAAACAGGGGGAGAGGAAATAGAACAAGTGAACTTCAATTACTTTGGAAGTATAGTAATGGATGACGTGTATTGCTCAACAGAAATTAGGAAAAGAATTTCAGTGGCAAAAGAAGGATACAAGAGGAAACAGAAATTATTTTGCGGGCCACTAAACAAAGATCTACGGAAAAGACTTGCCAAATGTTACACCTGGAGCGTTGTACTGTGTGGTGCGGAGACCTGGACATTGAGGAAGGAAGATGAAAGAATATTGGAGGCACTAGAGATGTGAATGTGGAGAAGAATGGAAAAAGTGAAATTGGAAGACAGAGTAAGGAATGAAGAAGTATTAAGAAGAGTTGGAGAAGAAAGAAATCTGCTAAAAGTCATCAGAAAGAGAAAACGGAACTTAACTGGACATTGTTTGAGGAGGGACTGTTTATTGAAGGAAAGAATGGTGGAGCGAAAAAGGGGAAGAGGGCTGAGGAGAGCTGACGCTATCAAATAGCATTGCCGCGCGGGATTAACCGAACAGTCTAGGCGCTGCAGTCATGAACTGTGCGGCTGGTCCCGGCGGAGGTTAGAGTCCTACCTCGGGCATGGGTGTGTGTGTTTGTCCGTAGGATAATTTAGGTTAAGTAGTGTGTAAACATAGGGACTGATGACCTTAGTAGTTAAGTCCCATAAGATTTCACACACATTTTATCATTTTTATCAAATAGCATTCCTCTTGCCCCCTCCAGAGGAACTATGTCAGAGGCATAGGGAAAATAAGTATAAATAAGCGAGCCCGGAGGCTAAAAGCAGGCAGTCGTGTCACCAATTTGTCCGCGTGGTGCCCTGTGCTGCCCGATTACTTCACATTTGTATACAATGCTCGCCGGGCAACTTGCTTTAAATGTTCGTTTTGTGAAGTGCAAAATTTTTCATTTCTGAACGTAACTAAGCACTGCTGTGCCATGAATAAGTGCAGGCGTGGATTTGGTGAATTCTTGTAAATTTCGCGCAGCTATGGGCGGGCTGTGCCTTCTAGCCTGCGAGCGGTGTCATAAACCTGCCTCGCAGAATCGTTTGCAAGATACCGACATCGCCCACGCCTGCCATGCGATGTATCAGTCGGTCCTTTAACTACTGCCTTCCAGTCGGCCTCAGTTGCTGGTTCTCTAAATTTTGCACAATAAGGCCTTGCTGAAAGAGCATCGTCTTTCCTCCAGGGATTTCCATTTGAGCTCACGAAACACTTCGGTACTACTTGCGTGCTCATCCAATCTACAGCTCACTTAGCAGCCCACCTCTGAATTTCTGCGATGTCTTCCTTCAATCTGACCTGTTGGCGATCCCAAACTCTCGAACAGTACTGAAGAATGCGTCGCACTAGCATTCTACACGCTATCTCTTTTGTCGCTGAGCTACACTTTCCAAAAATTCTCGCAATGAAACAAAATCGAGCATACGCCTTCCCTGCTACTAACCTGACGTTCTCCTTCTGTTTCATATCGCTTTGCAACATTACGCCTAGATATTTAATCGATGTGACTTTCTCAAGCTGCAGTCTACTAATGCAATATTCGAACGTTAAAGGACCTCTTCTCCTCCTTATTAATTTAATTTTTCTACGTTTAGAACGAGCTGCTATTCATCAAACCAAATAGAAATTCTGTCTAAGTCATCTTCAATATTCTCACAGTCACTCAACGGCGGCATCTTCCCACACACCGCAGCGTCGTTAATTGCTGTTCATCCTGCCCGTCAGGTCGTTTATGTTATATAGTGAATAAAAGCCTCCGTATCACACCTCCCTGGGGAATTCCTCACAATACTCTTGCCTCTGATGAATACTCGCCGTCGACACCACATGCTGGGTTTTGTTACTTAAAAAGGCCTTGAGCCACTCACATATCTTGGAACTTAAACCATGTGCTCGGACCTTCACCAACAATCTGTAGTGGCGCACTGTGTCAAACGCTTTCTGGAAATCAAGGAATATGGACTCTGCCTGTTGCCCTCCATCCATGGATATCATGTGAGAAAATGGCAATATGAGTTTAGCACAGGCGATGGTTTCTAAATCCGTACTGATCTGTGAACAGAAGCTTTTCTACCTCAAGGAAATTTATTACGTATATTCCTACTTAGAAAGTGTTCAAGAATTTTGCAGCAAACCGATGCTAAGGATATTTGTCTTTAATTACGTGGGTCAGTTCTTTTACCTTTCTTATCTACAGGAGTCACCTGTACTTTTTCCAGTTCGCCTGGGTCTTTTCACTGGGCGAGAGATTCGCTACAGGCTAAGTAAGTGCCCAATGCTGCGAAGTACTCTCTGTAAAACCAAATTAGGATTCCAACTGAATCTGGTGACTTACTTGTTTTCCACTCTTCCAGTTGCTTGTCTTTGTTATGAATGCCAAATATATGTGGTGTCTGTACGAAAGTCAAACCCTGGTCCTCTTCCGTGAGTGATTTCATAACCGTGAAATTTAAAACTTCAGCTTTTATTTCGTTGTCTGTTACTGCTGCACAAGACTGGTCGACGAGTAACTGTATAGAAGTCTTCGACCCTCTCGGTGATTTTACACATTACCAGAATTTTCTGGCTCTGTTGGGCCATCATGGACAGGGAACATTGGCTGGCTAAGGAATTATCAATGTCAGTTACCGTAATCTGATGATTATAATTTTCATGGGTCGATTTCAGTAATAGTGAAGCACTTTTGTGTTTCTTTATCGCAAAACTGGACCAACACATTTGGGTTTAGTTGGAAATATTGGATTCGCTGAATTGAAGTAATCTTGACTTGAGGTCGAATAGATTATTGCATTGCGTTTTACAGTTGTCGGTCAACATATGACGTCCTTTTTAAGTACAGACTAGTTTCTTCTTCACATGATTGTGTTTCTCAGTGGGTTCTCCTATCATTAGTCCAGCGGGGCTGTTTTGTAGAAGTGTTTGTCTTACAAAAGATCAATTTGACCTATAATAGGGCGCGGTGGTCTTACGGTTTTGGTTGTGAATACCTAGCTTGCTGTCACTATTTAGGCTTCCATCATTTCTTTGACGTTGCAATTCCCCGATACTGGACTTTAGAGGAGTTTCACCGTGATATAGTCAGTTCTGCGGGTGACGTATGCAGTTTGTTAGTGACTCAATGTATTCCTATGGGGCGTTCTCCGTCATAACTATATTACCGTTTTAATTTAGCTTGAATAACCCATGGTGAAAGTGGCACGTCAGTGTCTACTCATGCCCCATTTCATTTTGTTACTTTGGGCTTTTCTTTTGAGTACAGGTGTTAATTTTGTTCACGTATATTTATATTCTTCTATATTAATTTAAGCATTTATATGTTTGACCATTAAGTTTCCGACAATATAAATTTTTCTTCACTTATAATTTTGCTGTCTAAGAATCTTGGTATGAATGTACTTTTTCACCATTACTGTAACGCACTGATTTGTTTGGCAAGGGCATAAAATATGTCACCTTCTTGTGAGCTCGTAGATTTTGGTCGTTTCTTGCCACTCTTCGTATTCTACTTTATAACAGTTTACTCTCTTGGTAGACAACATGGTTTTACTAGTGACCATGTTTTCGGTTTCTCTTTATCTTGTACGGTACTTTTATAATAGGGCAATGAAGTGTTGTACTGGTTTCTTATGGTGGGAATTGGTGTTATCTATTGTCAGATATCACCATTTAGCCAGTTGCATTTCTAGACGTAAAATGTCACATTGCGCAGTGGGAATTCGGTACGTCTTGACTGCATTTTATGAATATCATTAGGACGCGAATAGTTTATCTGCGTGTCAGCGTTTTCCTTACTCCTCCATACAGCTTACGGGGAATGCTATGATATTCTTACTCGATACAATTTTCGGTGTTCATGGAGTTTGATGTTGACCTGACGTTAGTTATAAAATTTGTGAGTTTATAGGCTAACACCGTGGGACATAAGCGGTTTGAGATTCTGTACATATTTGGACTGGCACTAACACTTTCTTTCATTGCCTTGGACTACTACGTTACTGGCCGAGCTTTGAGTAATATTGCTTACCCCACGAGTACTTTATAATATGGTTCCAGTGAACAAACTCTTTTTCGCGCTAGGTGCCTCCTTGGCGCGCAAATACGTTACTCACTTTGTGGGCTTTAACTTTGATGATATGGTGGTCCTTGGACACTCACTTACCTTTGATCTTTTTACATACCCACGTTACCCATCGCGACACAGCTTGCAATGTCTTATTATTTAGATGGGTTCGTCATCTACAGATAGGTCTTTAGGGTATTGGCTTTCAGTCCCACGGAAATAGTATGACATTGTCGGCTGAGAACTTGGAGGACTCTTCTTCGTTAAATAGGATTTGAGGAAATCAAATCACATCTTTCTGTTTCGAGATGCTTTTCATTTGTGAATATTCTTAGCGTGCTTTCTGCATGCTGTTTTTTTTCTTAATATGTCGAATGTCCTTGGGTTTTGCGTCAAGTTCAGTTTTTTTTTTTTTTTTTTTTTTTTTTTTTATGCTGTGGCAACTAATTATAACACCAGTTGTGATAGTACCTAGGCTGTAAATATGCATACTATTGTACTTCATGGATTACTGTGTGACATTTTCCTTTACGTGAAGATAGGTCCTGACATATACTAGGGGTTTCCTCAGCTGTAAGAATTTTATAGGATTCTATATATTAAAAAAAAGAAAACGACAAGTTTCTTTTCAACGGAGCTTCTAATTATATATTCTTTAGTTTTTAATGTTTTTGCATATTCTCTTGTAAATCTGTGGTGTTAAATAGTTCTATGACTAACAAATATGTACACACGTTTTAGTCTATTGTGCTGGATGTACACAAAGATTTGGTTTTACGCCACTAACCAATATGTACATATGTTTTAGTCTATAGTGCTGGATGTACACAGAGAGTTAGTTTAACGTCACTACTGTCATTTGTAGTTTAAGCGCTGTTATGATTAGCCGTCACTTTCTGTAAGCTTGCTTTGTACACCCTGATGCACACTACATGTGTACTCTATTATTATGCATGGGCCTGAAGTTGACATAGTGAAATACTGAAATTGGTAGCGTTCAAAATAAAACAAAATGATATCTTAAGTTACAAGGCTGTTGGTAAGTAACATTGACATTAACAAAAAGAATTTTCTGGGGTTCTCGGCAAAATCTATCGCTAAAGTATGACGATGAAAGTTGTTATATGCTTCGCGCATTGCTCATCTTACGGACGCAATAATTTCTATTAAATTTTGCCTGTCAGCATTTGCACACTCTTTTTTGAGCCTAAAGTGTAATAATCTCCGATTCCGCAGCATTTTCCTGATCTGAAGGTTAAACCTCGAAGGGTCCTTTACATCTTTAACCCACATACTTGGCACACACGTCTCCAGAGCGGGATTTACAATCAGTTTACACTTTGGGCATAATCCATCTACGCCCGTCATACCGGAGCTAAATAATGTCCATTCACTGTCTGTGTGGGATGTTAGCAACTGCTCGTCTTCCGTTTCTAGCATGGACATTCTCCTGGTGTTTCTGACGGATTTATTAACTTTAGTAACCATCGGTTTGATATGTGTGACTGGAGTAGAATTGTCTTCAGCGACGCGTCCCGCTTTGAATTGGGCACCATAACCAGCAAAGACGTGTTTAAAGATAGCACGCTGGCATATCAAGTTGAGTGTTGCCTACCATATGGCCCGACAACCAGGAGTGATGGGCCGGGGTCCCATTTCATTTCAAAGCAGGGCCCCTTTGATTGCCATGCGCGGCACCCTTACAGCGCAACGGTACGTTGACGGAATTGGCTCTGAGCACTATTGGACTTAACATCGGAAATCATCAGTCCCCTAGAACTTACAAATACTTAAATCTAACTAACCTAAGGACAGTACACACATCCATGCCCGAGGCAGGATTCGAACCTGCGACCGTAGCAGTCGCGCGGTTCCAGACTGAAGCGCCTAGAACCGCTCGGCCACCGCGGCCGGCGTTGACGGTATTCTACGCCCCGTTTTGTTGCTGCTCGTGGCAAGCCATCCTGGACTTACATTCAGCAAGATAATGTCCGTCCCTACTCGGCGAGGGTTTCTACCGCTTGTCCTTGTGATTGAGAAACCCTGCATTGTCCATCAAGGCCGCCGGATCTCTCCCCAATTGAGAACATTCGGGCATTATCGGCAGGGCCCTCCAAACAGCTCCGGGTTTTGACGATCTAACGGGCCAATTGGACAAAATTTCGGACATTATCCCACTGGAGGACATCCGACAATATTGTCAATCAACGCCAAAACCAATAACTTCTTGAATAAGGCCCAGAGGTGGACCAAAACACTGTTGACTTGCCCAATTTGTGATATTCTTTCTCGGGAATAAATCATTCAGTTTATCTGAAATTGTAAGCATTTGTACATCACATCTACCGATTGCATTCCTTCTCGGATAATTCCTTCGTGGTACGTCTTTCTTGTTTCTTAGAGCGTAATAACAATAATACTGCAGGTGCAGATACAAACAATTAAATTCCTGTAAACTCTCTGAATTCAAAACAGGAATCCGAGAGGAAGACAGATCCTGGTTCAACTGCGGTTGGACCAAATTTCATGCCAGGATGGAGTATGCCTTTATGTGATACTGCTGTATTTGTCGGCTGTACATGCATACCACTTATTTGACTTATGTGGTAGTTGCGTACAGATTAACTATGGGTGATGCATGCTCTGTCCCTTCCATACTCTAAGAACTGACAGAAGATCCAGTTGACACAATAATCTTTTCCTGAAATCAAAATAATTTCAGACTTCTTCCACAGTTTCAATAAAATACTACTCCACATTGCAGTACAAAGTGAGCCTAATCATAACATAGGATTCTGAGATTATCGTACGACATGTAGTTTCTTGGTATTTGTACTATGAGACTTTTTTTCCAGTTTTCTGTTTATGTAATCTACGTGTCTATCACACTTTATCTTCTGTCGTATCGATATAGTGAGATTTTTGAACTCTCTGCTTTTTCAATTGTTTGTCCATTTATTTCAAGATGAGGATTAGTGAGTATCCTGTTCTGTGTCGTGAATATGCCCTTAGCAACAGTCTTTTCCTGATTTATAATTAATCTGTTTGCATCACAGTACTCTACTCTATTCTGTGTGATAGCTTAATGTTGTTGTTTGATACTTCCTGTAGTTAAGATGCTGGTGTCATCATTAAATTAGTATAATTTTTATTATTACTGTTTACAACGAAATTATTTGTGTATAGTAAAAACAGAATTGAACTCAGTATGGAACCTTGGGGATCTTTATGTCCGACTACTAATAAATCTGACAGATGGTAGTGACTTCATATGTTATCTCTATGAGCTGTTATTTAATCCAGTTACGTCTGCTCCCCTAATACCCCATTTCCGAATCTTACTTAGTAAATTATTGTGACTGATGGTAACAGAGGCTTCTGATAAGTAAAGGAATATGCACAAGGTATGTTCCTGAGTATCAAGTGCCTTGTAGTACTTCACACAGAGAAGAAAATATTGGTTGTGTGATTCTATTAATATTTTATGCTTATTTACAAAAGAAGACACTCATTTTAAAGAACGTTTTTCTGGAAATTTTTAAATATATACAGCAGACAAATAGGTCTCCAGTTCGGTACTATTTTTCCTTCGTTATTTGTGAAATGATTTCACTTCACCAAATTTAAACCGTGTGGAAATTTGCCAGTTGAGATGGACAAGTCGGTACTTCAGAGATAATATCTGCACATTTTTTTACAACGGAATATGTCATATTATCTATTCCTCATTAGAGATTTAATTTTAGCAGCTACATTTCTTCCTGTACTTCCTGCATCTTTGTTGGTATGAGAAATGCTATGGTACTACCTGTTCAGTTTTTTATATCATGTGTGCATGACATCTGGTTAACTAGTTTTTCTGGTACAAAATACATTAGCCTCATCTTTATGTTTAAATTTCATTCGCCTGTTCGTTATTAATTTCAATTCTGATTCTTTCTGTTTCCTTCTTTACAATATTCCGAACAGTTTTCATTTCTGTGAATGCATTTCTTCTGTACTGTCGATCTTCCAGCATTCTGGAATTTTTAAAAGCGTCTGTGAGTACTGTTTTATAGTTTCGTTACAGATTTTAGTAATTCTGTGCTGGAGTCCTTTCTGTGCAAATGATTTGATAAAGTCACAGATGCGGAGGATTTGCAATTTTTTTCAATTTGAATTAATGCGTTTTCCACGTGTTGAAGATGGTTATTCTGTTGCTGATATTTCAAAATCCTTTTCATTAGTTCCAAATGATTCTACCTATTCCTTTATTTTACAAAGAAGCCTTTATTTTACAAAGAAGCAGTTTCTACCGCATTGGAATTAATTTCTACAAATATCAGGTGCTAATCAGTAGCTTGTTATGTTCACAGTTTGTAATGCAACCTCTTTTAACTAATGCTCTTTGAGACACAGTGCAGAAGCATCAACTGACTCATTTTAAAGTATTGTCTACAGTTCTGTAAACTTATTGTTTATAGACTGAACAGTCTGCTGTGACAGCTTAAAATAAAGGATCGTTTTTTTTTTTTTTTAGATTGCTTGATTGAGCATTTCCATTTTGCCTCAATTTCTGACTCTTGTTTCGTATTGAATATTTCGAGTACATAATCCATTTTATTGAGGAATGTGTGTCTATCGTTTTGTATTACTATTTAAATTGTCACCCGATCACTGAAAGCCCGTTTTCCTTGTCGTCAAGGACTGTGCCTCAGTCGGTAAAAACGGAACTGTTACTGGATCACCTTGTTGTCCGTCTGTCTGTCTGTAAGCCAGTCTGTCTGCCCAACTGTTAAAAACCCTTTTCCTAAGGAACGGATAAACGTATCAAGTTGTAATTTATGTCACACATTAAGGACTATAGTCCCTTGGCAGTGTAGAAGCCTGAAGCTTCTAAGTGAGTGCAGTCAAAAGGTACAGCCATTTATGTCAGATATTTCGGTATTCTCTAACTCATTCTTCAAAACCTATGGGGTACTTCCTTTTGCCCTAGAATCATGATATATGTCAGGAAGCAAGGCTCCACAGCACAAGAAAAGGAAAAAAAAAAAACAGAAAAATGTTAATGTGTTATTATAACACATGAAAAAATATTTCTGTTGTCATTTGTTATTCAACTTTCTGTCTGTCCTTTCGCTGAGAGCCCTTTTTATGAAAAAGTGGTAGACTATATCATGGCTGTATCGATATCAGGCAAAAATAATCGAGATTTGCGATTCCTGGGATGGATGAATTATGTGTGTACTGTACATAACTAAGTTTATACAATACCTTCAATGGACGTGTTCTACTCATACGTATCCGCATTTTTTATAGATGAACACACATTTGCCTATATTTTACTGCAAATCGTAGAACATTGTGTAAAGAACTTATTGGCAACGAATTTATTAAGATATAAAAATACTGCCCCTAAAGTATCACAGTGACCTTGAAAACCAGTCATTTATCCTGCCTATATAGTATCGTTCAATAACTTTCTGTAATACCAGTTATCACACTGTTGCATTCTTGACAGCCAGTTTTGGCTGTTTTCATTACAATTCTTGTTTCGTTTTAGATGCTCAGTTTCACCGCAGCTGCGAGGAGAATTTGTCACTACATGCAAAAATATACCTGATATCTTCGTTCCATTGGTGATATGACTTGGTGGAACCGTTCACCATGCTCATTACTCACTGCACCGCAGTTTTCCGGGAAAAATTCTGAATGCGAGTGGAGAAAGTGCCTTGTCAATGACATGTTGCAACCAAGCAATGATGTTTGTCCGGCATGTTGTTCACCAATTAAATATGATTTTTCTTTTACCCAAGAAGTCATTCACAAATATTTTAAAGGCTTTTATAATTTGTTTCTCATTGCCCTGGAGGACTTTCCCTTGACAAAGTTCATCATGAAGCCAAGTTTTATGTGTTAAGGCGGCAGTACAATTTTATTTCGATATACCAGCGAACTGCGCTGGACATTCTTCTACCCCTGTTACAGAGTATCTCTTGGAGACTTATATTTTGTGAGACAGTGTGCGGATGTATAGTGAGTGTTCCACTCACGTAGCAAACAGCAGTATTTTGTGCATCAGAACTCCACACCCAAAAATTTCCTATTGGCATACGTTTCCCCATATTGATGGCATGGCCTACAGGAATTGAAGGCATATAATTCTCATTATATAGCAATACAGCTTTTAAACTAAGCTTTGATGCCTCTATGAATATCCTCCAGTCTTCTGGTCATGCACAACATTCAAAGCTGTCATCAAACCACTCACGTCCCAAAAGACATTTCAGTCTTTCTCCTATTCAAAATATTTAACTAAATCTTTCTTCCGTTGCTGTACACTGACACATTAGTACGTGGTTCTAGAATGTTCCACTGATTCAGCCTAGAAACTAAGCTTTGATTTTTGGCGGGTCTACGTCTCGAATTAAATCACTCAGATCACCTTGAGTTAGTCTGTGTGTCTCAGATATTGATTCAGCTACTAAATCAGGCTCCTGTGATGTTTCCTGCTTTTTGGCTTCATCGACATCCAGACTGCAATTCCCTGCTGGATTCGGTACAGGCAGAGGCAGGTACTCGTAGTCCCCATGTGGAGTGGGCGGATAGCAGACGGAACGTTGTCTGTTGAAACACGTATTTGTATAGCAGGTAGCACGAAAAAAAAACAGCAGTTGTTACCTAATTGGTGGTTTCCTAAAAATCATAGGCAAGACAAAAGGCATTGAATGTCCAGTTTTATTGATCCATCCATGTAAATTTGCATAACAGGAATGAAGCACATATGAGGTGTTCACGGTTTATTTTAATCACCAAATTTCGCATCAGAATAATGCTAGTAGGCTGTCTGAATAGTGATGTAAGTTATACGACGTTTCTGGTTGGAAAACGTCCCGGATCCACAGATACAGCAAAATTGGTCAGTATGGTTTACTCATTTATGTAATATTATGACTTTTTCAGCTGAGTCTGCTACCGAATTCAAACTGAAACAACGAAAGGACATTTTCGCTTTCACCAAAGAAAATCTACAAATAGATAATGAAATGAAACGAATTGTATACAAATAATTAAATACACCACTGGCCATTAAAATTGCTACTCCAAGAAGAAATGCAGATAACAAACAGGTATTCATTGGACAAATATATTATACTAGAACTGACATGTGATTACATTTTTCGCAATTTGGGTGCATAGATCCTGAGAAATCAGTACCCAGAACAACCACCTTTGGCCGTAATAACAGCCTTGATACACCTGGGTATTGAGTCAGAGCTAGGATGGCGTGTACAGGTACAGCTGTCCATGCAGCTTCAACTCGATACCACAGTTCATCGAGAGTAGTGATTGGCGTATTGTGACGAGCCAATTGCTCGGCCACCATTGACCAGACGTGTTCAATTGGTGAGAGATCTGGAGAATGTGCTGGCCAGGGCAGCAGTCGAACATTTTCTGTATCCAGAAAGGCCCGTACAAGACCTGCAACATGCGGTCGTTCGTGATCCTGTTGAAATGTAGGGTTTCGCAGGGATCGAATGAAGGGTAGAGCCACAGATAGTAACATATCTGAAATGTAACGTCCACTATTCAAAGTGCCTTCAATGCGAACAAGAGGTGACCGAGATGTGTAACCAACGGAACTCCATACCATCACGCCGGGTGATACGCCAGTATGGCGATGACGAATACACGCTTCCAATGTGCGTTCGCCGCGATGTCGCCAAACACGGATGCGACCATCATGATACTGTAAACAGAACCCGGATTCATCCGAAAAAAAATGACGTATTGCCATTCGTGCACCCAGGTTCGTCGTTGAGTACACCATCGCAGGCGCTCCTGTCTGTGATGCAGTGTCAAGGGTAACAGCAGCCAGGGTCTCCGAGCTGATAGTCCATGCTGCTGCAAACGTCGTCGAACGGTTCGTGCAGATGGTTGTTGTCTTGCAAACGTCCCCATCTGTTGACTCAGGGATCGAGACGTGGCTGCACGATCCGTTACAGCCATGCGGATAAGATGCCTATCGTCTCGGCTGCTAGTGATACGAGGCCGTTGGGATCCAGCACGGCGTTCCGTATTACCCTCCTGAACCCACCGATTCCATATTCTGCTAACAGTCATTGGATCGCGACCAACGCGAGCAGCAATGCCACGATACGATAAACTGCAATCGCGATAGGCTACAATCCGTTCCGACCTTTATTAAAGTCGGAATCGTGATGGTACTCATTTCTCCTCCTTACACGAGACATCACATCAATGTTCCACCATGCAACGCCGATCAACTGCTGCTTGTGTATGATAAATCGGTTGGAAACTTTCCTCATGTCAGCAAGTTGTAGGTGTCGCCACCGGCGCCAGCCTTGTGTGAGTGCTCTGAAAAGCTAATCCTTTGCATGTCACAGCACCTTCTTCCTGTCGGTTAAATTTCACGTCTGTAGCACGTCATCATCGTGGTGTAGCAATTTTAATGGCCAGTAGTGTAAGACGAGCATTGCTATTTTAACATGGTGATGCTTGACGTATTATAAAAACATAATTATGCCTCCATAGCTGTGCATAATTGTGAAAGTTTGGCCACTGCAGGATTTTGTGAACGAGGTGACCTCTTGACTACGTCGATGGGATTCATGTCGGGCGATCTGGGTGGCCAAATCATAGGCTCAAATTTCCCAGACTGTTCTTCAAACCAGTCGCAAACAATTGTGGCCTGCTGACATGCCACATTATCATCCATAAAAATTCCATCGTTATATGGGAGCACGATGTCCATGAATGGCTGCAAATTGTCCCCAGGTAGCCGAACATAAACAATTCCAGTCAATGATCAGTTCAGTTGAACAAGAGAACTAGACCTTTCCATGTAAATACAGCCCACACCAATATTGAGCCACCAGCAACTTGCAGAGTGTCTTGTTGACAACATGGGTCCATGGCTTCGTGGGGTCTGCGTCATACTCGGATCCTACCATCAGCTTTTACGAATTGAAATTTCGGCACACTTTGACACTGTCGAGCTTGGAATATTGAATTCCCTAGCAAATTCCGCAATGAAATGTCCTATGCCTCTCGATTCAACTACCACTCCGCCTTCAAAGACTGTTAATTCCCGACGTGGGGCCATAATCACGTCGGACGCCTTTTTACATGAATCACCAGAGTGCAAATAACAGCTCCGCCAATACAGTGACGTTTTAGACCTTATTGTAACTGAGAACGTTGGGTGCAACTGCTACTCTGAGATGAAGAGTTTTCCGCAAGAAAAGGAACTGCAGCACTGGAAAAAGACATGGCGAGAGAGTTACAATCCTTTGGTAGGTGTAATGCAGTGAATGCGGCGTTTGAGGAAAGTTTTACGCAAGAAAGGAACTACGGCACTGGGGAAGTTTATTAAGATTTGACACAATAGTTTTACAGCTTTTTTTCAGAAATGTCGAAAATTGTATACACATTTGTATGACACAACATTAATATTTGTATATCACCTTACGTATATGTGCACTTACAGCTGGTGCGGACTCCAGTCGTGCACGCGTCGTTCGACTTTGTCCATCTTAATTGATTTTTGTTAGTGACAACGAAAACATTACTGCTGGGCTGTTAGTACATGACGAAGGGAACAGCGATTAACATAAAGTTTGTGGGCTGTTGTCAGACGAAATATTGCTTTTTAATGACAAGTGTCGCTCGTGCACGGCTCACTACACCATTGAAACTACCATGAAACTGGATTTTGAGCTGTTGGAAAACCCTCCCTACAGCTGAGATCTTGCGCCCTCCGATTTTCATTTGTTTGGCTGGCTCAAGGATACTGCGCGAGGTTGTCCAGTTTATCACGTATTGAGATGCAGACAGCGGCCCAAAAATTATCTCCGCGACCACCCAGAAACCTTCTTCTTGGCAGGAATACGCAAGCTTTTGGTCGGCTGGAACAAATGCATCGAAAACGGAGGCGAGTTTATAAAAAGATAACGTATGTCGAACCACTATTTAATTTAACTGTAAATACATCATAGAACGAAAAGTGCAGATAATTCTCGACTCTTCCTCGTAGATAATTTCATCATCTGCGGAAGGCTGAGGTTGTTATTAATATTGTCCGCAAGCTCATTAATATTCAACATGAACAAGAAGGATCACATACTTCCCTGGCGCCCACTGGAAGTTGCTTCTGCATCTTCTGATGATTCTCTATTCAATATAAATGCTGCGTGCGCCCTGCGAAGAAGTCCTCAATACACTCACAATTTTCGTTTGATACCGCATGTATTCGTGCTTTCGAAAATAAGCGAAGGAGTGGTAGCGGTTCAAATGATATACTGCATCCACCTGATTTCCTTTATCTGTAGCTTTCAGGATATCATGTGGAAAAACTGCAAGTTGCGTTTCGCATGACAGATGTTTTCGGAATTCATGCTGACTGGCATTCTGTTCGAGATACCTATCTACGTTTGACCTTAAAATATTTTCTTGGATTCTACAAAAGAGGGTTCCCAGAGATACTGGACGGTAGGATTGTGGATCAATCACATCTGCTGCCCTTCTTATACACTGGTGTGACCTGCACTTTCTTCTAACTATTAGGCACAGTGTTTTGTTCGATTGATCTACGGTAGAGGGGATAGCTCTGCTGCAAACTCTGCATGGAACTGATAGGGATTCCATTGAACCCTGAAAGTTAGTTCACTGTTAGCTATTTCAGCTGTTTCTGTATATCATTCTGACAAAGCTTTATTTCAGTCGTCTTTAAAGTGGAGCAAGAATCAAACTGAGGCAATATTTCTGGATTTTTATTTGTAAAGGAACGTTTGAAAACGGAGTTTATCATTACTGCTTTAATTCTGCAACCTTCCCTTTCAGTTCCTGTGTAATCCATGGATGTAATTTTAGTGCCATTAATACCACTACATTTCACCAGAATATCTTCGTGCTTTGTGGGAGATCGTTCGATAATATTCTACTACGGTAGTCGTTGAAGGCTTCACGCAAATCAAGCCAAATGTTGGTACGAACGACGCCTACCGTTTGAGTTCAAAGGCTGTTTCCGATTCATATACACACCATGATGAATAATTGGTAAAGACAGTCAGTCTCGTACGCGCCTATACAATTCTGTATTGCGTATACTAAAGAATTTGTACTACTTCTGGCAATTATCTGTCGTAGCTTATTGAACAAACGAACTTTTCAAAGTGACTGGAAAAATCGTCAGATCAGTTCTGTTTCCAACAAGGGACATCGAACAGATGCACGCAACTACAGTCAATATGCTGTCAACGTTTTATATCCGCGTATCATGACAATTCTTGAGACGAAATTTTCGTTTGTGGGAATCGATATGGGTTCCACAAAACACAGTCATGTAGAACATCTAGACGTAACGTTGCAAAGCGATATGTAATGAGAAGGAAGGCGAATGGACGACTTCGGTTTATTGGGAGAATTTTAGGAAAGTGTGGTTCATTTGTAAAAGAGACGGCATGTAGAACACCATTCCGAGCCATTCTTGAGTACTACTCTAGTGTTTGTTATCCCCACCGTGTCGGATTCAAGAAAGATACCGAAGCAATACAGAGGCGGGCTGCTAGATTTGTTAGTGGTAGGTTTGATCACCACACAAGTATTACGGAGATGCATTGTGAACTCAAATGGAAATCCCTGGAGGGAAGACGATGTTCTTTCCGAAGAAAGCTATTGAGAAAGTTTAGAGAACCAGCATCTGAAGCTAACTGCAGAACGGTCATACTGCCGCCCTCGTACATTTCGCGTAAGGACCACGAACAGAGGATGAGAAAAATTATGGCTCGTTCAGAGGTATACAGTCAGTCTTTTCCCTTCTCACTGTTTACAAGTGGAACAGGGAGGGAACTACTTAGTAATGGTAGACCCAAGCACCATACTTGCGCAGTATGTATATGGAAGTAGATGTAGATTTGGAGCTCAGCTCACGATGTTTAGCCCGCAGCTCGTGGTCATGCGGTAGCGTTCTCGCTTCCCACGCCCGGGTTCCCGGGTTCGATTCCCGGCGGGGTCAGGGATTTTCTCTGCTTCGTGATGGCTGGGTGTTGTGTGATGTCTTTAGGTTAGTTAGGTTTAAGTAGTTCTAAGTTCTAGGGGACTGATGACCATAGATGTTAAGTCCCATAGTGCTCAGAGCCATTTGAACCATTTGAACCACGATGTTTATTCACGATACGCCAAAGACAGAGGTACTAGCGCCCACGTAGTTGTCGTGTTTCTTGACTTACGAAAGGCGTTTGAAACTTGCAGCACTGACGACTAATAAACAATATACCAGCGTGTAGATTCTCGGACCAGCTTTAATGGATGGAATAGTTCCTAGAAAATATAACATAGCATGTAGTTCTTAACAAAGAGAAAACTTCTGATGTAAAGTATCTTGACTAAGGAATTACTACATAGACCATCACTGTTCACAATTTACTTGTATGTGACCTACTGAACAACGTTAGAATCTCCATGAGCCTGTTGGTGAGTGATTCTGTTTTATCTATAGAAGTCACTACGTTAGCTAAGTGTGGTGAAACGCAAACGCGCTGCAGAATATAGACGTTTAGTGCAGATATTAGCAGTTGATTATTAGCTTAAAAAACAGGATTTTGTGCGTAAAAGCGGAAATACTAATTTTTCTTTGATTTCGCTATTACAGATCAATCACTGAAAACAGTCACATCCATTAAATTACTGGGAGGATGTGTATGGACTGATTCGAAGCGAGACAACTTCAATAAACTAATCGTAGGAAAGGCAGACGCCAGACTTGAAATTAATGGGACGTATCTGCAGGAAGCGTAGTCCACCCATGAAAGAGTTAGTTAAAAACCCGACCGATTCTTGAATATCGCCCCTCAGTATGGTGCCCTTACCCTGACTTGAGTCACACTTTCAATTCCCCATTCTTGTTAGTTCTTTGGTGTCGATATGGATTACAGCCCGGCAACTGACTACACCTTTATTATAGTTTAGGACTGTGTGTACCTCTATATTTTTCACATACTTTGTAGGAACTTAGAGATAGCAACTTGCTAGCTTGGGAGTATCTTGCTTTCTCGTTCCTGCGCATAGTTCTGAGCTTTGTTCATCTGAAAAATCAGCTATTTTACAGATTTCTTGCCCTCTGATAAATAATAAATAAATCTTTCGTCGTTGAAAGAGGCATCTTACTAATATCTTTAACGTTGTTCTTTGAAGATGTCTTTGGTGAACTAGTGACAAGAGTTATCTTATTTTTTTGCATGTGATGACTGCCCAACGGGCCTTCCGAACCGCTGGTCGTGTTAAAAAGTAGTGTGGAATCCATTTGCGGCCCACTTGTAGCTAGGAAATTAACAGTCAATTACACTTTTTCGGTAAGAATTAGAAACTGAGATTTGGCCGGTGGCTTGCTAACGACTGCTTGTCCTCAACAGCAGTCCATTCTGCCAGAAAGCGGTACATCTTGGTGTTACAGTTATTTTCATAGAAGTTTGTACCATCTTCACGATTTGTGTGGTTAAGCCAAGAACATTCCAACGCCGCGCCATGTGACGGTCGCTCAGGCATGTACTTAGCTTACAGAAACGGAAGGCTAGTGGCACTCACCAGTTCCCATCTGAGGAAACCCGGCTTCAGCAAACCAGTACCCAACGCCCTGAGGTGCTCGATATTTGGCACGGACAGGGAGGCACGGGTTGCTTATGGAACAGCATGGAAGCAGCAAGCAGTCTCCTCCATACTTTAATGTGGGTTGCCGAGAATAAATGTAGATATATACGAGGATAAATGGCGCCCATACGATAGTTTGTAGGGGTGCGAGGGCTAGACCTGGTGTTACGGAGTATTTTAAATATTTGTGAAGACGAATGACCACTTGTAAGTAGTCACACGAAAGTTCCAGTTCCGACCTTGTTAAAAAACCTGCGTAAAACCGTCTTTTAAATCATTTTCTTGAGAGGAAAACACTCGACTACACTATAATAATTTCCTTTCAGTGAGAGATAGGGGCGGCCTTGGCCAGCCTTGACGAGAATAGTAAATTTAGGGTTATAAACTCAGAGGAGTCTGAGCACGGGATAATACAGACCGCGTCCCCGTTTTCCTTGACTGTGTCTTAGAATCCGTCTTTCAGATGTGTTCCCTACCTTTGACATTGAACTTTATGTGATTCTGGAGACAGTGAAGTTGTTGAGACATGGTTGTTGCACTCAGCCCTGGTACTCAACAGACAAAGCTGTCCAAAGACACAAGGACACCATTTACTCGTTACAGGGAAAGTAGAGGCGTTCGGCTGGGTACCCAGCCACGCAGGAATCTAGCGAAACGAAATTTCTCATACAGTGGCGAAGGAAGTCTGCACAGGGCTAACCGTAGGTGCCGTGTGCCGTCCTCAACGCACGCTGTTACCGCGCTGCAGAGCCACAGAATGATGCGCAGATCAGAAAATAAGTAACGGGGTGTGCGTGAAAATAAGATGCGACATATGAAGCCCACAGCATGACTATGAGCTACCTCAATGCAACCGCGAAGAAGAGATGAAATCCTCTTAACACGCTTAAGTACTCTTTTAACACGTGACTTCCACATTCAGCGCTAGGACTCACCTTTACGTGGGGGAAGCCGGGGTAGGACGGGACCACGGGGCACAGCAGAACTAGGGGTTGAAAAACTTTCAGGAACTATTTCCCAAGCGACAAGTACGGCAAGAAGACACGGTAGAAGAATTTATCTTTCGTTGTTACAAAAGTAACGTTTTGGCGCTTGTTTTTGGTGTGCATATTGCAGTATTAGTAAGCTTTTTAACTATAAGGTAGCCCGTAGTCCAGTGTTTAGGGTTGCTGACTGTAGATCACGGAGCTGTGGGATCCATTCCCGGCCAAGTCGATGATTTGCTCCGCTCGGGACTGGGTGTGTCTGTGTTGTCCTCGTCTTCATTTCATCGTCATCGACGAGCAAGTCACCGAAGTGACGCCAATAAAAAGACCTGCACCAGGCAGCCGAACTGCCCACCAGCAGGCAATCGGTCAAATATGCCATCTACACATCGTATATGAACGTAGCCGAAAACGCTTTATTTGTTAGTTTTCTTTCTTTCTTAAAATCTCAGAACGTATCTTTGAACAATTATTTTAGTACGATTAGACGATGTTTACGTTTCAAAGCGCTTTGTGGGTTTTTAACTGTACGTAAACTGAAAGGTCTGGGCGGAACGTAACTGGGCATAACGGAAGGAGGTTCTGTTCTGCCCAACTATCGTAACCATTCTTTCCTAATGTTTACTTTTTAGTATCCATGTTTGGTCTAACACTCGCATGATACAATACCATATTTTCAGGTTTTCCATATTGTTGCTAGTAACAGTGCTCTTTTTTTCACTGTTGGATAGAAAATACGGACACAAACCTAATCGTCAAAGTTGGTATACAGAAAATATGAAAGAGGCCATGAAATCTTTAGTGAATTAGGAAGTGGGTCTTAGAAAAGTCACTATTCAGTTCAACGATCCAAAAGAAACTCTTTAGAGAGCAGTTCAGAATAGACTTCAAAATCAGATTTTTCAAATTGACGAGTCAACGGGAAAAATTTTTCGTGTTTTAACGACTGAGCAAGAATTAGAGCTTATCAGTTATTTATAAGACCAGATTGTTTGGATTGACAATAAACGAGTTCAGAGCTTTAGAGCTCCACTTGGCAAAGGAAAACAAACCGAAACACCCTTTTAATAAAGAACTGAAAATGGAGGATGAAGACTGGATGACCCAGTTTCTTTCGAGAAATCCGGACCTGAGGATTAAAAAGCCGTAGGCTGGTGCTCGAGCAATAGGCTTCAATCGTGCAAATGTTTCCAAGTTTTTGAACTTTTGGTAGGAACTTACGACAAGACCAAGCTGTCTATTGATCGCATTTATAACTGCACGAGACTGGAATATGTGTAATCCCAAAGGGGCATTCTAAGCTAATTGTTCCCTGAGTAGAACGTCAAGTAGGCGTTCTTATCTCATTAGAGATGGGAGAAACCGTAACAATAGCAACATTCGTTTCATCTGCCGGTGCATACTATATCGATCTCCCCAGGTAAATAATACAGAAATCGTACACATTGTGTCTTCCAGTGGTGGTTGAGCAGAATGCAGTGTCAGGCTGAATGAACACAGAGATTTCCACCAAGAAATTCATAGTGTCTTCTAAGTCGACCAAATGTGGTGCTATTGATTCTAGAAGGTCACTGAACGTAGATAAGGGACTCCATGCCACTGACTTTGGCGAAACAATATTGTGTGGTCATGGTATGTCTTCCAGCCAATTCTTTTCATAGGCCACAACCCCCTGAGGTGTCCATGGCAAAGCCCCTCAGTTCCAACTACGAGCAAGAAACTTGAAAGTGATTCAGAACACATTCTGAAAAAGTTGTTACTCTATGTCAAGTAGCATCTCTTTTTCGCTCGGAATTCCTAAATGCCGCTGTGATTCTGCACTCAAAGGGTTTCAGGCTACAGGACTTCGGCGTGTCAACGTGAGTGTCTTCACTGATGCGGACATATTACCATCAGCACCAGCTTATGGAAGACAGGACGCTGAGCCCATCAACTACATCTGATAATGTCGCAGAACCAGCAATATTTCCTGTCTCTGATAATTTGTCGAAACAGGTTGCGCAACAAGACAGAAGTAGGCCTGTTGAAGCAACAAATGGTTCAAATGGCTCTGAGCACTATGGGACTCAACTTCTGAGGTCATTAGTCCCCTAGAACTCAGAACTAATTAAACCTAACATCACAAACATCCATGCCCGAGGCAGGATTCGAACCTGCGACCGTAGCGGTCTTGCGGTTCCAGACTCCAGTGCCTTTAACCGCACGGCCACTTCGGCCGGCGTGTTGAAGCAACAGCTTCCACTTTAATTTCCAAAACATTTCCTCATGTTTCTCCATAATTCTTCGTTGCCATTCCAATAGCTGGGGCGGTAGTAGGGATACGGACAAAATAAAAGAAGGGTCGTACTTTGATTCTGACTTCTTCTACCTATGAGAATGAACTGCAGGTAGCTGTGGCAAGATGAGAAGGCCAAAAGGAGACAGAAATTTATGCCTGAGAAAAACAAAAAGAATTGAAAATTTAAGGTAAGAAAAAAAATGTCGAAAGTGGAGCAGACGAGACGGACGCTGTAAATCTAACGATTCCCGTAAGACTTCGGGCAATGTGAGTGCATCTGCACTGAAGAAAATGTCCGAAAGAACAGGTACCATCTTCATATTTGTATTAGAGGTCTACTGAAGACAAGGAGTGCTTCTGCTTTGTGTCAATTTGTGGGCGCGCAACTATCGTGCAGGAATTGACAGCGAAGAAAATGAAACTGAACTCATCTATGAATTTTGTGCCTTAAGTTACAAACATTCTGCCACTTGCGTTTTTGCAGATTTTAACAAATTTTATCAGATTTTGAAATTAAGCTTGCAAGGAAGTGTAAATTACTCATTGCCCTGACGCTGTATTAGAGTTGTAAATGTGGTTCCATTCTATCCCAGCCGTAGGTTATAACGGATCAATTGTCAGCCCTTTTTAATTTTTTGAGTGTTTGTTTGTGTGCCTTCAAATCAGATATTTTTGTTTCACTGATAAATGTCACGTAGACGTTTTTTAGCTTCTTCTTCTCCATTTTCTGAATCATCACAACTATAAACATTTTAGGTATAGAATGTAATATGTTATAGAACGGTTAGTTTATCACGTTTCGTGATAAATCAGTCAATGAACATGGATATTGGACTTTAAGCCTAAATGCGTATGTTCTGTGTTTTAAACTACTGGTACACACATGTGTAACTATGTGTGTGTGTGTGTGTGTGTGTGTGTGTGTGTGTGTGTGTGTGTGTGTGTGTGTGTGTGTGTGTGTATGTTATTACTGTGTCAGCTAGTCACACACTTCCGAGTGACAGTTTAAGATACTTTTGTTGTATTGCCAGTTACAAATATTTAATCTTATGACTAATACAGTCTTTTTGAGACAGTTTTACCAATTCGTAGCTCACTCGTGTTAAAAGAGTATTACACGGGATCCGATAATCCCGACGTTCAGTGCCCTAAATGCAAACAACAACGACATTAAATCTTATGTTTCACTATGGTATGGGTATAGTTATGTTTAGCTATTTAACGGTAAGCATGGGACGACAGTTTGCTTTTGATGTAATTATTCACATATGGCAATATTATTTACAGGTACACCGTGAAAACTTGGAGACATGTCAGATTGAACTAAATGAACTGAAGGGAAAGTTACAAGAGAGTGACAAAACACTTCAGTTAAACTTGGATAAGGATAAGAATAAGGACGAATACGCAAAAGAGTACGAGGATGAAATTGCAAGACTACAGAAGCAAAATGATATGCTTACTAAAAATCTGAAAGCAGACTTAGAAGCAAAAAATGCTGAGCTAGATACGGTAAAATTTGAAATGAACAAGGAAATTACTGAGCTAAAAAAACAACTCGAGAAGTGTATGGGTGATTGTGATGGATATCAAAAAGAATTAAACTTACTTAAAGAGAAACTAAAAGGTTTCAAGTCTTCCAAATCAGAAGTCGTCGTAGAAGTGACTAAGTCTGAGCCGCTTCCTATTGTGAAAGAGGAAAAACCTGAAAAGAAACCAAAGAAAGAGAAAGAGAAAAAGGAGAAGAAATCAAAAGTTAAAGTTGATGAAGCTCCAGTCAGTAAAACCGAGATTGAAACCGAGAAAAAGCCAGAAGTGGCTCCCAAAAAGAAAACTGTAGCTCCTACTAAAAAGGAAGCAAAACCTGGAATGACATCTAAATCGAAACTGGAAGCAAAAATACCAGAAGGTGAAAAGAAGGGTATGTATATCATACATTAATAAATATTTTGCAAAAATCAATTTACACTATAAAGTTAATTTTGTTCCCTTACTAACAAATAAATTTCATAAATAGGGTAGTAAATACATTTCTATTGGAGGAAATGCATCCCTTCTACTCTTATTAGAGTTATAGCGTAGATAAGCATGATTTTGGCTAAGATTTTTTCTAATTCCACTTGTTTCATCATATTTTGGCAAACGCTGACAGAAATTCAGTTACTGCTTTGTTCAAATCTTAGCTAGTTATTATCTTTTATATGTATATCAGATTCAGAGCTTTCAATCAATTTACTTCTTGGTTTAAACATGTTGAAAATATATAACCTACACCTTCAAGGTTATCTGTTAGGTTTGGTTTTCACACTTCAATCTATATCTTGAGAAACAAATAAACATTCTACTAGACTTCCAAAATAACCAACTTTTTATTATTTTTGAGGTACTTTGTCATAGGAGGTTGTACATCTGCAACTACGTAAATGCTAGAATTTCCCTTATGGCTTCAGCCATGTATGCATTCAACACATATATTGAACACACCTGTTCCTCCATCTCTCTGTGTCCACCTCTTTCTTCCACTGTGCATCCACCTCATACTCTGACATCTATCTGTCTGCTCCTTCTCCTCTGTCTGTCTCTTCACCTCCTCTCCCCCTCCATTTGTCTATTTCCTCCATCTCCTAGCTCTAACCATATCTTCTTCCCCCTCCTTCTGACCATATTTTGCTCCCCTCTCTCTTTCTATATGCACCTCCCCCTCTTCCTTTTGAACCTTCTCACTACTCCTTCCTTCTATCTCATGTATGTCCCCCTCCTCCCTTCTCTCTGCCTGTGCCTCCTCCTAGTTATTCTGTCCATCCCCTCCTCTACCCATTGCAACCTGTCCCCAGGCATGCTCCTGCAATACATGGTGACACTACTCTCAAAACATACCTGTTATACAGGGCAGGCTCCACACCAGGGGCTTGAAAATCATTTATTTGCCCCTAGTCTACAGGCTGTCATGCAAAGCAGGTTGATAAAGCATGCCCATACTATTCAAACGCAACACACCTGCCTTGCAGGGCAGCCTACATGTCACATCCCGAAAAACTGTTTGTTGCCCCTGCCATACAGGCTCCTCTGCAAAGCAGGTCGATTTGGGAGGCTGATACTGTTACCACACAAAATGCCTTTCATGCAGGGCAGTGTATATGACAGAGGCTGAAAAACAAGTTTTTGCTCTTGTCTCTGCTCCTTGTAAAGTTGGGAGTTTATAAATCCCACAGTGCTAGTACTGAGGCCTACTGTTTCTATGTCAAATATGGTACACATCGATCCAGGGGTTTGGGAGGAGATATCTGCATCTACATCTACATCTACATCCATACTCCGCAAGCCACCTGACGGTGTGTGGCGGAGGGTACCATGAGTACCTCTATCGGTTCTCCCTTCTATTCCAGTCTCGTAATGTTCGTGGAAAGAAGGATTGTCGGTATGCTTCTGTGTGGGCTCTAATCTCTCTGATTTTATCATCATGGTCTCTTCGCGAAATATATGTAGGAGGGAGCAATATACTGCTTGACCCTTCGGTGAAGGGTCTTTAACAAAAGCCCATACGGAGCTACTGAGCGTCTCTCCTGCAGAGTCTTCCACTGGAGTTTATCTATCATCTCTGTAACGCTTTCGCGATTACTAAATGATTCTGTAACGAGGCGCGCTGCTCTCCGTTGGATCTTCTCTATCTCTCCTATCAACCCTATCTGGTACGGATCCCACACTGCTGAGCAGTATTCAAGCAGTGGGCGAACAAGCGTACTGTAACCTACTTCCTTTGTTTTCGGATTGCATTTCCTTAGGATTCTTCCAATGAATCTCAGTCTGCCATCTGCTTTACCGAGGATCAACTTTATATGATCATTCCATTTTAAATCACTCCTAATGCGTACTCCCAGATAATGTATGGAATTAACTGCTTCCAGTTGCTGACCTGCTACTTTTGTAGCTAAATGATAAGGGATTGAGATTCAATTGCCATTCCCTGCACCATGCGTCAATTCCCTGCAGATCCTCCTGCATTTCAGTACAATTTTCCATTGTTACAACCTCTCGATGTACCACAGCATCATCCGCAAAAAGCCTCAGTGAACTTCCGATTTCATCCACAAGGTCATTTATGTATATTGTGAATAGCAACGGTCCTATGACACTCCCCTGCGGCACACCTGAAATCACTCTTACTTCGGAAGACTTCTCTCCATTGAGAATGACATGTTGCGTTCTGTTACCTAGGAACTCTTCAATCTAATCACACAATTGGTCTGATAGTCCATATGCTCTTACTTTGTTCATTAAACGACTGTGGGGAACTGTATCGAACGCCTTGCGGAAGTCAAGAAACACGGCATCTACCTGTGAACCCGCGTCTATGGCCCTCTGAGTCTCGTGGACGAATAGCGCGAGCTGGGTTTCACATGACCGTCTTTTTCGAAACCCATGCTGATTCCTACAGAGTAGATTTCTAGTCTCCAGAAAAGTCATTATACTCGAACATAATACGTGTTCCAAAATTCTACAACTGATCGACGTTAGAGATATAGGTCTAAAGTTCTGCACATCTGTTCTACGTCCCTTCTTGAAAACGGGGATGACCTGTGCCCTTTTCCAATCCTTTGGAACGCTACGCTCTTCAAGAAACCTACGGTACACCGCTGCAAGAAGGGGGGCAAGTTCCTTCGCGCACTCTGTGTAAAATCGAACTGGTATCCCTTCAGGTCCAGCGGCCTTTCCTCTTTTGAGCGATTTTAATTGTTTCTCTATCCCTCTGTCGTCTATTTCGATATCTACCGTTTTGTCATCTGTGCGACAATCTAGAGAAGGAACTACAGTGCAGTCTTCCTCTGTGAAACAGCTTTGGAAAAAGACATTTGGTATTTCGGCCTTTAGTTTGTCATCGTCTGTTTCAGTACCATTTTGGTGACATAGTGTCTGGACATTTTGTTTTGATCCACCTACCACTTTGACATAAAACAAAAATTTCTTAGGATTTTCTGCCAGGTCAGTACATAGAACTTTACTTTCGAATTCATTGAACGCCTCTTGCATAGCCCTCCTCACACTACATTTCGCTTCGCGTAATTTTTGTTTGTCTGCAAGGCTTTGGCTATGTTTATGTTTGCTGTGAAGTTCCCTTTGCTTCCGCAGCAGTTTTCTAACTTGGTTGTTGTACCACGGTGGCTCTTTTCGATCTCTTACGATCTTGCTTGGCACATACTCATCTAACGCATATTGTACGATGGTTTTGAACTTTGTCCACTGATCCTCAACACTATCTGTACTAGAGACAAAATATTTGTGTTGAGCCGTCAGGTACTCTGTAATCTGCTTTTTGTCACTTTTGCTAAACAGAAAAATCTTCCTACCTTTTTTAATATTTCTATTTACGGCTGAAATCATCGATGCAGTAACCGCTTTATGATCGCTGATTCCCTGTTCTGCGTTAACTGTTTCAAATAGTTCGCGTCTGTTTGTCACCAGAAAGTCTAATATGTTATCGCCACGAGTCGGTTCTCTGTTTAACTGCTCAAGATAGTTTTCAGATAAAGCACTCAAAAAAAATTCACAGGATTCTTTGTCCCTGCCACCCGTTATGAACATTTGAGACTCCCAGTCTATATCCGGCAAATTAAAATCTCCACCCAGAACTATAACATGGTGGGGAAATTTACTCGAAATATTTTCCAAATTATCCTTCAGGTGCTCAGCCACAACAGCTGATGAACCAGGGGGCCTATAGAGACATCCAGTTACCATGTCTGAGCCTGCTTTAACCGTGACCTTCACCCAAATTATATCACATTTCGGATCTCCGTCAATTTCCTTCGATACTATTGCGCTTCTTATCGCTATAAACACGTCTCCCCCTTCACTGTCCAGCCTGTCTCTCTGGAATACATTCCAATCTGAGTTTAGGATTTCATTACTGTTTACGTCTGGTTTCAGCCAACTTTCTGTCCCTAGTACTATATGGGCGTTGTGACCGTTTATTAATGAAGCAGTTCTGGGACCTTTCTATAGACGCTCCTGCAGTTTACTATTAGCACATTAATATTGTTATTCCCTGTTGCATTTTGCCTACTCCTACCTTTCAGCGTCTCAGGAGGCGTCTTGTCGGGCCTAGGGAGGGAATTCTCTAACCTAAACAGACATATACATATACACTCTGCTTTATATATGTAACAGATAACCTTTTGCAGAACAGTACAAAATATCACTTATCGTAGTGAAGTAGCAACAATATGGCTTCTCTAATCACTTTGCAGTATATTTCTGTTTGCTTATCCTTCTGTGATTTTTTTTTCTGGTAATTCCCTGAAGGATTTGTTTTTCTGTAACCATTTCCTTACGCATTACGCATATAATGAAATACTACTTAATAGAAACACCAGCAACAGGGATCTTTTTCATCCAAATAATAACGATTGAAGAAAGGGTCCTTAAGCTTAATAAACAAGTGGAAATGTGCGGAAAATAATCTCTCTCTCTGTCTCTCTCTCTCTCTCTCTCTCACTCTCTCTCTCTCTCCCTCCCTCTCTCTCATACACACACACTCAAAACCATTAAAATCACTATATCATCTGCGATATAAAAACATGATACAGCAATTAGGAACATACTTGCATTTTTTCCTTACTCCATATCTTCACATCCGTAAGTGCGCTGATACACAGCGGAATGATAGAACTTTTCTTGCTGTTGTGCCTAGTGAAAGACTTCGAATTTATGAGATCGATTTTCTACAAATATATATTTTAATGTAAATAGAAAGGCAATGGATATCAGAAACAATTTTGACCGTTGGGTCGCCTACATTCAGGGTAATGAAAACTTGTGATGTCATCGGTGATCTTTGACCTCGACTGAGGTCAACGAGAAATACAGGCCCTCCAGTGAACTTGATGTCACACTAGTTGCCTTGTCCGACATACAACATGAAGGCTTGTCAAAGAAATGGTACCCACTACAGGTATTAACTTTGTCCTGTATTATCGAGAGCCTGCATGCATTTAAATATAGAGTTAAAAATTATTGAAATCGTCTGTAGTAACAGCTTGTTCTATGCCGGAGATGGTTGCTGAAACTCCTAAGACCTATAGTGTCGCTTGCTGTGATGCACGCCACAGGGCCCATGTATCTTGTTGGTCCAAACCTTGATTGCATGATGTCATCAGTGACCTTGTACGTATGTCATCATACCTCTCCCCTCTCCTCTCCCCTCCCCTACTCACCTCTCCACCCAGTATTTTACCAGCCATTAACTCGAGACAACCAATCACAGCCCAGTGTTTTTCCAGCTCTTAAAACGAAACAGCTAATCAGTAAATAGCTGCCGTCTTAGCCATATTCAGATGTATTCAAATAATACGAATTTTGCTTAAATCGGTACCATGATCAAAACTATTCAATCTTTAGTCAAAACTGGGTAAATATATTGAGAATCTGGTGCAACTAATAGTATTTTATCAAAAGTACATATGTACAGAAAAAAAATTACGGAGCACGAAAGGTCTTGCTGACAGCCTTATCTAGCACACATGTGTATGAAGGCTATGTTCACAAAGCAATAGCTGGAATATTTCATGGCAGCTGCAGGTGACGCACAGGGGTTTGGAGGTGGAGGGTAGGAGATACGACACAGGGAAACGGCCGCCCACAGACATTTCAGGACCCTAGTCTTTAAATCGTGATCTGTCGTTCTGATTACGGATTTTTGTTCGGGACATGTATAAATACCCCAAGAGGCGAAGGTTTATGAGCCTGCGAGCAATATTTCAAGAGAGATTAGCATTTTATTGACCTTTAATTGAAACTGAATCGATTTAAGCTACGAACACCAAATCTCGTACGGACATTTAGCTATACAGTACATTATATTCATGGGTTTATTATCACGCTGTGTAGCTTTTGAGCGACAATAAAGCTGCAACGTTACGGCATATATATATATATATATATATATATATATATATATATATATATATATATATATATATATATATATCCTGGGACAAGCGGGAAATACAGAAAAAACGCAGGAATTTTTTCATCCAGGAAAATCCTGGAAACTTTTTAGGATACTTGAATTTGTCATTGTTCTGGTTCTCAGTTAAGTTTTTGTAATTTTTCTGATAAGATCTGATACTCTAGCAAAGAATTTTACTTTAGTCCGCAGAATAATACTGCAACAATAAGACATAAACGACAGAATAACACCAAACCAAAACATTAGTTGCAAAGAAAATGCGCCATTAAAAAAAGAAGAAGAAAAGAACACACAGTGGACACACAAGCGTCTACTGGCTGCAGAATGTGTCAAAGGCTTTAGGACGAATACTATGCAATACTTCGTAACAACAAACTGCTTTCAGTGACAGTGGTCGACACAACTGTTTACATTTCTAACAGCTCGCGGGAAAATATTGCGATTAGTGGTTTGAGATGCGTTAATTTCAAAGTAAATTTCTTTTTATGCAAGACGATTTATGTTACATGTGAGAATGTTATATGAGGTATGATTGGCTGACAAAAGCGGCCCGCACAGCATAGTCTCCATTTCAGTGCTTCGGAAGCTACTTTGCTGTACTTTAGTGGAATACGTGTTTATAATCTCGTAATACATAAATATACAGTGTACATGTGGCCGCGCATCAAGGACCTTTCCGAAACGCAATGGCTTTTCCTGGGTCTTATTTCCTGAAGTGCCGGGGTGTTCTACGCCAGTGTATAAAACCTTTGCCGCTAAAAGGATTGATAAGTTTGACTACTCCGGTGGAAAATATATTCTCGCTTAACACGAAAAAATGTACTTTCACCCGGGGTATAGTGTATTTTCAGCCGATAAAAGAGTTTATCCGGGAAAGCGTATTTTTAATCGGGGAATCTGGAGAAATCTGTTTTTGTTTGTTTATTTGTTTTTTTGCCTATGCACCCTTATTTACGTATGAGCCTAACTCCATTTCTGCCAACTAAAATGTTTTAATTCTGTGCAAATAAACCTTCTCTTGTAATTACATCGAGTCGGGCTATTGACTAATTTTGTAAGTGTTGTATTCAGGACATTTTCATATGCACTCCATACTATAAAAGTCATGTTGCATTTCAGACAACTATGATCGTTGTTGATGAATGTTTTACTAAAGCCACATTATTTATCAGACTCAACAGCAGTGCGGAATCATACTTCTTACGTTGTGGATGGGGGTTAATGATGTGAATTATAGATTCTGGATGAAATAACATAAAAAGTGCTACAAAACTGGTATGAAGAATTTAAACAAAATAATACGCTAAGCAGGCAAGATAATTGTAGCTGATACAAACGAACAGGCATGACTTGACAGTCAGGTTTCAGCTACTACAGTTCCCTCATTTTATATACGCTTACATATAAGCATAAAAAAATGCCCCCTTTTATATTTTATCGTTTTTTACATCTGTTCTGAACACTACTGTCGTCTTGAAAATAGCTGGTCATAATGAAAACATCATTGTTTCGATACTTGAATGCATAAATGTCGCACATATTCTATCAGAAATTCCGTACAGTACACAAGCACTCTCAATACCAGTTGGGTGGGGGAATTCGTGTCCACCTTCTCAAAATATTGTCATCTAGTCAGTCACTTCATATTTCAAAATTTTGAAGAAAATGTTTATTTTTTCCGGAATTTTTTAAACCAAATTTCATAAATGTTCTAAATTTATCAGTTAAACTTAATGCAAAAATTTAAGTCTTAGGTGCAGATGTCCCTTTCACAGTGAACGTCATATTCAGTATTTTTAGGTTCAGGACCTTACTTACAAATCAATAACTCTTTAATAAGTATGTTGTGAGAGAAAGTCAACAATTATGAACGAAATTTACATTTCATTTTTTTACGCTGGTCATAAAGTACTCCCTCCCCCATCTCGTTGACCGTACACGTAAATGAAAGAACGAACGATAATTTAGGTAAAAGTGGGCTGAAAGATATTTTCAGGCCCTGGAGCCTACTTACACATCAGTACGTCTTTCAAAAGTATGTTAAGATTATACGTCAACAACAGACAACTACATTTTTTTTCAACTTTTAGGGTGCACACAAAATACCTCCCTTCTCCCCCACTTGGTAATTCCCGTTGTGAAACATGCGTTGGTATTACTAGAGTTACACCCGGTGCAGACAAATGTCTGTTAAATGTACCAGTTCTGAAATCTGGAAATGTGAAGATGACCATATTTAGATACAGAGTAAGCCTTTCTAGCGGAGAGTGTATGTCGCTTGACTGAATTAAATATCGTTTAATCAACATCATTTAATATCTAGTCTAAGTGCTAAAAGCCGCAACCATTTCGATAAAGCTATTATGACCAGTAACAGACTATGCACTGATCTTGCGGGCATCGCTAACAAGAGTTTGAAACTGATAGCATTAAACTGCCAGTGTTCCGAGGGCTGCAGTGCGGTTTGTATACATTGCAGGACTCTGAGACTGTAGGAATCTTTTCTGCCACTACGTGAAAATACGCGCTTTGAGCAGTCAGAATATGGTCTGGGTGCGGGAAAAGTAGAGGAAAGATGAAACACTTGGTAACAGTGGTTCTGATGCGTTTATTAGTATAAGAATATGGGTGACACGTTACAACATGTGCTCAATATAGTCTCACTAGTCAGAAACATGCAGTAGCCGCAACAGTGCATGACCGACAGTTGCTCACAGCGTATCAGGTGTAATCGAAGCGATATGTCGTCGTATGCTACCTTTCAGATGAGGAAGAGTCGGGATACATCCCTGACAGACACGATCTTCCAGATATCCCCATAACTAAAAGTCACAATGATTTAAGTCGGGGGTGTGGAAGGTATATCGAAGCAAATCTTTCACCTGGCAAGCGGCATGTTGTGTTGCCCCATCGCCGGCCGGTGTGGCCGAGCGGTTCTAGGCGCTTCAGTCTGAAACAGCGCGACCGCCACGGTCGCAGGTTCTAATCCCGCCTCGGGCATGGATGTGTGAGGTGTCCTTAGGTTAGTTAGGTTTAAGTAGTTCTAAGTTCTAGGGGACTGAAGACCTCAGATGTTAAGTCCCATTGTGCTCAGAGCCATTTGAACCAATTTTGTTGCCCCATCTTGCATGAAAATAGTGATGAGGACACAGTTACGCTCTTGCAATGCTGGTATCAAGTATTCCACAATATGTCACTGTGCACCTAACAGGCCCGCGACATGCCATGTCCTCGAAGAAAAGTGGCCTGAGAATGAAGAAGCTTGCAAAACAGCACTACACATTCACATAAGCAGGGTACATTGGATGTTGCTGCACAACGTGTGGCAGGGTAGGACCCAGTATGCAACAGTTCTGTGCATTCACGGCATAGTGCAGAGTAAAAAGGGCCTCGTCCGTCTAAAGAACATTCCTGACCACATATCATCCACTTCCATGCGTTCCAAAAAAACAAATAGCGAAGTGATGGTACTGTAGCGTACCTTGGGTCTTCATTTGGCGTACGTTCTGAACCTTTTAGGGAAACCTGTGTAAAATGCACCGGAAAATCTTTCGAACTGTTGGCCAGGGAAGAAACAAATTCCAGTGACACAGCTCGAGCACAGGCTGCAGAATTTGAGGCAGGTGCTGCAAGGTCGGCTGTAGATATAGCAACTTCATGAACAACTGCAATCGGAGTGAGCCACTTCCCTCTCCCTGCTGCACCACCTACTTCACCTGTTTCTGCAATTCACTTGATCGTATTCTTTAGTCTATTTATTGACATGAGGCCTCTTCGTAGGTGTTTCTATCGGCCATATTCCCGCAACTCAGCGCTGTTATTGCGTTCTGATGAAACAATTTTACCAGCAGTGCAAGATCTTTCTTCTCAACAGCCGTTGGGCGTCGTACGAAAAACGCCAACCTCCTTGACACTCTGCACCAACGGTCACTTCGCAAAATAAATCAACATGCGTCGCCATGTGTCAAAACAGGAAACAGTCTATATTACAGTTGCTTAAAGCGCCATATTTTCACCTTGTGGCAGAAAGTGGAACTATTATTTTTTCAGCATACTCCTCGAGTGAACCGATTATAACGTCCCCTTAGAAAAATTAATGAATTACTGTGCTGGTAAGCCCCTATGTTATTTGATTATCAAACAGCTGAGCAGAACTGAACGTACTCAGACATTTCGCATTTCGCTCATTACCTATTCTGATCAACACTAAAATGACACACAATATGTTTCGCGTAACGCAATCTGACTTTCAATAATCCCTAAAAAAGAATGGCCCTGACTAACATTAAACTATACGTTTCACAAATCACTTACCTCACAAAAATCTTCGTTACTCAAGCTACTGCAATACAGCGAGCGCCACTACTGCCAGCTAAATAAAAGATTTAAACTGCTGAAGGCACTAAAAACTGATAGGCATAGTTGGCAAATGAAAGATTTTGATAGAGAAAAAACAACGTATTTACCTTAATATTGTTCAAAAGTCATATTATATATATCAGTTCATGACATCCAGTCTTACAAATTTACTCTCTCTGTCCAGATCATCCGCTCTGAAAACTCCGCCATCTCACTCCCCACATCCACCACTGCTGGCGGCTCACCTCCAACTGCGGTACGCCACGCGCTGTTCACATCCAGCTGTCCAACACTACAATGGCAGACAACAATGCAAACTAGCCACAGACTGCACACAGCACAGCCAGTGATTTTCATACAGAGCGCTACGTGGCGTTACCAATAAGAAAACCTAAACAGCTTACTTACATAGCCCCCATGCTCCCCACAAAAAATTTTACAAATTGTTTTTGGCACTGGCCAATACATATTTGTTAAAATTTTTTCACAATTATAATAACAAAGAAATCAAATGCACACACTTATTGATACAATGTTGGTCAAAAGATAAAATTTTCTCACAGTCCATAAAGACAGTCCTCATCGTTCATCACAGTAAAATAGCTGTGTTTTTCTCAAAGTCTGAGCAGTAAAAGAAAATGCACACGGAAATAGTGGATTTCCATGCAGTCTTGAAGAAGTAGTGTTGTCCTTCCAACGGAAAGACAGTGCTGGCTCTTGACATGCAGACAGGTAAGGGGCCACAACAGAGCAAACCCACCGCAGAGTCAGTGGAAATTTTGAAGAATATTGGTAGGTAGGTCATCACAGAGCAGACCCACTGTAGTCCTGGTAGAAATTACGGTATTGGTGGGCCACCAGAGGTGCAGACCCAGTGTAGTCCTTGTAGAAATAATGGTATTGGTGGGCCATCAAAGATGCAGACCCACTGTAGTCCTTGTAGAGATTACGGTATTGGTGGGCCACCAGAGGTGCAGACCCACTGCAGTCATTGTAGAGAGGGCCAGCAGCCATCTGTTACGACTGTGCAGGTGCACAATCACCATCGAAGAGTCTTGCAGAGAATATAGCAAGTCCATAAACCACCACTCGTGCACGCACAAAGTTTTTGGAATTGTCCTTAGAAGTCTTGCAGACAATATAGTAAGTCCACAAAACCACCACTTGTGCACTCACAAAGTGTTTGGAATTGTCCTCCTCTTTTCTTCACATATTGTGCATATACTATGACCAACAGAAATAAGTGCAGTGAAATGAATGCTTACAAGTTACTTAAAATGATGAACTGGTGTCAATTACAATTTTGTAACATGAGAATACAATAACAAAGGTACAAAATACATCATTAAAGAACATAACAATACAGATAACATTTGTAGTAAAACAGGCTTTACAAAAGAATAGAAATAAACATGTACATCAGTGTTACAAGAATTATAACATAAGTACATACATAAATGATCAGAATAACTTTTGAAACGTCAACTTCGCACATGAGCAACAAAACAGAACAAATAAATAATGTCTAAACATCTTTACAAAGTAAATAACATAGTATCAGAAAAATTCTACAACATAACTCTCATCAGCTAAACACATAAAGACAGGAAAAACACAAATACACAAGGGTACACAAACACATAGCAGAATAACACAAGAGGAAAGGGGAGGGTTTGTTTTAAGTGTAACATTTGGTACTGCAGTCCAAACCAAAACTTCTTTCGTCTTATTTCAACATTTGTTTCCACCAAAAAAATCCAATCCAAGCATGCTTTCTGTATTTATATGCTCACATATTTCTTACCTCGTTGTTTATTTTCCATTATCTTACCTCATCATTTATTTCCAAGAAAATCCTATCTAAACCCTTTGTTCCTAAACCCTACTTTTTTGTTCATATCCTCTTTCAAAATAATTTTGTGGTCAAACCATTTTCTTATAGCTTCTCAATGCATTTCTTCCAATTCATCACAACTCGTTCTCTCATATAGCCTGCCCTATCTTAAGCTAACTTAAATCTACTGAGCTCAGATATACACTCCTGGAAATGGAAAAAAGAACACATTGACACCGGTGTGTCAGACCCACCATACTTGCTCCGGACACTGCGAGAGGGCTGTACAAGCAATGATCACATGCACGGCACAGCGGACACACCAGGAAGCGCGGTGTTGGCCGTCGAATGGCGCTAGCTGTGCAGCATTTGTGCAGCGCCGCCGTCACTGTCAGCCAGTTTGCCGTGGCATACGGAGCTCCATCGTAGTCTTTAACACTGGTAGCATGCCGCGACAGCGTGGACGTGAACCGTATGTGCAGTTGACGGACTTTGAGCGAGGGCGTATAGTGGGCATGCGGGAGGTCGGGTGGACGTACCGCCGAATTGCTCAACACGTGGGGCGTGAGGTCTCCACAGTACATCGATGTTGTCGCCAGTGGTCGGCGGAAGGTGCACGTGCCCGTCGACCTGGGACCGGACCGCAGCGACGCACGGATGCACGCCAAGACCGTAGGATCCTACGCAGTGCCGTAGGGGACCGCACCGCCACTTCCCAGCAAATTAGGGACACTGTTGCTCCTGGGGTATCGGCGAGGACCATTCGCAACCGTCTCCATGAAGCTGGGCTACGGTCCCGCACACCGTTAGGCCGTCTTCCGCTCACGCCCCAACATCGTGCAGCCCGCCTCCAGTGGTGTCGCGACAGGCGTGAATGGAGGGACGAATGGAGACGTGTCGTCTTCAGTGATGAGAGTCGCTTCTGCCTTGGTGCCAATGATGGTCGTATGCGTGTTTGGCGCCGTGCAGGTGAGCGCCACAATCAGGACTGCATACGACCGAGGCACACAGGGCCAACACCCGGCATCATGGTGTGGGGAGCGATCTCCTACACTGGCCGTACACCACTGGTGATTGTCGAGGGGACACTGAATAGTGCACGGTACATCCAAACCGTCATCGAACCCATCGTTCTACCAATCCTAGACCGGCAAGGGAACTTGCTGTTCCAACAGGACAATGTACGTCCGCATGTATCCCGTGCCACCCAACGTGCTCTAGAAGGTGTAAGTCAACTACCCTGGCCAGCAAGATCTCCGGATCTGTCCCCCATTGAGCATGTTTGGGACTGGATGAAGCGTCGTCTCACGCGGTCTGCACGTCCAGCACGAACGCTGGTCCAACTGAGGCGCCAGGTGGAAATGGCATGGCACGCCGTTCCACAGGACTACATCCAGCATCTCTACGATCGTCTCCATGGGAGAACAGCAGCCTGCATTGCTGCGAAAGGTGGATATACACTGTACTAGTGCCGACATTGTGCATGCTCTGTTGCCTGTGTCTATGTGCCTGTGGTTCTGTCAGTGTGATCATGTGATGTATCTGTCCCCAGGAATGTGTCAATAAAGTTTCCCCTTCCTGGGACAATGAATTCACGGTGTTCTTATTTCAATTTCCAGGAGTGTATATATTAAGGGACGAGGCAATCAGCGGTACAAAACAATTAACACAAACAGCAATGACAAAAAATGCAGATTTGCAAAGCAAACAGCAGTATATCTAAATTAGCAAAGCAAATGCAACATTACAACTAATATAAGGCAATGCGCAGCAAACAAGAAAAATAAATCAGTAGTAAAACTGGCTTAACACAAGGTAAAATTCAGTAGAACTATGCCTGTCAAACAGCAGCAAAAAAATGCAATAACTTATACCTAAACATGATAAAGTTCAAGCAGAAAAAATATTAAAGTAAAGATATGAAATGTCTAATACCTGTGTCAGATTTTAACACTACAGTGATGCATCACCTTAGCTTACACTACTAAAAAGTTAACCAGTCATTAACAAAAATTATGTATGCAATTCCTGTGAAGGGAAATGTCTTTTTGTGCTCCCTCGTTTTTTTGGAAGTAGATCATAAAATTATTATTTACTGGATCTGTAGGCATAAAATAACTATATTAGTACATCTATTAAATTTTAATTTAACCAATGCCGCAGTGCAGCTAGAAACTAGATATTAAACGTTATGAGCAAATATATATATAAAGCAACATACGAAACGTCATTCACTAGGTAAATGGCGTCTCCAAAGGCAAAAAAAAATCTCTCAACTAGAAAGACAATAGATGTAAAATGTTTCTCATCATTTCATTAGGCATTTTAGTAAATATCATAAATTAAAAGCTACACAGTGTAATCATATGTTTTCAAGTTTGAGTGTGTCCTATTTGCGATGCTTTCTACAAAGAAATGTCAATAGCGAAGATAATGGCTTTTTCTCCAGGCGACTGGCACACCTGGGTGCCACCTGGGTCACTTAGCTTCCTTACCGAAATATTTCTGACAGCAGTTTGCGCTACAGTGACAGCCTCATATAAAAAATTTCACAGGTCGAGAATTTGCGTTACAAATGTGTAGAAACAAAATCCTATAAATATAACAGTGTCCAAAAAATTTTCGCCGGCATTGTGATACATTCACGCATCTACATACATTTCATAACTCTTAAAGTACGATTCTTGGTTTCCAACAACCTTTTTCACAAACCCAAGTCCATAGCCAGTACTCATTATTCCTTACCTTATTACACATATACATATTCGTCGACACTTCTTCAACATTTCATCATAACAGATACGTAGCATAATCAAATTCCTCATTTAGCATCAACTTATTGATCATAAACGTACCTCAGCAGCATAATACACTTCGTCATCGTAATAATAACATTATAAAAACTCAGCCAAATCTCAAAATCGTTGTAGCTTCCTCCAATAATTTCAAAACCTAAAGAAAAAAACTCTGCCTCTTCAATAGTGTCATCTACCTGAAACGTACGTTAAAAATCATGATTCCATACCAAATACATCATTCAAAGCTCTTTTTTTTGTAATACCACAATGGTTCCGAAAAATATATGAATAGTTCATAAAGTACAGACAAAATACAATTTCATAAGTTTGAAGTCATCCAACTGTGTAATTGTGTAAACATGTGTCACTGACGTAGTAAAAAAAAATGTTTGTCTCTCTCAGTTAAATGATCAGATAGCTGTGTAATTTATGTGTTACAGAAATATGGTACCGATGTGTAAAGTTGTATAATCAAATACCATATTAGCTAGGGCTCCTTGTGCTTGCCAAACACATGGTACACAAAGTAGGCGTGTACCCCCCTGAGGATTAATGTATTATACCCTCAGGTATTACAGATTACAGCAATGGAATTAAATGCATCACAGAAAACATTTGTATCATTGTAATTCAAAAATCTTTAAAAATAAGTATTTTAAGTACAAAATTAATCACTGAAATACGTGTACTGTAGCGCTGGTAAAAAATGTACCAAATGTCGTAATTATCGTCGTCCGGAAGCAAAGTTCTGTGGAAGTCAATGTACTTATCTCGTAACACGAGTAAACAAAAGCAAAATGCTATGCGCATAGATATCGTAGTTATTATGTACAGTACTGTGTTCAAGAAAGTACTACACTGTAACGTATTGTTGTGCTATGAAAAAGGCTGTCTCATTGTAGCTATACCACAAAAGTTACTACTGAAACATGTTTTACTTTCCAGAAGAGTTCAGAAAAACTGTGCAGAGGTAAAACAGATACACCGCAAAAGAAACAATGTGAATTGTGTCACACATTAGTAGCATCGTGATATAATCGTGTAGCTCTCAAATAAACTAACCACTGTGTCATCTGGTATCTCTCAGAAAGCACTTTAAATCCATAATGTATTTTCAAGTAAACGAAAATGTTGCAGTAAAATCTCATTAGAAAGTACTGGTATATGTTCTAAGTATGTAAGCCTTATAGTCGTTACGTAATCGTGCCACTAACAAGCAAGATTGTACACACACACAATAACACTGTGTCATCTGTTCACTATAACAATGCATTCGTAATTACTGTCTAAATATGTTCCATAGGTTCTAGACTGGATAGTCAACTTTAAAACATAGTTGCATGTTAACAGTTTCTAAGTCTGACAAAGAGTACGAGTAATGTGAAGTGAAAAACTTTACAGCAAAGGCTAAGTTAAAGAACAGATTATCTCTCAATCAACGGTTTTACATTTGAAATGTTGTGCAATCTTTTACCCTTTCTAGTGCACAGTGTTTCAACTTCAAAGCAATTATCATGTTGTATACTTCGGTAAGGAATGCTAAAATTTTTCTCAATGTTAGCATCTATGTTATTTCTCTCTGAGTCAGCCGGCGCATGTGGCTGCCTGCAGTGCGAGTCATTGTCTGTCTCTTTGTTGGCGCGCCTCGTTATTGGGATTAGGAGACCTAACTTCTACAAATTCACCTTGTCGAAAGGGCCTTTCCCTGTTTGAACCACGCCAATTTTGGTTAAATTCTGGTCTGTTGTTAAAATGATATCGTCTGTCGTCATGTCGGTAGTTTTTGTAATTTTTTTCTTGTGGGTCACGTGCTGGAGAATTTCTCCATGAATTGTAACTGCGCGGTGGACTGTTGCGTCAGAAGTTATTCTGTCTCCCTTGATAATAATTATTTTGGTTCCCATATTGTCTGTTTACCCCCCCCCCCCCCCCCCCATGAACCAAGGACCTTGCCGTTGGTGGGGAGGCTTGCGTGCCTCAATGATACAGATAGCCATACCGTAGGTGCAACCACAACGAAGGGGTATCTGTTGAGAGGTCAGACAAACATGTGGTTCCTGAAGAGGGCCAGCAGCCTTTTCAGTAGTTGCAGGGGCAACAGTCTGGACGATTGACTGATCTGGCCTTTTAACACTAACCAAAATGGCCTTGCTGTTCTGATACTGTGAACGGCTGAAAGCAAGGGGAAACTACAGCCGTAATTTTTCCCGAGGGCATGCAGCTTTACTGTATGGTCAAATGATGATGGCGTCCTCTTGGGTAAAATATTCCGGAGGTAAAATAGTCCCCCATTCGGATCTCCAGGTGGGGACTACTCAAGAGGACGTCATTATCAGGAGAAAGAAAACTGGCGTTCTACGAAGCGGAGCGTGGAATGTCAGATAACTTAATCGGGCAGATAGGTTAGAAAATTTAAAAAGGGAAATGGATAGGTTAAAGTTAGATATAGTGGGAATTAGTGAAGTACGGACGCAGGAGGAACAAGACTACTGGTCAGGTGAATATAGGGTTATAAACACAAAATCAAATAGGGGCAATGCAGGAGTAGAGTTAATAATGAATAGGAAAATAGGAATGAGGGTAAGCTACTACAAACAGCATAGTGAATGCATTATTGTGGCCAAGATAGACATGAAGCCCACGCCTACTACAGTAGTACAAGTTTATATACCAACTAGCTCCGCAGATGACGAAGAAATAGATGAAATGTATTATGAGATAAAAGAAATTATTCAGGTAGTGAAGTGAGAAGAAAATTTGATAGTCATGGGTGACTGGAATTCGTGAGTAGGAAAAGGGAGAGAAGGAAACATAGTAGGTGAATATGGATTGGGGCTAAGAAATGAAAGAGGAAGCTGCCTGGTAGAATTTTGCGCAGAACATAACTTAATCATAGCTAACACTTGGTTCAAGAATCATGAAAGAAGGTTGTATACATGGAAGAACCCTGGAGATACTAAAAGGTATCAGATAGATTACATAATGGTAAGACAGAGATTTAGGAACCAGGTATTAAATTGTAAGACATTTCCAGGGGCAGATGTGGACTCTGACCACAATCTATTGGTTGTGAGCTGTAGATTAAAATTGAAGAAACTGCAAAAAGGTGGGAATTTAAGGAGATGGGACCTGGATAAACTGACTATACCAGAGATTGTACAGAGTTTCAGGGAGAGCATAAGGGAACAATTGACAGGAATGGGGGAAAGAAATACAGTAGAAGAAGAATGGGTAGCTTTGAGGGATGCAATAGGAAAAGCAGCAGAGGATCAAATACCCTCAGGCTTCAAGAAGAATATAATAATTCCAATCCCAAAGAAAGCAGGTGTCTTTTTAGACGAGGGCAAGCAGAAAGCCTTGGGTAACAGAAGATTTTTTTGAATTTAATTGATGAAAGGAGAAAATATAAAAATGCAGTAAATGAAGCAGGCAAAAAGGAATACAAACGTCTCAAAAATGAGATCGACAGGAAATGCAAAATGGCTAAGCAGGCATGTCTAGAGGAAAAATGTAAGGATGTAGAGGCTTATCTCACTAGGGGTATGATAGATACTGCCTACAGGAAAATTAAAGAGACCTTTGGAGAAAGGAGAACCACTTGCACGAATATCAAGAGCTTTGATGGAAACCTAAGCAAAGAAGGGAAAGCAGAAAGGTGGAAGGAGTATATAGAGGGTCTATACAAGGGCCATGTACTTGAGGACAATGTTATGGAAATGGAAGATGATGTAGATGAAGATAAAATGGGAGATATGATACTGCGTGAAGAGTTTGATAGAGCACTGAAAGACCTGAGTCGAAACAAGGCCCCTGGAGTAGACAACATTCCATTAGAACTACTGACAGCCTTGGGAGAGCCAGTCCTGAGAAAACTCTACCATCTGGTGAGCAAGATGTATGAGACTGGCGAAATACCCTCAGGCTACAAGAAGAGTATAATAATTCCAATCCCAAAGAAAGCAGGTGTTGACAGACGTGAAAATTACCGAACTATCAGTTTAATAAGTCACAGCTGCAAAATACTAACGCGAATTCTTTACAGTCGAATGGAAAAACTGATAGAAGTCGACCTCGGGGAAGATCAGTTTGGATTCCGTAGAAATGTTGGAACACGTGAGGCAATTCTGAACCTACGACTTATCTTAGAAGAAAGATTCAGGAAAGGCAAACTTACGTTTCTAGCATTTGTAGACTTAGAGAAAGCTTTTGACAACGTTAACTGGAATACTCTCTTTCAAATTCTGAAGGTGGCAGGGGTAAAATACAGGGAGCTAAAGGCTATTTACAATTTGCACAGAAATCAGATGGCAGTTATAAGAGTCGAGGGGCATGAAAGGGAAGCAGTGGTTGGGAAAGGAGTGAGACAGGGTTGTAGCCTCTCCCCGATGTTATTCAATCTGTATATTGAGCAAGCAGTAAAGGAAACAAAAGAAAAATTCGGAGTAGGTATTAAAATTCATGGAGAAGACGTAAAAACTTTGAGGTTCGCCGATGACATTGTAATTCTGTCAGAGACAGCAAAGGACTTGGAAGAGCAGTTGAACGGAATGGACAGTGTCTTGAAAGGAGGGTATAAGATGAACATCAACAAAAGCAAAACGAGGATAATGGAATGTAGTCGAGTTAAGTTGGGTGATGTAGAGGGAATTAGATTAGGAAATGAGACACTTAAAGTAGTAAAGGAGTTTTACTATTTGGGGAGCAATATAACTGATGATGGTCGAAGTAGAGAGGATATAAAATGTAGACTGACAATGGCAAGGAAAGCGTTTCTTAAGAAGAAAAAATTGTTAACATCGAGTATAGATTTTAATGTGAGGAAGTCGTTTCTGAAAGTATTTGTATGGAGTGTAGCCATGTATGGAAGTGAAACGTGGACGATAAATAGTTTAGACAAGAAGAGAATAGAAGCTTTCGAAATGTGGTGCTACAGAAGAATGCTGAAGATTAGATGGGTAGATCACATAACTAATGGGGAGGTATTGAATAGAATTGGGGAGAAGAGGAGCCTGTGGCACAACTTGACTAGAAGAATGGATCGGTTGGTAGGACCTGTTCTGAGACATCGAGGGATCACCAATTTAGTATTGGAGGGCAGCGTGGAGGGTAAAAATCGTAGAGGGAGACCAAGAGATGAATACACTAAGCAGATTCAGAAGGATGTAGGCTGCAGTAGGTACTGGGAGATGAAGAAGCTTGCACAGGATAGAGTAGCATGGAGAGCTGCATCAAACCAGTCTCAGGACTGAAGACCGCAACAACAACATTGTCTGTTTCTTTGATTGTCTCTGTGATAGTCGTTACAGCTGAGAGGTGATCTTTCCCTGTAATTATTACTACTCTGCCAACGGTTGTCATATGGGTGGTGTCTGTTTTGGTCACGATTTACGTTGTAAGAATAGGCTTGTCGTGCCCAGTTATTATTTCTGTCATCATGGAATTGTGACGGATGTGACCTGTAATTGTTGTTATCCTGGTTTCGCGTCCCGCGATTGTCAGTGTCAATTTTCAATTCTTGTAAGAGTCCCTGAAAAGCTTCAATGCCGTCTTTGCAACGTCCTGCCAAAATAATGTGTCGTAAATGTTCAGGCAATTTGATTAAGCAAATGTGGATGAGTTCTGAGGGGCTGTATGTGTTTGAAAGACACTGATTTTTATGTAACATGTCCCCGAGATATTTGACAAGACTAGAAAATTCCGATTGTTCGAAATGTTTCATCATTATGATGCTATGTTTTACTCGGTCTTGTGTAGCTTGCGACCAATATGCTGAGAGGAAGGCATGATAAAATTCTCCTTCACTGTGACAATCGTGAATGACCGATCGCATTCTTACAGCTGGTTCATTCTCTAAGTAGCCACACATAAATTCTAACCTGTGCTCTGATGACCAGTCGGGAGGAAAAGAATGAGAGAATTGATGAAGCCATGCTTGTGGATGCATGTCGTTGCCAGAATTCTTAAATGTTTTGAATTTACGTGTAGTAATGAACAGCTTATTTTCAAAATCATTATGTCGGCGAGTCGCATATCGGTCATTGTTACGTCGTGTCGGCGGTTCCATCTCAAAATTCGGTGTACCTTGCCAATTTCTTTCATAATTTCCGAAGTGCCCTGTGTTATTATTTTGTCGCTGTTCCGTGTTTCACTGTCCCTCTTCCCGTGTTGGAGCGCGAGTCTCCTCTGAAATATGTAATTGTTGTATTATTTGTGCCAACTGATCTTGTACTTCCCGGATTTCTCTTTTGTGTTGCATATTAATTTGTTTCTGCTTTTGTTTGAATTTCTTAATTTGTTCATACTCTTCTGTGTCAGTGAAGGCTATGGGTCTTGTGTCATTCATATCATCATCTACCTTTGTGGATAAGTTGGTGAACTGATCCGAAAGTTCGGCTACTTTCTCCGATAGAGAACTTATTTCCTCAGTGTGTTTTTCTGAACCAAGTTTCAGAGTGTCCATTTGTGTTGAAATCGTATCTACTGTGTCCTTTAAGTTTTCCTGAGCTTTTGCAAGTTGCATAACCGAACCAGTAGATGCAACTGAGTCAATTTTAGCTTGCAAGGTGTCGTGATTTTCATGAACAATAGTTTGCAGTTCTTTTATGGCTGCTTTGTGATTCTGCAATGCCTTTTCATGACGCGAAAAAATAGGTTGAAAATGCTCACAAATTTGTGTTTTTACGTCATTACAGACTTTTTGATATTTATATTCGATTTTAAGTAACTCTGCAGTTAAATATTCATGTGTTTGTTCAAGCGTGGCGTCTAACTTTTGAAGTTTTTTCTGTGTTGTTTGCGCTAGCAATAAACAATAGCTACACTAATGACACAAACTACAAGAAAAAATCAGAAGATTCCAGTGAGGTATCCTCGGCTAAGGGTCGACATATATAATGTCCCGTTAGAAAAATTAACGAATTACTGTGCTGCTAAGCCCCTACGTTATTTGATTTTCAAACAGCTGAGCAGAACTGAACACACTCAGACATTTCGCATTTCGCTCTTTACCTATTCTGATCAACACTAAAATGACACACAATATTTTTAGCGCAACGCAATCTGACTTTCAATAATCCCTACAAAAGAATGGCCCTGACTAACATTAAACTATACCTTTCACAAAGTCACTTACCTCACAAAAATCTTCGTTACTCAAGCTACTGCAATGCAGCGAGCGCCACTACTGCCAGCTAAATAAAAGATTCAAACCACTGAAGGCACTAACTACTGGTAGGCATAGTAAGCAAATGAAAGATTTTGATAGAGAAAAAACAACGTATTTACCTTAATATTGTTCAAAAGTCATATTATATATACCAGTTCATGACATCCAGTCTTACAAATTTACTCTCTCTGTCCAGATCATCCGCTCTGAAAACTCCGCCATCTCACTCCCCACATCTACCACTGCTGGCGGCTCACCTCCAACTGCGCTACGCCACGCGCTGTTCACATCCAGCTGCCCAACACTACAATGGCAGACAACAATGCAAACTAGCCGCAGACTGCACACCGCACAGCCAGTGATTTTTATACAGAGCGCTACGTGGCGTTTTCCAATGAGAAAACCTAAACAGCCTACTTACACGATTAATGAACGCACCTAGGACGTTTCATCGTCCTATGATTACAGCACGCTCTGCTGAACTCACAACAGCGTCAGTTTAATTATAATCACCCAGTATAAGCAATGGGAATGATTTAAGTAATATTATAACTGTTACAGAACACCAGTTTAAGTTTTAGTGATTCACACACAGCTTTGTTGCATGTAAAAACACAGTGTACGCAGCATAAAGGAAAGCCACAAATATAATAGGTAACACATAAATATGAACAACGCACACTATGTGATTAAAAGTATCCGATCACCTCCATTGGTAATGCTGAAATTCAATATGGGGTCGGCCCACCATTAGTCTTGATGACAGATTCCACTGTCGCAGGCATACGTTCAGTCAGGTGCTGGAAGGTATCTTGGGGAATGGCAGTCCATTCTTCACGGAGTGGTGCACTGAGGAGATGTATCAATGTCGGCCGGTGAGGCCTGGCACGAAGTCGGCGTTCCCAAACATTCCGGAGGTGTTCTATAGGATTCAGGTGAGGACTCTGTGCAGGCCAGACCATTACAGGGACGTCATTGTCGTGTAGGCACTCCGCTACAGGCCGCCATCTCCGAATTGCTCTTCAACAGTGGGAAGCAAGAATGTGCTTAATACATCACTGTAAGCCTGTGCTGTGATAGTGCTACGCAAAACAACAAACATGACTAGGGAGCTGTCTGACAAGACCTAGACAAGGCGGGGGTTGAACATTCGCTCCAAGTTGTTTCCCACACAACTAATGAGAGCAACACTATGATAAATATTGGGATATGTTCGGCCGAGGTTTTAAAAGTGGAATTAAAATATCCTCTCGCCATTAGTCATTGAAGTGACCTGTCATGCAAATGAGATTAAAAAGAGTATGGAAGATTTCTTTACCACGCTGTGTGAGGTGCCATAACATACTATAATGGACCTTGTCGTTACCAGATGACGTACCAAATCTGCAGCTAATGCAGAAACCAGCTCCCACGTGAAGAAAGAACAGCTGTATTTTTCATTAGTGGTGGAACTAATGTCCCAGTTTCCCCTCTCAGCAACCATTCTGTAGCACCAGGAAGCTCAGCTCTGACTGTTTATGGCGGTAACTGTGGCAAAATTGGGTGCCATAGCATGGGTAATGTCTCGCGGAGTGATCTGGAGACTTCCTTTTCCCATTACAGCAGCCACTGGTCATCTCACATCTCTCTCAGAAATCCTCCTGATGGCCTCCCTTACAACAGTATTTTAGTGGAACTATTTATGGTGGTCAGGAACTCTCCCAGTAATTCTGCGCCATTTCGCCCTCGCTACCCGAAAGGCAGTGAAGTTCTCACCAGTTGATCGGCACTTGAACCTATGCAGAGCCACCCCTCTGGACCTGACTGCTACGCGGTATTAAACACTCCACGAAGGAACAGGTTGCCTTTTCAGCTGGCTTGAAGACTGAGGAATGGATTAGGTTGGGAAGTGGTGGCTTGGGAGTAGGTCATCGGCCACTTTCCACAGAGCAGTGTGTGCAAGTCATGGGCAGCATGCCGAGTGATTAATGGCAGTGAATGACCTTGAAACCGTGCTTAAGTGCTTGTTTTGCCCTACGTTAACAGACACACACATAAGGACCAGAGGGAGCTCTCAGTTACTCTACCCCTGAGCAAGGTGGCTGCAAAGGCACAAAGTGCACTGTATACAATAAAATCACCACACAGGATGAAGGCGTGGGAGAGCTAAGTAAGGAGGTCATAGAGAACCTCTCCATTTAGCATTTCATATGGGGGCAGGTAAAGTGAACAATTCATCATCTGATAACAGACATATAAAGCGACTGCTGGCGGTTGGTTGTGTGAGACAAGCTATGAGTAATAGGCGTTGTTGACGAAAATAGCCACTTCTCCATTAGCTCTCTATCCACTGTCACCCTTCTTGTGGAGAAAGTAGCCGTGTAGTTCAGGGGCGTCAGAGAATTTAAAAATGTGTCTCTCGAAGTCAGAGACAACTTGGTTTATCCTGAGTTAATAGATGCAGTTCCTCAACATGTGTCCTGGAACCAATGCAGTTTTACTGCAGCACAGGAGTCATTTTAACAGTGAGCTTTTCCTCTGTCTTTCCCCTTGTCGTTAATCTGTGGTGGGGAGATTACTATGAGGGGGAGGACTTGAAAGACTCACCAGTTCCCTCTGGCAGACCTCGATGGCTTTCCCATTGTAATATGGCATCATTCAATCCTTCAGACAAGATCAAAGTTGCATAGTCTGGAGCCTTCGGACATGAACGTTTTTCCCCGTTGGTTTACGTCCCTAGCTTGGATTTTGAGGATAGTGGCAAGGTTGTTTTACGAGAAACTGTTTGCTGGGTCTCGTCTACTATCTGTTATGAGGGTAGGTTATCCTTCCCGACAGTAGGCTCTGCAGCCCCCAATATTGCCTTGGTGGGTGGACTGGGTTGTTGCACTAGCGATGTAGGCTTAAAGCTGCATTTACAGGTGCAGGTGGAGGTGGCCTGATCGACTGTCAGGACTTGAGTGCCAGCACCAGATTTCTAAAAAGACAGCTTCAATGCTGAGGCCTTCACTGATAAGGCAAACGAGTGCACGAAAGCGGACAGCTGCAAGTCCTTAAACGCCTTTTCCGCGTCGGAGTGTGAGAGGCGCTGTGTCACGTATGACTACGCGTTGTCAGTTAAAGAAGAGCATTAAGGCGGAGAAACATGGCTACAATATAGTCAGGAAACATCCGTAAACTGAATGTTTGCATAACAGATGAAGTTCTGGAGATCACAATTAAAGTTGTTTGTAAAATTCTGTGCTTCAGTGGCTGTCACACTTTGTCATTCCTGTTGCAGTTCTTTGGCATCCGTAACCACACTGTTGCGGCACGTCAAACTCCTTTACAACAACTGAACTGAATATAGAGCTCATTGTTGATAGGGTATTCTCCAAGTAGTTTACTATGCAATAACTATTTTACTTGGTTAACTTGCACTGTCTCGATCAGTGATGTGCCATTACAAAGCGTCTTGATAGATCTACGGTGTCGTGCAAATTTCTCTAAAACGTTATTGATGCAAAACTTTGCAAAATGAACCTTCTACACGATTTCAACGATAACTACGTTATTAACCATTACTAAGACTGGATGCATTGGAAGGTACAGATGTCTCAGGGGCTCGATCCACACAAGGTATCTTTGAGATTTGAGTGTTAATTCTGCCCAACGGGCCTCCCGAAACGCTGAGGGTGTAAGGAAGAGAGCCAGACTTCATGGGAATCCCACGGGCAGCTATGGAAGTAAATGGAGAAGGGAGTTTAGTGTTTAACGTCCCTTCAACAACTACGGCATAAGGGATGGTGCACAAAATAAGGATGGGAAAGGATAGGCAAGGAAGTCGGCCATTCCCTTTCAGAGGATCGAATCTGACATTCGCATTAGCGATTTAGGGAAATCATGGAAAACGCAAATGAGGATGGCTAAACGGGGATCTGAATCACCGCCATCCTGACTCCATTGTGCTGTACACCGCGTCATCTCGCTCGGTATGGGAACTAAGTGGCTATTCAGACAGAGACCCGCTTCCATGGGTAAACCTTATATATCTGAGGAGCGGCAGGATCCCCAAAAGTTGCCCGCTAAATACTGTTCCGCCGCAGGAGTCATGCAGCAAGCGTGAAGCATACCTTGAAGCTGAGCTTTTTTTTTTCTTTATTTTTAGAGGTGTTTACCATCATCGCGATTTGGCCAGTCAAATCAAGATCCCCGTTCCCTGTGGCACAGAACGTTCCTCCATCGCGCTATACAGTGGTCGCTGATGCATGCCTAGAGCTTAATGTAACAGATGACTGCGGCACTTACCAGTCTAGAGCTCGGGAATCCCGGGGCGCTAATCCCGTACCCAGCAAACAAATGTTGAGCCCCTGAGTGAGGGGTGTGATGACATTGTGCGTTCAAGATCATTTCTGACGTCATCCATTAAAGGCCAAATTTCACTGGTATCATCAGTTTCCCTTGCCTCTGCATGTAAGCAACCCAAAGATCAAAGGTCAAAAAATGGTTCAAATGGCTCTGAGCACTATGGGACTTAACAGCTGAGGTCATCAGTCCCCTAGAACTTAGAACTACTTAAACCTAACTAACCTAAGGACATCACACACACCCATGCCCGAGGCAGGATTCGAACCTGCGACCGTATCAGTCCCGCGGTTCCGGACTGCAGCGCAAGAACCGCACGGCCACCGCGGCCGGCATCAAAGGTCAAATTTGTACTCGAAACCTCATTACTTTCCTACTAATGTAGTATTTCTAAGTAGTACGGAGATATGGGCAGGTAAAAGTTTTCTAAATGTGATGACACTCCAGGGCTTTGAGAATCACGTTCTAGATCGCCAGTTCTATGGAAAATACAATCATGAATATAACGGAGACTACTACTCAGGAGCAGTGAAAGTTTCGTTTCTTTGAAATATCAGTATGTTCTAAACTGCAAAATCATCGCGATGGGCTAAAATACAGTAAAAACAAGACTTAAAAGTTACATGTGTTGTGTTTCCGTTAAATCCTCCTCAGGACTAATATAATTCTGATTTTCATGACAAGGAAAGGAGCTTCCAGCTTGGTGGAAACAAAGTAAAACGAGCCAAAGGCACTTTTTTGATGTGAATTCCAAAAGGAAACATTACTCGTAAAAGAAAGTTATTATGGTAGGCGTGCAGTACATAGTTACTGCTAATCAGACTACTATGGGTCTTAAGATCTCATGAAGCGTTCGTATGTTGGATTTAGAAGACAGGCGACAATATCTGCCCCTACAGGAAAATTAAAGAGAAGTCTGGTGAAATGTGAAACAGCTTTATGAATATCAAGAGCACAGATGCGAAGCCACTACTAAACGAAAAAGGGAAAGCGATGGGTGGAAGGAATATATTGAAACGCCATACAAGGATAGTGAACTCGAAGACTACATTATAAAAAGAAAGGGGAAATAGATGAAGATGAGATGGGTGATATGACACTGCAAGAAAAACTTGACGGGGTGCTGAAAGACGTAGACCCGTGGAGTAGACTACATTCCCTCAGAATCATTGAGATCATTACGACAGCCAGTCATCGCAAAATTATTCCGTCTGATGTGCAACATACACGAGTCAGACATAATACCATTAGATTTCCAGAGAAAGGTACTACTTCCATTTCCAAAATGGTCATGTGGTGATAGATGTCATTACTACTGATCTATCAGTTTAATAAGTCATGGCTGCTAAATATGGACACGAATTAGTTACAGATGAATTGAAAAACTGATGAAGCTGACATCGGGGATGATCTGTTTGGATTACGGAGAAATGTAGGAAAGCGGAGGCATATACGAAGACCTTTTAATTTGTCTTAGAAGAGAGGTGAAGGAAAGGCAAACCTCCCTTTATACTGTATGCAGATACAGAGAAAGCTTTTGACAATGTTTACTGGAATACACCCATCGGTAATCCCACGATGGCAGAGACGTAATACGGGGAATGTACTATTATATGCATATTGTTTAGAAACTAACTGCAGTAGTAAGAGTTAAAGCGACATGAAAGGGAAGCAGCGATTGAGAGAGGAATGAGATAGGGTTACAGAGTATCCTCGACGTTATTCAATAGGTAAAGGAAACGAAGGAGAAATTTGGAGAATGGATTGAAATTCATGAAGAAGAAATGAAAACACGCGGTTGGCGGATGACATTTAGTTCTATCAGATACAGCGAAGGACTTGGAAAAGCAACTCAGTAGACTGGATAGCGTCTTGAAATGTAGTTATGAGATGAACATCAACAAAAACAAGGGCAGTGGAATGTAGCTGAATTCAATCAAACAGTACTCAAGGAATTAGATTGGGAAATGAAATACTAAACTTAGTAGACCAGTTTCGTTATTTGGGAACCAGAATAACTGATAAAGATCAAAGTGGAGAGGTTATCTAAACTATACAGACAACAGTAGGAAAAGCGTTTCCAAAGAAGCATCCGGACATAGGGGCGGCAGCGACACTGGGAATGAGGGGTGCGACTTTCTTCCCCCTCCACCTTGCCAGCGATAGGGAGGAGGCTTAGAAGATTGCGTCTAGAGGAAGATGGTTAGGGGTCAGGGAGCGTGGAAATCGTGGCAATCAGCTTGCGGAAATATTGCAGCACTTGAACGACGCCAACCGGGTAAATACCCGAGAACGTTTCAAAATCATCATGCGCTGAGGAAGCATAAAATCACAGTAAGCAGATTTTTCTATGAAAGAGATGTGTTTATAACCACACAACTCATGTATCTCTCATTGCCTGAATTATTTATTCTCGACCATTGGTCTGCTGCGTCAGTACACTGAGTAAGATTCTCAACCCTCCCTACACTTTTGAATCTAGTTTTAACACCCTGTACTGAATAAGAGCGTTTCCAGCAGCGAAGGTTTTTCATTGTTCATGCCTAGACGAACATAAGGTGACAAAAGTAATTGCTAATAAAAGAAGTAAAGTAATTCCGTATCAAGGAAAATTTGGAAGTTTTAAGACTTACTCTTTATAGCACACTTTAATTTAGTTGCTTTTCGAAGCATAGCCACAAATTGAGCTTAATCTGATTTATATCTTTCTCTTTGTCTCACCGGTTCGTAAAATATAAATAAGCGGAGCGGTGAGGGATTTTTGTAATGGATTTTCTTTGACAGCATGTTGATGGCGGTGATACTTTGTTAAATAGTGTAGAGGTTGAACGTGTTACACTAAACTGATATTCTAATTGCTACTGTCTTTCGAAGGTGATGGAGGTGTCTGCCGCTGTATGGAACATCCGCTGGTGAAGATTATCTACAAGATTCTCCATGGCGGCCCTGAGGTTTGTGAAGTTTTTCTCTATAGACAGTCTATTTGTATTAAATCTACTGCGTGAATTTTATAACCTATGAACAACAAAAGTTTGGATGGACGAAACCAACTGACTTCTCTCAGTCAGTGTAAAAGACGAGATATTTGAAGTTTCGCATTTGGTAACGATGAAGATCGACTATACTTATTGATTAACTGTGATTAGTATTACGAGACTGCGAAGGAAACAGCTTTCGTTTAATGAGCGAAAATATGACATTTTAATTAAATCAGTAGAGCATTTTTTAATTATTTTAAAATTTAAAGGATGAATTAAGAGTGCGGTAAATGGTGAGGAAGTCATCATTAAGCATCATATTTTTATTGATACTAATCTTTTTATGTGAGAAAAGTACCTATATAACACAACTTATTTACTATCGCCGCCATTACCATATCAACTTCATCCTCAACTTTTCAAGCGGAACATTACCTTGTTGCTTTTCCTCTGATGAAGTGACATTCTTTTTGGATAACTTACGTAGTACACATTATTTTAAGAGGTACAATGTATCTTTCTTATCTTTCTGTTTGTTAAAATACCTCCTGTTGCCATACAAGTAAGAATTTGCTCGACTGAGAATAGTTTCACATTGTGATACTATGGTTTATCTTAAAGTGACAGTTCTCTGACCTGTTCCACCCTAGCTTGTAATGCACTCTGTTTTCTTTATTTTGGTTTATTCTTTTTATCGGGGTCACAACATTAATTAGTACGTTAGTGGAAGAGACCGATAAGCAGGTGGGAGCTCTTCCTACGGCACGTCAAGACTTCCTGGCTGATACAACGGGTCGGCTTCAGCGTCTAAGCAAGCAGTGACCTGCTAGACTGCAGATTGCGATTGCTACCACTACACAACAGCTGAAACAGTAACACGTTGCTGCTGTCTTCTGCAGCTTCAGACAACGCTTGATATGTTCGTAAATGTGAACTACGTGAACTGGCTCAATATAGATGACGTTCAGTTATCTATATGTTCAATCTTAACTACAAACTTTATTATTAAAATCAATCCCTATGCGTTGAGCTATTACGCATTGTGCTGGCCTTACACATAAGGCATTTTGTTTCAACAATATTTCACGTTACATTACACAGAGAAGCTTATTGAAATTATTTTGTGTTCTGAGTATGTGTCTGAATTCAGTATGAATGTGCTGATAAGTTGGTGTGCGTAAAAGTGTTTCGATTCCTAACATTTGCTGCAACTGAGGTGAAGTCATTTAACTGTGTTGAGTAAACTGACTGCGTTGTCACTCAGTGCGATATCAACGCTCTATCTTTTAATAGGCACATAGCGTTGGAAATGGTTGAGACATTACTGTGGTCGACAGGGTGGGGGTAAGAAAGAACGATTAATCATGGGATTCTCCTCCATGACTTCCTCCAGTTTGGTATCTGACTCAGCCTTTGGCAAAGGGACAGCCGAGTCCGTTGGTGGTTGGTCACACATGTGCATAGCATTGCATGGCCCATCTGCAAGTGTGGGTGCTGGGAGTGGCCTAAGGGATGGTCAGTACTACAGAAAGATGGGCTTCTCCCTTCTCCACTCACCATGCAACCCCTTGGAGCAAGTATCCAATTTTGTGCACTGGAGACCCCAGTTAGCCCAGCTGGAGGCAGTGTCCGCGCTGGGTTCACTGCCTGAGGTTGTTCATGTGATGGAACAACTAAACGTCATAAAACTAACATGGAAAATAAAGCGTTTTCTTTGTTGACGTGTGAAGAAAATTTGGCCATACTATTATGTTATACCCTGTAATAACAGACCCCAGGACAACCCTTGCATAGTAACTTCCCAGTGAGATGGTATGTTAATAGTCTATATCCGAGTTATTTGTTGCGCGTGTAAACAGCATTTTTATTGGATCTGTTAAAACTTATAAAATTGTTCATTCCACACAAAATAACTAGTCCGTGTACGTGGCATAAAATTAGTGGCAAAACATTTTTATTGTCAATGGCTACCTAGCCCAAGATTTAATTGATTAATACCATAGCGATTTCTTCTAGAAATACACTCTTTTAATTTAAGCGATGTGACTATGGTCAGCATTTGCACACAAGTTACTCTTAAAATCGTAAATACATACTCATTTTAACCAATTTGCCATTACAGTGATTAAAATACTGATAGAAACAAATATATCATGAATCTTACGGTGATTCAGACTTAAGCAGCACTACACTGATTCCATATAATTAAAATTGCGGTGCCAACATGATACATCAGTGCAAAAAAAAAAAAAAAAAGTTGTTGCATGAAGTGCAATGTATGAGAGTAGATTTGGCCATTCTTTCTGATTACATACATCCACAGCCGTTCCTTCGCTTATATCCTGCGTTCTCACCCCTTTGCAAACTCATTCACTCAGGAACTAATATCTGCACTCCATTCATAACATTACACAATACAGATCAGTGAAATAACACCCGTAATTTTGCCGGCCGGAGTGGCCGAGCGGTTGTAGGCGCTACAGTCTGGAACCACGCGACCGCTACGGTCGCAGGTTCGAATCCTGCCTCGGGCATGGATGTGTGTGATGTCCTTAGGTTAGTTAGGTTTAATTAGTTCTAAGTTCTAGGAGACAGATGACCTCAGAATTAAAGTCCCATAGTGCTCAGAGCCATTTTTTTTTACACCCGTAATTTTAAGTATAACGTTTCCAAAATATAATATTACTGATCACAAATAACATTTGGCTACTGAAATAAATGATTGTTAACTTCTTAACTGAAAACAAATACAAAATTGTCCCATGAAATAACTATCTCATATTAAACACTAAACAACTAATACAGCACATTACTTTCAGATTATTCAGTGTTACTGCTCTGTACCCTCCATGTCTACAACATTATCTTTTACAATAAGGGCAACCGAATCTTCTTTCAATAATCATTTAACAGAGACTCTCTTTCAGTTCACTTAATCATTAAATTATGTTACATTTCCCTTAAATTAATCACATTCAGAAAATGCATCACTGATATTACATTCATGGTCTGCACTGGTATTACACAGCAATTAGCTCAGAATTTGCAGTTGTTCGCTTCAAAATTTAACTTCATCTCTTTTTTTAATTTGTTTTCTCTGAGTGCCACTGCTGTTGTTATTCTAACTCCATTCACTGGAAATTCTACCAATTTCTTACATGTTATTGTTCCTACAAATCAAGTTGACAAGCCGGATATGCCACTCCCACCATCAAGTTATTCATCATTAGCAATATCAGCATACTTAACTGAAACAAAGGAAGTATCTTTTTGTACCTTCGGTCTCTGTAAATCTGCCTCCTCTGGCGATCTCCATTTCACTGTACACTTCCTTACTAACTGAAAATACACTGAGGTGCTGAAAGTCATGGGATAGCATTACGCAATGTACAGATGACTGTAGTATTGTGTACACGTAGTATAAAAGGGACAGTGCATTGGCGGAGCTGTCATTTGTTCTCAAGTGATTTATGTGAAAGGATTTACGACGTGATTACGATCGCACAATATGAATTAACAGATTTTCAGTGCGGAATGGTATTTGGACCTCGACGCATGGGACATTCTATTTCAAATGGCTCTGAGCACTATGAGACTTAACATCTGAGGTCATCAGTCCTCTAGAACTTAGAACCACTTAAACCTAACTAACCTAAGGACATCACACACATTGATGCCCGGGGCAGGATTCGAAACTGTGACCGTAGCGGTCGTGTGGTTCCATACCAAAGAGCCTAGAACCGTTCGGTCACAGCGGCCGGCCCGGACTTTCTATTTCGGAAATCGATATGGAGCTCAGTATTCCAGGATCCATAGTGTCACAAGTGTGCCGAGACTATCAAATTTCAGGCCTTACCTCTCAGCGTGGACAAAACAGTGGCCGAAGAAATTCACTTAACGACCGAGAGCAGCGGCATTGCCGTAGTGTTGTCAGTGCTAACAGACAAGTAACTCTGTGTGAAATAACTGCGGATATCAATGTGGGACGTACGACAAACTTATCCACTAGGACAGTACGGCAAATTATTCTGTTAATGGGCTATGACAGCAGACGACCGACGCTAGTGCCGTTGTTAATAGCACATCGCCTGCAGCACTGAAAAACTGTGGGCTGCTCAGAAGAGTTCCGATTTCATTTAGTAAAAGCTGATAGTAGGGTTCGAGTGTGCCGCAGACTCCATGAAGATGTGGACCCAAGTTGTCAGCAATGCACTGTGCAAGCTGGTGGATGCTCCATAATGGTGTGGACCCTCTGGTTCAACTGAACCGATAATTGATTGGAAATGGTTGTGTTCACCTACTTCTAGACCATTTGCAGCCATTAATTGCCTTCATGATCCCAAGCAATAACGGAATTTTTATGGATGTCAGTGCGCCATGTCATCGCTCCACAGCTGTTCACTATTAGTTTCAATAACATTCTTGACTGTTCGAGCGAATGATTTACCGAGCCAGATCGTCCGACATGAGTCCCATCGAATGTTTACGGGACGTAATCGAGAGGTCAGTTCGTTTACAAAATCCTGCACCAGCAACACTTCCGCAGTTGTTGACGGCTATAGAGGCAACATGGCTCAATATTTCTTCAGGGACTTCCAACGCATTGCTGAGTCCATCTACTTCGAATTACTGCAATATGACGTGCAAAAGGAGATCCGGCACTATATCAGGAGGTACCCATGACTCTTGTCGCTTCAAAGTGTGCGGTTGCTATATACCACTAATTCATCATATTGTCTAAAAAATTTCCTGAAACGTCACGTTCACGTCCATACAAATACCTAAGGACTCTGACTCTTTCGCCATTTTGAATAGTATCCCATTCCTTGGTAACCAACATTTTTCTCATATTTGCAGCAGATATCCAGACATTCGCACCACATTTCTTCCCATCTTTCTCCATGTAATGGTCATTCGCTGCCGTACATTCATCACTATCCCTGGAAACATTCTCATCTGGACATCAATAACATCATTAACATTGTGAGAAAATATATGAAAAATAACTTCATCACTCTTTAGCAAGAACGACAAAACTTCATTCTGTTCCGTGAAATTACACATATTTTCATTATTATCAGTTAGTCCACAATTAACAATCAAAGAACTCCCATCTACTGAAACTTGAGTGTGATCACCTGCCAGTTCTCTCTGTTGCTTACTATGTGGTCTACCTGGTTTTGAATGCTTCAACAATGTCTTCTGATTAAAGTCGAATCAATGGCTCTGTCTCCAATATACTGCAAACACCAAGTGCCAATAAACCAATTTTAATCTCATTCAAATTCTTACCCTTGCCATTTTATTTGAATCAGCTTTGGGTTCCTGGTGATACATTGTAAATTAACTAAACAAACACTGTTTTTAGTCTTGTTTCACAATTTATTATTAATGTTATTGCATTACCTAGGTTTCGGGTTATAACCCAATTTTCAAGTTATGTACTTGAAAATGAGCTTATAACCCGAAACCTAGTTTGTGCATTAACATTGATAATAAATTGTGAAACAAGGCCAAAAACAGTGTTTATTTAGTTGTCTTACCCTTGCCATTATCATCTTTAAAGAATTATCATATTGCCTCCTATTACCGTTAGTAAAATCCCCTTCACTCCATTTATCCCTCTTCTTAAAGCTGTCCCTCAGCTAACCATTTCATAAATAGACCAAATCATAAAAATACCAGATTTTTTCACTTACTATTTTAACACTTGCATCGGTCATTATGTCCTCTACAATTATTCCTGGTCCCTTTTCTCTCCACAGTTGCGTCTCAGAATTTAAGCACTACAGCCCCATTCTAGAGCTCCAGCATTCACTATCCCGATTCACTAGACACGGAAAGTTCATATCTTTTGAACAACATTTGACATTTATGAAGTAATTGTGCCATGACATACAAATTTAATGTCTGAGCGAACTGACACTAAAAACTACATATCAAATTTTGTATGAGTTATCGTGATTTAGACCATTTGCACAAAGCACGAATCTTTGACCAGTTAAAATATATATTACTTTTACGCTGATACAACAAGCAGGAGTTCTTCTCTATGGGAAAAATCTCCCTCTTACCATTTATGACTCAGAAATTACGTGGTACTTCCGGCTTTCGCATAACTGACAACGCAATAATACACATTCTGAACTGTCTAATTTTGATGTTAACTTATATAAACGCGTAGACTTTTACACTCCTCCTTGTACCTTGGTCTTAATAGTAGTGCATGCTGCCGTGTGTAAAAATGTGTTAATTAAGGAACATCTGAAAAGCGATTTGTCAAATATGGTAATTAGTGACAGACTTCCACCAGATAAGCAAACACCTGAATGATGTAAGTGAATATATTTGCAAATAGCTCTCACCGAGATCTGTCTGTTAATACTTCACTGAGACTCACATCGATTTTATTAACAGAGTTAATTAAGTTCAGAAAGAATTATTTAATTTTAAAATATGGTAGTGAACTATGACTTTTGATTAACTGTATATCTAGAACCACTGGTCAAGTTTAAGTGCTCTGATAGTAAATAATTCCTTTTCAGTTTCGTCTTTAATTAGTTTTCTCCAAATTAATATCCTTATTGTTTCATGAAACATCACTAAATCAAAGACATTAATTACAACTAGCCAATTGCATTGTCTATCCGAGAGATATCATCTTGCTTAAACAGCTCTCATAGGTCACAATGGCCTAGGTTTCCCATCCCCTAGCTAGTGGTAGCCTATCTCTAGGGAACACGTAAGGCACCCTCTCCCCAAGACGTTTCCCTGTCGGCCCTTCGCTCGCTATCCGAACGTCGCTGACTCATCCCTAAATAAACAGACGTGGCCGCCTGCTGTCATTTGGCTGTCACGCTGCTCGTAGAAGTCGACACGTTGTCTGATAATGGTTTCACTTAGTTGCCTTACAAGTGAATCATCTTCAAACATTCGTAACTCAAAACTCCTTCAAATGGATTAATGTGGTGAAACCCCTGGTGAGTGTGTACCATCTCTGAGAACACGGAAAAATTAAACTGAGGCCGACTGATCGATAAGTTCACAGTTTTTTATCTGTTATGTACTTGCGTCCATCTATATTTACAGTTATTTTGATGTTATTATTTCGCTTGGCCCCTTAGAGACCACGTAGAACGGCTAGTTAGCTTTAGTCTCTTTGTTCTTCTTATTTTTGTCGAAAACTTCTTCACCCTGTCGCTGTGGTCCGTCGTCTTTCTAATAAGCATGAACTTTTCTTTACAGTTTTCTTTGTCCTAGTTGCTTGGACGTGAGCTTAATGAGAGTTGAGCTTTAGTCTGTGTGTCATCCTTGCAGTTGTCAGAGGACAATAGTGACCTGTTTCAGACCCTTTTGGTTACTTAGGTTTTCCGAGTCCCGTTCGTGACGTTGAAGATTTTGTCAGTTAATTGTGAGTCGCTCATTCGTAATAAATGCCCACAAAACTTCAGACGACTTTTCTATGCAATGAAGCTGTCGTCCAGCCAGAGAATATAATCTGTCTCATGTTTTGCACATCCAGATACCTTCTTCGACCTTGGGATCGAATATTTTCAACTGTATCTGTCTCTTCATTTTCTCGACGACACTGACATTCATGATAAATGATTAATTCTCAACTGTGTAACGTCCATGTGTGGGAACTATTGTTTGATAGCGGCGTAATTTGTCTTTATTGGGAAGGTATTTCTTGCTATAAATGCGAGAGAAGATTCTACTCCTATCACGCAGTTTTTTGCAAGAGTTTTATTGTTTACTGTGTCATTAACAGTTTTTCCGATAACGCCACCAAGTACCTGAAATGTTGAGCCTGAATGATACTGCCGTACCTAGCCACGAAGGATCCCAGGTCTGTCTGTCCTGTATCTTCTGATATTAGATTTTGTGGCCAGTTTTCACAGTGATCTAATGAAGCTTCTCTAGCGCTTCAGATGTAGTCTTCGTAATTACTGATAGGGCATCGGCAAAGACAAAACATTTTATACTGATTATTTTTTAATTTTGTTCCGATGTTTATTACAGGTACCCGTTCCGGCCATAATTTGGTCTTATCTAGTAACAGACTGAAAAGGAGTGGAGAAGCTTGCGCCTGATTTTTATGAAAAGATTTTAAGAATACACCGATTAATTTTACTTTAGAGGTTGTGTGGGTACAGTATGTAAGATTAAAGATGATTTATTTTACAAGTAGCCCACTAATGTCAGTTCTACCGCAAACTTGACTAGTGTTTCTTTTTTCAAAGTTCTTAGAGCTGAAAAACCGAATATGAGACTATTATGTGCTCGGGAATGATAAGTGTGAATCAGTCCCAGGTAAGCAAATATGGTCCTCCATAGAACGAGATACGGACACCTCGGAACCAACTCAGACTACGCTAGCAGTACTTGAGGGTGATAAGGTGGTCAAAGAATGCAGATAGATGCCAACACTTTCTGTGTTGCCTGCAGTGCATGCACCACGCCACGTCCACTATATTTAGCATCTATTTATTTTACCACATCTGCAACCAATTTCTTTAATATTCATATTTATTTTCCTGTTGACTTTTATGCAGAACAAATTTAACACGGGAAAAATTTAATGAGTATTTTCCATTCTGTTAAGGTACTGCATTCAGACGAAATCATTTATTTACACAAAAAACTGTGCGCTGAGTGTCGTACGGCCTTGGGTCCGCCAAGAGATGAAGCGCAAATAAGGACTCACAGAAGGAAGCTTCAAAAGGAAATAACAGAACGGCAAGAAAAGGTGTACAAAGGAGGTAAGTGGGACCGTAATGAAGTTGGGAAACAGAAAAGGTTCAATGGCACATTTCAGTTACATTTAGTAATAAATGGTTCAGGTTAGTAATGTTGAGTTGCAAATTTCTGACCAACTACTTTGCATTTGTTCTTTTGTGTCAGTATACAAAGTAATTGTTACAGTATTTGTCGTCCATACTGTTCTTTCACAAAACGTATTGGTGATTCCTGACATAGACTTTCACTCTGTAGCAGAGTGCAGTCTGTTACGAAATTTCCCACCAGATTAAAGCAGCGTGGCAGACCAGAGCGTAGTCTTGGACCATTTACTTTCACAGCTAATGCTCTTGCTGTAAGAGGCTTCCAGTATTGCTCATTTTTCGCAACAGGAAATTTTGTTCTATCAGTACCTGTCGTCTCCCGCACGAACTCGTTAGAGACACTGATGTAGGAAAAAACCATTAGCAGATTGACGTTGTAACTCAAGTCTTGAAAGATGATGGACAGCTACACCAATGCTTCTGAAAGACTGAGGTCTGGCTTTGGGCCTACGTCAACCTACAAATTGCCACGAAGTTTAGTACTAATATTCGGTCAGGTAACGGAGAATTCGTACCTGACTAGAAGTTAATTGATGTCCGAATTGTAATAAATTACAGCTTTATTTCAGACTCTTCATTATATAATGGGGCCGCAAAATATGCAGTGTACGTAATGCAATATTTGAGGGGTTGGGTTGTTTGGGGAAAGAGACCAAACAGCGAGGTCATCGGTCTCTTCGGATTAGGGAAGGACGGGGAAGGAAGTCGGCCGTGCCCTTTCAAAGGAACCATCCTGGCATTTGCCTGGAGCGATTTAGGGAATTCACGGGAAACCTAAATCAGGATGGTCGGACGTGGGATTGAACCGTCGTCTTCCCGAATGTGCAATATTTGATGCTTTGTAAAGTGTTATGTATATAAGTGGGGCTCTACACATTTCTGCTACTCATTTTCTGGCGCATCTGAAAACAAAAGAGGAAAGCGAACGTGTTGCTGCAGACGTACACATGACACTAGGCAGTGCTACTAGATTCCAAGTGACATGTATGAATGGATAAGCTGGATGTAGCAATATTGCGAGTATAATGCCGTTACGAAGCAGTGCTAGTGCGTGCGGATTCGGGCACCTTCGGAATCCAACAGTTCAAGATCTGCTGCATAATGCTCTAGCACAGCTTTTCCCATCCCGGACGCCAAACTCTTTGAATATAGCAGGCACGCATAATCAGAAAGAAGTATTAAAACGTGAAGGCCGCCACCGGATTTCAACTTGGGATAAAGAAAGCTAAGCCGAGAGAAGACTGGATTTTGTTACTACTCATGCAATCCCTCCCTAACTGAAACACAGGGACGCGATACACTTGCACATAAATTAAATCCGTGTGACTTTAGTCTCAACAGCCAGAGTGAACACTGATGGACAGCTCACACGGATCTGACGAACTTTAGGTTGAGTAAAGTTCCACATCGGGTCAACAGAAATTCGTTTTTAAAATTCACGTGGCCTCATACTCATATTAAGCGGAACACAGTAAGTTTTCTTATATCACATGAACAGTCTTTAACACAGATACTGCAACCAGGCGTATATAGATGCGAAATGTTTTCTGGATATCTCCGAGGCAATTTTCACTAAGTGGTACTACACGTTAGTGGTCTAGGCTGCTATTGTCAAAACGTCTTTTTCTCGTTGCCTGTGTCCTGGCTTTACAAAATTTCTCTCTCTCTCTCTCTCTCCAAATCGGTGTGCAGCTACAAAGTTTATACCACGTATCATTGACTCCTTTTTGGCGTGCTGCTGAGTACTGAAAACTCGATAACAGGCTACTTCTTTACACACTATTAAATGAGAAAATTTTCTTCTTTCGGAAACCACATATATTGTAACAGCTTTTTTACACACATCAAGCACTTCAAAGAGCTCTCTGTCTGCCTGACAAGTATATTTCAACAACATTCGCAACGGGTCGAGCTACAGTTCACAGCAACCCTACTCTTGAAGCTCTTTTGTTCCGTGGCTTTTTTACGCGCTTTCCCGACGTTACTGCCACGGTAGCCGCTGCAACTCCGAGGCGCTGCATGGAGCAAACAATAGGAGCATCAAGTGCGGCGATAAGCTAGTCACCCGCCAGCGTAGCCCTGTCCAGTAGCAACGCCATCCTCCTTATCACACAATCAACGCGCGCGTACAGAAAAACCGCATGCTGAACACTCGTGTCCCGCTTCCCCAACTACATTAAATAAATGTGCTTCAGTAGTGGACGATCATCATTCATCAGTCCTGAACACCCTTTTCAACACATAACTTTAACAAACTGATATGTAACACTACACATAGTAGTAAACGGGTCAGTCGTTGAAAAAGTAACAAGGAAACCTCCCCATCGCACGCCCCTCAGATTTAGTTATAAGTTGGCACAGTGGATAAGCCTTGAAAAACTGAACACAGATCAATCGAGAAAACAGGAAGAACTTGTGTGGAACTATGAAAAAAATAAGCAAAATATACAAACTGAGTAGTCCATGCGGAAGATAGGCAACATCAAGGACAATATGAGCTCAGGATCACCGTGATCCCGTGGTTAGCGTGAGCAGCTACGGAACGAGAGGTCCTTGGTTCAAGTCTTCCCTCGAGTGAAAAGTTTAATTTTTTGTTTTCAGACAATTATTATCTGTCCGTCCGTCCGTCCGATGCGAGGTAACTGCGCCGTAGTATCGGGCAAGGTAGAAGAATCTTTTTACCCATTCGCCATGTGTACAAGTTAGGTGGGTCGACAGCATATTCCTGTCATGAGACGCACATGCCGTCACCAGTGTCGTATAGAATATACCAGACGTGTTTTCCTGTGGAGGAATCGGCTGACCTATGACCTTGCGATCAAATGTTTTCGGTTCCATTGGAGAGGCTCGTCCTTTCGTCTACTAATCGCACGGTTTTGCGGTGCGGTCGCAAAACACAGACACTAAACTTTTTACAGTGAGCAGAGACGTCAATGAACGAACGGACAGATCATAACTTACAAAAAAAGTAAACTTTTCACTCGAGGGAAGACTTGAACCAACGACCTCTCGTTTCGCAGCTGCTCATGCTAACCACGGGACCACGGAGCTCCTGAGCTCACACTCTCCTTGTTTTTGCCTATCTTGCGCATGGACTACTCAGTTTGTATATTTTGCATATTTTTTTCATAGTTCGACACAACTTCTTCCTGTTTTCTCGATTGATCTGTGTTCAGTTTTTCAAGGCCTATCCACTGAGCGAACTTATAACCAAATCTGAGGAGGTGAGATGGGGAGGTTCCCTTGTAAGACACCCATACGAACGTCAACAGGGTAATTGAGTTTACTGTGTCACTGTCACTGTGACAACATTTACTCACTATGTAACGTGAGCGTAATTTTTCAAGTCAGCTGCGTGTCACAACTATAACTCTCACTGCACATACTGTATCTGTGCTTGCTGTGCAGAGTATTTGACACTGCTGTTGAGTAAAAACCTCTAATGTGTTTATCTAATGCATACATAAAGCCCAGTGGGCGTACAAAATACGTAAAGACACAAAATCAATTGAAGATGCGTAGCAAACAATAAAATAATCACGAATGTGGCTTCTGTTCTTTCGGACATGGAATTAAACACACAAAGGAATTAAAGACATTACCTGGAAGCGGGCACTGATTTATATCAATGGGGCATGTTGAAAATCTTTGCGGGACCACTTTTCGAAACGCCGTCTCCTGCTTACTTTGAGTGAACTTACTAGACAGGGACGCTGACCAGTACGATATAGCCGCGCGGGGTAGCCGCGCGGGTAGCCGAGCGGTCTGGGGCGCCTTTTCACGGTCCGTCGGGTTCACGCCGTCGGAGGTTCGAGTCCTCCCTCGGGCGAGGGTGTGTGTTTGTGTTGCCCATAGCGTAAATGGTTCAAATGGCTCTGAGCACTATGGGACTTAACATCTATGGTCATCAGTCCCCTAGAACTTAGAACTAGTTAAACCTAACTAACCTAAGGACAGCACACAACACCCAGTCATCACGAGGCAGAGAAAAACCCTGACCCCGCCGGGAATCGAACCCGGGAACCCGGGCGTGGGAAGCGAGAACGCTACCGCACGGCCACGAGCTGCGAACTCCCATAGCGTAAGTTAGTTTAAGTTAGATTGAGTAGTGTGTAGGCTTAAGGACGTATGACCGAAGTAGTTTGGTCCCACAAGACCCTACCAAAAATTTCCAAAAAATTTCCTAGTACGACATCTGGACGCACTGGACAGCACAACCGCACGGACTACGATAGCACGTCTCCATTCAGACCCAAATTCTCAAATTATACCACACACTATTGATGCAGTGTCCCTGCTCATTAGCGTTATTACTCGTGACTTCTCGTCAGCACTGGAGGAGATTTGGGGCTGACGAGAAGTAGACTTGTGGTGTGTGGTTGTTGTGACCACTGTAGCGGTATGGCGTAGTCGTCAGCTATCAGGCTGCTAAGCAGGATATCTAGATTTTATTCCCGATTAGGCCCAAATTTTCAAATTGTACCGTTAATATAAATCAATGTCCACTGGCAGCTAATGAATTTAATTTCTTCGTGTCTTGATAAAAATTCAGTAGTAAGAGACATCATCATCATCATCATCATCATCATTTAAGACTGATTATGCCTTTCAGCGTTCAGTCTGGAGCATAGCCCCCCTTATAAAATTCCTCCATGATCCCCTATTCAGTTACATTGGTGCCTCTTCTGATGTTAAACCTATTACTTCAAAATCATTCTTAACCGAATCCAGGTACCTTCTCCTTGGTCTGCCCCGACTCCTCCTACCCTCTACTGCTGAACCCATGAGTCTCTTGGGTAACCTTGCTTCTCCCATGCGTGTAACATGACCCCACCATCTAAGTCTGTTCGCCCTGACTGCTACATCTATAGAGTTCATTCCCAGTTTTTCTTTGATTTCCTCATTGTGGACACCCTCCTGCCATTGTTCCCATCTACTAGTACCTGCAATCATCCTAGCTACTTTCATATCCGTAACCTCAACCTTATTGATAAGGTAACCTGAATCCACCCAGCTTTCGCTCCCATACAACAAAGTTGGTCGAAAGATTGAACGGTGCACAGATAACTTAGTCTTGGTACTGACTTCCTTCTTGCAGAAGAGAGTAGATCGTAGCTGAGCGCTCACTGCATTAGCCTTGCTACACCTCGCTTCCAGTTCTTTCACTATGTTGCCATCCTGTGAGAATATGCATCCTAAGTACTTGCAACCGTCCACCTGTTCCAACTTTGTTCCTCCTATTTGGCACTCAATCCGTTTATATTTCTTTCCCACTGACATTACTTTCGTTTTGGAGATGCTAATCTTCATATCATAGTCCTTACATTTCTGATCTAGCTCTGAAATATTACTCTGCAAACTTTCAATCGAATCTGCCATCACAACTAAGTCACCCGCATATGCAAGACTGCTTATTTTGTGTACACATATCTTAATCTTAAGAGACAGATAATATTTATTCTTGTGCACGTGATAAACATTGCCGTAAAATCATAATGAAGGCGACTTACGGATCTTGTTATTTTATTTCCCATCTTGCCCTCCCCCCCCCCCCCGCTCCCCCCCACTCACCCATTCTTCAGTCCATTTAGTGGCGGAAGGAAAACAACATGCTATGCAAATGGCTCACTTTTGTTATACGAATATTCAACATGACATAACAAGGCCATTTAATAATGTAAGTATGACCAGTAATTCAAACATTTACAGTGGAAATTTCTGAGGTGGAGTAATAATCGACTTATCCTTGGTAAAACCTCGATGTTGAGTGGAGAGCAAACCCCTCTCACCATGGTTGACAGCCAGTAGGGTAATATGTACATATTATTTGGCTTTATCTGTTTTTCATATTTTACATTATTTTAGCACTTTTGTTCAAAATACACTGTACTTCTGCCTATCAACACAAGACAATACTCATTATCTGAACTGTGAATCTTCAAAGGGAGCGGAGGGTGGAAGTGGACGAGGAGGGCAATTCTTAAAGTGCATTGTTTCGTAAAAGACCGAGGAGTGAAGAAAACGAAGCGCAATTTCTTACAAAAGAAAGCTCAAAACTAGCGCAAATACGTATTTGTTAATGGTTCAAATGGCTCTGAGCACTATGGGACTTAACATCTTCGGTCATCAGTCCCCTAGAACTTAGATCTACTTAAACCTAACTAACCTAAGGACGTCACACACATCCATGCCCGAGGCAGGATTCGAACCTGCGACCGTAGTATTTGTTAATCACTAAACGTAAGCCTGCTGGACAAAATACATCACCACTTTTAAAAAAGCGCGCTGGTAGCTGTGGAGCGCTGTAGGTAGCGCAGTAATGTCTATTCCATTTTATATCGGACGAAAAGTGAGAAAATTGACCTCAGACTTCTTAAAATCGTTTATAACTTCTACGTGCGTCAATTACTGTTATAGAAAACTACTTTCACAAAGTTATCCCTTAAATATTTACTACTTTACCATTTATAATTCGGTAAAGTTTGCGTTATTTTCTGAATGAGACAGTTCGTCTGCCGTCTAACTCAAGAACGTTGTATCGGACTTCAGTGTCTAGCGATTCATTTTGAATCCGAATGTCTGTTGTTGAAGGAGGTATATGAAACTAACATTAAAATAATTAATACAACTTTTACAAAGATTGATTTTATGTATTAAGCATAAACACAGTTTTCATATACATTAAACTAACATGGGCCCGAATCTCTTTTTGTTACTCATTGCCTTCAGTTTTAAGTTTTATGGAGGCCCTTGTCTGAAAAGTGGAGGCAAATAATTAAATAAAAAATACTGAAGCCAACGCCGTACTTAGGATGTAATGGGCTGCTGTCTGTCACTCGACACGGGAAGGGTTGTGCCGTGTAATATCGCGGAACGCCGCCAGCAGGTTTTACCACTGATATCCACTGAAGATACCATTAACATTTTCAGTAATAATGTCTTTAAAGCAAATGCTGAACATTATGGCATAATTTTTATTCCATTTAAATTGTGATTTTCATAAAAAATATGAAGCATGATGAAAATTACATAAAACATAAGTTCTACATATACCGCATAGATATAACCTCAAAGTATACAATATTATCTTCATTCTAAACTTCATTTGACACTTTTAGTTTGAATAGTTTATGAGCTACTATTCTCAGAATCGCATGGTTTCATTAAATTACAGTATCTTTGAGCCTTAAAAAATCCCGGAAGCACTTGTTCATCAGAGCTGTGATTCTGAAAAAAACATATTAACGTAACGTCTGCTTAATATGACTGTCCATAAATAAGTGATCCCACAAAAATCCAAGGTTTCTTGCTGTCCGAAATGAAATGCAACAGCCTATACATGCCACACGGTTGTATGGAATAAGTGCAGTTACATCAGCAGACGTGGAGACATGGCAGAAAACCCCGAAAAGAGCTGTCGCGTTTGGTCGTGTCCACGACCACACTGTGAACAAAGTCAACGTGAAATGTCCGACGTGCCCACAAAGAATGGCGTTTGTCTCGCTGCCATGTTACACGGCGTAAGAGCAGTCGCAAAAATATGCTAATCGACATTGAAGGGAGACTTGTGTCACGCCTTGTCAAGTGACAATCGCTTTCAAACCCGACAAGAATTGTTGTTGTCACACAACACATGTCTATCTCCAGGCGACTATCGGCGAGAGAACCACATGCTATGGACATTTGGAATCGGGTACCTCGCCAAAGATCGTCGCTCACAGAGGACATACAAATCTATACAGCAAAACAATCTAGAAACTGCGTAATATCTCATTCGAGGCGCGTAGAGTGGTGGAGAGAGTCGCGATTTTGCTTCCTTTATTATGTTGGCGCGTGAGTTTGTAATACTTCTGTTTTGCATGATGATATCCTGGTCGCTATGAGTTTATTTATCGGTTGTCATTATTTTTGGAGTTCACTGTTGCTATTTGAGATCACATAGTGTTATTTTATCGTTAGGAGATAGTGAGTGGAGCTATGGACGCTAGAAAATAGAGTACAAAGTGGAAAAATCGGAACATCTCCGGTACATTTTTCTGTCTGAGATCACTAGAGAGATATTTTTCTGTCTGAATGCAGTAGAAAGGTAACAGCAGCGGAGGAAACCAGAAACATTTACGCTGTGTGTGGGGATAATACCAGTGGACAGAGCACGGCAAGAACACGGTTTTCTCGTTTTAAGGAGGATCTTTCTGACATTAGTGATTCTCCACGTTCAAGAAGACATTCAGGGCTTGACGAAGATCGTTTAAACACATTAATCCTCAATGATCCACGTCGCAGGCCTCGAGAACTAGTTGATGTGATGAGCTGTAACCATTCCACTATCATGCAACATATGCACGCTGTGGGGAAGGTTCAAAAATCGTGTGTGATTACCGAATACTCTAAGCAAAATCACAAAGCAGAGGGTGGCCAAATGTGCTTGCTTGTCATCGACTGCTTGTCATCGACTGACGATTCCTATCCTGCATCGTTACTGGTGAAGAGAAATTGTGTCTTTATGCTAACGTAAGTAAAAGAAAGGAATGGTTGTGCCCAAACACAGCAGTAACTCCCCATTCAAAGACCAGCTCGCATCCACAAAAGGTAATCTTATGCATCTGGTGTGATGTATTAACGAATTGCTTCCACGAGGTACAACAATGACTGCTGACATTAATTGTCAACGACTGAGACGTCTTGCAGACGCAATCTAAGAACAACGAGCAGGTAGATTGCATGAAGTGATGCTACTGCGCGATAAACTCGACCGCATTCTACTAGAATGACAAAAAACACTATACAGATGTTGGGATCAGAAATCATTCCCCACCCACCTTTATTCACCTGATCTTGATTTCTCAGATTTTCATCTATTCCGTTCAGTGTCGAACAAATTTCAAGAAACTTCCATCCAGGATGAAAATGTGCTCCGAACGTGGCTGGACGAGTTCTTCGGCTCAAAACCACGTGGTTTCTACAGTCACGGAATCTAAAAGTTACCCCAACGTTGCCTCACTGTCGTGTATGGTGAAGGAGAATGTATTATTTATGACTAAAAGTCTCTGTGTGTTTTTGGTGTTTATTAAACTTACGAAGAAACGCTACTAAGTTATGCACTAACTTCATAAAATGATGCAATATGCTGAGTTCCCTGTAGTGTGTATGTGGAGTAATTCAGGCTGCAGGTGGGTCTGTGATATTTTGGAGGTGTTTTCTGTAACATGCCTTGGGCCCACTTATTCATGTTTGCATGAACATGAACCAAGATGTTTATTTCAGCAGTCTACCTGAGCAAGTGCTGCCCTCTTTCCTACATACTTGTGATGAGTATTCTGTGAAAACTTGCTTCTTCCAAAAGGGCAACATTCATGTTGCAGGCATACGTTCCCGATTTGATTAACTGTCTGGTACCATTGCACACCACAGCTGGCTCTCTAAATCACCTGATTTAGACGCATAGAAAATGTTTGGGAGTATGCGTAACAGCAGGTGAAACGTAGCAATCCACTTAGCAACCTTACAAGATCTAATCGACGTTGACTGGCTTCACCTGGTCATGGTGTACCTGAAGAAGCTTGTGAACTTTCAGCGTCGATGAACTGAAGGCTAGAGTTGGTCGTACATGATATTGAGGTGATGTCCCGTGAGGAAGACTTAAGTTACAATCAAATGAATACCCCTAGCTGCATACAGGCGTTTATAGAAGTCAATGGGGACAGTTGAAAATGTGTGCCGGGAACAGGACTCGAACCTGGGATCTCCTGCTTACATGGCAGACGCTCTATCCATCTGAGCCACCGAGGACACAGAGGGTAGTGCGATTGCAGGGACTTATTTCTGGTACGCCTCCCGTGAGACTCACTTTCTCTACTTATTGTCCCGCACTATATTCATACTGCCCCCGCCCAGTATACTCATTACTTGAAGAAGATGGTCAAGTGGCCGGTGAGCCTTATATATATAAATATGCTATCTGTTCTTTCGGACACAAAAGTTTTGGCCTGTCTACTACTCAGAATGCACATAACAGACACTGAGTATTTGGAACGACATTTTAGCTTATTATTTTGCTCTCAGAAAAGCAAAGTTCAAATACATGTGAATTTTTTCTATATTCACATATTATTGGTTTCTGACTTGCTAGGTAACATGACAAACAACATTTCAAACTAATGGTATATTGCATCATCAACCTTTAGGAAACTGAAGCCATCTGGAATTCTCAGTTTTATAGTGAATAACTTTCTTTCCCTTTAATTAATTTCTATTCCCTTTCCTTACTTGCCGCCTGTAAGTCACTGTTACAAGGAATTTTCGTAAGTACTGCCGCGAAGTCCGTCTTTCGGTCGCTGTTTTCGCGTTTTCTCCCTAAACAAAGTAGCAAGAAGCTGTCGCCAAGCTGGTCACTGTGCCCGCATTGACGCCTTTACACAAAAACTGTATACCTTCTCACAACAAGACGAAAAATTCGAGAACTAAATTTCGATTATGGAGTAAATTTTGTTAAACAGACGTTAGTCATGTTTCCTCTCCATAATTAATACAGAAACTGACCACTTACATTACATAACTATAACTGAAATCCACAAAAATTATAATCACTCCAAGGAGCGGCGCAGAAAACAGTTAGACTTCATGGGGTGATTGGGCCCCAGTGGAGAATACTCAAAACTTTTCCCGTGCGATGACAGCACCTTATAGCCCCCCAGGACCCCACTAGCCACTTTGCCTGGCTCTCCGCTATACAGGATGGTCCACTGATCGTGACCAGGCCAAATATCTCATGAAATAAGCGTCAAACGAAAAAACTACAAAGAACGAAACTTGTCTAGCTTGAAGGGAGAAACCAGATGGCGCTATGGTTGCCCCGCTAGATGGCGCTGCCATAGGTCAAACGGATATCAGCTGCGCTTTTTTAAATAGGAACCCCCGTTCTTTATTACATATTCGTGTAGTACGTTAAGAAATATGAATGTGGAGCACGATAGCAAATATCCTTCAATTTTCCGCATAGAAAGAAATCCGGGGACTCAGATCCGATGAACGTGTGAGCCATGGTATGGTGCTTCAACGACCAATCCACCTGTCATGAAATATGCTATTCGATACCGCTTCAACCGCACGCGAGCTATGTGCCGAAGATCCATCATGTTAGAAGTACATCGCCATTCTGTCATGCAGTGAAACATCTTGTAGTAACATCGGTAGAACACTGCGTAAGGAAATCAGCACACATTGCACCATTTAGATTGCCATCGATAAAATGGGGGCCAATAATCCTTTCTGCCATAATGACGCACCATACATTAACCCACCGAGGTCGCTGATGTTTCACTTGTCGCAGCCATCGTGTATTTTCCGTTGCCAAATAGTGCATATTATGCCGGTTTACGTTACCACTGCTGGTGAATGGCGCTTCGTCGCTAAGTAGAACGCGTACAAAAAATGTGTCATCGTCCCGTAATTTCTCTTGTGTCCAGTGGCAGAACTGTACACGACGTTCAAAGTCGTCGCCATGCAATTCCTGGTGCATAGAAATACGGTACGGGTGCAATCGATGTTGATGTAGCATTCTCAACACCAAGGTTTTTGGGATTCCCGATTCCCGCGCAATTTGTCTGCTGCCGATGCGCGGATTAGCGGCGACAGCAGCTGAAACCCCTACTTGGGCATCATCATTTGTTGCAGGTCGTGGTTGACGTTTCACATGTGGCTGAACGCTTCCTGTTCCCTTAAATAATGGAACTATCCGGCGAACGGGCCGGACACTTGGATGATGTCGTCCAGGATACCGAGCAGCATACATAGCACACGCCCGTTGGGCAGATTGATCACAATAGCCATACATCAACACTATATGGACCTTTTCTGCAATTGGTGAACGGTCCATTTTAACACGGGTAATGTATCATGAAGCAAATACCATCCGCAGTGGTGGAATTTTACGTGATACCACGTACTTATACGTTTGTCACTATTATAGCGCCATCTATCACAAAGCGAAATAAGTGGTCCAACTAAAACATTCATATTTCTTTACGTACTACACGAATATGTAATAAAAATTGGGTTTCGTATTAAAAAAAAACGCAGTTGATATCCGTTTGATCTATGGCAGCGTCATGTAGCAGGCCAACCGTAGCGCCATATGGTTTCCCCCTTCAAGCTGGACGAGTTTTGTTCTTTGTAGTTTATTCGTTTGATGCTTATTTCGGCCCGGTCTCTATCAATGTACCAACCTATATACACAACTCTTGTTGTCACTAATATACAAAGAATCACCCGAAAACATTGGGCTGCGAGAGACAGAAAATGTATAGTTCTCGAACTCTGAATGTTCTGAGTGCACCTACCACTAACTCTTGTCCACAGGACACAATTCAACACTGAGTTTACTTTAATTTTATGTAAGCGTGAGGACTCAGCGTATTCATCCACTGGAAGCAGAAGTAGAGCTCCACCCAACTGAATTCCTTGCTTGTCCCATATTCATAACCGCTGGCCGGAGGTGCAGCGTCGCAACTCCGGAAGATGTGGCTCAAAGCTAATCTGCACTGACGCCGCTGGTGACGCTGCATTGGTGTGCATTATCTTTGCGGCGGTTCATCGATCGCATGAAGTTGTCTATTGACAAAGACACCTGATATTTGACACGAGGTCGAGAAGAGTGACTGTGATGTGTGTTAGAGGTTAGATATTGTGATTAGTTCACAGTTACGTGGTAGATGGGATACAATTCAGAATGTACGAGCATTTGCTGCCGTGTTGAGAGACGGATTATTGCGACTGGAGGGAGTGATCGTTGTGGAAATACTGGATGGTAGAGATTAGAAATGAGCTCTGAATACTTGTGTTAAATTCGGCATCTAGTCCCATGACGTCATCTGCATACTCACAGTCTCCTTATGATCAGAGACTCTTCTCGCGAATCTCCGCTGCCGTTTTAACCAAAACTCGTGACTTAAGTCCATGGTTGGGTACAAGTGAATTACACTAGTATCGACAGGAGAGCAAGTACAGAAGCATAACCGAGGACTCGCGGCATTTCCACAATGTACGCAATCGTTGGGGACAACGTTTTTTATATATCAGCACAATGAGTGATTGGTTATCGGTGAATATTGTTCTGATTATATATGCTTGTCGCTGCCCGCACCCCTCGCACGACTGTCAATCCACCACAACACTGAGGATTGGGACAGGTGGGAGTGAAGCACTTGTGCAGTCGTTCAAATGAGTTCGACTAACACAACTTGGGATCACCAGGATTCAGTCTGGTTCACTAAGAGAGTACCCAATTGGATTACTTCACACCGTCGACATTTATGTGGTCTCTCCTAACGACGAAATATTTTAAAAATGATTATTCACGATATGTCTCTCTAAATTGTTCCGTAGTAACCTCTCGTGTACTAGGTTTTCGTATGTAGGTGCTTTGTCCAATTGGTGCAGGCATATGCACTGTGCTTTACGTGAGTGTAGGTGTCCGTGGTGTTTTATATTTTTATGTGTGGGCCTAAGAATGTGGTTGACTTGTCTGTGTATGAAACAGACAAGATGAGCGTTGCGTTACATCATTTTGTGGCAGTATGTAAAAGAAAAAATGTGTTAAGGATACGAGTGTATGCCAATAAGTAGTAACCTTATGAATCTAGAGTAGCCTGTGTCAAACAATAAGAAAAGTAAACTTTGGTGTGCGTGTCACTTATGGGAAAAATTTATGAAAATAAACCCAATAATATGACAAAATATATCTATTAATGAAGTAGCATCTCAAAGATGACCCCTCCAGCACATTCCGAATAAGTACTGGTATATTTATAAAATACTTTAATTAATCCGAGATGGTTATATGTGGCACACAGTGAGGCAAAGACGTAGATTTTACGAGTAAAATTCGTCGTCTGTCAGTACTCGCAACTCAGTTATTATTAGTGATACGTTTTTCAGAGCGAAAACTCTATCGGCAGGGTTTGCAAGATTCATTTGAGGTTTCCCATCGTATCCTGGTGAAGCAGTAGCGACTGCATATTGCGAGAATCCCCTTCACTGGTGGTAAAAGTAATGCAAGTCTTTTAGTGCCACTTTTGGCTGGGAGGCATGGGCTACTGGCGTGTCGCTGATGATGAAATGATGATGATGATGATGGCAACCCATATCCAGTCCACAAGCGGAGAAAATTTCCAACCCGGCCGGGAATCGAGCCCGCGTGCACTGCATGAGAGGCAAACCCGTTACCACCCAGCTAAGGAGGCAGACACGTAAACAAAAGAACCTTGGAAACAATCATCAAATGTCATCAAAAATATTCGCCTAAAGTGGCTTCCCTCTATAGAAAATGGTGCACTGGAGAAACAAAATTTATGCCAAAGACTATTATTTTCTTAGTCTAATAGGAAATTGTTTAAATCAGGATAAAAATGGGTGCAAGTATTTTTTCAATGTTCTTTATTTTTCTGGCAATATCAGCTTCAACCTAACACATGAAGATAACATGAAATAAGGGATCCTTTAAACTAAAGTTTCTTGAAAATATTGTTTTCCTAGTTCTTCTCTCCTTTCGTATGTGGTAATTTCGGGGCACAGGCTTCTCTCAACAGAATAAGTTTATTTATTTATGACATCTAGCCACTACTCTATGAATACTTTTTGTAAGTTCCATTATTTCAATAATCTCTACTAATAAACCCGATAGGGTATGCAATCAGTATTTGTGTACATAATTTATCCGCTATTATTAGATAATACCTATGATGATGATCTTACTGTCGTATAAAGAAAGTCGCCTTTTCATTAGATACTTCAAAACTGATATTTAACTTCATGTATCTCTAACGGTAATGCACATACATAAATCGTGATCCCCGTTTTCTGGGGCGTTTTCTCGTTCTTTCTAAGTTACATTCTGGGGATATAAATCAGTGACATAATGAAATATAAGAATTTTAATGTTTTATTTTATTTTATTTCAGTTGCACAGCTTGAGGAGAGTGTAAAAGAGGAGAAACTCTTCCTAGAACGACTGTGTCAACATTTTGCTGAAAAACAGAAGATTGCTAGTGGACAAAAGAAAATGGCTATCCCTTGTCAACGAGTCATTTCAGCATGTATGGTATGTAATACTGTTTTAAGTTCATATGCTCTAACGAGGACACTCTCTCTCTCTTCTCTCTCTCTCTCTCTCACTCACTCACTCACTCACTCACTCTCTCTCTCACACACACAAAAACACACACACGGTCGCACACATGGTCGTGAACCAGCTCCAGAAGGTAATGCAATGGTGACCGAGTGGCGTATCATCCTCCGTAATATTCAGCACACCGCTCTCCCGGCCATTTTCAACTTACCAAACCTTGGAACCGCTATCTCTCATTAGAGTTGCTCCTCAGTTGACCTCACGGTGTTGAGTGCACCCCCCTGCTGCCCTCCAATCAAGGAAAAACCATGGTGATACTAGGAATTTAACCCAGGTACGTCGCATGAAATCAGGCGCACTGACTGCTCAGCTAAGCAGGCAGATGGCTCTCCGAAGAAGTAATATTTAAGTCTAGACCCCTGTCTCAAACCCATTTTGCCCTTTTCAGTTTAGTCAGACAGTAATCACAGTGTTTGCTTGTCCCCTTTCATTACTCCCTATCAAATGGTGTTTCAAATCGATGGAGTCTAATGTATTCCCACCAACTCCTTCTTGGAAAGGGAACGACTCCAAAGACTGTACTATGCGAAATCTGGGGTCACTGTTACAGTCATTGTTCCAAACCATCCCTTTCTTCCATTAGTAATATTCTCCTCGATATTTAATTGCATTCTGTCATATTATTGTATATTATTACCTTTATTGTTCTTTTTTCCAAAGTTGCCTTACTTTTCATATTGATTTGATTTGCTTTGTTTTGTTCCAATCTAGATTTTTCTGTTATGTCTTTTATTTTGTTTCTGTTTGGATTTATTTTCATTTCATGGCGCTCTCCTGGCAAAGAGAAACCTTCTGGAAACATGTACTACGATAGTGAAATTACCAATACTATCAACGGGTTACTTGTCTTACTAACATTTAACGTAACACTAATGCCTCACATTAGGCTCTTTTTTGAATATAATACTAATTATCTACAGGTATTACCTCAGTTTCTTATTTTTGTAAGGTAGGACGAGTCTGTAGAGACTGGGATAATTGGCTTTTTTAATTGTGTATGTCCATGGTAGTTTTATCATTTCCTCCCATTGTTCTAATAAGTTGACCAAACTCAATAAACAACGAATGAGAAATTACTAAATAGGGAAATTCCGGACCTCATCAGAAATTACTGCATGTTTCCCTCTAGTGATCAGCCTTTAAAAGCTAAGGCCAACTACATCGTCCATTTGCCTGTCTTCAGCATTTCTCGTGGACGACAGTTTTGATCTTCGTTATTTACGGTCCTTTCTCTCTCGTCCACGTATGCACGTCGTATCACATGGTCCGGGCACTAGGCTACATTCCGTACCGACTACATGTACACCTTTCTTGTCTACTAGCATTCACCGTCTCGTGTTTTCGCCAATGGCCATTCCATTTTGTATGTACCTGAATACTGGTTTTGATTTTCAACCACTGTGACTCATGAAGGTTAATAAGTCCAAATTTTATGAGGCCATAGGAATTATTCATAAAAAGTAGTATCTGGTAGTAAAATAACGTCAGGAAACTTTGACGTGGACATCAACACCATATTTTCCTGTTTAAACTCGACGTAGAGATTCTGACTTTATTTATACAGCCTTTGGAAAAACTCCTTGAAGCTGTCTCCCTCCTCTTGTCAAAATGACAGCCATGGGGAATTTTCAAGCGAAGTACATTCTACATAGGCGAAATCCTGTAAGTTCCGAGATATTTTCCTTCTAATGCGTGAGAGGAACAGAATTCTGTTTCCACGTATCCCCAAGCGAGAGCGCCTTCCTTCTCGTATCTAATGACGTAGCTAATCTTTCTGCTTTCCGATTTCAAGGCGGAAATAAGATATTGATATTGTCCTAGAAACACCAAAGTGTGAAGCTTCCACTAGCTCATCTTTCCCATTACGAACAATATTGCACAGACCATGGCGTATAGGACCGTAATGCGCACATTACGGGTAATGGTCAATCATTGTGTTAATCTTAACATTTGCTGTAATGTGAATACTGTACGTACATACCACTACACTGTAACAGTTACCTGCAGATCAGATAGTAAAAATTCTAAACAGTCTGCAATGAGAAGGGAAGGGAAATGAGCTCGTCACTTTAATGATTTCAAAGTTTGTACGAGTTGGAACTCTGAGAGGAATTTGGAGACACATTCACAGGACTGAAATGGTAACTACTATGATATGATCATACATATTGCAAAACAATACATAAGGAAACACTCAGTAACAACCGTCACAGTAACACTAGAAGCAAAATTCTGTTTGAAAGGATGTCACTTTGTACAGAAGGCACAATGTTTGATGTGATGGCTGCTATTTGCGAGAACAATCTTACGTGAAATACACAGAAACAAATGCAACCTCTGTATAACTTCGTGCTAGTATTAATAACTTACGTTAGATCCATTAGAAAATATTCCAAACAAATGTACTGTCTGTACTGTAAAATTTATGTAGCGCACAATTAGTATTAACTTTCAATGATTTCACCACAGCTTGAATTCACATAAGTTTATAATTCAAACAGTTACCGTTTTGTTGTCCCATAGTTGCTGTGGCTTCATTAGACACTTATGTCTGCTTTAACATAAACCTTATTTCAGCTCGATAATCGTTTATTACCTGAATTCACTGGATAATATACTTTGTTAATTTAACATTCATAAAAAAGTAGTATAATAAACTGTGGAGTAACGAAAACGAGATACTTTTTAAGTAATCATTAGGAATAAAAATCTATACGAGAAAGTAAAGTTGTAATAGATTATTGTTACAAAGAAAAACAGCTGACACAAATCATATACTGAAACTACTAATCTTGGAAGTGTAGTTCACCAGTACTGAAGCCGTCAGTAACCGCATCACGGGACTCCAGATAACTGATAACTTACGAGATCTTTTCTTTCTGATTCCATTGTACAAAATAATTATCACGCAACCAGTTTCTTCCCTGTTCCGACAGTTCTTCTGTATTGAATCGTAAATTAATTGGAACCGGCTGTGTATTTTCAGCCGATGGATCAATCCTACAATATTGGTTATCAATGTGTTATCATTGTGTTGTGTAAAAATCTCTCCACAATTTGAAAACAATATAGAATGAGCATTTGAAGGCAGCACTGTGTCCGTCCGCCACTGTTTGCGGCTGCATCGCAGTTCTCACTCAGCTCGACCAAATACAAATGATCTACGTAACGGTATGCTCACAATATGCTCCTCGTTCGTGGATTTCCGAACTTTCTCGCTTGTATGTGGCGTGAGAAGTTAGTCTTACAGTGTATCCTAGCAATTTTATAGTAAGACGTTCTCACACACGTAACTTCAAGCTTTTACAAATACAGTATTTACCTTTTATTATCTCTATACATTTTACTAGCCGCAGCTCGTGGTCTCGCGGTAGCGTTCTCGCTTTCCGAGCGTGAGGTACCGAATTCGATTCCGGGCGAGGTCAGGGATCTTCATTTGCCCCGAGATGAGTGGGTGTTGTTATATCGGTTTAATCATTATCATTCATCCCCATTACGGTCGAAGGAAGGCAACGGCAAACCAACCCCATTTGGACCTTGCCCAGTACGGCGGTGCAGGTGTCCCGCATCGCTCCCTTACACCCTGCCTTGAGACTTCATCTTCATTTCCATACATTCTACTTTTTACCTGCTGATAATTATTACCCACAGTTTAATAGTTTTCTAAGTGAATCATAGGTAAAATGAAGTTGTCATAGTACGCATTAACCATTTACACTTATCAGTAATTAGTTCCGCTAGTTATCAACAGGTGGGAACCAACTTCCATAGTGCTGTGTGCGCAATGGAATTTAGTTAATTACCAAGTGTAGTCTCTCCATGAAGCTGGCTGACATGCAGAAGAACGAAGTTAGTGCCGAGGGTTGTATGTGTATCGATTTTAGGCGCACGTATGGAGAAAAAGTTCGCGTCTTGCTGTGTCCAACTTTACTTGTCGCATTGTCAGACAGGTAACAGCCGGCCTCTATTTCCGAGAGGTTCTAGGCGCTTCAGTCCGGAACCGCACTGCTGCTACGGTCGCAGGTTCGAATCCTGCCTCGGGCATGGATGTGTGTGATGTCCTTAGGTTAGTTAGGTCTAAGTGGTACTAAGTTCTAGGGGACTGATAACCTCAGTAGTTAAGTCCCATAGTGCTCAGAGCCATTTGAACCATTTGAGCATATCTAAGGTGTATCTTCAGTACCTTCACTGTGTGAACTACAGCATAGCTGACTGCATTTTCTTCAACTGCAGTGTTTCTTTTGTCTTCATGTAGCAAACAATTGACAGTTGCAGCGGTGCAATACTAAGACTGTACAAGGCTCTAGTGGCAACAATGTATCCCACTTCACCACTAATCACTTCGTCATCGGCAGACAATATGTCCTAACATACCTTCCCTCCAAGGAACCCATGTACATGTTGTGTTTTGAATATAGTAGCACGTACCTCATCGATCGTCGTCCAGAGGGACCAAGCGTTATCCAGCAGCAAAATTTTCTTACTGACAGTACTGGTATTTTGCTTAAAATTACTGAAAATATTTCTTACTTTTACGAAGTTATCTCGTCCTTTCGAATTGTACCTTCTTCATTGTTTGGTAATTGAATATGTAAACTTCTACAATGTATGGAAATATTGCTTTGCTACTGTCCAGGCTACTGAGTGCAGTGTTTGCTGTTTGAGTGTTTTAATCTGACGCCGAAATGTTTAATATGCTGTATCATGTGCTAATACCGTAAAGTCTGTTTCTTTTGTGTAGTGATATTACTTCTAGCTATCGATACCTTATAAATGTTCTGTAAAAAAACCTACAATGTGGCCCCTGACGTATTGGTTGATCATGCGCTTATGGTGTAAGTGGAGGTTTATTGTGACTATTCCTTTAGTTACACGATAATAAATGGCTGCCGTAGGGCTGTGATGCCTTGTAGATTGACTAGACCTGTATCTACCGTCTTCATCAGCTGCTGATGCTCATGCTATCCATGTCATAGTTTTGGCAGTTCGTTTGTGACAGGCCTCTCTTGGCTGGTAGCTAAAGAACTTTACAGATGTATTCATTCATGTTGTCGTCTACATGAACTACAATGCCTCATAAATTTCACTGAACACGCCTTGCACTGTTTCTGACATACCGTTAGTGAGTCCAGCACTTCTTGGCCTTCTTAATTCACATCAACATTCATTCCTCCCAAGGGAAAACGCTTCTACATCGACACACACACACACACACACACACACACACACACACACACACACACACACAAATAAGAAATAATGCATGGTGGAGTATGATTATCATAGAAGTTTTGCACAGAGAAAGTATAAACTCCATTGTCATATTTTTAGCATACCAAGAGCTACATAAAATATCAACATGCACACTTTCAAGCACTCGTGGCGTTCTGTGGGCCACATTTTTTACCCGATATTCTAATGTCTGACACTTTAGAAATTAGTTTAGTCAGTCCATAACATTTTGTGTCTTCTTATGCAAATTTGCTAGTAGATGGATTAAGCAAAATCCACCCCTCAGGCCACACTGATGTCTACTGAATGAGCATTCCTGTCTTATTTTGGCAAGTTGACCATTCAGAATTTGAAGTCTACGATTAGTATGTGGTAGTGTGGTGTGCGTATAAAGTGGATATCTACAATGTAATGAACATTAGCAAGGCTGTCAGCCAACACAGAACAAACAGTGTAATCTCCTTTGTCCTACAAATCCATTTACAGTATCAGAAAGACAGATTTCCATCGACATAAATAAATGTCTGGGTTGTAAACATTGCAGCAGGTCTGCAGTCGCCATCTCCTTACAGTATTCAATTTGTTACTACTAACTCACACAACACACACTCACAAATGAAACTGGGAAACTGGTAGATGACTGAAAACAGAGAGGAGTCCAGAAGCAGCAAACCAACAACATACAATCATTTGAAGAGAAAACCACTAAAAGGCAGGTCCATGCATACATTTCAGGATGGTAGAGAGGGAATAGTTTCTACTATGGTTCATTGCTAGAGTGAACTAGTTTGTACTGTAATAGCCTATCTCTCAACTCCATCGCACCTAACCATTCTGGATGTACGTCCTTTTATCCACAATACTTCATTTTTCTCATAATCTCTTACCATGAAACACTCATATGAAGTATACTGACAAAAACTGGCCGTAAATGTTTAAGCAAAATTTGGCAACTGAATTTGTTGTTAACTGCATAAGTGAAAATGTTACTCCTGGAAGTACTAGTGAAGTGTCAAGGTAATACACATAGCAGCTGTTGTTACATGAACACATTTGTCACTTTCAGACATGTGCTGCCAGAAGAACAGCCTCGGGTACAGCAATAGGAAGTAAAAATCAACAGAGGAAGGGACACTGCAACAAGCCAGTAGATCCAGTAGGAGCATCAAAAACGACAGTTAGATGCCCAGGTAAGAGTGAGTGTGAGGAGTTACATTATATGGATTACGAGGACTGTTCCAAAAGAAACCGAACTTTTGAAATAGAACGTCAGCCGGCAGAAGGAGCGCGCAGGGGCTACTGAACGCACTCTTCGACAGGTTTAGATAACAAAGTGCCATTAGCAGCGTTCAGTACCCACCGATAGTAAACGAGCTACAACTACTGAGGTGAACACTTGCACAAGCGTGTGCGATGTGCGTGTGCGTGCGAAATTTTGCTACAAACTTTCGAAGGGACATTGCAGTTCTTTAGCCAAACACGGGAAGGATTGTAAGAGTCGCAATCACTGCTGCGAGTGGTTTAAGCGTTTTAAACATGGCAGAATGCCGCTCTGTGGCGATCCCAAGGCCGGACGACTTTCCACGTTAACAGAATATGACGATCCTGTCGACAGGTTTCGTGCTGTGATTCGCAGAAATCGTTGTTTAGCTGTTCGAGAAGTTTCTGACGGATCTTAGTGTGCATGAGGAATGCTGTGAGCAGGAAGGGGCCTGAATTGTGGGAAAACCAGACGTGGATATTGCATCATGACAGTGTGCCGGCACACGCATCATTCCTTGTCCTCAGTTATCAAGCGAAACATCACATTCCCGTTGTGCCACATTCACCGTATTATCCGGACTTAGCCCCAGCAGATTTTCCCGGTTTACCAAACGTAAATCCATGTACTAGGGACAGAAAGTTGGCTGAAACCTGACGTAAACAGTAATGAAATCCTGAACTCAGATTGTAATGTATTACCGCAGAGACAGGCTGGACAGTGAAGCGGGCTCAGACGTGGTAATTGGATGTCTCTATAGGCCTCCTGGCTCAGCAGCTGTTGTGGCTAAGCACCTGAAGGATAATTTGGAAAATATTTCGAGTAGATTTCCCCACCATGTTATAGTTCTGGGTGGAGATTTTAATTTGCCGGATATAGACTGGGAGACTTAAACGTTCATAATGGGTGGCAGGGACAAAGAATCCAGTGAATTTTTTTAAGTGCTTTATCTGAAAACTATGTTGAGCAGTTAAACAGAGAACCGACTCGTGGCGATAGCATATTAGACCTCCTGGTGACAAACGGACCCGAACTATTTGAAACAGTTAACGCAGAACAGGGAATCAGCGACCATAAAGCGGTTACTGCATGGATGATTTCAGATGTAAATAGAGATATTAAGAAAGGTAGGAAGATTTTTCTGTTTAGCAAAAGTGACAAAAAGCAGATTACAGAGTACCTGATGGCTCAACATAAAAGTTTTGTCTCAAGTACAGATAGTGTTGGGGATCAGTGGACAAAGTTCAAAACCATCGTACAAATGCGTTAGATGAGTATGTGCCAAGCAAGATCGTAAGAGATGGAAAAGAGCCACCGTGGTACAACAACCGAGTTAGAAAACTGCTGCGGAAGCAAAGGGAACTTCACAGCAAACATAAACATAGCCAAAGCCTTGCAGACAAACAAAAATTACGCGAAGCGAAATGTAGTGTGAGGAGGGCTATACGAGAGGCGTTCAATGATTTCGAAAGTAAAGTTCTATGTACTGACTTGGCAGAAAATCCTAAGAAATTTTGGTCTTACGTCAAAGCGGTAGGTGGATCAAAACAAAATGTCTAGACACTCTGTGACCAAATGGTACTGAAACAGAGGATGATAGACTAAAGGCCGAAATACTAAATGTCTTTTTCCAAAGCTGTTTCACAGAGGAAGACTGCACTGTAGTTCCTTCTCTAGATTGTCGCACAGATGACAAAATGGTAGATATCGAAATAGACGACAGAGGGATAGAGAAACAATTAAAATCGCTCAAAAGAGGAAAGGCCACTGGACCTGATGGGATACCAGTTCGATTTTACATAGAGTACTCGAAGGAACTTGCCCCCCCCCCCCCCCCTTCTTGCAGCGGTGTACCGTAGGTCTCTAGAAGAGCGTAGCGTTCCAAAGGGTTGGAAAAGGGCTCAGGTCATCCCAGTTTTCAAGAAGGGACGTCGAACAGATGTGCAGAACTACAGACCCATATCTCTAACGTGGATCAGTTGTAGAATTTTGGGACACGTATTATGTTCGAGTATAATGACTTTTCTGGAGACTAGAAATCTACTCTGTAGGAATCAGCACTGGTTTCGAAAACGACGGTCGTGTGAAACCCAGCTCCCGCTATTCGTCCACGAGACTCAGGGCCATAGACACAGGTTCCCAGGTAGATGCCGTGTTTCTAGACTTCCGCAAGGCGTTCGATACAGTTCCCCACAGCCGTTTAATGAACAAAGTAAGAGCATATGGACTACCAGACCAATTGTGTGATTGGATTGAAGAGTTCCTAGGTAACAGAACGCAGCATGTTATTCTCAATGGAAAGAGGTCTTCCAGAGTAAGAGTGATTTCAGGTGTGCCGCAGGGGAGTGTCGTAGGACCGTTGCTATTCACAATATACATAAATGACCTTGTGGATGACATCGGAAGTTCACTGAGGCTTTTTGCGGATGATGCTGTGGTGTATCGAGAGGTTGTAACAATGGAAAATTGTACTGAAATGCAGGAGGAACTGCAGCGAATTGACGCATGGTGCAGGGAATGGCAATTGAATCTCAATGTAGACAACTGTAATGTGCTGCGAATACATAGAAAGATAGATCCCTTATCATTTAGCATAAAAATAGCAGGTCAGCAACTGGAAGCAGTTAATTCCATAAATTATCTGGGAGTACGCATTAGGAGTGATTTAAAATGGAATGATCATATAAGGTTAATCGTTGGTAAAGCAGATGCCAGACTGAGATTCATTGGAAGAATCCTAAGGAAATGCAATCTGAAAACAAAGGAAGTAGGTTACAGTACGCTTGTTCGCCCACTGCTTGAATACTGCTCAGCAGTGTGGGATCCGTACCAGATAGGGTTGATAGAAGAGATAGAGAAGATCCAACGGAGAGCAGCGCGCTTCGTTACAGGACCATTTAGTAATCGAGAAAGCGTTACGGAGATGATAGATAAACTCCAGTGGAAAACTTTGTAGGAGAGACGCTCAGTAGCTCGGTACGGGCTTTTGTTAAAGTTTCGAGAACATACCTTCACCGAAGAGTCAAGCAGTATATTGTTCCCTCCTACGTATATCTCACAAAGAGACCACGAGGATAAAATCAGAGAGATTAGAGCCCACACAGAAGCATACCGACAATCCTTCTTTCCACGAACAATACGAGACTGGAATAGAAGGGAGAACCGATAGAGGTACTCAAGGTACCCTGCGCCACACACCGTCATGTGGCTTGCGAAGTATGGATGTAGATGTAGTTGTAAATGTAGATGAAAGTACTTGTTTCCAAACAATAGAGGAGATTCAGAACAATGTGACAAGAGTCATGAGAGCCATTCCAGAAAAAGCTTTCTGAACGAAGAAATGATGGGGACGGTTTATCGCCAGCAGAGGGGACTATTTTGAGGGGGACAGTGCATAAAATGCTGTGCAGAGATGTTATAGCAGAAGTTCGGTTTTGTTTGGAACCCACCTCGTGTTCCATTCATATGACACAACATTTAGAGTGTAACATATTGATGTAAATAATTTATTAGTCTTAGTTTTAGTGAAACTGATTCATAGCAGATGTCATATAATCCATTCTTTATGCAGGTAGGATATGTTGACTGCTGCTTAAATAGTATTAAGAGAAAAAAAAATCCAATGGCCAATTGGACTATTCATAGATAGCGCAACAAAGCTCTATTGTACCCTAAGCCCGAGACAAAATGAGTCAGATTTTTTAACTCTTTACTTTCTGCAAGGAATGTGTTCTCAAAAAGTTATAGCTAAGTGCCATTATTGCATTGCTTTACATAATGAAAGTAACCTGTTGATAGCAGATATAATATTCTTATCACCTGAAATTAATCCACTAAATATTCTTATAATAAGCTGTCATTAAAGAAGGCTAAATTTTATTGTTGTGAATAAGGTTACATTTTAATGTTGTGAATTCAAAAAGATAATTTGACTCATTTATGAGATTTCGTAATAGTAATAGATACAGACAGCTTTGTCCACCTACCTAATGAAGTGGCTGTCTGTAGGTAAAGCGTAGGTATACTCCGGAAAACACAACAAAAAAAAGGAATTTTCAAAGCTTTCATCATAATTATCTAATGTAAGTGCTAATGTTACATTTTGTGTTTTTGATTATGTCTGCATTTGTTACCTAATACTAATCAGTCTATCTGAAAAATAATAGCTCTTTTATATGAAAGCAAAGAAATTCATTGGTGGTGTATTAAAATAAAGCTAATTGGTGAAACATTAACTGATCAGATTTTTATGAGTCTTAAGAGGGTGAAACGAGAAATAGAAAGCTATCAAATGTCAAAAAATAATGGCTAACCAAAGAGTTAGTTAGGGGATGCATACGTAATGTTTGTGTGGAAAATTAATTTACATTTCATTTTTGTGAAATAAAAAATATTGCCATTTAAGAACCACAACCTTAGTGATATTTCAGTCAACAAAATTCTTCTGAATTTGAGGCCGCATTGTCAGAGAAATGAAGAGCGAAGCAAGGAACACCGTCCTGCTACCATATGTACAAGTGGTTACTGAACGTCTGGGCAAAATTCTCCGTCGGGCAGGTATTAAGCCGATTTTCCGTAGCAAGAACAAAATAAAAGACGTTCTGGGCTCGACAAAAGATACAATTGACAAGTTTCATGCCGCTGGGGTTTATGAAATCGGGTGCGAATGTGGACGGTGTATGTAGGTGAGACTGGGCGTCCAATAAGCACAAGGTTATCAGAACACGAAAGCTATATACGTCTCAAATAACACGACAAATCAGCTTTGGCAGAAAACCAGGGACAGTGAAGGATGAAGATCGAATTTAGACAGGCCCGCATACTGGCGAAACAGCCATTTAGTTTCAGGAGGAAGATTAGCGAGGCTATAGAAATAACCAGGCTACCCAACAACATGAATAGACAAGACGGGTACCGACTTCCAGCGCCTCAGCTGCCTACCGTAACAGCGGAATGACAGCTCTCGCAAAGCTACAAGGGCGCTGTAGGCCACAGCGGCGGAGGGTACACAGAGTTGTGACGCGCCCTCGTCGCTACTAGGCAGTTAGTAAACAACGCTACGCTGCAGTCGCCGCTCAGTTTCCTATTCGCTGATTTCCGCCAGTGGCAAGCAATAAAGAACACTCCATTGGAAGACGCCTATTTCCGCAAATGACAACACGCAATGCAACGACCAATAAAAGAATACCTAACACCCTTCCTCCTCATCCTCATATCCAGTGACATCATTCCTCCATAGTATATAAGCAAACAAATTAGTGCTAATTCAGCAGTAACAATACACCCTGAGGAAGGCGTCCTGCAGTAGTCGGAATTTTATAGCTGACAATGCGGCCTCAAACCCAAAAGAATTTTATTGACTGTGACAACGTCCGCAGAAGCCTACATTTACATTTAATGATGAAATCACTTCCTCCCATAAAATACCATAGGAGTCCACTGTTATCAATTGTGTTCTTAACCGGCAGAACGACCTTGATTTATTTTAAAATTATCTCACAAAAGACTGTTACAAACCTACTTTCACACATGACAAACAAGGACATATGGCAACAGAATTTACTGAAACTTATTCAAAGGCGTTCACAACTATAAGTAATGGGTAATACGGCAATTCCAACTCCTTGCTTTCTTCTATAATCACTTTCACAGTTCTCAGAGTATCACTTTCAATAAGAGCCAGTTTATCCATTTGCTTGAGTAAAATTCTATGTTTTCTTTATAATGGATGATAATTTTGTGAAGGCTAATGGAGCAATACCTTTTTTAAGTTTTCAGGCTTCTTTCACGTGATGTAAAAGCAAGTAGAGCATTATTCCAGTTTTTGGGAATTACCGTGGTTTGTTGACATTCCGAAAATGGCTTTGCAACTTCATCTGCTTGCATTTCTTCCAGGTTTAAACATATACAGGGTGGTCCATTGATAGTGACCGGGCCAAATATCTCACGCAATAACCGTCAAATGAAAAAAACTACAAATAATGAAACTTGTCTAGCTTGAAGGGGAAGCCAGACGGCGCTATGTTTGGCCCGCTAGATGGCACTGCCATAGGTCAAACGGATATCAACTGCGTTTTTTTAAATAGGAACCCCCTTTTTTAATTACATATTCGTGTAGTACGTAAAGAAATATGAATATTGTAGTTGGACCACTTTTTTTGCTCTGTGATAGATGGCGCTGTAATAGTCACAAACGTATAAGTACGTGGTATCACGTAACATTCCACCAGTTCGGACGGTATTTGCTTCAAAATGCCCAACGGGCGTGTGCTAAGTATGCTGTCGGTATCCTGGAGGACATCATCCAAGAGTCCGGACCGTTCGCCGGGTAGTTACGTTATTTAAGGAAACAGGAAGTGTTCAGCCACATGTGAAACGTCAGCCACGACCTGTAACAAATGATGATGCCAAAGTAGGCGTTTTAGCTGCTGTCGCGGCTGATCCGCACATCAGTAGCAGACAAATTGCGCGAGAATTGGGAATCTCAAGAACCTCGGTGTTGAGGATGCTGCATCAACATCGATTGCACCCGTATCGTATTTCTATGCACCAGGAATTGCATGGCGACGACTTTGAACGTCGTGTACAGTTCTGCCACTGGGCACAAGAGAAATTTCGGGGCGATGACAGATTTTTTGCACGCGTTCTATTTAGCGACGAAGCGTCATTCACCAACAGCGGTAACGTAAACCGACATAATATCGTGTATAACTTCCCGGATCCTCCCGAAACCATCTGAAGATGAACCTGAAAAGGTTCGATAACCGGTTCATGTAATAAAGCATTATTATTCAAAAAAAGTGACTGGTTGCAGTTGTGTATAACTTATTTACATTTAATATACAGCCACGGTTCTAAAATATCCGTAATGGATAAGCATAATAATATGCACTATTGGGCAACGGAAAATCCACGATGGCTGCGACAAGTGGAACATCAGCGACCTTGGCGGGTTAATGTATGGTGCGGCATTATGGGAGGAAGGATAATTGGCCCCCATTTTATCGATGGCAATCTAAATCGTGTAATGTATGCTGATCTCCTACGTAATGTTCTACCGATGTTACTACAAGATGTTTCATGGCATCACAGAACGGCGATGTACTTCCGACATGATGGATGTCCGGCACACAGCTCGCGTGCGGTTGAAGCGGTATTGAATAGCACATTTCATGACAGGTGGATTGGTCGTCGAAGCATCATAACATGGCCCGCACATTCACCGGATCTGACGTCCCCGGATTTCTTTCTGTGGGGAAAGATGAAGAATATTTGCTATCGTGATCCACCGACAACGCCTGACAACATGCGTCAGGGCATTGTCATCGCATGTGCGAACATTACGGAAGGCGAACTACTCGCTGTTGAGAGGAATGTCGTTACACGTATTGCCAAATGCATTGAGGTTGACGGACATCATTTTGAGCATTTCTTGCATTAATGTGGTATTTACAGGTAATCACGCTGTAACAGCATGCGTTCTCAGAAATGATAAGTTCACAAACGTACATGCATCACATTGGAACAACCGAAATAAAATGTTCAAACGTACCTACGTTCTGTACTTTAATTTAAAAAATCTACCTGTTAGCAACTGTTCGTCTAAAATTGTGAGCCATATATTTGTGACTATTACAGCGCCATCTATCGCAAAGCGTAAAAAGTGGTCCAACTAAATCATTCATATTTCTTTACTTACTACACGAATATGTATTAAAAAATGGGGGTTCCTATTTAAAAAAAAAACGCAGTTGATACCCATTTGACCTATTGCAGTGCCATCTAGCGGGCCAACCATAGCGCCATCTGGCCTCCCCCTTCAAGTTAGACAAGTTTCATTCTTTGTAGTTTTTTCGTTTGACCCTTATTTCGCGAGATATTTGGCCTGGTCACGATAAATGGACCACCCTGTATATTAAAGCACAGGCACTTCCTGTAGCCTTTCTTTGTCATACCTGTCTACCTCCTCTGGCATTACTTATAACATGTCATTATTTTTGTTAGCAACCATTTCTCCCATTAACGTATTGTATACCATTCATTCACTCTGTTATTTGTCACGAAATCCGATACAATGTAATTACTATCAAGTTAACGTTATTTTTTAGTGTGTTTATATCCTTATTGTCTGTTTATTCCTTTTTTCCATTTTTAATGTATGTTCTCACAACTTCATGACTGGACTTATAAATCATTGTATTTAATTCTGTTAATTATTTCATATTCTTATTACAATTTTCTCACATTTCTTTCTTTCTTATTTGTTGTCTTTCAATAATTCAATAAATGTTTTGTCTTGTCTGTTATCTCCATCTTACCAACCTCAAGTTTTACTAATTGCTTAAGTGCATTTGTCAATGAAGTGTTTGTTTATGTCTGATTAACCATTATTTTCTGTAAATGCTTAATTTGTCCCCAATATTCTGTATCATTAAATACGTTCTCATTACTATGTCTCATAAACAATGAGGCCATTTTTGACAGAACTGCCATAAAACCTTAAAAGGTTCATATTTGTGATATTCCCTTCCCTCTTGAAGAAAATTAATAACTGATTCATTTTAAAATTGTATATTTGACACAGCCACAAACAGTTTATATTATTGTACATTAAATAGTTCATGTATGTGAAATACTTAGACTTATTTTTAACAATTAAATTTTTATCTGCTATTTTTCCAGTATCTATTCATGAAGTACACAGTGTCTTGATTTTAAAAATTAGTCAATAAATTCGATTCTGTATATTGAAATTCTAATTGGAAAAGCTGTTATAATGGAAATTCACACTCAAAGTAGGAGGTTCCTCCTTGTAATTGTGAATCACAGCTAATGAATTTATGAAAGATTGAAATATTATTCTTAGATTTGTTAATCGAATATGACCATGTCTGTAACTGTAAATCCATTCATTCTTTGTGGAACTGAACAAAGTCTTCTGGTATCACTCTTTGCAGGTTGAACCTAAGAAAATGAGGAACATCCACACTTCATCATCACCTATTGCTCTGGTCTCCGACGAAATATTAAAAATTGTATTGTGCTTGTGATTGTTTGTGAGAACCAAAAGTTCTGTGTTTGTCCTTGGGTTTCAAAGTGTGATACATTCTGAGTAAATAATTTGCTATAAAATTTCATATTTTGTCAATTTATAGTGTTTATATCTTACAGGATTTTTTGTTGAATTGATAATATGAGACAGAACAGAAGATTTATATAGTTTTAATGACTGTGACAGAGTGTTCTCCAATTATAGCACATGTATGATCTGATTGTCCAACATAGCTAGAATATTTGTAGGCTTTTGAGTGTGAATTGAGACAATGAACTCACATCTCACTGTTTTTACTCCATCATTGAAATGGAAGCATTAAGTGGGATAGGATTAGAATTTGTAAAATATTTGTTTGCAGGACTGTTTAAGTGCACTTGTCTTACCTTTATGTTACTATTTAAAGGAAAATATCTTTATAATGTAATAATAATGTTTAGATCTATTTGTTGTATTTGTAGTTGTTCAGATCCGTTCCCTTATATACAGAACTTAGCAACATAAGATTTTTAGGTTTCCAAATTCTTTTAATTTTTCAGAAAGATTTTCTAGCCGTATAGGTATCTCGTAGATGTGGTTAGTATAAGTAATTTAGGATTTTCTACATGAGAAATTTAGGTGCTTGCCATGAAATTGCAGTGATCGGGTCAACTAGGATACTTCATTAGATGGATACAGAACATGGGATTGAGATGTATGGAATGTGAGAAGTGACCTGAGCATCGTTTTTGTGCTCACTGCTTGCCATAAGAAGCGGGTACAAATTTGTTCGATTCTAAAAATGAAGACTGTTTGTAGAAAGGCTAACTGTGGCCATAACCAGACAGAGAATGGTTAAATAATTGCTATTGATTCTGTAACAAAGAATTATCTCATTTCTTGGTTTTGTAAGCATGTAGAAAGAATGGCATTAATCGTATCAACAACAGAAGATGGAACCAATAGGTAGTAAATGCCAAGTATATCCATGGTCATTCAAAAATGCAAATTGCCCCAACTCACTCATGTCACTTAAACTTATATTATTCTAAAACTTGTTGAAGTTTCAAAAGAGTTCATTATTCCTGTTATGGAATCTATTTCTCAGTTTATCGTACATAAATCTTGGTTTGAACATCATGACTACCATAGCTGTGATTATATGATAAATGCTTATAGTAAAAGGCGGTCACATTCAGAAACTTATAATGAAGTTATTAATACTAGATCTTACTTGTTACCAACATATTTCAAAATTCATAGCTGCCGTTTTACATCACACTATCAGTGCTTCATTATCAAACAGACAACTTCACACTACCTTGTCTGGATTGCATAAAAGTCCTTACCACATATTTTATTTTTTGTCTTACATTTTGTTTCCTATGTTGATGGAAGGTACTGAAAATTGCACTGAAACAGCAGTGCTGCCTCAAACAAAAGTTTCAATGGTTATTTTAATCCATCAGTTTGGCCCAACATGAGTTATATGATCTTCGTCTGTGCTGCAGTGAGATTCACTGTACAGAGCTGCATTGTCATACATTTCGTTACATTGAACTGCTGATGGTATTTTTGTAGCTATTTCACTGTTGATTCATTTCGACAAAAGTGAAATACACTTCACAAAAAATTTAAATCATTAATTACTGCAGATAAATTTGTTTGTAGTAGAGTCCAGAATTATCTACTCTAAATAAGATAGTTATGGAACATTGTAACATCTTCATAATTGTGGATGAAAACGTAAGTATGTGGTAAAGAGAAAGCAAACTCTCATGCAATTGTTCCAAAACAAGTTTTTAAATTGATATAGGGATAAATTTTTGGAATTTTTGGTTTTGCAAATTCCATAGTACTTATGTTACAAATATGTAAAATTTAATTGACAAGTGCTGTAATGCAAACATACGATTTAATATATTCAAGAATGTACATTTTTTGTCCTAGTCCATCAGTAGATCAAAAAAGCTTATATTATTCAAAAATACTCATGTTATTTTCGATGAAAATATGTCTTACATGTCTTTAAACTCTATGTTCATTTCTTATAACTTCTCATATTACATCACAGGTAAAAAGACTAAAGATACTGAGAAAGAGGTTAATTATGCACTAATTTGGCTAATTACACAATAATTTTAATCAACTTCAAGTTGCTATTGTAATGATGTTGAAAAACTTTGATAAAAGGAAGAGAGATTTACATTTATGAAGCTTTTACATAAATATTTTATATGTATTAGGTTATGAATTTTCCTCTTCAAGTCAAAAAAAAGTTTTCAGTGTCCAAAAGCATGTAATACGTATTATTTGTGGAGTAAATTCACGGATGTCCTGTAGAAACCTCTTCAAAGAACTGGGTATGCTAACTACTGTCTCTCAGTATATTTACTCCTTAATGAAATTTGTCCTAAATAATATATCTATTTTTCCAACAAACAGCTCAGTTCATACATACAATGCCTGGAACAAAAATGATTTGCACAAGGACTTTAAAACACTTACTTTAGTTCAAAAATGGGTCCACTATTCAGGAACACTCATCTTCAATAATTTGCCAGTAAACATAAAAAATTTAGTTACAAATAAGGATCAGTTTAAAAGAAGCCTGAAAGACTTCCTAGTGGTCAACTCCCTCTACTCCATGGACGATTTTTTTAATAGAAACAAATGATGTATTGTATATACTCATACTATCAGTATTGTTATTTCAGCTTTAAAAAAAGTGACATGTTCCACATCCACGAGGATCTCCTCAGTACAGATCTATGTAACGAAAAACTAATCTAATCTAATCCAATCCAATCTAATCTAAGTTTACTGTACCGTGGACCTAGAAACGACAGAGAGGTTTCGTCCTGCCGTAGCCACAATGGTTCAGAACCTCACAACAGGCTACAGCAGTCGACCACCCCGCTGCTGCCCCACACCGAACCCAGGGTTATTGTGCTGTTCGGCCCCCAGTGGACCCCCCTGGGAACGTCTCATACCAAATGAGTGTAACCCCAAACGTTTGTATGGTAGAGTAATTATGGTGTACACTTACGTGGAGACAGTGTTTGAGCAGCAGTCGCCAACATAGTGAAACTGAGGTAGAATAAGGGGAACCACCCCGCATTCGCCGAGGCAGATGGAAAACCACCTTAAGGGGGCTAGGACGTCAAATGGGCCGACTTGGTGCAGGAGAGGCACCACAGGACATTTTAATTTCCGCTGTCTACACTTTTACGAATAAATTCATAAAACTTTGTCCGCTTGACCAGGAAGGATTCAGGATTCTCACTCATAGGAGTGGGAGTTCAAAAACATAATAAAGTAATTTTTTTTACATGTGAAATTTCCGGCCAGACTGTGCATGGTTTTTAAGAGGGGTAGGACGTCAAACGTGCTGACTCGGAGCAGGAGAGGCACCACAGGACATTTTAATTTACACTTTCTATACTTTTACAAATAAATTCATAAAACTTTGACAGCATGCCCACGAAGGATTCAGATTCACATTCATAGCAGTTGAAGTTCAAAAAATAACAAAATAATTTTTTTTGTATGTGAAACTTCATCATTTTTTACTTACTATTGGCTGCATTTTTTGTTATAGGTACATTTTTCTTCATAAGTGGCAAAGATTCTTCGATGAATTTTTCACACCATACAAACCATACTTACAGGTATGAAACCCTAGAATTTATTTAAGTTATGAAAAAATGAATGAGCTGTTACATTTTAAACTTCATGTTTAGAAAAAAACTCAAATTTTATAGTTAATTATCTCAATTTTTACCACAGTTTTAAATAGATTTGGAAAATTCTTGAGTTTCATACACCTGTAAGTATGGTTTGTATGGTGTGCAAAATTCATCGAGGAATCTCTCTTGCATATGAAGAAAAGTGTCCCTATAGCAACAAATGCAGCCAATAGTAAGTGAAAAAATGATGAAGTTTCACATATAAAAAAACGTTTATTTTGTTATGTTTTTGAACTTCAACTGCTATGAGTGTGAAGCTGAATGCTTCGTGGGCATGCTGTCAAAGTTTTATGAATTTATTTGTAAAAGTATAGAAAATGGAAATTGAAACGTCCTGTGGTACTCCTGCTCCGAGTCAGCACGTTTGACGTCCTACTCCCCTTAAAAACCATTCACAGTCTGGCCGGAACACCTCACCTCGACACAAATCCTCTGGGCATATTCGTGCCTGGCACCAACATGCCTTCCCGCTCGGGAAGCAGCGCGCTAGACCGGGTGGCTAGCCAGGTGAGCTTTAGCTATACATACTCGACTGCTTCTTTAATGATGGAGTCACAGTACGTGGAGGCATTTGGTCTCACCATTTTCATTCTGTGTCCTGTATCAAAAGCGATTGCATCTGTCTTTAGCAGGGTGCACATCTGATCAATACTAACATTTCCGACACTGTCACGTGCTTCTATGTATTCCCGCTCTCCCGAGACAAAGGTCGTCTTTGATAGTAGGCACCTTAATTTGCACTTGTTCTGGGGGCCGAAACGCAATGAATGGTTCTTGAATAACCTGCCGATCGCAAAGGACACCCCAGCGACGCAAGGTAGAAAACTCATTCCACGCAGAGTTATCAGGGAAGCGAAGGCAAGTGCGTTAAGCTGGGCGTCAACAACTACGCCTTACCCATCTGCTGCTGTCCATGGCTTGCGGCTGGGCTTTCCCACCCAACGCAAGAGAGTTCTTGGTCCGTTTGTGTGGCACAGAGCTCTGGATGGAGAAGCCTTTACGATAACGTTAGAGCCCCAACCCTTGACGCTTGCACTTTTCTAACGAACCAATGCATAGATTTTCTAGCCACAATAGCAAGCGACTGTCGCGCTGGAGGGTGACGAGTAGCTGCGTCGTGTAAATATTGTACAGTCTAGACGATACCATCTGACGATGCACCCGTGAAACTTTCATGTTGTTATTATGTCGAGAAAGCGTAAAACAGCACAAAATTTGTGAATATTGGTTGAACTACTGACTACTTACGAAACACAAAGAGTTTTAGTAACAGTTTGGGCGTAAGTTAGCGCACGTGTATCTTATATCCTGTGTGAGTCCCATTCCGCCATTCGTCTATTTTTACTTAATTATACAGTGCTAAATAACATTTCTAACTTTTTCACTAATCTATTACTTTCGCATACACCATTTTATGACCGCAGAAGGCGAGGTCCTGTTTTAATATAAATTTAATTTTGGAAAGTGGAAGATGTTAAAATATTTCACTATCGTCCCAGTCTGTCATCTTGAGTAAGGCTGTGGCTAACATGTTTGTGGAAAAACTATTAATGAACCCAAAACTTTGTAGACTATGGGAATTTTATTACAACTTATATATGCGTAAAGTGATAGTGCGGATTACAAGTACTGGCTACGGTACATTGAAGGGAACTGTGCTGTCGGAGACGGCCATAAAGACTGCAGTGGCGAAGGGTGGAGCAGCGGCAGTAGTCGTCGAGTTCTTCAAGCAAGGACCTCCAGCGATTGGGCTCTACTCTGCATTCTAATGACCCCTGGTGTCGGTGGTGGTATTCTGTCGACCACGTGACTGATATCGCCTTGCTGTCTAGTAAATCAGTAAGCATGAATGACGTCTGCCGATCGCTTTGTAATTGACGTGAAGTAACTATGCGTGTTGGTAGCCGTGACCCATTAACGTTTTACTGGCCAGCGACAAATGGACGTTGGCCTGGGGGTCGGCAACCAAGGGCTCCCCAGTATTTTTTTTCACGGGGCTGCATCTCGATTTATATACTAAGGTATTACCATATAATTTATACCAGTGCATTCTTACAATTATAGGTATTTATGTCTATCTATATAACGTTAGTTTAGAGCGCGCCTGTATTTGAGCCTGTATCACTGGTACACGTCTCTGCTAGAACTTGGCGTGCTGCGTAGTGCTTGTGTGTGTGTGTGTGTGTGTGTGTGTGTGTGTGTGTGTGTGGCGGGGGGGGGGGGGTAGGGGAGGGAGAGATCTGGTGGTGAGGGAAGGGGTGTGGAGGGGGCACCGTACGAAACTAAACAACACATTGCTTGGTCTAGTATCTGCGAATGCAAGTGTTTGTTTTCTTAAATTGTGAGTGACAAAGGTTTTTCCCATGCCAAAGACTCAAGATCAACATCGATGATGATGATGATACTTCTCATCTTATCGTTTACCAGTATATTGGTTTCAATTTAAAAAGTGTGATCGGGGTACGGGGAATTACTTGCCCATGTTTTTTGACTTAGGCTGGGAAGTTTTTTGGTTTCAGTTTATAAAGGTGTTCACGATATGGCGAGGTATACAGACTGTATTCCGTAAAATATCTTAATAGGGTTTACTTTGAGTCCTTCTCATAACACTAATTAAGTTTTATAGTGTAAGTGGCCGACCGGGGTGGCTGAGCGGTTCTCGGCGCTATAGTCTGGAACCGCGCGATCGCTACGGTCGCAGGTTCGAATCCTGCCTCGGGCATGGATATGTGTGATGTCCTTAGGTTAGTTAGGTTTAAGTAGTTCTACGTTCTAGGTGACTGATGACCTCAGAAGTCCCATAGTGCTCAGATCCATTTGAACCAAGAGTGTAAGTATACATACGTTAGTCAACAAAAATATCTTCTTTTCCTTGTCGATACCAGTAAAGATATTCCAGAAGATGCCTCGCTAGATTTTACTAGCAGTAGCACAACTGGTCCATTATTGGCCACTGGGTTGTGTTTGGACTCTTAATTATCAAGTCAGTGACGATCTTACGTTTGGGAGTTATTATGAAATCCTCGGACGCCTAGGAAGCAATAAGTTTTCATTTGATTGGGAATTAAAAACCTGACCAAACACGCCTGATAGGGGCGAGGAGGGTGGTTGGGAACTGGCAGCTGGTAGGAGGATAGGAACAAAGAGAACGCCATCTCACAGTTTAATCATCAACACAAAAAACAAGTATCTACCACTGCCAGAGTTAAGTGGAGAAGAGCCTCAGGTAGAATGAGGAACAGGAAATGTGCAGCACACTTCAACTGACGCCAAGAAGCCTAGGAATGTACAAAGTGTTTGGAAGAAGAAAGCGTTGCTGCTAGGTAGTAGCCATAGGCGAGGTGTAGGCCCCCAGTTACCGGAGGATCCCCCCCTGTGTCGGTGTGGGTCCCGGCTGACGGTCGCCCACATTTTATTGGAGTGTCCCCGACTGCGCACCCTTCGGCAGTCTTTTAATTTCCCGGGCACCTTGCCTTTGATTTTATGCGACGATGCCTCCATGGCTGACAATGTTTTACATTTTATCCGTGCTAGTCCTTTTTATGGATCCATTTAGGGGGGTCCTGCACTTTTCCGTTTCTGTGTCTTTTGTCCTCGCGTCTCTCCATATTTGTTGCTGTTTTGGTGTCTCATCGGATGGTTGACTCTTTCCCTTTTTTGTTGTCGTGGTCAGTCAACCAGTCTCTGGCCATCTTCTTTTCTTCTATTTCTTTCTGTCTGGTGTTCGTCTGTACTCTTCTTTTCTGTAGTGTTCATTGCCTAATTTGTGTTCTTTAGCACCTGGGGGGGGGGGGGCAGTCTCCTTCCCCTTGGGGTTTTATCTGCTCTGCGACTTTGTCTCGCTTGTTTTTGGAATGGGGGACTGATGACCTTAGCTGTTTAGTCCCCCTTAATCATCCCAACAACCACCACCACCAGGAAAGTATAGGGGCAGCGTACCAGGCCACCAGTATCTTAAAGCCAAATGCAGGGCTAACTCATGTGGTAGAGGACCTAGGGTCTTTATGTAAGGACTTTACAAAAGAGGACCATGCAGTGATAGTGGGTGGGGCGGGAAACAGTTTGGACATGGACTGGACATATGACATAGGTGTTGACCTGGACAAGACAGCTTCCCTGACTCATGGCATCAACGTACATTTTGTTGGGCTGTTCCGGCGTCATGATCGACCACACCTTGATGGAGCTGTGAGGCAAATCAGTGTGGGGTTAGGGATGGCTCTGAGGACAGCGAACTTTGCCCATGTTTCCCTGGTGCCTGTCAGGACTATCAACAGATGGGGTTTCACTAGGCATGACCTACACCTAAACAGGACTGGGATGGGAAGATTGGTACAGCTGATTCATGAAAGTATAGGGGGTGGATCTTAGGCCACACATGGTCAAATACCAGTTGTTATAGGTAGGAAAAGTAGGTCTTTTTTAGGATAAATCCAGACAATAGGTTCCCCTGCTATTTCCAGCAATTTAAAAAAATACCGAAACAATCACTCACAAGACGGATTTTAACAACTCAAACATATAGTATATCAGATGTCACAAAGAAAAACAAACCATTGGAAAGAGTAACATGGGGCGTTTCACATACTTAACAATCCTCCATCAAAACATGCAATCTATAAAAAATAAAATACAACTATTAGTAGTTGAGCTCCCGTCTTTGAACTGCACAGTAGTTTGTATTACTGAGCACTGTTGTAGAGACACAGAAATCCAACATGTAGTATTATCATTGTGTGAAAAGGCAAACTCTTACTGCAGAACTATTTCAAGGGGTGGAGTATCACGCATTTATATCAGAAGAGGAACACAGTTCAAATCAAGACATGACCTCAGTACCGTAAGTGAAGAGAAATACTTCGAAATATCAGCTCTTGAATTAACAGGGCTTGATATCAGCAAGAAACTAATCATTTTGTGTGTGTGTATGGATCTCCGAGTGGTAGTGTGGACCCGTTTTTCAGTAATTTAACAGAAGTTCTAGATAAAGTTTCAAGTACAAAGGTCAACATAATTCTGTGTGGGGACATTAATATCAACACTAACATCATAAATGAATCCAGCAGCACCTTCATAAACATCCTTCAAAGTTTTGGCATGTCCCTATTGCTCAATAGTGCAACAAGGGTTACCACAACGACTTCATCAGTAACTGACCATGTGGCCACAAATATGGACATGGAAAAATGTGATGTAGCTCTAAAAGATCTCAGACTCTCAGACCATCTCTGTCAAAAACAACAGTAAAGTCAGGCATAAAATCATTCCCTAAACTATGAGCCTACAAACGACATCTATTAGAAATCAAAATGAAAGATTTTTCAAAAGAACTAGAAAAACAAAGCTGGGATGAAGTGCATAAGGAAATCAGTGTGAATATGAAATTCTCCACTTTGTTTAAATTGAACTTTGAAAAAGTATTTCCAAAACTATGTACGTCTGTATCAACATCTCACAAAAACAGATGGATAACAGCAGGTATTTAGAAGTCCTTACAAACATTTAAACACCTCAATTCCATGAAAAAGATTTTTCAACAAGAGAACTCCTTGCCAAGAAAGCAAATGAATCTCTCAAGGAAGTTTATGAGTGGTACATAAGTGATAAAGTGACACTGAACATAAACAAAAGTAACGCCATGAATTTCAGTTTGAAGAGGAAAAATGACAATGTTAAATTAAATGTAGATGGCACCTCTATAGACTGTGTAACAAATGCAAAATTTCTAGGAATGAATATTGATTCTCAGTTGGAGTGGTGTGAACACACAAAGGTACTTGCAAACAGAATGTCATCAGCATGTTATGCCCTTAGAATCCTATGATCAGTGTGTAACATGCAGTGTCTTTTGGTGACATATTACTCATATTTACACTCAATTCTTAGCTATGGAATTCTTTTTAGGGGAACAAATGCACGAAATATGAACACAGTTTTCAAATTCCAGAAAAGAGCCATGACAATAATAACCAAAAACACTATTCGAGCTCATTGTAAAGATCTGTTCAGAACACTGTGGATTTTAACTGCTCCATGTGAATACATTTACCAGTCAGTTGTACACATCAAAAATAACATTGGTAATTACTGCACAAACAGTTCTGTCCAAGACCATGCAACAAGAGGTAGACTCAACTTACATTTATCACAAAAAATAAACATAGAACTCTAAACAGCATTTTCTACCAAAATAAATTGCCAAAATACACTTATTTAAAAAGGCAGCTAAAAAGTACCCATTAATCAATACATTTTATACATTGAAGGATTACTTAGCAAAAGCAGAGTAGGGGTTTGATAAAAAATGTGATACTAATAAATAGTAATAATAATGATTATAAAATATCCAAGATTCCACATAACACCTTCACTTTACATTTTTCCCTTCTTTTTATCCTTTCTAGAAATACTTACTCCCAAGCTGTGCATAGCACAATACTGACACCTTTTTCTCTTTTTTCTGAGTTCAACATCTCACTCATTATGGAGGGATGCTGACTCAGTTTTTCAAGATAGCAAATGGGATGTTGTGGTGCAGAAAATGGCCCAGAGATCACCAGTGTGTGTGTGTGTGTGTGTGTGTGTGTGTGTGTGTGTGTGTGTGTGTGTAATGAGTGGTGTTTTATGAAACAATGTGTGTATAGTGTGTGCAGTGACCGATAGTGACATATGAGTGAACAATGTGGCAGTACATTATTTAATAAGTTATTTGTAAAAAAGTATTGTATACCGGGAGTAAATCAAATGATTGTCGCTAAATAGAAGTCTGTAAATATATGTGTATACGAATTACCTTACTTTCAATTGACCTAAATTTGTAAATACTTTGACATGTCCTATATCCTTGTAAAAAGAGATCTATAGATGAATGAAGCTACTACTACTACTACTACTACTATTTATATGTGGTGTTCCTCAAGGTTCCATCGAAGGCCTGTCCCTTTTTCTTGTGAACATTAATGACCTCATGTCTGTTTTATTGTCACATGCTAAGTTCGTTTTATTTGTAGATAACACAAACTGCAATAAACAGCAGGTCAAGTATAGATTTAGCAATGACTGCTAATCAAACTTTCATTGACCTTAATAAATGATTTATAGCTAATTGACTGTCATTAAAGTTCGAAAAGACCTTCTATATGCAGTTCATAAACTGTAAGAGATTTGCTTCTGGCTTGTACATGACATACAGAGACGTACAGATAGAAGAGACTGACAGTGCTAAATTTCTGGAATTACAACTAGATAATAAATTCAGTTGAGAATGGCATAACACAGAACTGAGGAAGCTCCAAAACCAGTATGTAGTTGCAGTGTGAATGATGTCAGATGTATGAGATATAAATGTAAAAAAAACTTGCATACTTTCATTACTTTCATTCTATTATGTCATATGGCATCATTTTCTGTCGTAACTAGTAAAACCGAGCAGAAGTTTTTAAGACTCACAGAGCGTGTAATACGGTTCATCTGTGGTGCAAATTCAAGAACATCATGTAGAAACCTGTTCATGGAACTGGGTATTCTAAGCACTGCTTCTCAGCACATTTATTCCTTGATGAAATTTGTAGCGAATAATGTGTCTCTATTTCCAACCAGCAGCTCAATACATAGTATCAACACTAGGAATAAGAGTAATCTACATACCAGTGAAGATCTAAAAGCAATTGCCTTGGTCCAAAAAGAGGTCCAATACTCAGGAACACACATTTCCAATAAATAGCCAGCAATCATTAAAATTTTGGTTTCAGATAAAATGCAGTTTAAACCAAGTGTGAAATTCTTTTTCGTAGGCAACTCTTTCTACTCTACAGATGACTGTCTTAACAGGGACTGCCAGACCAGCTGAAATAAAAATGTCTATTAGATTTCAGTTTTCGTAGCACTTGGTCACGACTGTCAAGATTAGGTATTCAGTGTATAATAAATCTGTTTAAAGTGCATGTTTCATTCTGGCAGTATACTAATTCTGTAAATATTAGCAATTACAATTTACAGTAGTGTATTCATGTATCTTCACAATCTCCTGATAAATGATCATGGAAGCGAGTATTATATTCAAATATAGAATGTTTTTATGCTATACTTTATGAATTGTTCCACACTTACGAGACTGATTTCATTGTTGGATCTATAGAGAGAAAACTGAATCTAATATAATCTAATTTCCCCTTGCTTTGCTTACTTAGCTGTCAAATACATGTTTTGTTTAGACCACTGGTACAGTGCAATATACTATATTTCTCCTTGCCTTACATTTCAAAAGTTTCATGAAGCTGCACAGTCTCATGTGAAAAGCAAGTGATATTGTGAAATTTTTGCTTCTTCAAAAGCATTTGAACTTTTCATGGACGAAAAGGCATTGAATTTTCTCGAATGCTTAAATACAACATATTACAAGGAAGTTAAAGAAAACCATGTGAAACTTCGGTCTACTGTATCAATAATTTTATGTTGCACATGGCATGATGTTCCACTTCTCAGTGTAGTCAATGGCGGTTCTGTTTTTACAGAGCCGCTACACTTTTGAGCTAACTCTGGAAATGAGATTTTCAAAAATCATTTAGTCAGGGGGTAAAATTTCCTAGTATATATCTTAACAGGAAACTTCTAGTATGTATCTCATCAAATTGAAAATGAACTGATTAAAAGTTTTTGCGATGTTCTTAGAAGCAAATTAATGGATGAGGTCAAGCAGGTTACTTAGACTGCTGATCAGTGGTAAACAACAATTGGCGTTAGGAGTTCGCTGTATGTTCTGTGATCAAGATAACAAAAAGCCAATAACTTGTGACGAATTTTTTGGGAATACGTGCCGGTCAAAGAGCTGTACGCAAATGCCATTTCTGGGGCTTTTATTTCAGGTCCCAAAAGATCATAATTTGGATTTTAAAAAATTCGTTGGTCAAGGATACGATGATTTGGCTGCTCTAGCTGGCCATATATTGATTATTAATATTAAGGACAGGCATCCAACAGCTCTAGTCTTCCACTCTGCAAGTCAGCAATGACCTAATCGATTGTGGAGAAGTGAGAAATTTTGCCAAGACAGCAAAGGACATCATTTATTTTTTGGAGAGACCAAATACAAGATGATTAGAGAATTTTTTAAGAATTTTATTACTACTGTAAGAGCTCGAGGAAAGAGAAAAAGAATGGGACAAACACAATGGCAGAGGGACAAAGAGATAGTGAAACTGGCAGAGAAGGAGACAGTGTCAAGGAAGAGTGGCAGAAAGGGATGAAGACAGAGACAGTGGGAGAGAAAGACAGGAAAAATAGTCAGTGGGATAAAAAGAGGACAGTGGGGGACAGACAAAAAGTCATGGAAAAAAGTATGCATACACCGCTGTTTATATAGAATAACTTTATTTATTAAAACTAAAGATCGCAGCCACAGATGTTATTTGGTTATCTAGCGGTATGGGGTTTCCTTTCCAATGTCTACATATAAAAGAATTAAATAAACAAGCCTTCTGCAAAAAAAGTAAATATTCTCTACCAGCTGGCCTCACGCAGTGGAGAAAAAACATTCATACTGTATTAGAAACATACACATAGAAACTACCAAACAACCTCTTGCATCGAGGAGCCCATTCAGCGACAAGCTGCACTTGGTGCATCTTGGTTCTGATATGCTGCGAATGCCGTGCTACAGCAAAATGGGCCGCAAAGGGAAGAAAACAACTGTAGAGCGAAGACAAATACGTACCTCCGAATATGGAAGGGGAAAATCATTTTCAGGACATCTGATATTATTTGAAGAAGCCGAGCAACTGTTCAGTCCATAATATCGCGATATAGGAAAAGCAATACTCTCATTAATAGCACAAGAAGATATCGACCGCAGAAGCTAACGCAAAAAGCACGAAATATGTTAATAAGAATCCTAAATTGACAGCTTCTTCATTGTCTGCGGACGTTAATTATCAGTTCTGGAAGGAGATCACCCAAAGGGCTGTTCGCCGTATTTTAAGTTGTGCAGGTTATGGAGCTCGGTATCTAGACAAAACCAGACGTCAGCAAGAAGAACGAGAGGTAGAGACTGGAACTTGCTCAAGTTCATATAAGCAAGAACATAAGTTACTAGAACAAGTACTGTTCACAGAGAAAAGTAAATTTAATATATTTGTAAATGATGGCAGAATTTTGGTGTGGGGATGACCAAAATACTGCGCTGGATCCCAAACACATGCAACCCACAGTACAGCAGGGCGGTGGAGGAATTTTGGTATGGGGAGGTACGACTACATCTGGTGCTGGGCAACTTGTTTTTGTTGAACGTAACGTGGATAGATTTTAATATTTAAATATCCTAAAGGAAAATCGGCAAAAACACCGCAATGGGTTCAGGCTCAGATTACTACTTTTAACAAGACAATGACACTAAGAATACGACTGAAATTGTATGCCTGTGGCTGTTGTACCATCCCCATGTTCGCAAGTTCCCAAAAGAGAGACCAGACCTAATCCAATTGTGTATCTTTGCAGTACGCTTGAAAGAACAGACAAAAATATGAAATACGAAGTGAGACTGTTCTGAAACAATATCTACAACAAGAATGACAAAATATTATTACCTCAGAGACTACCAAAAAATTGGTTCATTTCATACCAAAGAAGTTAACAGAAATAATACGTAGAAGAAGAATGCCTACAAAGTATTAACATTGTTATTATATTGATGTACACTGCAAGGTTTTTGAATGTATGAATACTTATTTTACCATTATGTGAAGCCAGCTGGTGCAGAACATTTTTTTTTATTTTTCGCAGAAGATTAACTCAGTTAATCCTTTTATATGTACAGATCAGGGTAGAAACCCCATACTGTTAGGTTACCAAATAACATCTCTAGTTGTGATCTTAAGTTATAATAAATGAAGCACTGTTGTTGTTGTGGTCTTCAGTCCAGAGAATGGTTTGATTCAGCTCTCCATGGTATTCTATCTTGTGCAAGTCTCTTCATCTCCTAGTAACTACTGCAACCTACATCCCTGTGAATCTACTTACTGTATTCATTTCTTGGTGTCCCACTACGATTTTTACCCCACACGCTTCCCTACAGTATTACGTTGGTGATCTCTTGATGCCTCAGAATGTGTCCTACCAACCGATCCCTTCTTCTAGTCAGGTTGCCCCAAAAATTTCTCTTCTCCCCAATTCTGTTCAGTACCTCCTCATTAGTTACGTGATCTATACATCTAATTTTCAGCGTTCTTCTGAAGCATCACGTTTCAAACTCTTCTATTATCTTCTTGTCGAGACTTTTTATCGTCCATGTTTCACTTGCACACGTGGCTACACACCATGTAAATGCTTTCAGGAAAGACTTCCTGACACTTAAAACTATACTCGTTATTAACAAATTTCTCTTCTTCAGAAACGTTTTTCTTGCCATTGCCAGTCTGCATTTTATATCCTCCCTGCTTCGACCATACTGATTGAATAGAATTTTTTCCATTGTTCTTAGGAATTTCCCTACATCTTCTTTTGTCTCCGTGACTAAAGCAATATCATCTGCATAACGCAGCATCTCTATCTTCTGCCCATTCATTTTGATCCCCACATCAGTAGTTTCTCGAACTTGGTCTATAGCTTCCTGGATGTAAGCATTGAATATAAGAGGAGAGAGAGCACACCCTTGTCTTACCCCTTTTCTAATACTTGCTTCTTGTTCCTGGTGACAGTTCCTAATCACTGCCACCTCATTCTTATAGGAACTGAGTATCACACGGATGTATTTGTACTTTATTCCATTCATTTCATGAATGACGTTGGATGTAACACATACGTGGAAATGAAGAGGAAGGCAGACAGAAAGAGGAATAGCGCTCTGCTGCAACCAATCTCAGGACTGCCTGTCAGCACCTGCTTTCTTTGGAATTGGAATTATTGTATTCTTCTTGAAGTCTGAGGGGTATTTCACCTGTTTCATACATCTTGCTCGCCAGATGGAAGGGTTTTGTCATGGCTGGCTCTCCCAAGGCTATCAGTGGCTCTAACTGAGCCACTGTCTACTCCCGTGGCCTTGTTTTGACCCACGTCTTTCAGTACTTTGTCAAATTATTCATGCAGTATTATATTTCCCTTATCATCTTTATCTACTTCCTCTTCCATTTCCACAATATTACCGAGAAGTACATTTCCCCTGTATAGTCTCTCTACATGCTCCTTGCATCTTTCTGCTTTCCCTCCTTTGCTTAGGACTGGTTTTTCATCTGAACTCTTGATACTGATACAGGTGGTTCTTTTTTATCCAAAAGTCTATTTAATTCTCCTGTAGGCAGCAACTTAGTGCTATATGCTTCTACATCCTTTCATTTGTCCTCTAGCCGTTCCTGCTTAGCCATTTTGCAGTTCCCGTAGATCTCATTTTTTGGAAGTTTGTATTCCCTTTCGCCTGTTTCATTCTTTGCCTTTTTATATTTTCTATTTTCGTCGATTAGATTCAATATCTCTTATGTTAACCAAAGATTTCTTCTACCTTCGTCTTTTTATCTACTTGATCCTCTCCAGCCTTCACTATTTCATCTCTCAAAGCTATCCATCCTTCTTCTACTGTATTCCTTTCCCCTATTCTTGTTAGTCGTTCTCTAATGCTCCCTCTGAAACTCTCTAGAACCTCTCGTTAAATTCCTGCCTTTTTCAGTTTTTTCAGTTTTTATCTGCAGTAAATAAAGTTATTTTACATTAAGACTGTGTATGAATACTTTTTTCCATGACTGTGTATAGACAGTGGCACTGAGAAGAAGATACTGAGTGTGGAAGCTTCACTACTAAGAGAGACAAAGAAAAAGGTATTTTGAATGTTCTGTGTTAATAGAGCGCTAATATGTTAGCATGCCAAAACTTTTTGTGAGGAAGGCGGAATGAGGGGTGAGACAGCTGGTTCACCACTTTTTTGTCAGAGTCTTTTAAAGAGGAACAAGTTAGCATTTTTGTGCCCTGACAGGAGCATTTTTCGCCTGGTAAGATATAATCAACAAAGTAATACAACTGAATAAAATTTCGCTGAAGACCGGTTTGGATTCAGATGCAACAGAGACTCAGAAGAAACTGTATTAGTATTATGACAGGTTAGATATAAAATTCTGTGCATAAGAAAACCATTATATATTAAATTCATATATTGACAAAAAGGCTTCTATAATGTGAAACTGGAATATTTAATCAAGATTTCATTTAGAGTTTGTCTAGATTTTAGAGGCGGAAAAAAGTTAATAAATTTTGTAAAAAGGAAGGTCCACCATACATATAAATTATGAAATGGTAGAAGTTTGCATAAATAAAAGAGTACGTGAGAGATGTGTATTGAGGAAGGCATTGAGGAAAGCAATGAGGATGTGCGAAGAACAAAATTAAAAGAAAGAAAATGAAATTCCTAAAATTTGCTGACGACACAACTGTCAGCGGGGAAAACGAAGAGAAAATGCAAGAAATTTTAGTATGAATGAGGAAGATCTACAAATAGAAGTATAGCATGAACTTTAATACAAAGAAAACCGAAATTATTGTAGGATGAGAATTACAGAGGCAAAATCAGCCTATCACAAGAAAAATTACTGTTTCCACCAAGAACTTAAATGCACAGACCAAAAAATATTTACCCAGAGCTTTGTCTATAGTGAGGCCTTGTAGAAATCGGACACGTGAACTGTTCGTTTATAAGACAAGAGACTTCTTGAAGCTTCTGAAATGTGGTCTGGAGGATGATAGAAAAGATTTCGTGGACAGCAGAACTCAAAAATGATAAAATTCTTAGAAGAATTTCTCCTGCAATATGTACAGAAAAGAAGAGATCAATTAATACTATAGTTCTCCTGACAAGTCACAGATGAGGTAGGGGTAGGCTCACTTGAGGAACAAGGAACAGAGAAAAGCGAAGCAGATGAATTGTTGCCAGCCAATCGTCGGACTGAGATTTACGGAAAGATGTCAGCTCAGTCCACAATTCAACGCTGTATTAAAACTTCACCTACAGAAAATTCAGCTATTTGTACCCTGTTGCGAGAAACGTTAGGTTTATGGAGATTTGCGTCGACAGTGAAATGTGTATGAAGCACACCGGGAAAAGACAAAATAACCAGATGAAATATATGTTTTGATAGCCCAGCATATACACTGACTTGACATTTTTCTGTTTCGTTTTAATTAATGTTGCATAGATAATATTCACCGTAAATGGTATGACGCGGAACGCGTTAAAAGAACAAACACACACACTTCAGTTACAGTCTAAAAAGCTTGTAAAGGTATTGCAGGACAGATTGTGCTGAGGAATAATTGCTAAGAAATGTTTGATTTGATACATTCCACCTTTTCCGAGTTAATTAGCATGGCAGTTAGCTAATCAGGCCGTTGTGCGGGAAATTCACGCGGCCCTTCAGGTACAATTAATGTCAGTTGCTCTCATAGTGTAGATGATAGGGAGCGAGATTGCTCAGCCCTTGGATCGGGTTCGATCGTTTCTACTATCCTGTGTCCTGTTTTTGTATCGCTCCATAGAAGCACTCGTTCGGCGACACCGTCTCTGGGAGGCCGCTTGAATCTGCGTGCGAAATGGTCTGATTGCTTAACTTCAATGCTGATTAACGCGAAACGGTGCAACGTATCGAATTCTTTCCTAAATGATTATTTCTCAGCTCAACCTACCATTCAACACCTTACCAAGTTTTTAAGACTGTTTCTGACCACCTTTTATGTATATGGTATATCATATTTCATGTCGTTCAATCATACAGTTCAAAGTGTACAAAAAAAAAAGCATATCTAACGAACAGTGAACACTTCTTCATCTTCGACGCTGTGAAACAAGTCTCTTTTACTGCAAACTCTTTGCTTTCTACGTTTTGGGAGGAGTTGGTTTGGATCAAACTAAGAAAAAAAGTCCAATAAACACGGAATCTAAAGCGCATACCTCAACACTATGAGCATTTGTTCAGTAGAAGAGATGCATTTCGCAGTAGCGAAAATGAAACAGGGGGTAGGTAACAGCTTCACGACTGATCCGATATTTGCCGGTCTCATGTATAGGAGACCTCCAAGTCTTTTTCTTTCGTGGGACTTTCCTCAGAGATGCTGGTTTGCTGTTAAGTTATCTTGTCGGCGTCCTCCGGTGTGTCTGGTGCCGATTTCGTGAATCTTTGTGCTACATACTGGACTATGGTTTTCTCATATTCTTTTTCCCTGCCGATTTGCACATTGAAGTCACCCAATAGAATCTTCACCATTTCTTTTGGGTATTTTTTGGCGTGACTTTCTCGAGCTTTGCGGGTATTTTCTGTTGTACACGTTACTGGCACATTGGACATTGATCAATGTGTACTTCCAGTCGGCGCACTGTATATGCATGGTCATAAGGCGGTTTTTTACAGGAGAAAGAAACTTTCTGGTTTGCTCTTAACGGTCCTATAGTTACAGTAGTCTATTGTTTTTTATTGGTGAATCATGTTTCTTGGATGGCGAATACTAAACTTTTTTTTGTAGATATAACTCTAACACTAGGGTGAGCAATTTTCCTGGTAGCATTGGAGCGTTGTGTTGAAGATGCAACGCATATGTGAATTCTAGGTTGGAGTTTGACAGAGAAGTCGGACAATATCCGTATTCGTGATTGCCCCATACCCCCAGCATCAGAGTGCAGGGATGCCTTCTGTCTACGGGTGGATCGGTTGCTAGTTTTTACTTTCACGAATTGTAATAGCTTGTGATTGTTTGTTCAGTATGCCCGTTGGTTACTTAAAATCTGGAATTGTCTCTGCCTGAAGCCGAGAGGCAGCCTCACCCGCGGTTGATCGGACACTGACCAAGTCATCAGTGGTTTCCACTGCAGACACCTCATACTCACTAATCCCTTCGCTACTGTTATCCTCAGAGAAGTCTACATCCGAAACAGATTCTTTTCCTCTTTCCACGTCATCTTTGGTGTCGTTCCAGAGCATATCATCCTCACTGCCGTCCAGAGTGTATGAACTACAGCATCTCTTGAATGATTTCACGATCACTGGTGCTACGATGCTTTTCCAGCTGAAACCGATGGTGCAATAATGTAGGACGCAGGACTCTTAATTTTTCTTGTCGAAGTCAATTCAAGAATTTGGTTCGTAAAACCATTTTTCATACTTTTCTGGAAAGTAACCTTTGAGAGGCTTATTTGTACTAATGTCCAGGGGTTGTAGCACAGAAGTTATTCCTCTTGAAATAATGATAAGGTCACTGGCTAAGCCGGCGATCTTCATTTCTATGTTTTCAGTGAGATGATCACGAACTGCATGAAGGCAAAGCATTGATGATGGTTTGGAAAGCCCACCAGGACGGAGTTCCCATACATTTCAGAGCCAGTCAAGCATTAAAGTTTCAGTCATGTATCCATCTTCTTGATTTCGAACAATGACATCATTCTTTTTACGGTTCGTGGGGCTTGTTTACTGCCTGAAGATCAAGAAAGGGTGAAATTTGCACCCATCTGCTTTGAATGCTAGCATTACAGTAATGCACTTTTTTTCGCACCTTGATGTTTTCATGATAACTTCTATTATCCACTTTCTCATCAGTCGGTAATTATGTGGTATTTCAAATCCCACTGGTGCCGCATCTGCGTTGCCTATTTCGCCAATCGAAAAATACTTATCTTTTTGAAGTGTAATAACATACCGCAGAAATTGTTGAAGTTCTTTGTCAAAATTCTCTGGAAGGTGTGGGCATACTATTGTACAATAACCTTGCTGGAAAAAATAAAGTTTGCGAAGCATGAAGACAAGCAGTAGAAAATCTCTAAGTGTGCAGGTGGCCATTGTCTTGATGAAACATACGCTCAGGATGGCTTGCCATGAATGGCAACGAAATAGTACAGAGAATATCATCGACGTACGGCTTCGCTGTAGGGGTGCCCTGATGACAAGCAAAGAGGGCCTGTTATAAAATGATATGACACTCCAGACCATCACTCCTGGTTGTCAGGCCGTTTGGCGAGTGACAGTCAGATTGGTATCCCACCAGCCCATTTGCTGGTCATCAGGACATGGAATCTCATTGACTGGAATAGAACTGTCTTCAGTGATGAATCCTGCTCTGAAATGGGCAACTATGACCAGTGAAGGCGTGTCTGTAGATGGTACAGACAGCTGAGGGAATACCAACCTGACTGTCACCCCCTGTATGGTTGTCATCAGAGACAACCTTAGAAAAAAGCTGTACGTCGACCATATTCTGTGCCCTGTTTTATTTCTGCTTCGTGGCAAGCCGTCCTGGGCTTATATTTCAGCACAATAATGTCGACCCACACATGGGGAGAGTTTCTACTGCTTGTCTTCGTGCTTGCCAAACCCTGCTGTGGCCAATGTGCCAATTATCCAACAACTATGTCAATCAGTGCCAAGCCGAATAAGTGCTTATGTGAGGGACAAAGCCGGCCGAAGTGGCTGTGCAGTTCTAGGTGCTGCAGTCTGGAACCGTGAACCGCTACGGTCGCAGGCTCGAATCCTGCCTCGGGCATGGATGTGTGTGATGTCCTTAGGTTAGTTAGGTTTAACTAGTTCTAAGTTCTAGGGGACTAATGACCTCAGTAGTTGAGTCCCATAGTGCTCAGAGCCATTTGAACCATTTTTTTGAGGGCCAAAGGTGGACCAATACGTTGTTGACTTGCTTAATTTGTGAGCTCTTTCACTTGAATAAATTACCGAATTTGTCTGAAATTATAATAATATGTTTTTCAGCATATGTATTACAAGTCACATCCACTGATTTCCGCCTCCCATTGAGAAAATTACTTCGAGGTGCATAGTGGCAAAGTATATGTTTTCAATGCACACGGTGATGAATCTGCCAATAAAATGCTAGTGTGTGTGTGTGTGAGGGCCCATGTATGTCTCTCTCCACCCCTCTCTCTCTCTATTGAGGCTATGAAACATCACCCTAACGTGCTACTGCACATGCGGCTGCTAGACAAAAATTAACGGCAACAGCCGCAAACAGTCCCCTATCAGTCCGTTATCAGCGCGTATTGCGCAACCGGAAGTGAATTATTCTGCAACACGATCTAAGTAATACTAGAGATCGTGTGTTGCAGCAGGCTCGCCAGCGACTAAGTCCCGTTCAAGGTCACCCGCATTAACGTGCGCCGCATTAAGATGCTAATATTTTGGCTTGGAAGACATGGAGTATTGCTGAGACTGTTGGCTAATCAGCCTTATGGTACTCTTGTTCCAAGCATGCCATTTGTTTTGACTACGAGAAGGAAGACCTCCAATCAATTGCTGTTTATTAAACTGACCAGCCAAGTCAATATCAATAGCCTTCAAACTGCAATACACAGGTATACTGCGCTTCCAGCGACGACGGTAACCGCGTTGCAGAGGCATTGCTGTGGCACGTTAACACAAGTGAACGTAGCAAGCCAACGCCCAGCGAGACACCCAGAGCTATGCGTCCGCACTCCTCGACGTTCGCAGAGCGAATGACACTCCGTGCTGCGGCGCAGCTGGGCCCCAGTAGCGCTTATTGCAATCACAACTTCAGGTCGCCACGTGCAGGCAGAGCGCCAGCGCGCCTTATCAGTCCTGACTGCCGCGACCAGAAGTCAGTTATTCTGCAACACGGGCCTAGTAATACTAGGGCCCGTGCTGCCCGGCAGCCTCGTCCAGCGGCTAAGTCCCACTGAAGTCCCTGGTTTTTTTTATTAAAAAAATTTATTCACTTTTTGGTTTGGTGGCCGTGCCGCTCTTCGTTGCACGCTAGGCGGGAGACCTTGAACGGGACGAGGCTACCGGGCAGCACGGGCCCTAGTATTACTAGGCCCGTGTTGCAGAATAATTGACTTCCGGTCGCAGCAGTCAGGAGGGAGATAAGGAAAAGAGATAAGGAAAAGACAGAACACACTTTATTGTCTATAATAAATCATACAATCACCGTTGATCTTTATTTTACAATTGCCATTGCCGACTTGTGTTAACGTGCAACAGCAATGCCTCTGCGACGTGGTTACCGTCGTCGTTGGCGGCACAGTGTACCTGTGTATCGCAGTTTGAAAGCTATTGATATGGACTTGGCTGGTCAGTTTAATAAATAGCAATTGATTGGAGGTCCAAATGTTTTTCGTGGACTCCATCTGAACTTCACGTGTGATATACAAGCAGTGTTTGGAGGTAATACCTGGCTTACACTTGCTGTTGTATGGGGCAATCAAGCAGATTATGGTGGCCTTGAAGCATTTCCAGAAGCTAATATTTTGGCTTGGAAGACATGGAGTATTGCTGAGACTAGAGGACTGTTGGCTAAACAGCCTTATGGTAGTCTTGTTCTAAGCATGCCATTTGTTTTGACTACGAGAAGGAAGAAGAAGTTAAATGCTGATGAGTACATATATATATATATATATATATTGTTGGGGGTCGGTGAGACGAACCCAGGACTCCAGATGGCCGAGCTGAAGCCGGGACCCAATGCGCCATTTTTCATCTGGAGGCCGAGCAAGTTCAAGAGAGTCGAGGGGCAAGGGGCAGTGCAGGGCGATACAGCGGTATTTGGTGGCATTTCCTTATTCAGCTAATTTACAGTACTCAATGGGTGCAGCATAGTGTTGCTGTGCTGTCCACAGCGCTGTCGCACGGGTCCAGTTGGCTCAGAAACTCCTGGTATGCCGATGCTGCTACTGCTGTCATCAAGACCACTCAGCTGGAAGTTGGCTGTGCTCTCCCTAGTCGCCGCCCACCGATGCATCCTTGTGGCTGCCCGCAATTCTGGAGACTGCTACAGTCTCTGCTCCTCACCGCCCTCCAACTCGTTTGGCCTGCTCTGTCCAACCATGGGACGAATGTGGATGTATTGGTCACCTGCTGCCCTTGGACAGCCGCTGCTTCCAGGACAGGACCGCACTGGAACCCACTCCCTCCTGTACACTGTGCAGCAACTTGCCACTAGTGGTGCTTGCTGGATGGCAACACCTGCTGCCGCTGTCTCTGGCACTGCCACAGTGCTGCTGCGCCTGCAGCAACATATGCCTCGCCCGGACCCCAGTACACCAGGTGGAAATCGAACGTGGCCTGTAGACTGGAGTGGAACCGGGCCCCTCCTGGACCCACTGCAGTCCGCTGTCACTGCCCTCTTTCAGGCAGCCCATGCAATCTCCAAGTTCCAGGCTGCTGTTCAATCTTGCCCTGGTGTTGTATCCCTGGGGGTGGAATATAGGCTGAACAAGTACATAGAAACAAAGCACAAGTTTATGCCAAATACTTATAACACTGCTGCCACACTGGCCCCCTAAGCGTAGACGGGCACAGGTCAGTCCCGACCTTCGACTGACGTGGCACACTCTCCCCTCTAGCTAAAATTGCCCGTCTATTTATACGGGTTTTTCCCTCGCTTCTGATGTAGTGTCAGAGAGGGACAGAAACATTTGCAGAGATAAATTCCCTCACATCAGCCACTTACAAATTGCCCTCCTGGCTCTGGCCTTGTGCCCCGCCTCATACATCGCAATAACTTTAAGCAACACTGAAGTTTCCTGCCTCGTTGTTGCTCCATTCAAAACATATCGTTCGTGCAATACTGCCGTCGCAACTCCACTCCCTCACGTGCCATGTTCACTATGCCCGGCCTGCTGGCTGTTTGTTACCACACTCTGCCAGTTGCCCCAAATTTCATCGCGTAACCACACCTTCATTGAACTTTGATAAAATTTCCCTTTCGCTCCACTAGGACTGACACTAGCGTAGCACACTTCCCTCCTTTCAACAAGATTCGTCCCAAATAGAGATAAACCAGACGTGGCCAGTGGCTGCGTAAACATACCTTGTTCAAAAAAACTTACATTCTACAGACTAAAATTAACAAGAACATCAAAACCTTACCTCTACACCTACACACTGTTTACACTGGTTACCCATATATATATATATATGTATTGCCGTAGGCAACTGATGTGTTGGCACCTCCTCCACTGGTGTATGTTTCCACATTCTCCACAAAGCTATACTCAAGAAAAATAGAAAAACGGCACACCCTGCGGCTGAAATGCTCACTGTCACTATACTGTTGCTCCGATGCTGTTGTAACGTTCGAATGTGTTCCAATACTTTATTAACAGTGATAGATCCTTCCTGTTCATTAGTAAAGGAATGCAACATTTCCAAAATCTCTGGGTTAAATGTGGAGTTCAAACATGTCAGGTTCTGCATTGATAATATCTCCAGAACCCCTTCCGGATAGAATAACGTTCCCTGTGACAAAGGTACAGCTGTTTCATCCATATGTGATGCTGGAAGACCGAAATCTTCCCCCACAACATCACAAACCGTACCATTTATAATTATTCCACTCTTCTGCAGTTGCAGCCTCCTTATTTTATCCGCTGTCTGGTTGCCATAACAAGTATCCATCGTGCATATCGGCGTAAATACCGAATATAACCAATGCCTCCCTACATTCTGGAAGTAGGAATGTATCGATAACACCTCTTTCTCACAATCTGAGCCATTCATAGTCCCCAGGAACAATCCAACTTCGCCTGTACTACTATCTGCAAAAACTGGTCGATTAGGGCAAATCATCACTCGTCCCTGCGACGAAAAGGAACGAAACATGCCTGTACTACCCCTTTCCACTACAAGTTACTACAACAGCGTACGACATCTTCAAAAATTGCAGATAGTTCACTTTGCCCCCAAAAAAGTAGTCTCCCCATGCAATGACAAAACTAAAACAACAAACAAAGAAAAACACAGCTATCATCGGACCCAACTAAACGCGAGAAAAAGAGAGAGAGAGAAAAACCACACACACACACACACACACACTCACACACACACACACACACAAAACAAAACGCAAATTATCCTTTGCTAGAAATGGTCTTGCGGTTGCGTTCTCGCTTCCCACGCCCGGGTTCCCAGGTTCGATTCCTGGCGGGGTCAGGGATTTTCTCTGCCTCCTGATGACTGGGTGTTGTGTGATGTCCCTAGGTTGGTTAGGTTTAAGTAGTTCTAAGTTCTAGGGGACTGATGACCATAGATGTTAAGTCCCATAATGCTCAGAGCCATCATTTTTGAACCTTGCTAGAAAAACACAAAACGTAAACATGCCATACAATACTACTCATACAATAATTTACTTCGTCCGTGACCGTAAAGCATACGGAACGTTATGTATTCACTGTTGTTCTTCTGCTGAGACCTTCTTCATCCGTTTGCTTTGCCTAGTCTCTTTAAAAAGTCCATCATAATTAACAAAAGATTGACACATAAACCATAAATCACTCATCCCTCGCGCGACTGCTACGGTCGCAGGTTCAAATCCCGCCTCGGGCATGGATGTGTGTGATGTCCTTAGTTAAGTTTAAGTAGTTCTAAGTTCTAGGGGACTGATGACCACAGATGTTAAGTCCCATAGTGCTCAGAGCCATTTGAACCATTTTTAGCCATCACTCATCCCTCCACATCGTGCTCATGTGCAGGTGAACAGTCCTGCTTTCCTCCCTCAACTGGTATGGACGAACACCTCCTGAATGACAAGATGTAACAAAAAGTGCACGACTACCCACCACGCACGCAACCAAACACCTCAACTACCCCTTTATACAGGCACACCTCAATGCCACTTGCTCAGCAGAAGATGTGGGATTGGAAATCCGGTACCAGCCTTGTAACTGACACCACTTCTGACATCACTATTGCGGGGTCGGTGAGTCGAGTCCAGGACTGCAGATGGCCGAGCTGAAGCCAGGACCCACCGTGCCGTATTTCATGAGTAGGTTGGGCAAGTTCAAGAGCGTCAAGGGGCAGTGCAGAGTGATACAGCGGTATTTGGTAGCATTTCGTTATTCTGCTAATTTACAGTATCTGATGGGTGCAGCATAGTGTGGGCGTGCTGCCCGCAGCACTGTCTCGTGAGTCCAGCTGGCTCAGCAACTCCTGGTACACCGATGCTGCTTCTGCTACCATCAAGGCCGCTCAGCTTGAAATCGGCCAATCTCTCCCCGGTCGCCATCCGCCGATGCATCACATCTTGCGCCATGTAGCTGCCCGAGATTCCGGAGACTGCTACATTCCCTGGTCCTCGCCGCCTCCGCCCCATTTGGCCTTCTCTGTCTGACCATGGGATGAATGTGGACGCACTGGTCACCTGTGGCCCTTGGGTCGACGCTGCTCACAGGACAGGACTGACTCAAACCCGCACCCTCCTGGACGGTGTGCCACAACTTGCCACTAGTGGTGCTTGCTGGATGGCAACACCCGCTGCTGTCTCTGGCGCTGCCAGAGTGCTGCTGCGCCTCCAGCAGCGCACATTTCGCCCAGACCCTGGTATGCCAGGTGGGAAGCAAACTTGACCCGTAGACTGGAGTGGAACCGAGCCCCTCCTGGACCTGCTGCAGTCCACTGTCACTGCCGTCTTTCAGGCAGACTGTGTGATCTCCAAGTTTCAGGCTGCTGTTCCGTCCCGCCCAGAGTTAGTTGTGTCCACGGGGGCAGAATATAGCCCAAACAAGTACATAGAAACAAAGTACAACTTTATGCCCATACTTATAACATGGCTGCCGGACTGACCCCTATAAGCGTAGACCAGCACAGGTCTGCCCCAATGCTCGACTGACCTGGCAACTCCCCTCTCAAGCTAAAATTGCCCATCTATTTATATGGGTTTTTCCCTCGCTTCTGACGTAATGTCAGAGAGAGACAGAAACTATGATAGAGATAAATTCCCACACATCAGCCACTTACAAATCGCCCTTCTGGCTGTGACCTTGTGCCCCACCTCATACATCGCAATAACTTAAAGCAACGTTGCAGTTTCCTGCCTTATTGTTGCTCCACTCAAAACAAATGGTGTGTGCAGTACCGCCGTCGCAGCTCCACGCCCATGGGTACCATGTTTACCTTGCCTGGCCTGCTAAATGTCGTCTGTTACCACACTCTGCCAGCAGCCCCAGATTTCATCGCCCAACCAAGCCTTCATCGAATTTTGATAAAATTTCCCTTTCCCTCGACTAGGACTGACACCTAGCACAGCAATATACATAAATATATATACTCTACTGGCCATTAAAATTGCTATACCAACAAGAATTGCAGATGATAGACGGGTGTTTATTGGACAAATATATTATACTGGAACTGACATGTGATTACGTTTTCATGCTATTTGGGTGCATAGATCCTGAGAAATCAGTACAGAGGTTGGATGGCGTGTACAGGGACAGCTGCCCATGCAGCTTCAACACGATACCACAGTTCATCAAGAGTAGTGAATGGCGTATTGTGACGAGCCAGTTGCTCGGCCACCATTGACCAGACGTTTTCAATTGGTGAGAGATCTGGAGAAAGTGCTGGCCAGGGCAGCAGTCGGACATTTTCTGTATCCAGAAAGGCCCGCACAGGACCTGCAACATGCGGTCGTGCATTATCCTGCTGAAATGTAAGTTTTTGCAGGGATCGAATGAAGGTAGAGCCACGGGTCATAAAACATCTGAAATGTAATGTCCACTGTTCAAAGTGCCGTCAATGCGAACAAGAGGTAACTGAGACGTGTAACCAATGCTATCCCATACCATCACGCCGGGCGATATGCCAGTATGGCGATGACGAATACACCGTCCAATGTGCGTTCAAATGGTTCAAATGGCTCTGAGCACTATGGGACTCAACTGCTGAGGTCATTAGTCCCCTAGAACTTAGAACTAGTTAAACCTAACTAACCTAAGGGCATCACAAACATCCATGCCCGAGGCAGGATTCGAACCTGCGACCGTAGCGGTCTTGCGGTTCCAGACTGCAGCGCCTTTAACCGCACGGCCACTTCGGCCGGCTCCAATGTGCGTTTACCGCGATGTCGTCAAACATGGGTGCGATCATCATGTTGCTGTAAACAGAACCTGGACTCATCCGAAAAAATGACGTTTTGCCATTCGTGCACCCAGGTTCGTCGTTCAGTACACCATCACAGGCGCTCCTGTCTGTGATGCAGCGTCAAGGGTAACCGCAGCCATGGTCTCCGAGCTGATAGTTCATGCCGCTGCAAACGTCGTCTAACTGCTTGTGCAGATAGTTGTTGTCTTGCAAACGTCCCCATCTGTTGACTCAGGGATCGAGACGTGGCTGCACGATCCGTTACAGCCATGCGGATAAGATGTCTTTCATCTCGACTGCTTGTGATACGAGGCCGTTGGGATCCAGCACGGCGTTCCGTATTACTGTCCTGAACCTACCAATTCCATATTCTGCTAACAGTCATTGGATCTCGACCAACGCGAGCAGCAATGTCGCGATACGATAAACCGCAATCGCGATAGGCTACAATGCGACCTTTATAAAAGTCGGAAACGTGATGGTACGCATTTCTCCTCCTTACACGAGGCACCACAACAATGTTTCACCAAGCACCGCCGGCCAACTGCTGTTTGTGTATGAGATATTCGAAACCATTAGGAGGCATGGATGACTGAAACCTTAATGGTTGACTGTCACTGAAACGTATGAGAACTCTGTCCTGGTGGGCTTTTCGAAAGCATCATCAATGCTCTGCCTTGATGCAGTTCGTGGTCATGTTACTGATAACGTAGAAATCAAGATCGTCAGCTTATCCAATGACATTATCATTATATACATATGAAAGCCCCTTACGGATTCGTTTATGTAACCAACTGTATTCATGAATTCCTCTATGGTATGGAAGGGAAAACGAGGAATTATTTCTGCTATCCTTAAGGGCTTTGATTTTCATGGGTAGGTCATCAAAGAGCTTTTTAGCTGCAAATTTCACGCCTTTCTGTACCAAAGCTAGGTTCGTTGAAGTATAATGCAAATCACTTTTCCTTGCAGCGTTGTACTTGTGAAAATCGCTGTTACTCTTAAGTTCTGATGGATTGTTGATGACAGATTCCATAACTGAATAAATGTCCTGTGAACAAGTGGTAAACATTCCCAGCTGGCTTAAAGCGATGCCTGTAAAATGTATGTTTATGAACCCCCACACGTAATTCTAATTTCTTTATGTTGTACAATGAATAGTTTTTATGTAAGTGAGGTGTTATCACAGAATATTATTTCATAACATATCAGTGAATGAAAATATGCAATTTATGAAAATCTAGTGACTTGTGTATCTGCAAAGCTGACAATTATTTCTATGGCAAAAGTCACCGAAGTTAAATGTTTTAGCAGGTACCTTATATGGTTTTACCACTTCAATATTTCTACAGTTTGGACGCCTATGAAATTAACGTTTTGTACTCTGTTTATTTTCTCTTGTTCGTAAAGTAGAGCAATAGGAGCTGGAATGTTTTAACAGTACAAAACTGGATGAGGTGTAGTATTTCAGAATTTAAAACCCGTCAGTTTGTGAAAAACTAGTCAATAATTTATACAAAAGCGCCATTTATTATTTTTCTCTTGATGTTTCTTTCCTCAGTTTCACCCCAACCCTTATATAATTAGCAAACATTACTAATTGTTCTGATTCAAATGTAGTAACAGATCACGAACATAAAGTTAGAAGAGTAATGGGCCAGAGATCGAATGCTATAGGGCTTTTGTTACTTACAAGCATGCAGATGATGTTGTGACCCTCTTTGTATTATCTGAATAGGCTAGGGTCACTTTCTGGATCCTACACTTAAAAGTAAGACCTAAACCAGACACTTGCTAAGTCATATATGTCATAAAAACTCAAATACAATGATGGAATTTTGTGAATGACACAGTAAAATGATTTCCATAATTCACAGAAGATCCCAAATGATGATATTTTGTGATTTAAAGATATTATTACATGCTCTATAAATGTATAAATAGTTTCCAGTAGAGTGGCGCTTTGAAATCCTAACTGTGACTGGCTAGATATCTGATCGCTATGCAGGGGCTGACGGCCACCCTGGAATACATTATCTCACCAAGATGTTTGGAAAATTATGTAAGGAGTGACGAAGAGTGGTAGCCATTATCTATGGGGTCGCAGTTCTTACAGAGTCCTACAATAGTACATTTCAGTCTGTCTGGGAAAACATCCTGAATTAATGATGCATTACATAAATGATTAAAACATTACATCTTATAGGACCACAGCATTTTTGTGTGTTGTTGGAAATATTATATATGAAGTTTTACTTTTTTGTTAATCTTCCTTATATCAGATGACAACGTGAGATAAATTTTTAATTTACTAAATGTTCTGTGCATCGCTTCCTCTTCTGAAACTTGAGCACTAATTTCTTCAACTATTTTTTAAAAAGCAACTATTACAATTATCTCCTACACATGAACTGTCTTTTACAGAGTTCCTCTCCTTTTCAACAGAAATAATGTCATCTTCCATAACATATTTACTTGTCTGCCTTTTGGTATTCCATACTGATTTGATTGTAGTGTTTGATCTATCAATCTGAGACAAGATTGCTCATCTCTGGACGTTTCTACAATTTTTCTTAACACGTTTAGTTACTGTTTATAGTATGAAATTGTCTCTGGATCATTACTTACTCTGGATTTTTAGTACAACTATTTTTTCATTCTGAAGAAAATCTGACACTGTAGTAATCCAAGGTTTTAACACTGACTTCTCATTACTTCATGTAATTATCTTTTTAGGAAAATTATTTTCAGAAATGGGCACAATCTCAGTTAGAAATTGTTGAATCTAAAACTAGAGCCAAGGTCATTGTAAACTTATATTATGTATATATTTGCAACTAAAACAAATAAGCCAATATATCATTCCACTAGTCCCAAGTGGAATGATCGTCATTTTTTAATGAACATTAAATGAAAGAGTCTTTTACAAATACTAATGCACTGAATTTTAAATAAAAAAGTTTTTATTTATTTATAAGGTAATAAACGTGTAATACAACTTATTTACAATGAACACATTACTGCACTGAAATTGTGCAGAAGTTATATATATACACAAATCAGTTGGTTTTACTGAGAAATTCATCAGTGGAGTGGGAGGAGTTGGGCACCAATAAATCCTTTAGGCTTCTCTCAAACTGAAATTCATTGATTGTTAAGCTTTTTATGGCTGCTGGCAAGTTATTGAAAATGTGTGTTCCTGAGTAATGGACACCTTTTTGTGCAAGACTAAGTGACTTTAAATCCTTGTGAAGATTATTATTATTTCTAGTATTGAGTCCATGAATTGTTTTTTTGTTTTGAAAAAGTGATATATTTTTAATGACGGACTTCCTTAAGGAATAAATATATTGGGAAGCAGTAGTTAGTATCCCTAGTTCCCTAAACAGGCTTCTGCTTTATGTTCTAGAGTTCACACCACATATAACTCTTACTGCACGTTTTTGTGCCCGGAAAACTTTAGCTTGGCTTGATGAATTACCCCAAAAAATAATACCATACGAGATTATGGAATGAAAGTAAGCGTAGTATGCCAGCTTTTCATTTTTATGTCCCCTATGTCTGACACAATTCGCATTGCAAATAGAGATTTGTTAAGATGCTTCAGCAGTTCTGTGGTGTGCTCCTCCCAGTTGAATTTATTATCAAGCTGTAATTCCAATAATTTTACACTGGCCACTTCTTCTATCTTATTGTCATTGTATGTTAGGCATATACTCATGGGACACCCCTTACAAGTTCTGAACTGCATATAGTGTCTTTTTTCAAAGTTTAGTGACAAAGAATTGGTTAGGAACCAGTGATTAATGTCCACAAATATTTTATTACTTGATCTTTCTAAGACTTCATTTGATTTGCTATTTATTGCAATGTTTGTATCATCAGTAAACAAAACGAAAGTGGCATCTGGTAATGTTACTGATGAAAGGTCATTGATATACACAAGAAAAAGTAAGGGCCCCAAAATGGAACCTTGTGGGACCCCACATGTAATTAGTTCCCAGTTGGATGGTGCCTGATAGCTTGATACATGTCTCTTTCCTAATAACACCCATTGTTTCCTGCCAGATATATAAGATTTGAACCATTTTGCAGTATTTCCTATTACACTATAATATTCTAATTTATTTAAAACGATATTGTGATTTACATAGTCAAATGCCTTTGACAGATCACAAAATATACCAGTTGCCTGCAATTTTTTGTCTAATGAATCAAGCACATTTTCACTGTAAGTTTAGATAGCCTTCTCAATATCAGAACCTATTAGAAACCCAAACTGTGACTTTGACAGTATGTTATTTGAGATAAGATGGTTATAAAGCCGATTGTACATTGCTTTTTATAAAATTTTTGAGAATGCTGCCAACAGTGAAATTGGACGGAAATTTAATGCTAATCTGACAATCCATTTACCACAAGACAGGCTTGTGTGTCTTTATATCCTGCTTGTTATATGAAAAAAATTGTCTGTAAGAGCAGAACTGTCTTGATCAACTTGGACAGGGAAATTCGTAAGTATTAAATTATAAGTGGCTAACAGACCTGTTAAATCACTTTTTGTCTCTGATTCCTGCAAAAAATTGGCTACATTTACTACAAAATTATAGAACCTTCCTAGCAAATACTTCTGCACCTGATCTTTACAGAATTTACTTATTTATGTATTCCTGTATTTATGTTTCCTTTTTATGAACGTGAAAATTTCTCCTCCATTTATAATGGTTTTCCACGAACATGCAGCTAATTTATAACCACTTACCTTAAGATTTTCAGTCTGTCTCGTTTTATGATGTTGATACAGGAAAATGACATCAAATTCTTTCCAACTACTAATATCTTGCAAACAAATGAACAAACCATTTACTTTCTTGTTTAACCCCCCACCTTCTAATACTGTGATGCAGCAGGTGATGTCACTTCTGCCTCTGTTATTACAATTTGAATTGGGAAACCCTGTTAATTTAATTACTTTTAATAATATCTCTCTGAATTCTGAATTTTTCTGAATTTGGTCTCTAGTCGATAACATCGGAATTTGCCTTTATGTGAGGGTTAGCGCCTCATATTTTCTGCTATTAAATTTGCTAACTTTTTCTTACCTGTTCTGTTCACATGTAATCCACGAGAAATAAATCCCTACGTTCCTATAGCAAATACTGGAACAGCACAATTATGAGAAGATGCATCCGTCTGAAGGAGCCCCCTCCACTCCAAGTTTCCTCGCTAAACAGCAGAGTTCAAGCAGGGCTAGCCATGGCGCCACAGATTCGCCAGAAAATCCACACTTGAGTGTTCAATAGCTGCTCCTATTTTTCAGTTACAATATTTGTCCACGCACATGTGATACAGAGTGACAATATTTTTTAAAAAATCTGCAAAATTTCAAAGCCTGGAATTGCAACCATTTCAGATCCGATGTTTGCAACATTTCACTATATTTTAAACTTACAGGAGAATCAAATGAAAGTGTCTTACAGTCAGCGCCAGTCAGCGCCTTTACAGGCAAAACGCAGTTTGACGGCAAGCTATTGTCATCAGATGCCCTTATGTCTTCCATTCATTGAGACTGGTTTCGGGTACGTAATTATCATAGGATGCAAGTCAATGAGAACTTTTTTGTGAAACTCCCAACATTGTGTTGGCAAAACAATCAAAATAATAAATTAAAACTATAGTGTTCAAATGTCTACCGTTGAAAGAAATGGAAATAATTCGAAGTGAGTACTTACTTAATATAGAAACATTAGCAGAATCCTGAAATACTTTACAAGTACTTCAGGACGCCGAGGCCACAATCATACTGGGATTGGCGCCTTTCCTCCAGAAGTATTCACTGTCTTCACATCTGTACGTCTTCGCTTAACATTACAAAAAAGAAAAAGAACGAGGAGAAACAATATCAGTGGCATCAATCGTTTCACTACATATTAGTGTCAATGTTCGCTATTTTTCTCATCTAGTTACGAAAAGCTGAACACCAGCTGTTTTGCAGGGCTCACTATTTGCGTGTTCATGCATACAGGTCAGCTCCTTGACGTGGAGGGCAGGCAACCCTTTTCACTGGATAAGTTTTCCTGCGATTTTGTATTCAGTTGATAAACGTAATGCACAGTTAATGATTCAGTTAAGATTCCGCTCATGTCACAGTGTATCTTTAAAAATGTTCAAATGTGTGTGAATTCCTAAAGGACCACACTGCTGAGGTCATCGGTCCCTAGACTTATAAACTACTTAAACTAACTTACTCTAAGGACAACACACACACCCATATCCGAAGGAGGACTCGAATCTCCGGCAGGAGGGGCTGCACAATTCGTGACATGGCGCCTCTAACCGCGTGGCCACTCCGCGCGGCAACGTATCTTATCCTGAAGAACTCTACGAGAGGGGTACGTAGGGTACGTATATGTACACAGTATTTTCTTATATTACTGAAGCAAATTTTCTTTTTGAAGTGTCATTAACACCTTCCGCGTTAAAGTACGGTTCTTGATGGGAGTGTTTGTCACTTGAAGTTGTTTGATATTGCTGCAACACTGCTACACGAATTAGATAAAAGTGTAGATTTTCAAGCGTATTCATTTCCTCCGTTTGTTTGTACTGGTAACGCAAGCTGTATGTAAGTCTAACTCGTCTACTAGCTGACTGTTCACACCGTACTTTCACTTTACTCTTTACAGCCGTCCTACGTGATTGTTCCACTTCGTGTGCTTACATATTGCCATTCCCAGGAATTTGTACGTCGTTTCAGGCCCAACTTGTGTTCTTTACTGATGCGTCAAGTCTCACATTTTGTTAATAAGACGTAACGTGTACGTTCTCGGATTCACGAGTCCTCTGAGTTCGCCACAGGGGCGAAGCCGTGAGGGCTCTGAGTTACGCAGGACCAGACTCCCCAAAGTTGGGCAGCGGGCCTCCAGAGACACAGAGAGCAGGCCAAGTTTTAATGGCGGCTGCCGCGATGGGCCCTGGCGCACCGCTCGCGAGCCAGAGTTGGCAGCCGGTGGGACTGGGCTCTCGAATAAAATTCCCCCCTCCGCACTTCGTTATTACTGCAAAATTTAGTCCACCGCTGAGTCTGCTCTAACTACCACTTGGAAAAAAATGTAGTAATGTCCGTTTGAAGGGCCACGTTCTCTTGAAACTATCTTGAGAGTTTATATAAATGGTCCAAACCACATTAATTAAATCACACTGTATTTGTTACCCCATTATTTAAAGCACTCCACTTGTTCTGTTCTGAAGTTGTTAAACTGATGCATGATTCATCACATTTTTTGAGTATGATCAGTCTTCTTACTTATTTGTTGTGGCCCGCCACGAATTCCTGCCCTGTGACAATCATTTCATCTCAGACTAACCTACGTCCTCAATTATTTGCTGGATGTATACCAACCTCTGGCTTCCTTTACTATTTTTACCCTTTATTTCTCCCTTTAGTACCATGGGAGTTATTCTCTGATGTCTTAACAGATGCCCTACCATTCTGTCCCTTCAACTTGTCAGTGTCTTCCAGATATTCCTTTCCCCGCCTCCTCATTCTTTACCTATTCAGACAACATAATTTTCAAGACTGATCTGTCGCAGCACATCTCAGAAGCTTCCTTTCTGTTCCGGTTTTCCCACAGTCTTATCTTTTTATACGACATAATACTATGCTCCAAAAGCAGATTCTCAGAAATTTCTTCTTCAACTTAAGACCTCTGTTTGATACTAGTTCATTTCTCTTGGGCGGGAATACCCTTTTTGACAGTGCTAGTCTACTCTTTATATCCTTCTTGCTCCTATTTTGCTATGTAGGTAGTAGAACTCCTTAACTTCGTTTAATTTGTTATCCACAATCCTGATGGTAAGTTTCTCGCTGTTCTCAATTCTGCTATTTCTCATTACTTTCGTCCTTCTTCGATTTACCCTCAGTCCACATTCTGTACTCATTACATTGTTCATTCCATTCAACAGAATTGCAGAATTCTTATTTACATACACTCAGGATAGTAATATCATCAGCGAATCTTTTCACTGACATCCTTTCACTTTGAATTTTAATCTCGCTCTTGAATCTTCCTTATATTTCCGCCATTGTTTCTTCGATGTATAGACTGAAGAGTAGGGGCGAAAGACCACATCCATGTCTAACTCAATTTTTAATCTGAGCACTTCATTCTGGGACCTCCAATCTTATTACTCCCTCTGGGCTCTTGTACATATTGCATATTACCCGTCTTTCCCAATAGCTTACCCTATTATTCTCAGAATTTCGAACACCTTGCACCATTCGACATTGTCGAACGCTTTTTCTTGGTCGACAAATCACATGAACGTTTCTTGATTTTTCTTAAATCATGCTTCCATTATCAACAGCAACGACAGACCTGCCTCTCTCATGCTCTTAACTTTCATAAATCCAAACTTATCGTCATCTAACAGATCTTCAGTTTCGTTTTCCATTCTTCTGTATATCATTCCTGTCATCAACTCGACTGCATGAGCTGATAAGCTGACTGTGCGGTAATTCTCGCACTGTCTTCATAATTGTGTGGATGGCGGTTTTTCGAAAGTCTGACGGTGTGTCGTCAGTCATATACATTCTACACATGGACGTGAACAGGCGTTTCGGTGCCACCTCCATTAATTGTTTTAGAAACTCCGATGTAATGTTATCCATCAGTATTGCCATATGTCCAAATCTCTTCCTATTCTAATATTGGATCCCCTATCTCTTCCCCATCGACTCCCGTTTCTTCTTCCAACACGTCATCAGTTAAGTCTTCAACCTCATAGGGGCCTTTAATGTACTCTTTCCACCTATCCGTTCCTTCATCTTCTTTACAGTGGAATTCCTGTTGCACTCTGATGTTACCGACCTTGCTTTTAATTTCACTGAAAGTTGATATGATCTTCCTGTATGCTAAGTCAGTTCTCCGACTATCATTTTTTTCGATTCTTCCACATTATTAATGCAGCTATTCCCATTTATTTCATTCTTAAATAACTTCTATTTCTGTATTCCTGAATTACCCCGAACAGTTTTGTACTGCCTCCTTATCTACCCCTCACATAATCCGTCATAATTTTTACTTCTCATGCTCACAATTATAACATTGGTTATCGTCAAGACTGCCTATTGGTGCTTTAATTATTTTCATATTTCCTCCTATTTTGAGCAGACTTATTATATCTTTGTATATAAAGATTGGTTGTGTAAGTTATTTGACTTCTCACCTAGAAATGAATTTCAGAAATGTCAACACTTGTATAGCATTTCTAGGCAGCTGGAGAATCAGTAGCATTTTTGAAGTAACACTTGGTTGTAACGTAACTGAAATGACAGAACAGTATAAACTAAAAAAAACGCTATTATCGATTTCTAACGAAATATGACTGAAAACAGAGTAATCTTTGGTATAAAAGAAGTAAAGTATGTTTTACTGAAGGCATGTAGAAGTTCAGTTTTACCTACGTCAGAGCTGTTAACAACTCGCTATACTGTTTATAGCAAACACGAAAACTCATTGTTGATGAAGACATGGCGCTCAAACATACACTATGTGATCAAAAGTATCCGGACACCTCCAAAAACATACGTTTTTCATATTAGGTGTATTGTGCTACCACCTACTGCCAGATACTCCGTATCAGCGACCTCAGTAGTCATTAGATATCGTGAGAGAGCAGAATGGGGCACTCCGCAGAACTCCCGGACCTCGAACGTGATCAGGTGATCAGGTGTCACTTGTGTCATACGTCTGCACGTGAGATCTCCTACACATCCCTAGGTCCACTGTTACCGATGTGATAGTGGAGTGGAAACGTGAAGAGACACGTACCGCACAAAAGGGTCTGTTGACTGACAGAGACCGCCGACTGTTGAAGAAGGTTGTAATGTGTAATACGCAGACATCTATCCAGACCATCACACAGGAATTCCAAGCTGAGACAGGATCCACTGCAAATACCATAACAGTTAGGCTGCTCATAAGTCACACTTCACGCCGATAAATGCCAAACGACACCTCGCTTGGTATAAGGAGCGGAAACATTGGGCGATTGAACACTGGAAAAGCGTTGTTTGGACTGACGAATCACAGTATGCAATGTGGCGATCCGATGACAGGATGTGGGCATGGCGAATTCCCGGTGAACGTCGTCTGTCAGCGTGTGTATTGCAAACAGTAAAATTCGGAGGCGGTGGTGTAATGGTGTGGTCGTGTTTTTCATGAAGGGGGCTTGCATTCCCTTGTTGTTTTGCTTGGCACTATCACAGCACAGACCTACATTGATGTATTAAGCACGCTCTTGCTTCCCACTGTTGAAGACCAATTGAGGGATGGCGATCGCATTTTTCAACAGGATGGGGCACCTGTTCATAATACCGGCCTGTGGTGGAGTGGTTACACGACAATAACGTTTCTGTAATGGATTGGCCTTCTCAGAGTCCTGACCTGAATCCTATAAACACCTCTGGAATGTTTTGGAACGCCGACGTCGTGCCTGGCCTCACCGACCGACATCGATACCTCTCCTCAGTGCAGAACTCGATGAACAATGGGCTGCCTTTCGCCAAGAATCCCCGCAGCACCCAATTGAACGTATGCCTGCGAGAGTGGAAGTTGTCATCAGTGCTAAGGGTGGGCTAACAGCATATTGAATTCCAGCATTTCCGAAGGAGGGCGTCACAAACTTGTAAGTCATTTGGAGCCAGGTGTCCGGATACTTTTGTTTACATAATGTATTATAGCTAAAATTAATTATAGTATTACGTTTTGCAGAGATTATTATGGAAGCGCAGTAAAAATGTTCATGTTATCAACTTTGCAGATACATACATGCTAAAACAAAAGAGAAAACGGGTGACAGATTTAGCTACTACGAAATTCCGTATGACCCGTCGGTAATATAGGAGGGCTGGTACAAGTAAAGAGTAACATCGGCCCACGCACCACTTCTGGTGCATCCTTATGCATCACGTCCAGTGAGCACCCTTTCCGAAATACACTGACAGACATCAGAAGAAGTTTCAGGATCTCGGCAGTCTACAGTCGTGTTATCAATATGGATTTGTGATGTGATTCGCCATAGCAATTTAGCAGTAGGTTTTCTCCGTCAGTGCAGGACGACAAACCTACTGTTTGAACACCAGTACTGTCAATGTCGGTATGATACTGAAAAGGGAGTTCTGCCTGGTGGTAGTACTTTAAAATCCTCGGTTTATGATGTCAGAGTAATGATATCCATGGTTGAATGGTGTCGATTGTATGATGTGTGTGCATATTTCGGCCTTGTCCACGGAAACGTTTACTCTCCACTGGTGATATTGGATGAACATACAACCTCTGTAGGGGATTTCCCTGGTACAGTTAAAATATTTAACAGCAGAGAGTCCACCACTCGTCACGTGCTGTTGACAATGTAACCATCTCTGACTAACGTCACTACTCTCGATCTAAGGTAATCGATTGTCACATCGTTGATGCAAAGTCGACCGCCATATCTTATCCAACTTTATGCCTTCTTCTTTTCTGATAAAATTACGGTAGTGTTTACAAATCTGTATTGGTTGTCTGCACATACTTGCATAATAATGCGATGCTAACACGCTTGTCTCACTACATTTTACGAGGGGCGTTCAGAAAGGAAGCTCCGATCGGTCGCGAAATGGAAACGACTATGAAAATCCGATAAAGCTTTGCACAGATGTGTTGGGTAGTGTCTCTAGTATAACCCCAGTTAGCATCACGTCGCTCTTCTCATTTCTGAGCTCGCAGTGAGTGCGTAAAGATGTCTAGAAAATAGTGTCTGCCGCCAAGTACGAGGGCCTGGTGAGAAATTTCGCCTGAAGCTATGCAGCTAACATTACATAACTGTCGTGCTGTTTCTTCTTCAAGACAATTCTCAGCCGCATTCTGCAGGGGCAATGAAGATGCTCCTACATCGTTTTCAAATGGAAATGTGAGATTACCCACAATACAGTCCGCAATTGTCTCCCCCCTGAGTTTCATCTCTGGTCACATGAACCGCTGTCTTTGAAGACAACATTTTGACACAGACAACGAGGTGTAGGCCAGCGTGGAGAATTGGCGGAAAGCACTGGCGGCTGCCTTCTATGATGAGGCTATTGAAAAGTTGGTACAACGCTATGACAAACGTCTAAGTCAGAACGGCGACTACGTAGAGAAGTAGCTGAAAGGTGTAGCTAATTGTTACAAGTAAAACATTTCTGATGTTCACTGTGGTTTCAATTTGGCAATCAATCGGAGCTTACTTTCTGAACAGGCCTCGTATTTCATGATCACCGTCTTCAAAAACATGTTCCGCTACAACCGGTTTGTCGGTATGCCCTAGACGACACTTCCTTTTGTATTCAGTTAGGCGGTTATTAACACTGCTTTTCATTGTTCCAATATAAATCCTCCCACAACTTCCATGGGACTGTACAGCTGGTCCAAAAACCAATTCTTCTTGATTAGTGATTCGAAGAACTTCACCAGACTAAGGAATCCTCACGCTTTTAGATCATTCTCCAGCATAATCTCCTGTTTGATTATTTTCCGCATGTCTTGAGATCAATATGTGTTAAGCAACGCGTCCATGAACTCTTTATACAAGCGACAACTCTCAGGAACACTGTGCATATGTTCCGCAATCGATCCCTCTAAAAATCCACAGACAAGTTCCAGCTTATATTTCAGTGGTCATGACTCCAGTGGTACTTTGTCGTGCTGACCTACCCAACGTTTTGGACGTAATTTATTGTTATTCTCCTTGAACATTTGGAAATTTTGAATGGATAAGGAATGTTTGAGGTCGTTCGACATTTCCTGCTAACGAACTTTTTCTCTTTCTGCAGCACACGTCTCCATAAATCGGTGTCTAAACCTTCCTTGTGCTCTGTTAAGGCCTCCCCTTGTGTCGTCATATTCACGGAGTAATGTTTGCGTCCGCCGATGACGTACACAATTGTGCTCTGGTTCGGTTTCTGCCATCTTTGCGTAACCGACGTGCGCCCTGCGGCAGCTGGTATGTTCTCCTGCGGCATTCACCTTTGTGCTGGTGATGTAGCCTCATATTGTGCATCGAAATGTCATAACACGTGCTCTTCTTACCTTCACTGATCATGCGGGAATGCTGCCGTACCACACCGTGATTCTAATTGTGCAATTCGCTGACGTGCTTCCTGGACCTCTTTTGCTAGCTTGTTTTGCTGTGAGTGATCCCGGTCTGTTGCTCTTTAACCTCTGATATTTCTGCCTATTTGTTCTCGATCTGTTGGATGCACTTCAAGTTCTCGCAAATTTTTTTTTGCATTCTCTTGAAATACTTCTTCCCTGTGAGGGGTGGCGCCTTATATCGCTCCTGTCTAGAGCCTGTGTATCGGGAGAATGACTCATGCGTGCACAGTGAGAGATGGTCTGAAGCGGGTTCAGTTTAGAACGTAGTTCTAATTTTCATCTGGTAGAGACCATTAGTGAACAGAGACATTCAAGAAACAGGTCAAGAGAATGTTTTTTTGAATTGTTCTATTTATTTCGTGACGGTTTTTGTTTATTTATGTTTGTACCGTTTTATATATGCTTTTAGTAGTGTGAATGATGCGTGAATGTGGTCTAAAATAAATATGTAGATCACTGTTCCACTGATGAACGCTGTATGAACTAGCATGAGAAATTTTTAAGACCGTGTGAATACAACCGACAGGGAATTTTGTATCATAATATGTTAAGTAAGTTTATAGTGGAAGGAAAGCTAATTCGAGTGCAAAAGAAAGTAGTTAATAACGTAAAGTATAAACAAAATATCAGAATGTTAAATATTTATTTTGGGAAAAAGTACAGTTAGAAAGTATATTATTTGTGGATTGATTAGTCATGAAAAGCGCGGACTAAGGCGGAAGAATAATGTTTTCCTATTGGCCTAAAGAAAACTGACCAATTAGAATGGAGTATTCTTTTCTCTCAGAAATATAGAATACTTACAGCAGTCTAAGTAGTCGGAGCCTAGCTTTTCAATGGTACGGTCATGTGTAGTATAAGCTCCAAAAGAAGTTATATTTTGCCTGTTTTAGTTGGGCTACATGCCTCAAAAGAGTTTGAAATAGAAAAGGCATAATATATCCCGGTGTGTTTTTTCTTTAGAAAGAACGGATTTTTAAGTAAATTTGTGTATGAGAAATGACAGTAATTCCACGAAGCATATTGAGCAGATCGGTGACTAAAAACTTGAGTTCATTAGACTTAATAGCGTGGCGAGCATTTTCATTTAAGAGCAATCCGTGCTTAGTAGCTGTTCAGATTTCGGGAAATACGTTACCATAATAAATGTAAAACACCAGTTTGCTTCTGTTCTACAATGTCGTAGATCAAAAGCAAACTGGTGCTTTTCATTTATTATAATGTTGTTTTACCAAGAACCGACGGAAGATTCTGTTAACATGTTACCACAAACTCGATAACGTGAATGAAAGGATCTGTGCATGACTGTGTTGGGATTAGCACGGGCTTGGCAGTGAACGTGTACAGTATCGACTTCAGAATATACCGAAGTTTTGACAGCATTTTCACCTTTCATTCAAAATTAAGATATTTCCCGGTTATTAGAATAGTTACGTTGTTTGCAGCCTGGTGCGAGTTGCCGTACGGTAGGTTTCTGCTCGGCTTTCCTACTGGCGATCTGTTGCAACGAATTCACAGGTTTAGATGCTGGTAAAAAGGACTAGAGGAACCACGCTGTCGCACATGTTTTTGGTGCGTGGCGAGAACTACACTTCTGGAAATTGAAATAAGAACACCGTGAATTCATTGTCCCAGGAAGGGGAAACTTTATTGACACATTCCTGGGGTCAGATACATCACATGATCACACTGACAGAACCACAGGCACATAGACACAGGCAACAGAGCATGCACAATGTCGGCACTAGTACAGTGTATATTCACCTTTCGCAGCAATGCAGGCTGCTATTCTCCCATGGAGACGATCGTAGAGATGCTGGATGTAGTCCTGTGGAACGGCTTGCCATGCCATTTCCACCTGGCACCTCAGTTGGACCAGCGTTCGTGCTGGACGTGCAGACCGCGTGAGACGACGCTTCATCCAGTCCCAAACATGCTCAATGGGGGACAGATCCGGAGATCTTGCTGGCCAGGGTAGTTGACTTACACCTTCTAGAGCACGTTGGGTGGCACGGGATACATGCGGACGTACATTGTCCTGTTGGAACAGCAAGTTCCCTTGCCGGTCTAGGAATGGTAGAACGATGGGCTCGATGACGGTTTGGATGTACCGTGCACTATTCAGTGTCCTCTCGACGATCACCAGTGGTGTACGGCCAGTGTAGGAGATCGCTCCCCACACCATGATGCCGGGTGTTGGCCCTGTGTGCCTCGGTCGTATGCAGTCCTGATTGTGGCGCTCACCTGCACGGCGCCAAAGACGCATACGACCATCATTCACGCCTGTCGCGACACCACTGGAGGTGGGCTGCACGATGTTGGGGCGTGAGCAGAAGACGGCCTAACGGTGTGCGGGACCGTAGCCCAGCTTCATGGAGACGGTTGCGAATGGTCCTTGCCGATACCCCAGGAGCAACAGTGTCCCTAATTTGCTGGGAAGTGGCGGTGCGGTCCCCTACGGCACTGCGTAGGATCCTACGGTCTTGGCGTGCATCCGTGAGTCGCTGCGGTCCGGTCCCAGGTCGACGGGCATGTGCACCTTCCGCCGACCACTGGCGACAACATCGATGTACTGTGTAGACCTCACGCCCCACGTGTTGAGCAATTCGGCGGTACGTCCACCCGGCCTCCCGCATGCCCACTATACGCCCTCGCTCAAAGTCCGTCAACTGCACATACGGTTCACGTCCACGCTGTCGCGGCATGCTACCAGTGTTAAAGACTGCGATGGAGCTCCGTATGCCACGGCAAACTGGCTGACACTGACGGCGGCGGTGCACAAATGCTGCGTAGCTAGCGCCATTCGACGGCCAACACCGCGGTTCCTGGTGTGTCCGCTGTGCCGTGCGTGTGATCATTGCTTGTACAGCCCTCTCGCAGTGTCCGGAGCAAGTATGGTGGGTCTGACACACCGGTGTCAATGTGATCTTTTTTCCATTTCCAGGAGTGTATTTGGTTTTACACTTTCCTGTTTCGGCATTTTTTACTTGCTCTTTTGCTAACAAAGAGTTCTTGACTGCACCACGGGCTACTGCTGTTGCCGCCCTGGCATCGCGTTTTGCCTCGTTCGCTACCTCTTGAGTCTCAGTTTTTTCCTCTTCTTTAACACCCGCGAGTTCCTTCTTAACCTGCTCTATACTTTCAAAAAGCTCTTCAGACATCATCCGCCTTCGTCTCCTTAGTGACTAATTCCTTCATCTCCTTCGTGGCTACCTCCTCTCTCTCTTGCCTCTTCACCTTCGCTTCCTGTGTGAATTGCACGGGGGCCTCAAACTGAGATCCTCTGCTAATACCTTCAAGACTATACGAAAGCGATTCAATTGCTCTATGGCGTTTTGTTCGTTGATATGATCTGCCATTCTCACTGCCGGTACGTCTTGTCGTGCCTTCACATTCTACCGGGCGCTCTGCTGCAGTTTCACCTTCACGCTCGTAGTCTGACTGAAGCACCTCGTCATAAGCAGAAAATTCTGCGTTCGACATATCCGCAAGGACATCTACTACAATCGACTGAGAATCCTCCGCAACATTCTCCTGATCAATGCTACCGGTCTGAAACTGGTCCATTTGGGACGAGATTCGAATATTCTCACTTCTTTGGAGCAAACGTACCTTGCTTCTAGTGAACATGCATTCAGGTTTCTAGTACCGAGAGGTTTCAACTGCTCCTCGTGGCAATGCCACACAAGTGTGCCCTGAAATTTGCTCTGGCAAGCCACTAATTGTAAATCTCTGACGGCGCATATCAAATAAATTCAACTCTAATCTACACAAAATGCAAGAGCCACAGATAATCTACCATCCCCCACGTTAACACAAAGCCGTTCACCGTCAGGAACAATCAACAAGTGACACAGATATCACAACAACAACTGAATGAAAATACTAACAAGAAACACACACAAAATTTACAAATATTGCGGTTACGCGCAACTAATTTACCCCATTGCACAAACTGAATTTCAACATGGGAAAGCAGAAACCTTTTCAAAAAATTGCATCTGACTGTCACAGAAGGAGCAATCAGTTCAGGATCCTGGCAGCGATCGTCAAATTGCAAGACTACACTGGACTTTAGATATGATTCGGAAGGCGATAGGCGACTACGAGTTTACGCCCTGATAGCAATTACTTTATCCATTCCTTCCACACGTCTATCTGGCCCATGCATCTGATAACTCATTTTGGCCTTTGACTGTGTTTGTTGTTGAAATTCTGCATTTATAAGAATATAAATCAACTTGAATGCTAAAATAATATTAATGAAATGGTGGTTCTGTGATAATTTTGGTCTATTGTCTATGAGTGATTATATATCAACACAGGATTGATCTTTTATAAAAGTTATGGCACAAGTTTAATGATTAAAAACAGGGCAAAAAATACATGTTAAATGTGATGAAAAATAAACACGAACTGTTTTGAACCCAATTATGTCACAAACAGCTAAATCTGCCCTTGGTGGTGGCTGATAGGCAAAGACTAAGGTTCCTGTGACTGAACTATGTACTCTGGCTCAAAACATCGATAATGTAATCTGAAATATTGTAATTCAAAATATACTTTGATGGATTTGTTCAACACAGAAGTTATAATGCGTTGGTGCAGCTGAGGACAAGTGGCGAGGCTGTGATCCTGATTCATCTACATCTACATCTGCATCCATACTCCGCAAGCCACCTGACGGTGTGTGGTGGAGGGTGCCTTGAGTACCTCTATCGGTTCTCCCTTCTATTCCAGTCTCGTATCGTTCGTGGAAAGAAGGATTGTCGGTATGCCTCTGTGTGGGCTCTAATCTCTCTGATTTTATCCTCATGGTCTCTTCGCGAGATATACGTAGGAAGGAGCAATATACTGCTTGAATCCTCGGTAAAGGTATGTTCTCGAAACTTCAACAAAAGCCCGTACCGAGCTACTGAGCGTCTCTCCTGCAGAGTCTTCCACTGGAGTTTATCTATCATCTCCGTAACGCTTTCGCGATTACTAAATCATCCTGTAATGAAGCGCGCTGCTCTCCGTTGGATCTTCTCTATCTCTTCTATCAACCCTATCTGGTACGGATCCCACACTGCTGAGCCGTATTCAAGCAGTGGGCGAACAAGTGTACTTTAACCTACTTCCTACTTGCACTTCCTTAGGATTCTTCCAATGAATCTTAGTCCGGCATCTGCTTTACCGACGATCAACTTTATATGATCATTCCGTTTTAAATCACTCCTAATGCGTACTCCCAGATAATTTATGGAATTAACTGCTTCCAGTTGCTGACATGCTATACTGTAGCTAAATGATAAGGTATCTCTCTTTCTATGTATTCGCAGCACATTACAGTTGTCTACATTGAGATTCAATTGCCATTCCTTGCACCATGCATCAATTCGCTGCAGATCCTCCTGCATTTCAGTACAATTTTCCATTGTTACAACCTCTCGATATACCACAGCATCATCCGCAAAAAGCCTCAGTGAACTTCCGATGTCATCCACAAGGTCATTTATATATATTGTGAATAGCAACGGTCCTACGAAACTCCCCTGCGGCACATCTGAAATCACTCTTACTTCGGAAGACTTCTCTCCATTGAGAATGACATGCGTTCTGTTATATAGGAACTCTTCAATACAATCACACAATTGGTCTGATAGTCCATATGCTCTTACCTTGTACATTAAACGACTGTGGGGAACTGTATCGAACGCCTTGCGGCAGTGAAGAAACACGGCATCTACCTGGGAAGCCGAGTCTATAGCCCTCTGAGTCTCGTGGACGAATAGCGCGAGCTGGGTTTCACACGGTCGTCTTTTTCGAAACCCATGCTGATTCCTACAGAGTAGATTTCTAGTCTCCAGAAAAGTCATTATACTCGAACATAATACGTGTTCCAAAATTCTACAACTGATAGACGTTAGAAATATAGGTCTATGGTTCTGCACATCTGTTCGACGTCCCTTCTTGAAAACGTGGATGACCTGTGCCCTCTTCCAATCCTTTGGAACGCTACGCTCTTCTAGAGACCTACGGTACACCGCTGCAAGAAGGGGGGCAAGTTCCTTCGCGTACTCTGTGTAAAATCGAACTGGTATCCCATCAGGTCCAGCGGCCTTTCCTCTTTTGAGCGATTTTAATTGTTTCTCTATCCCTCTGTCGTCTATTTCGATATCTACCATTTTGTCATCTGTTCGACAATCTAGAGAAGGAACTACAGTGCAGTCTTCCTCTGTGAAACAGCTTTGGAAAAAGACATTTAGTATTTCGGCCTTTAGTCTGTCATCCTCTGTTTCAGTACCATTTTGGTTACAGAGTGTCTGGACATTTTGTTTTGATCTACCTACCGCTTTGACATAAGACCAAAATTTCTTAGGATTTTCTGCCAAGTCAGTACATAGAACTTTACTTTCGAATTCATTGAACGCCTCTTGCTTAGCCCTCCTCACACTACATTTCGCTTCGCGTAATTTTTGTTTGTCTGCAAGGCTTTGGCTATGTTTATGTTTGCTGTGAGGTTCCCTTTGCTTCCGCAGCAGTTTTCTAACTTGGTTGTTGTACCACGGTGGCTCTTTTCCATCTCTTACGATCTTGCTTGGCACATACTCATCTAACGCGTATTGTACGATGGTTTTGAACTTTGTCCACTGATCCTCAACACTATCTGTACTAGAGACAAAACTTTTGTGTTGAGCCGTCAGGTACTCTGAAATCTGTTTTTTGTCACTTTTGCTAAACAGAAAACTCTTCCTACTTTTTTTAATATTTCTATTTACGGCTGAAATCATCGATTCAGTAACCGCTTTATGATCGCTGATTCCCTGTTATGCGTTAACTGTTTCAAATAGTTCGGGTCCGTTTGTCACCAGAAGGTCTAATATGTTATCGACACGAGTTGGTTCTCTGTTTAACTGCTCAAGGTAGTTTTCAGATAAAGCACTTAAAAAAATTCACTGGATTCTTTGTCCCTGCCACCCGTTATGAAAGTTTGAGTCTCCCAGTCTATATCCGGAAAATTAAAATCCCCACCCAGAACTATAACATGGTGGGGAAATCTATTCGAAATATTTTCCAAATTATCCTTCAGGTGCTCAGTCACAACAGCTGCTGAGCCAGGGGGCCTATAGAGACATCCAATTACCATGTCTGAGCCTGCTTTAACCGTGACCCTCACCCAAATTATTTCACATTTCTGATGTCCGTCAATTTCCTTCGATACTATTGCACTTCTTATCGCTATAAACACGCCTCCCCCTTCACTTTCCAGCCTGTCTCTGCGGTATACATTCCAATCTGAGTTTAGGATTTCATCGCTGTTTACATCTGGTTTCAGCCAACTTTCTGTCCCTAGTACTATGTGGGCATCGCGACCGATTATTAATGAGAGCAGTTCTGGGACCTTTCTATAGACGCTCCTGCAGTTTACTATTAGCAGATTAGTATTGTTATTCCCTGTTGCATTTTGCCTACTCCTACCTTGCCGCGTCTGAGGTTGCGTCTTGTCGGGCCTAGGGAGGCAATTCTCTAACCTAAAAAACCCACATGTGCACTCCACACGTACTCCGCTACCCTTGTAGCCGCTTCCTGCGTGTAGTGCACGCCTGACCTATTCAGGGGGACCCTACATTTCTCCACCCGATAGCGGAGGTCGAGAAATTTGCAGCCCAGAGCTCCGCAGAATCGTCTGAGCCTCTGGTTTAAGCCTTCCACTCGGCTCCAAACCAGAGGACCGCGATCGGTTCTGGCAACGATACTACAAATAGTTAGCTCAGATTCTACACCGCGAGCGAGGCTTTCCGCCTTCACCAACTCCGCCAACCGCCTGTATGAACTGAGGATGACCTCTGAACCCAGACGGCAGGAGTCATTGGTGCCGACATGAGCAACAATTTGCAGTCGGGTGCACCCAGTGCTCTCTATCGCCGCCGGCAGGGCCTCCTCCACATCTCGGATGAGACCCCCCGCCAAGCAGACTGAGTGAACACTAGCCTTCTTCCCCGACCTTTCCGCTATTTCCCTAAGGGGCTCCATCACCCGCCTAACGTTGGAGCTCCAATAACTAATAAACCCCTCCCCCCCGTGTGCCTGCTCGGACCTTAGTGAAGGAGCGGCCACATGTCCACTCACAGGCAGAGCGGGCGATGCCACACGGCCAGCCTCCACATTGACCTTCCGCCTCGTGCGCCGCGAACGCTGCTGAACCCGCCACTCCCCTTGGGGAGAGGGTGGCCCAACCGCGCCCGGTACGCGCGAAGATGTCTCGACAGCAGGGACAGTGGGTGAAGCATGTAACACCTGGGGTGTACCATGCGACACACCAGACTCCCCACTGCCGCTACAAACCGAGGCAGCAGCCTGAAGACGACTGACCGCAGCCGTCAACACGTCCAGCTGTTCGTGAACAGTGGCCAGCTCCTCCTGCGTCCGTACACAGCAGTCACACATCCTATCCATCCAAAGGAATCAATTTACTGTAGAGAGTTAATCATCTTTTAACTAGACTGCTAATTCACTAAAGGCGGCTGATAGCTGACTAAGCTGTGGTTACTAGACACTTCTTGTAGAAAACAATGAAAATAGCACTACCTGTCTCTGGACTGTATTCAAAACAAACACCAGCACTACTGGCACTATGGCTGACTAAAGAGACTCTCTCTGACTGTATTCAAAACAAACACGAAATCTATGGAATACTATTACTAGCACTCGACAATTAAAGCTTCCTAAAAGCAAAAACACACAGAAGAAGTGACAAGTAAGAAAAATACAGTTAATACTGCAATTAACGTAGCTCGCTGCACAGCAGACGTGAGGCAGACGGCAGTTGCCCTTACAAGCTGGAGAACCAATACACTACCACTTATATCGATGTTTGGCACTGTCTCTGGTGATGGTCGTGGTTCAAGCATCTGCATAGCAGCGATGTGCTGCGCCTCTAATTAGCAAGCACAAAATATGCAAAGTCTTGTTTGGTGATCTGTTGGACGGATTGCAATTAGTCTCTAATGGAGCCCTAAAATCGCAACAGATTCCACCTCTGAGTGACACTCCAATTTGCCAGTCATATCATGGACCAATCTAACTCATTCATATGGCAGTGCAGACAAGGAGATCAAATGTCAAGGTGCCAGACTATACATGAATAACATGGCCCTCGACACAGTGAGTTTTCAGAGGTGACTGAGGTCTAAATTATTTGTACAACTAACCCCTCACCACAGGCTCCCCAGTGAAGACCAGCGCTGGTGTGGAGTCACACTCAGGTCAATTATCCCAAGTTCACCCCATTCATAACAAGAATCAAAACCAGTATTCTCTACAGATCTGAGCCTGAATCATAAGACCCACTTCAGACTCAGACAGGGTTCTGAATCGAAAGACCCAGTTTTCCTCTCCCCACTTTCCATCAAACCGTGGTAAACTCCCCGAAAGCACTTTCACATCTGCTCCCACAAGGGTTTCAAGCTAATCATAAGACTCCACAAGCTCCATGTCTCCCCTCTAACACGTCTGTCCTACTCATCAGCCAATCCTTATCAAAGTTAATAATACTCTACTCTTTTCCAGGAGAAGCAGCCAATCCCTGACTCACAAATTCCTGTGCAGAGAGGAGGAGATGTTGTGCTCCTGAGTTACTTCTTTTTTTGGGTGGATTTTCGTATACGTAGCTTTGAAGTGAACAACACATTTAACATGGAGAACATTATCTGGACGACCTGAATATTACTAAGTATCCGACCAGAGCCCCTGGCTAAACTACAAGAAATGATATTGTGTCGGAACGTACATCGTTTTAAAGCCTCTATAAACGTTGTTTTCCTTCTAAAATTGATTTGAAGACCTGAGGATTCGGGAAGATCTCTGCAGGCAGAGGGCAACACCAGCTGATGGCTCCCTCGACAGCGTCCAGTCCAGGGTGAACCTCGAAACTCGCGAATTTTTATGGTCCCTCAACCATGATCACATAAGACTTCTATGACACTGCCCAAACGCGTTGGTTGGGCGACCTATATTTCTCTCAGGCCCCTGCCCGTGCTGTAGGTAGAGGCGCATAACAGGTAGGTCCAAGTAGGCAGCTTTTCCGCCTCTTTGACTGAACATATTGTCTGCAAACTGGTGTGAGAAATCCGTGAGACCAGCATTTTGTCCTCAGTAAGTGCTTCGAGATGTTAATTTTCCTAATTGCTGCACATGGCTTTCAAGATCCTAATGTCCACTGCCAGATTTATTGTTAAATGGCCTAACTGCCTACCTGTTCAGTACTCCTGAAAATACTGTTGGAGGGAGAGTCACTATCAAGGTCCCGCATGCATTAAAAATGTACATGTTCCCTTCAATGTCTGCTCATGATGATATATTCCTGTCTACTCACATAGCTGATGTCTTGAGTGTATAATCAACATTGAATTGTATCTTCAAAAATAGAGAACAGTGACTGAGTGACTCGCCCCTTAGTACTGCAAATATTAGAGTTATCACACTATTTAAAGTCAGCTGATACAAATATAATAGTGTCTTCATGTCTTCCTCTAAACACAAATAAGCTAATCCACCCTGGCTTGGTATTATCTCATTGCAGCCTAGTAATCAGAAGTAGTAACTCTTCTCATTCTGTTAATCTTCAGTGATTGTGTTTCAAAGTATTCTCCATGTAATATCGAAACTAATGCTACAATGTCTTTACGCTTTACTCTGCTTATAACTACTATTTACATGTACATACACAGTAATAAATGCTTGAATAGTCCAGGCAGTACAGGGCCTACCAAGTAATTCATTCAACATTCATGGTCAGTAAGATAGTAACATCCAGATTCAAGTAAATATTAATAACTCAAATTTCCTTCTTCTGCTAATAAGTATCCAAGTACTAACAGTAATAAGATCCTAGTATTCTTTCAGTCCATACAGATAGTTTTGTTACACAGGACATTGGAGTTTCAACTGCCAACATTAGTTAAACTAGTTCCATATGTCAAATAATAATCACACTTAAAGATAAGAAATCAGATATAAATAAATAAGTCAGTGATTTATGCGAATATTTCTTGTGGTACTGTTGGGCACTTAATCCTTCAATTCTACTGGTTTTAAGATAGTCGATGAGATATCTTCCTTTTGGTGCAATTCTCATTCTTTTATAAGAACTTGTGTACAAGAATTGTCATTTCCAGATTTTTTTTTTTTTTTTTTTTTTGAAGAAGTGACGATTTTGGGGTGGTTTTTAATAGAACGTACTCTATTAACTGAGTTTTTGCATTTGTCGAAATCTTCTGCCACAATAGAGCTTTCTCATGCGAGACTAAGATTTTTCTCGCCTTCTCTGTCCAGGAATACTCTTCTCTGAGAATACGAAGAAGTAGACTCATCTGTTCATTCTTTGCTTTCGTCTTACTTACGACTTCAGGTGAAGTGAATTGTGTATTATACAGTGGCAAATTGTTCACTGCCTGTTCAAAAAGCTCTAAATATTCTACTTATTTTGTTTCATTATTGTGTGCATAGGTTCTGATGAAATGGTAAATTTTTGGAAGATATATTTAGTGGGATTTTCCTCAGGATGGAAATGGGGTGTGAGGGGAAATGGCTCCTAGGATCTGTTTGCAGACTAGGTCTCGGGCTAGTGCCTGTATGTGAAGGCTTTGGTGAGACCCTCAGCATACTGGGCAAGGAAGTTTTTGTCCCCTCACACCACCAATCCTTCCACCACCTGCAAGAACCAGCAACAAAGTAGTATCCCCTTCATCACCCAGTACCACCTCAGATTGGAACAACTGAACCACATCCTTCGCCAAGGCTTACCTATCATCAAACCCTGAAATGAGGGATATCCCACCCGAGATACACTATTGGCCATTAAAATTACTACACTAAGAAGAAATGCAGATGATAAACGGATATTCATTGGAAAAATATATTATACTAGAACTGACATGTGATTATATTATCAGCAATCTGGGTGCATAGATCCTGAGAAATCAGTAACCAGAACAGCCACCTCTGGCCTAATAACGGCCTTGATACGCCTGGGCTTTGAGTAAAACAGAGCTTGGATAGCGTGTACAGGTACAGCTGCCCATGCAGCTTCAACACGATACCACAGTTCATCAAGAGTAGTGACTGGCGTATTGTGACGAGCCAGTTGCTCGGCCACCATTGTCCAGACGTTTTCAATTGGTGAGAGACCTGGAGAATGTGCTGGCCAGGGCAGCAGTCAAACATTTTCTGTATCCAGAAAGGCCCTTACAGGACCTGCAACATGCGGCCGTGCATTATCCTGCTGAAATGTAGGGTTTCGCAGGGATCGACTGAAGGGTAGAGCCACGGGTCGTAACATCTGAAATGTAACGTCCACTGTTCAAAGTGCCGTCAATGCGTACAAGAGGTGACCGAGACGTGTAACCAATGGCACCCACACCATCACGCCGGGTGATACACAAGTATGGCGATGACGAATACATGCTTCCAATTTGTCTTCACCGCGATGTCGCCAAACACGGTTGCGACCATCACGATGCTGTAAACAAAACCTGGATTCATCCGAAAAAATGACGTTTTGCCATTCGTGCACCCAGGTTCGTCGTTGAGTACGCCATCGCAGGCGCTCCTGTCTGTGATGCAGCGTCACTGTGTGACGTCCGTTGGGTGTCGTTACGTCACATACAAAAAAATTTTTACATATATATTTTTATTTGTAATTTATCAGCATGCTTCTTTCTCTCAGGGATAATGTCTTTTTTTATCCCTTTTACTTATGTGCATAAGTAAATATGAAATGGGTTCTTGAAGGGCCTCAGTTATTCATGTACCAACTTTAGATTTTGAACGTGATGACTAAAATATAGTTGCCGTTAACTGAATTGAATGTAATTTTGTTAATTTCTATTTATTGATTGCAAAGCAAGGCTTGAGAGAATTTCGATTGTTGCCGTGGAGCGGCCAAGATAAAACTTACTGAACTCATGGAATCTGTATAGTTTAAAAACATGAACTTTAACGTAAATTAATTATCTGTTGCAATTTAAAAAGGTTCTTATAACGAAATCTCTCGCATTTACAGTTACTGTTAACATTGAAAAATAAATTAATAGTTCGGCGCTTAATGGACGACCAGAGGCTGCATCGGAAGATGAGCTTCTCGCAGCGCAAATTACTGAAAAAATGCTTATTAAAAATAATTAGCCACTGCGAGCATTTGAGGTGACAACTATTACAAAGAAATTCATTTTCTAATAATAATAACAAGTTTATTTTAGCAACAAACACGAATAACTTACAAAGAATATGTGTAGCCGCTCAATGGCTGCCTTCCGTATAGCGAAACAAAACTGTGTGTCCCACAAAATACGTCCTTCCTCCTCGGCCGTACAATCGCGTCTCTTTCGATCCTTTTTTTATTTTCATAGACATTAAATAAAGATGCTATCGCTGCATATCAGTTGTTTCAAGAACATTAACTATATCTTTTACACTAATTATATTCATAAAATACGTAAACTACGATTTACAGCCGCTAAAAATGTCAATATTTATGTGACGTACCGTCACAACGGCTAACCGCAGCCAAGGTCTCCGAGCTGATAGTCAATGCTACTGCAAACGTCGTCGAACTTTTCGTGCAGATGGCTGTTGTCTTGCGAACGTCCCAGTCTGTTGACTCAGGGATTGAGACGTGGCTGCACGTCCGTTACAGCCTTACGGATAAGATGCCTGTCATCTCGACTGCTAGTGATACGAGACCGTTGGGATCCAGCACGACGTTCCATATTACCCTCCTGAACCCACCGATTCCATATTCTGCTAACAGTCATTGGATCTCGACCAACGCGAGCAGCAATGTCGCGATACGAAAAACCGCAATCGCGATAGGCTACAATCAGCCCTTTATCAAAGTCGGAAACGTGATGGTACGCATTTCTCCTCCTTACACGAGGCATCAGAACAATGTTTCACAAGGCAACGCCGGTCAACTGCTGTTTGTGTATGAGAAATCGTTTGGAAACTTCCCTCATGTCAGCACGTTGTGGGTGTCGCCACCGCCGCCAACCTTGTGTGAATGTTCTGGAAACCTAATCATTTGCATATCACAGCATCTTCTTCCTGTCGGTTAAATTTCGCGTCTGTAGCACATCATGTTTGTGTTGAGCAATTTTAATGGTCAGTAGTGTATTTCTCACTCCTGCTAAAGTGGTGTTTTGTTGCCCACCCAACCTCCACAACGTCCTGATCCTTCTCTATGCCACTCCTTATCCCAATCCTTTCCACAAGGATTATATTCCTGCGGAAGAACCAGGTGTAAAACTTTTCCAATCCATCCATCCTGCACATCCTATTCCAGTCTTGTCACGGGTTTATCCTACCTCAACAGGGTCTGGGCCACATGTGATAGCAGCCATGTCATTTGCCAACTCTGCTGCAATCATTGCACTGCTTTTTATATTGGTATGACTACAAAGCAGCTGTCCACCAGGATGAATGGCCCCCGCCAAACAGCGACCAAGAGCGAAGTAGAGTACACTGTGCCACAACATGCAGCTGAACATAATACATTTGATTTCAATGGCTGCTTCACTACCTGACCCATCTGGATCCTTCCTTCCATCACCAGTTTTTCTGAAATGCGCAGATGGGAGTTATCCTTACAACACATTCTCCACTTTCACTAATTATCCTGACCGCAACCTATGGTAAAATACTGTCCCCACACCCTCCACCCAACAAATTCCACCCCACTGTCCTACCATCTCCTCGCCATACTCATCTCCCACCCTGTTTATTTGCAACCCGCTGCCAACACATCCGCCCATCTTTCCCCATTACTCTACCTTTTTGCTTCTTTTTTTCTGTACCTCCCTTCTCCACAAATTCCTGACGCTGTGCCTGTTGGCAGTCCAGTCCCTGTACACTCCACCAGACAGCGTTTGTCTCTCTCCCCATCCATACACTACTATCCCTTCCCCTTCCCCTTCCCCTTCCCCTTCCCCTTCCCCTTCCCCTTCCCCTTCCCCTTCCCCTTCCCCTCCCCTTCCCCTTCCCTGCCCCCTGCAGATTGATGCTTGCATCTTACGTGACAGTTGCATTCCAGCCCGAGATGCTGGAGTTGGTGGTCATGTGCGCATAAGGCGTGCTTGCTTGTGTGTGTGTGTGTGTGTGTGTGTGTGTGTGTGTGTGAATGGTTTGTGTCTCTCTTTTACTGATGAAGACTGTGGCCTAAAGACTTACGTAAGGGTCTTTTAATTGCACCTCTCTCCAACTTGATGTGTCTTCTTTACGGTAAGTAGAAATCTGTCTTTGCCTGCATTGTTCATTTATGTACACTAGCAGAATTATTGGGGTTTACAAAAACGTAAACAACTTGATATTTACGATCTTGCCTTTTAACAACGCTTTAATCTTGATGAATGATAGTGCAGTAATTTAGATTAGTTTGGTTACGTAAGTCAAGATATTTTGCAATTCGCCATAGTAGATAGTTTTGTGTGATTTCATCAGTTAGGATACGTTCAACTATGTAGGAAGTTCATTTGGTGCTAGAATCTTTTGAAACTATTGTGATCTGTTGAAGACGAGCCAATTAGTTTAACTAAAGTTATCGTGTTTTTATAGGTAATAGCACGAAGAAGTAAGGGAACCATGGGATTTGATAGGTTGATCGATGTGGGGTCACGGGAAAATTTAACCTATTTAAAGGTAGAAAATATTCCAATGTCAGTAAACATCAGATTTGATAGTCGTGATTCATCGAACCCAGGTTCCTCTGAGTGAGATATGGAACACAGCAAAGCATATTCTGAATCGGTTTCACATCAATGTTTTTATGAAACCATATAATCTATAGTAAAACGAAATGAGGTACCCAGTTGACGGATGACTTCTGATCCATTTACTGATCTGTTAATAATAGCAAACGAATGAGTAAAGAAAGGGAGAAGAAATAGGTGGAAAGGTATAAGCATTTAATCGCTGAGTTTGATGAAAAGGAAAAAGAACGACACAGAAAATTAGCAGGAACTTATAAGCGACGGAACGAAGAGGAAAAAGAACGAGACAGAAAGTTAGCACAGAGGGATAGATAGATTTTCGGCCATTTGGAACAAATACACAACAAACTGGCCGAATTTAACCTCAAATATGAGAGTTTGCCTCATTTAGTCGATTAATTAAACTTAGACTTAGAACATTTCCAGGGAAAGCAGACCAGGACCGAAAATACAGTAGAATCAGTTCCGCAAAAGGTCAAAACTTGGAAGTCGACAATCAGAAACACATAGATGAATATTTGTTTAAACAATCTCAGAGGTGTGAAGAGCAATGGATGGAAGCCAAAAATACCGAAATTAATACCAAGATCAATTCAGAAATAGCTGCAGCAGTTAAAATATCAAATAAAGATTCAAATACCGGTAAGAAGAAGGCTGAGTTTAAGCGAATAGAAAATAAGGTTATATTTGAACTCCCGAAATGGCACGGTGAAATTAGTCGAAATTTTACAGTACACGAAAACAAAGTTCCTGTGGGAACCAACAAAGAACAGAGAGGGTTCACAAAATAATCTGAAAAAAGATTCACCTAGCAGTAGATATGACAATGAACACACAATGTTCAGACCTTATTCTGAAAACAATGACGATCTAAGGAGTAGCTGTCTGTGTTATCATTGCAGAAACATGAGCAAAGTACAATCAGAAATCGGTACTTCCAGACATACACCTCAGAAAAAGATGATCAGTACTCAAAAGTGGTCATCAAAAGTTTTAGGAATATTTTCCCACGATTCTGGAATAAAATCCAGTTCGTTGCCTCTCAAATACTCGCCCCCTGGCAAACAAGAAAAACTGAGGAAGGAGGTATGCAGTCCCTTGTATTACAGTCTGAAAAAAGGTAGCTCTCGAAAACATTTTGAGCATTACATAAATAGGTCCCGATATTGGGATGAACCGATTCCACCTCGAGAAGTACTCAGAATTTTGAAAGCTAAATTATCCATCAATATCAGGTAAACTTTTCTATGTTACTGATACCGATCTCGAACATTGCTTAAAATTGTACATTCCCTTGATCTGATTCAAGAGGATCTCAAGCAATTGAATGGAAACGGAAATATCAAAAACCGTAGTGAAAATTCTAAAGATAACTGCAATAAGTATAATAATCATAATAACAGCAATAATGGTTTCTATTCCAATATGAATAATCAGAATTACTAGAGAAACAGGAAAGGTCGGGATAATGGCAACGAAAATGGTAAAGGAAATTTACATATATTTCAGGTCCACCTACAGATTTTAACCCTAACTTACATCCGTAGGACCACCAAAATCAAAATTAGTATGCACAGAAAAAAAACAATACAAGAAAAAGAAAGTATAATGAAAACTAACATAATAACGATAACTGAAATATGAATCCTCAGTGGCATAGTACTAATGATCCAGTTTCTCAGCAGCCATCTACTGCTGCTATTGCCTGAACAATATTTTCAACGCAGCTTTAGATGAACAGTCATATAAATAATCCTATTCCTATGACAGCCCCGTCAAATCTTGGCCACAGAATAATCACAGAACGAGAATAGTCGCAGTTATGGAAGACTGCAGTAGCGCACTAACTAACCAGGAAAACGGAATATGACCAGTCTCTGCCTTCTGAGGCTGGTCGTAGAATAAGAGGAAGGCAAATATGAAATCCGGATTCTAATGCTAAGAGACAATGACGACGAGAAAATTCAGGACGAATTAAGTAAAGAATATCTCGAATGTAATTCAGGAAAGGGAAAATTGATACAATAAATGTTTAAGGCATCAATTACTGATATGCCTACTGAGATATTTATTGATATTGGTGCTACTACTTCCATTACGAGTTAGAATTTATACGAACAAATCAATGCGTAGAGTAAGATTCAGGTTTTCCCCGTTCAGAAGTGTAGTGTTATTGGAGCTTTTGGGCGTCAGTCACGAAATGTAAAATTTTAAATACAGGTCGACTTTATGATCCAGAAGTAAATACTAAAAGGCACCTTCTTGGTATTAAATAAATTGTGCGTTTGTGTACTTGAGGAAGGGATTTCCTGTGTGAGAGGAAAACTATAGTGGACCTCAAGGTAGGGATATTAGTGTTAGATAGTAACGGTAACAGTACAAAACTACACCTAGTGAAGCTGCCAGAACTTTGTGGTAAATATTATCAGCTAATGATATCAGATGTGTTAGTTCAATGGTACTGCGCATTGCAACTGAAAATAGTTTGTACGATTGAAACCAGAGCAGGAAGTAGGGATAATAGATCTTATCAAAATTAAAGTTGCAAGTTTATGTACCTGATGGATGAACAACAAAGAGAAATATGTCATGTGTTAAAAAATTATTTTAGGTTATTTGATGGAAAGCCAGGCATTATTAAGAATTATGTGTCACATGGAGCTGTACCCTCATAAAACATTTTGTCACTCATCTTATTCAGTCCTTTAGTCAAAGAAAGAAGCAGTGACCAAAGAAATTCGTAAGATGTTGGACTGGCAGATAACTGAACTGCCCAATTCTGCCTACAGTAGTCTGTTGTTTGCCAGTAAACAAGCCAGACAGAAGTCTCCACTTAGTTCTGGATGCATGGGACATTACTGAAATTATTTTAGCTGTCCTTTTGTGACCAGATAACTTAGAAGACCTGTTTAAAAAATTCTATGGAGTGGAATATTTAATCCTCACAGATTCGAGATAATCATACTGGCAGATCAAATTAGACAAAGAATACAGGAAGTACACAGACTTCATCTGAAGTTACCAGTTTCAAGTGCTACCATTTGGTCTGAATGTAAGTGGAAGCGTTTTCGTTGCAGTGATGGATACAGTATTAGGACCAGAGCCGCTTGACTAAGTCACTTTCAATGAAGACGATTTGCTAATAGCCATGGAAATGTGGGAAGAACATATTAAATTATTAGAAACGGTATTAGGAAAGTTAAAAAATCAACTCAAATTTTTTTCATATTATCACCGAGTAGGCATAAAATAAAATCCAAAAAAGCTGGACGCTTTCAGAAATTTTCCACATCCCACCAATAAAAAAAAAAATTAAAATCATTTCTTAGTCTGACCTCACTCATCTGAAGATTTCAACCAAATCATTTACTGAATAATGGGAAACTCTTGAGTCTGTTGAGAAAGAATAAGTCGTGGTATTGGTCTCCCCAGTGTACTGAAGTACATAAGAAAATAAAAACAAAACTGCTTTAGTAGAGTCAGGTATTTTGTACCATCTGAACATGAATGAGGATTTTTGTTTACCTGCTGATGCATCACTGTTGGGGTTAGGTACTTGCCTCTTCCAGCTAGTAAAGGTAGATAGCCAGCAAGAAATTGCAATTATAGGTTTCGGCAGCCGGATTCTGTCTGACTGCGAAGGAGGTTACACTGTAACTGAGTTACAAGTATTAGCCATAAATGAGCTTTGGAGAAATGGGCTTTGTGCAGATTTAATTATTTTGTGTACAGGAAAAGAATTAAAGTGTACTGCGATCACTAATCAGTAAGTTTCTTGTTATCTTGCAAGTTATTACATGCCAGGCTTGTCTGATAGACACTAGTTTTATAAAGTTGTGGTACAGAATTGATCTACGTCGAAGAAAGAGACAATGCTGAAGCAGACGCTCTTTGGAGACCAACTGAAGGTTTGACGAAAGTGTACGAAACAGTTGAAAAATCACCCAACTTTAAAACCCTAATAGTAAAAACAATCCCTGTTTCAGCAACAATACTTGAACATGTACAATAACATGGAAAATTTACAAGGCTCCAATCCTAAAAGGAGCATAATTAAGCAAGCTTTACTTCAGGACAATGATCAAGTTGTTGCTGGAAATGATATATTAAACTCTTGTATATTGTATTGGAATAAGAGAAAAGATGAGGTAAAAATTTGGAAAGTGTGCATTCCATCACAGTGTCTTTTGAGCTTTATTTGGTTTACCCGTTTTGTTAGGGATATTTCGGAGCTGATACGTGTACATCAAAAATGCCTAGGCATTGTTATTGCCCTAATGGAAAAAAATAACTCCTATTAAGAACTTGTGTAGTATGCCAAAAGGCTAAACCACTGAACAGATGAGGCAGGATGCAATTACATTCTATAATTCCTATGAAACCTTTGCAGTTAGTATCTTATGATGTAGCTGGTTCCCCACCGCCTGCAAGAGGTGGCTTTAAGTATAAAGTAGCATTATATAATCTGTTTTTAAACGTGTTAAATAGAATCCCATTACAGTAGCAACAGCTACTTCTGTCGGTAAAAGAATCACACAAGATTATATTCTCTCCTTTATGAGAGAACCTAGTGTTGAGAAGACTTTAAATATTCCGCTTTCGCTCCTGCTTAATGAGTATTTAGAGAATTTGTTAGATTTACAAGATCATATGTTCCAAAACAGCAGTCAAAATGGATTGACTACGCAACTGTATTTCAAGATTTCTTTAATAATTTACCTCATTTGTCTACAAAACACATACCATCTGAGGCAATATTGAACGAAATAGAAAAGAACGAATAGATGGACCCAATACCTAAGGTACCAGAGTCTCCAGCAACAAAAACGAGCAGATACGCCAAGTTTTACAAGAACTGCGACATAATGTTCAAAAGAGAAAATCTCAGTTTGATAAAAATCTAGGACAAATAACAAAGTAATAAATTGGAGACAATATTTTCTTCAGAACTCAGTCTAAAGCGTCTTTATTGAAAAGACGTAATAAAAAGTGGTAAGCTCTTTATTCTGGAGCATACATTATTGTACGATTACTGTACGTATTCCTCATAAAGGGAGCTGCTTACTTTGCTATCCAGAAACTAAAAAAAGGATTACATTTTCGTAATGATGTCAAAAAATAGGATAAATGAGATGTTTATTTTCTTTGTTACAGATGTAGTGATTTGCAGTGAAGTACTTCTTTTAAGTAAAATGCTTCTTTTGTCGTTTGGTATCTAGATGTGAGCATTTGTTTTCTAAGAAAGATGTTAGTCCATGTGTTAGCCTTAAGTTAAATGAAATTTCCATAAAGTTTGAAACTTCAGCTCGTATTCAAGGTTTTGCTGTTAATGAATTGTTCTCTGACAGTTAGAATATTTATCTGTTATTACTTAAGTAAGTAGAAAGTAGGATTTTATTGATCGTGTTTTATATAATAGCTATATTCCTTTAAAGAGGCACCAGCTCCTTTACAAATAAAAATGAAGTTATTGAAAGACATCTTCAATACACGATGAGCTGCACTAGAATAGTTTTATTAGCCAAAACCGGTTTTCAGGTTTATAACCCATCATCAGTGGCATCTGATGCAGACGAACAAATACCTGCATGTTTTTCCTCTGTATCAAATGTCCCAGATGATGTTATGTTTTTTGTGGGTCACCAATCTTTTGACTGGTTGATGCGGCCCACCACGAATTGCTCTTCATCTCAGAGTAGCACCCGCAACCTACGTCCTCAGTTATCTGCTGTACGTGTTCCAGTCTCAGTCTTCCTCTACAGTTTTCGCCCTCTACAGTTCCCTCTAGTATCGTAGAAGGCGTTCCCTGATGTCTTAACAGATGTCCTATCATCCTGTCCCTTCTCCTAGTCAGTGTTTTCCACATATTCCTTTCATCTCCGATTCTTGCAGTATCTCCTCATTCATTACCTTATCAGTCCACCTAATATTCAACTTTCGCCTGTAGCTCCACGTCTCAAATGCTTCAGTTCTCTTCTGTTCCGAATTTCCCAGAGCCTATGTTTCACTACCATACAATGTAATCCTCCAGACGTACATTCTCAGAAAGAAATTTCTTCCTCAAATCAAGGCCTATGTGGGATACTACTAGACTTGTCTTGGCCCGAGATTCCCTTTTTGCCAGGGCTAGTTTGCTTTTGATGTTCTCCTAGGTCCGTCAGTCAGTGGTTATTTTAATACCCAGGTAGCAGAATTCCTTAACGACGTCTACTGTGTGACCATCAAGCCTGATGCTAAATTTCTCGCTGTTCTCATTTCTGCTACTTCTCATTACTTTCGTCTTTCTTCGATTTACTCCCAATCCATGTTGTCTACTCATTAGATTGTTCATTCCATTCATCATATCATGTAATTCTACTTCACTTTCACTGAGGATAGCAATGTCATCAGCGAATCATTTCATTTATATTCTTTCACCTTGAATTTTAATTTCACTCCTGAAGCTTTCTTTCATTTCCATCATTCCTTCTTCACTGTGCAGATAGAATAGTATGGGGGAAAGACTACATCCCTGTCATACACCCTTTTCAATCCGAGTCCTTCGTTCCTGGTCGTCCACTCTTATTATTCCTTCTTGGCTCTTGTACATATTGTGTATTACCCGTCTGTCCCTATAACTTGCCCCTATTTTGCTCAGAATTTCGAACATTTTGCAACATTTTACACCGTCGAAGGTTTTTTCCAGGTCGACAGATCCTACGAACGTGTCTTGATTTTTCTTTAGTCTTGCTTCTATTATCAACCGCAACGTCAGAATTGCTTCTCTGATACCTTTACCTTTTCTAAAACCAAACTGATCGTCATCTAGCGCATCCTCAATTTTCTTTTCCATTCTTCTGTATATTATTCTTGTTAGCAACTTCGATGCATGAGCTGTTAAGCTGATTGTGCCATAATTCTCGTTCTTGGCAGCTTTTGCAGTATTCAGAATTGTGTGGATGATATTTTTTCGGCAGTCAGATGGCATGACCCCCGACTCATACATTCTACACACCAACGTGAATAGGCGTTTTGTTGCTACTTCTCCCAACTATTTTAGAAATACTGATGGAATGTTATCTATCCCTTCTGCCTTATTTAAGCTTAAGTCTTCCAAAATTCTCTTAAATTCTGATTCTAATACTGGATCCCTTATCTCTTCTAAATCGACTCCTGTTTCTTCTTTTATCACATCTGACAAATACTCCCCCTCATAGAGCCTTCAATGTACTCTTTCTGCCTATCCGCTCTCTCCTCCGCATTTAACAGTGGAAATTCCGCTGCACTCTTAATGCTACCACCCTTGCTTTTCGTGTCACCGAAGGCTGTTTTGACTTTCCTGTATGCTGTGTCAGTCCTTCCGACACTCATTTCTTTTTCGATTTCTTCACATTTTTCATGCAGCCATTTCGTCTTAGGTTCCTTGTGCTTCCTATTTATTTCCTTCCTTAGCAACTTTTTGTATTCCTGAATTTCCCTGAACGTTTTTGTACTTCCTTCTTTCATTGACCAACAAGTATTTCATCTGCTCCCCTTGGTTTCTTCCCAGGTAACTTCTTTGTACCTATGTTTTTCTTTCCAACTTCTATGACTGCCCTTTTTACAGATGTCCATTCCTCTTCAACTGTACTGCCTAGTGAGCTATTCCTTACTGCTGTATCTATAGCCCTAGAGAACTTCAAGCTTGTCTCGTCATCCCTTAGTACTTACGTATCCCACTTCCTTGAGTATTAATTCTTCCTGGCTAATCTCTTGAATTTCAGCCTACTCTTCATCACTACTACACCATGATCTGAGTCTATATATGTTCCTGGGTACGCCTTACAATATAGTATCTGATTTCGGAATCTCTGTCTGGCTGAAATCTCCCCGTATCATCCGGTCTTTTCCAAGTATATCTCCTCCTCCTGCGTTTCGTGAATAGAGTATTGGCTACGTTAGCTGAAATTTATTACAGAACTCAATTAGTCTTCCTCCTCTCTCATTCCTTGTCCAAAGCCCATAGTCTTCTGTAACCTTTTCTTCTACTGCTTCCCCTACAAGTGCCTTCCAGTCCCCCATGAGTGTTAGATTTTCATCTCCCTTTATGTACTGTATTACCCTTTTAATAACCTCATATACTTTCTGTACCTCTTCATCTTCAGCTTGCGACGTCGGCACGTATACCTGAACTACGATTGTCGGTGTTGGTTTACTGTCGATTCTGACGAAAACAGCCCCATCACTGAACTGTTCACTGTAATATATTCTCGCTCTACCTTCCTATTCATATCGAATCCTACTCCCGTTATACCATTTCTGCTGCTGTTGATAATACCCTATACTCATCTGACCAGAAATCCTTGTCTTCTTTCCATTTAACGTCATTGACCCTTATTATATCTTGATTGAGCCTTTGCATTTCTCTTTTCAGATGTTCTAGCTTCCCTAAAACATTCAAACTTCTGACTCGTAGAACGTTATCCTTTCGTCTATTATTCAGTCTTTTTCTCATGGTCACCTCCGCCTTGGCAGTCCCATCCTGGAGATCCGAATAGGGGACTATTCCGGAATCTTTTGCCAGTGGAGATATCATCATGACAGTTTCTCAATTACACCCACATGTCCTGTGGATACACGTTATGTGATTTCCATTGCCTTCTGCATCCTCATGCCGTTGATCATTGCTGATTCTCCCACCTTGGGATGCAGTTTCCCACGCCACGGATAATAGAAGAGTGTCCTGAACCTCCGTCCACTCCTCCGCGTTCTTTGACAAGGTCGTTGGCAGAATTAGGGTGATTTCTTATGCTGGAAGTCTTCGGCCTGCAAATGCTGATTATTAATCAAGATTTAAGCGGTGGCGGGTTTCGAACCTGGGACATAGAACGCTTTGATTACTAACGATAGACGCTACCCTAGACCACGGGTGGTGCCTTATGATAATGGGTTATAAACCCAAACCTGGTTTTTGCAAATGAAAGAGTTCTAGGGCTGCACATTATGTACTGAAGATGTGTTTCAATGAGTATCTTAAAGCTGCGGAGCACCAAGCATTCAAGTTTTATTAAATAATGAATTTATTTTCACGAGCCATTAGCTCGTCTTACAAAGTGATCATGACTTTAAAAACGACTTCTCTTAAAAGAGCCTTAAGCTCACCAGAAACTTGTGATGATTTTGTTTTACAGAGCCTTCTGCTCTTATTAACGTTAGTTAATATTCAATAAAACTGATGATCTTTTGGATGAATAGGATATGAATGAATAATTGAATATTTCTGATATGCATATTTCCAAAGCAAAAATGCGTCAGTAATATTTTATAAAACTGTGCTTGTTACGCTAGAAGAGACTCTTTTGCATCTAATTCTCTTTGACAAACCGATTATTTACTCATCAGGATTCAAGTCCGAATGTAAAATCGAGGGAAGTCGGTCGGATCTAACGTGTCTTGAGATCAGATTTTTCCTTATCATTCAGATGAAGGGTAGCAGCTTTGCTGGCCGAAAGTACTGATAAAGGCTAACCACAAATAGCAGCCCCTGGCAAGCTCTCTATGAACCATTGAAACTGCCGTGACTCCTGTGTACTTAGACGTTTACAGCCAGAAGCTTGTGACACCAAGTGTAAAGTGATTAATTGTGACAACATGTAAAAACAAAACTACAAAAAGTTTCATTGATACGCTCTGAAGCATTACTTGAGGAAAGAATTGAACTGATACACATCACAAGAATGCACGAGAAATGCAAAAACAGATGTCGGTGACATAAAGCGAAGGAACTGTAATCATTGCGCTCACGATAAATGTACTACAGTAGTGTATTCAAAAATACTAAAGCAGTGAACGGACTGCATCTAGATGTTATTTCACCGTGGTAAGTATTACGAGAAGGAAAAAGTGCATATCCGGAATAAAAAAGACTGGTCCATGACTGTACGTGTTTCCACGTGTTGTGAGTAATGGTGACCGTCTTGTGCTATCTTCAATTGTTACGTGTTCACATGCTGGAGTACCAAAAGCTGTCCACCACAGGTTGTCGATTATACAACCGGTTGCGGCCTGGGCGAGCAGAATCCATAGAGAAAATGATCCCATTGGGATTTCAATTCATTTTCCCTTACATGTTGTCACTACTGCCAGGGCTCTCAGATATTGGCAAGCATCCCAGCACTAGACATAATGGGACGTCCTTGTACCATTGATGATCTTTATAGATCTTATAATTAAATGTTTCCCTGAGACATGTAAGTCTCTTTTTATTATCTAAGATAATGATCGAAGCAGACGAAGTGAATTAACATTTGTGCTGCAGCCGGGACTCAAAATTGGGTCCTCTTGCTTGATAGGCACAAATGGTAACCATTACACCACCGCAGTACGATGGTTAACATTGCTGCACGAACTACCTAAGCTACTACCTCTCCTTAGGTAGTTTGTGCTTTGGGATTGCTTCTTAAACCGCCAACCACAGACATAGTGCGTTGGTACACATGTGCTCTGAATGATCCTCGAGAAAATGATCCCACTGGGCTCGGCTATTAAAGCGCCAGCCACAGACCTAGTTGATTGGCGCATCTGTACACTCCGAGTTCCTCAGATAGTTCTCCAGGCTACGGAAAGAAGACAGCACAAGAAGAGATATAAAAGAAAAAAATGTAAAAAACCTTATGAAATTTGAAATAATTGACGTTTACAGTGAGCAATCTGTTAGATTTATCTAGTTTTAACTTCCCATACTTAAGGAATGAAAGAACTGAAGTTTATACTGAGCAAATACTGTTAGGTTCAATTAATGTTTAAGTGTCCGCCCCAATAGCTGAACGGTCAGTGCGCTGGAATGCCACGAATGGGTGCCTGGGTTCGTTTCCCGGCTGGGGTGGGAGATTTTCTCCCCTCAGCGACTGGGTGTTGTGCTGTCATCATCATTTCATCCGCAGTGTCGACGCGTAAGTCAACCAATGTGGCGTCGCACTCAATAAGACTTGCACTTGGCGGCCGAACTTGCCGCCAGGGAACTCCCCGCCACTGACGCCATATGGTCATTTCCATTTTCATTTTCAATGTTTAAGAGGGAATATTTAGGATTAATTAAGGAATGAACATTTTCAAAACACCAAATTGTTAGGCTTACAAATAACTTTGAGAACTTAACCTAAAATTTAACAAGTGTGGCATCATGACTCCTTCTGGACTGAGGCCAGTGAACCAATTATTCACCGCCCCCAATCCAGGGGCTAATGAACCCACTGTTACATGGCCATAAGCTACGATTTTAAATAATTTCGTTAAGATTTTTGTGTGATTGTGAATTATTTAAGAATAATCATTTCACAAAAAAAAAAAAAAAAAATAGTGTGTTCGAAGAGATTCTAGGTGTAAGGAGTTTTATTTGAGTCAACTTTTGTATAATTCTATAAATAGTCGAGACAATAATATCTCGCTCTCTGTTTGTCATTTTGTCTCAGCTCATCTAGTCTCACTTTGTCTGTGTTGTGTTATCTCGTGTGACCGTTTATATCTTTTAATTTTGAAAATATATAGTGAGAAAGTATTCAAAACTTTAATTTCAGAAATACCTACCACCTTATCTTAAAGTAAGTACCTTTGTGAAATGGAAATGTTTAGTTATTAAGAAGAACTGATAATTAATTTTTTAAATGAATTCAGGGAAGTGAGATAGGGAGTTTCTGTGGACAGGAATTAATTCAAAGCCGGCGGGTGTGGCCGTGCGGTTCTAGGCGCGTCAGTCTGGAACCGCGAGACCGCTACGGTCGCAGGTTCGAATCCTGCCTCGGGGATGGATGTGTGTGTTGTCCTTAGGTTAGTTAGGTTTAAGTATTCTAAGTTCTAGGGGACTGATGACCTCAGCTGTTAAGTCCCATAGTGCTCAGAGCCATTTGAACCAATTAATTCAAAGTTGAAACTGTGAGAACTTAAATTATTTTCGATCCTTACATTACACAGCGCAGAGCAGTGATCGTCTTTTTTCATCAAATCGAACGAAAGTGAACATAGACATAGGATCTTTAACTGCCAACATTAATGAACATTGGCTTTATAATACCTCTCAAAAATAACTTTTAACATGAATCAACTTACTTGCAAGAGGGTAAAATTAATTTGCACAGGAATTGCTCAAAGATTATCGTCTTTCTTCATGGATTAATCCATAAAAGTTGAAGAGAGAAAGATGTACGAAATATTCAGTTCCACTGTGAACCCTGTTATACGACGAATTTTAAAGACGGTAAATTGTGGCGTCTTCTCTCAAAGAAAATTAACTTTTATTACCACGCCCTGCGCTCAGAAAGAAACCCAATATTAACAACTAACCACTATCAACTAGTCAAGAAGTATCAAGATTACGAGTGCCACCACAATATGGAGGGGTATGTGGTCAGCCCACCGCTCTCCTGGCCATTGATACGAGGATTCACTGAAAAGTAATGCCTCCACCTTCGTAACTCTTCAACAGTTGGCAGCATTGGTATGCAGAGGGTACTGGCTTGTTCCGTAGCCTCTTCTCTGCAGCTCCAGTTGGCGGGAAGCCTTAGCATTGAACGGTTGTGTTATTACAGTATGGAACACTGCTCAGACGGTCGGTCAAAGTGATTTAAGCAACGTGCAGTCATTGAGTTCTTGACAGCAAAAGGTGTCGTCCAAAAGGAGATCCATCAGAGAATGAAAGCAGTCAATGGTGATTATGTTGATGTGAGTACTGTGCGTCGTTGGACGATGATGTTTAAAGATGTTGAGGTGGTAACATCTGACCTGCGTGACAAACAAAGAGTTGGACGTCCTGTGACAGCAACCACCGAGTTTGACAAGCAAAATATTGATAGATTGATTCAGGACGATCGTTGTATCACTACGAGAGAAACTGCAAGCACAATCGGCATTTCACTAGAACGTGTGGGTCACATTATTGCTTTGCTTGGCTATCGAAAGATCTGTGCACGATGGGTACCCCGGGTGCTGACTCCTGAAATGAAAGTGCACAGACTTGAAATTTGCCAGGAACTCCTCTCGCGTTACGAGAATGAAAGTGACGCCTTTCTTCATTCAGTTGCAACAGGAGACGAGACTTGGGTACACCATTATGAGCCGGAGACGAAGCGTCAGTCTATGGAATATCGACACAAAGACTCGCCCCAGAAAAAGAAATTCAAGACGCAGCCCTCAGCTGGAAAAGTCATGGTCACAGTGTTCTGGGACGCAGATGGTGATATCCACGTTGATTTCCTTGATTGTGGAACAACAATAAATTTAGAGCGTTATATCACAACGCTACGAACTCTGAAACGACGGCTAACAAGAGTCTGAAAGGAAAGGAAAATGTTTTCCTGCAACATGGCAATGCCAAACCACACGCTTCATGTGCCACCACAGCAGAACTTGAGAGACTGAATCTAACCACAATACGGCGTCCTCCATACAGCGCAGATCTAGCACCGCATGACTTCCATCTGTTCCCGACAGTGAAAGACGATCTGCAGGGACATCAATATGCTTCTGATGAAGACATTGAGAGAACTGTGAGACTGTGGTTGCAGAAACAGAGTGTCGACTTCTTCCGTGAAGGCTTCAGAAATCCTGTTCATCGTTGGCAGAAACGTATCCAATTTCCTAGTGGTTATGTGGAAAAGTGAATCCTGGTAATTAAAGATCACATTCTAAGGATTATTTCTGCTTTTGATTTATCAAAATATTCCCTTTCAAACCCAATTAACGAAGGTGGAGGCATTACTTTTCATTCAACCTTCGTAGTTTCCATCCCTAATGTTCACATCATCGTGTATACATTTACTGTATTATTTATGTTTTCTGTGTTCCACTCGACAGCCAGCACCTGAAGGTGCAGTGTCACCGAACTTAGTTTGTTGACCCCAAATTAGGAGGCCATGGTTTTTCTGCCACTTCAATGATGTTCACAGCGGAGTTTCGTGTCCAGCAATAGCCTTCAAAAATTTGGTTTTGTACTAGAACCTCTTCCATGTTGGTACTGTTCAGCATGGGTGGTTGGTTCTACTTCCCAAATGGAAATTCCATCTAATGTGGTTATTTATAATGATTCTGTCAGTGCCCATTACAATTACCACAATAACATGAATGATAGCAGTTATCAGTTCTTTTCTTGTTATCAGAGTCTGGTGGACTGAGATCAATCTGGTTTGCATTACCTATGTGAGGCATCCCTGACAATGTAACGTAATTTAATCATTTCTCCCTTGGTCCACCGTGGCTATACCACTGGGCTCACAGCAGAGGATCGTGCCACACTAGTATTGTTATGATTATGCTATTTTGAGTCCTTGTATGAGGTCAAGCGAGTCTAACACAGACGTAAAATTGTCCGAGTATCAGTTAGATCATCAGTGAGAGTGCACCAAGAGTTCCTGCTGCTAATAAGCCGAGTACACCATTTGTTTATTACACATCTTTACGTGTTTCAAACAGGAGCTAGTTCAAAAATGGATAGGCACTGTGATTGCTGTGTATAGATGCGAGCTGAGTTGGTGACCCTTCACTCACAGCTCCAGGCAGTGTTGGCTTCCGTCACACAGCTTGAGGCTGCTGCCAATGGGCATCACTGTGGGGGGTCGGACACGGGGATGTGAGGGACATCGAGCATGTCCCACGTGTCCCCTGAGTGGCTGCTCCGGGTACTGCCTGCACTGAGGTTGACCCCTCACCCATGGTCAAGTGGGAGATCACTGCAAAGTATAGCAGGCAACTTTCTGAGGGGCCGATCGTAGGGTCTCTCCAGTTTGTTTGACGAACAGGTTTTGGGCATTATCTGTGGCTGACAGACTCTCTGAGCCAGATGCAGTCATCCACCCTGTTCCAGAGGAAGCTTCTTGGCCCGCAGGGTCTGGGCATTCACAGAGGGTGGGTTTGCTGGTAATTAGGAGCTCCACCGTTAGGCATATAATGGGGCCCCTTAGGAACATGACTGCCAAGGAGGGGAAGGAAGCCAGTGTGCACTCCACGTGCATACTGGGAGGAGTAATTTCAGATGGGGAAAGGGAGGTTTTGGATGCCACGAAGACTACAGGATGCAGCCAGCTGCCGGTGGTGGACCATGTTGGTACCAATGACATGTGTCCCTTTGGATCAGAGGAGTTTCTCTCTTGTTTCGGATGGCTAGCAGAATCGGTAAAGACTGCCAGTCTTGCTTTCGAGATTAAGGCAGAGCTCACCATCTGCAGCATCGTCGACAGACCTATCTGCCAGGATTCCACTACACACAGGAAGCGGGTACATGGGTAGTGGGGGGCTGTGTGGAAGGAACTGGGCCGTTTTTTAGGCTAGAAGGTCTCAGGAAAACACACAAAGGGCGTCCGTCTGAAATAGGGTGGGTAAAACACAGTGAGGTAGTTGTAGAAACGATTGGTATTGTAGTTGTACATTGTCGTACTGTGTTGGGAAAGAAGCAGAGCTCCAAGCCCTAACAGAAAGCACTGAAGCTCAAATAGTTATAGGTGCAGAAAGCTGGCTAAAGCCAGAAATAAGTTCAGCCAAAATTTTTTCGAATGATCTAACAGTGTTCGGAAAGGATAGATTAAATACATTTGGTGGTTGAGTATTTATTGCTGTCAGAACTATTTTGCCTTGTAGTGAAATTGAAATAGATACTGCGAAATAGTATGGATAGAGGCTACACTTGACAATCGGAGTAAACTATTAACTGGATCGTTTTACCGACCCTCCGACTCAGAAGATATAGCTACTGAACAGTTCAAAGAAAACTTGAGTCTCACTTCAAATAGGTACCCTACTCACACAATTAAAGTCGGTGGCGATTTCAATCTACCGTTGGGAAAAATATACGTTTAATGCCAGTGGTAGGCGTAAAACGTCATTCCAAATTGTACGGAATGCTTTCTCAGAAAATTATTTTGAGCTATTAATTCATGAGCCTACTCGCAGTGTAAATGGTTGCGAAAGCATACTTGACCTCTTAGCAACAAATAATTCTGGACAGATAGGGAGTATCATGACGAATACAGGCATTAGCGACCAAAAGGCAGTTGCTACTAGGCTAAATACCGTAACACCCACAACGATCAAAAAGAAAAGAAAAGTACATCTGTTTAACAAAGCTGATAAAAATGCTCTTAACGCCTTTTTAAGAGGCAGTCGCCACTCCTCCCGATCTGATCACGTAAGCGTAAGAACAATGGTTGGTTGGTTGATTGGGGTTGAAGGAACCAAGCAGCAAGGTCATCAGTCCCTTGTTTCAAAGGTGGTCCATTCGGATAGATTTACACCTTAGAAGAGTCATTACAATAAAAGGTAAAAGGCTAAAAAAACACAGACGTTCAATTGTGTTGTCAATGGTGAAAAAAAGGAAGGAAGTCAGCAAATGGGCAACCCCAAGGAAATATCCCACCTCTGATGCAGTACAGGCAAGACCATCTGCTATTCAAAAGCGTTCAACTGCTAAAATCTAAAAATGCATATTGTAAAAGGAGACTAACCAAATCTAAAAAGCGATAAAGACAGAATAAAAGGGAGAGAAAAGAGGATCTTGGCCAGGGAGGGGAGTCAGGAATCTCCAAACACAGCTTACAGTGGGAGCCACCCCAACCCTCACCACCCTGCCCCTACTCCAAAGGGAGATTAAAAACCTTAGAACTGAAAATAAAAACCATTTACACAAAGGAAACCGAGAACCAGTTCAACCATCCAGGAACTGTCTGCCAATATTAAAGGTAAAGTGTGGGGAAGTCTGTACTTAGTATGCAGCGCCAAAAGAAGGGGGAATTTCACCAAAATGTGGGCTACTGACTGGAAGGCTCTATAACCTTAAAGTGGGGGTGGCTCATTACGCAAAAGAAAACCATGGGTCAGGCTGGTAGGGCTGATGCAGTGACGACACAGGGTGGTTGAGTCCTTTCGGGAGAGGTGGAAGGTAGAATGCCATGGGACAAGTGTCACCTTAAGTGCGCAGAGTTTGTTAGACAGGGAGGTAGCCTCCCGAGAGGTTGCCCATGATTGTGCGAAGTGGGATTTGATATTAAGCCATAAATCCGCCACAGGAGGGGTTACAGAGAAAGGGGGGTAAGTGACTGCTCCCCCAGCCAAACAATTAGCAAGCTCATTACCTGGGATGTCCACATAGACAGGGACCGAAAGGAAGTCAACGGCACAAGCAGCATGGTGAAGATCAGCGAGGCTGTCATGGATGGCCGAGACCAAGGGATAGCAGGAAAAACACCGGTAAGTAGCCTGAAGGCCACTCATTGAGTCTGTACATAACGAAACGTGCTTGAGTTGGGACTGTTTGATAAAGGTAATGGCCTGGGAAATTGACATCAATTCCACAGTATACACCCCACATGCAGTTGGCAGCAGATGACTTTCCTTGCCAACAGAGGATGTGACGGCATATCCCACACGATCAGTAGATTTAGAGTCATTGATGTAAAAAGCAACATCATCCTGGAACTCCCATAAAATTCGTCAGAAAAAACAACGGAATACCATCGGGGGAACAGAATCTTTTTGACCTCAGTGAAGATCCATCCGAATCTGGGGCCGAGGAACTAACCAGTGGAAGGTGGAACCCAACCGGTAAAACTGCCCAAGGGTGGGAATTACGTGGGCGACATCCTTGGTCTGGGAATAAGATAGAACAGGAAGGATGAGTGGGATTGGAATGGGCAGCGATTGTATAAGAAACCAGAAGGTGGGTCCTCCAAACAGAAAGGGGGGGGGGATCCCAGCTTCAACAATTCGACTAACAACAGAGCTAGGAGGGAGGGCAGCGGTGGCCAAATGGATACCACGATGGTGGACCAGATCCAGGAGGTGCAGCGTGGAAGAAGCAGCAGAACCATAGTCTTGACAATCACAATCGAAGCGAGACAGCACTGCAGCCCGATAAAAGCGGAGAAGACTGGAATGATCCGCACCCCAAGAGGTGCAGGCAAGAAAGAGAAGGACATTGAGTTTTTTGGAAACATCCTGTCTTCAGAAGTCTTATACGGGGCAGCCAAGTGAGCTTGTTGTCGAAAAGAAGACCCAGGAAACTGTGGGACCACAGATAATCCTTGTGCATCAAGGTAGAGCTCTGGATTGGGGTAGACTGTAGTACGGCAACAGAAGTGGACCACCCGCGATTTTAAAGCAGAGGGTCCATGCAGAGGCATGCTGTATAGCACCCTGGAGCTGCCGTTCTGCAGAGGCCATCGAAGAGGAACTAACCCAAATGCAGAAATCATCCACACACAGAGCAGTGATGACCAAAGGACAGACAGAGGCCACAAGTCCATCTATAGCAATGAGGAAAAGAAGTACACTCAATATGGAACCCTGTGGGATGCCATTCTCCTGGGTCCATGGAAAACTAAAAACAGTACCAACCTGAACCCTGAACGACCAGTGGAATAGGAATTGGCGGATAAAAATCGGGAGTGGGCCCCAAAGACCCCACTCACGAAGTGTAAGTAAAATATAATGGCGCCAAGCCATGTCATAGGCCTTGTGAAAGTCGAAGAATACTACAGCCAAAAGGTGGAGCTTGGAAAAAAGCCTGCTGAACTGCGTATTCCAAACAAAGTAAATGATTAATCAGAGATCGTCCCTCTCGGAAGCCACACTGGTAAGGGGACAATAGATCCCGAGATTCGAGGACCCAATTGAGCCAATGGGCTACCATCCATTCCAGTAACTTGCAAACAACGTTTTTAAGAGTAATTGGCCGATAGCTTTCGACAAATAGGGGGTTCTTACCAGGCTTAAGGATGGGAAGCACGATACGATTCCTCTATTGAGAAGGGAAGTCACCCTGGAGCCAAATACTGTTAAGCACGTGGAGAATGGCTGGCTCTGAGCACTATGGGACTCAACTGCTGAGGTCATTAGTCCCCTAGAACTTAGAACTAGTTAAATCTAAGTAACCTAAGGACATCACAAACATCCATGCCCGAGGCAGGATTCGAACCTGCGACCGTAGCGGTCTTGCGGTTCCAGACTGCAGCGCCTTTAACCGCACGGCCACTTCGGCCGGCTGCACGTGGAGAAGATGTTGTCGTTGTGGAGCACTGAGATGTTGAAGCACCTGGTTATGGTTTGTGTTTGGGCCAGGGGCCATATCATGAGAAGAAGAATGTGCAGGAAGAAGTTCCCATTCAGTAAAAGGTTCGTTGTAAGAGTCTGACTGACAAGGTGTAAAACATAAGGCAGAAGCTTCGGCCCACTGTTTCTAGTGAAGGAAGGCAGCTGGATAGGAGGTTGATGCTGATGCTGTTGCAAAGTGGGTCGCAAGATGTTCCATGGGAATCAACGGGTCTGTGCAAAGGCTATTCAGGAGGGCATGGCCCAGAAGGGTAGACTGCTGATGTCAACCTTAGAGAGAGAGCGAAGTGTAGCCTATACCTGTGACAGAAGAAGAGTAGAACCAAGGGAAGAAACAAAGCTTTCCCAACACACCCGTTTGCTCCATTTGTTTGGGTTACAGGCTTTGGCGCCGAACCGTTTAAAGTTAATATGATTGACAGTGGATGGGTGCCTCTTAAGGTGTTGCAAAGCTTGACAGCGATCACGGATGGCAATGGCAATGGCCGTACTCCACCACAGGACTTGCTGGCGGCGAAATGGTCCACATGAGCGTGGGATAGCAAGGCTAGCAGCACGAACAATCGCGTCAGACACGTCACATAGGACGTCACCAACACAACCCCACAAAGACGGAGAAAAAACGACCTGCGCTGTATATAGAGACCAATCGGCGCATTGGAAAGACCCACGAGGTAACCTGTCCATCAGGGGAGTGGGAAGGGAGAATCAATGGGAAGTGGTCACTGTCGCAAAGGTCATCATATGGGGACCAGTGTAATGAAGGGAGGGGGGTGGGAGAAGAAAGAGAAAAATCAGTGGCAGAAAGGTACCATGACCAGCACTGAAATAGGTAGGTGAGTCATCATTAAGAAAGCACAAGTCATGGTCTGTAAGAAACTGGTCTATGAAAAGACCTCGACTAGATGGAAATGCACTGCCCCACTAGGGATGATTAGCATTAAAATCCCTGGGAAGGAGGGAGGGAGGAGGAAGTTGCTGAAGAAGGGAAGGTAAGGCAGCAGGTGTAAGAGCTCTCTCAGGATGGACTGTGACCCCAGAGTCCAGTTGGACCCTAACAGCAGCCGCTTCCAATGTAATTTGAAGAGGAATCCATGTGCTAGCAACATCCATACAGACCAACATACAAACACCACCAGCAGCCTACAAGGGACCGGCCTGAATTTGACAGAAAGCATGGAACCCACGGAGGGTCGGTGAGTGATCATCAGTAAAATGAGATTCCTGTAGAACTACACAAGCTGCAGAGTAAAACGAAATAAGGGATTTCATCTCCGAAAAGTGATGGTAACATCCATTACAATTCCATTTGGTAACCACAGAACGATGATTCAAATGGGGGGTGAACGGGCTAAAGCCAGTCATGCCGTTAGGGTCAAATAGCTCTGAGCACTATGGGACTTAACATCTGATGTCGTCAGTCCCCTAGAACTTAGAACTACTTAAACCTAACTAACCTAAGGACATCACACACATCCATGCCCGAGGCAGGATTCGAACCTGCGACCATAGCGGTCGCGCGGTTCCAGACTGCAGTGCCTAGAACCGCTTGGCCACTCTGGCCGGCCGTTAGTGTCACCATCCATCACTGACAAGGAGGGGACAGCTTCCATGAACAGCAGGTCAGCGTCAGGTTGCGAAAGTGAGGAGGGACCTCTGGTGACACCAGAGGCTCCTTGTCCCAAAACTTATGTTTCTTCTTCTTTTCTGTTTGAGATCGATGAGGGCTGTGCTGCAAAAGGGACCCAGCTGCAGCAAGATCTGGAACAGAAAGAGAGTAGGCGAAGTGGGGGCCCACAGACGATGGTTCTCGTAGCTGTCATGTGGTATCAGACCTTTGGCCTGGAAGTTGCTGGGAAAAGGGGTCCTGGGAGGGTCGCCCTGACCGGCCAATGTCAAAGAAGTGGGACACTTCCCTGACAAAGGAGGGGGATCAATGCCCAGAGGGGAGGGTGTGGGAACCACAGGGGAGAGGGGTAAGGGGAGGGGGTCAGTACTGGGGTAAGGAAGGGGGAGGAAGGGGCGAAGATGTAACAAAGCATAGCTAGACATCATTGACACAGGATGAAGATGTGCATACTTCTTACGAGCCTCAGTGTAGGTTAGACGATCCTGTATATTCTTTTCCTTCTTATAAGCCGGGCAATCAAGTGAACATGGAGAATGATTGCCATGAAAATTAACATACACAGGAGGGGGAACATAGAACTCCTCTCATGGAGTGGACGTCTACAGTCACCACAGAGAGGGGTCTGTGGGAAGACATGTGTCCAAAACGCAAACACTTAAAACGTCGCATAGGTGGTGGGATGTACGGCTTCACGTCACATCGATAAACCATAATCTTGACCTTCTCAGTGAGGGTATCCCCTTTAAAGGCTGGGATAAGATGTGGAATGATTTCAAAGAGATAGTATCGATGGCAGTTGAGAGATATATTCCACACAAATTAATAAGTGATGGAACTGCTCCCCCATGGTACACAAAAAGGGTCAGATCGCTGTTGCACAAGCAACAAAAAAAGCGTGCCAAAAAATCCTCAACAATGGCAAAGTTTTGCAGAAGTTCTAAATATAGCACGTGCTTCAACGCGAGGTGCTTTTATTAATTTCCACAACAAAATTCTGTCTCGGAATCTCGCAGAAAACCCAAAGAGATTCTGGTCATATGTAAAGCACACAAGCGGCAAGACACAATCAATAACTTCACTGGGCGATAACAACGGTGAAGTCACTGATGACAGTGCCACCAAAGCAGAGTTATTAAACACGGTTTTCCGATACTCTTTCACCAAAGAAGACGAAGTAAATATTCCAGAATTCCATTGAAGGTCAACTGCGAAGATGAAAAACATAGAAGTAGATACCTTTCATGTAACAAAGCAGCTTTAATCACTTAATAAAGCCAAGGCCTCTGGTCCAGATTGTATACCATACAGGTTCCTCTCAGAGTATGCTGATACAGTAGATCCATATTTAGCAATTATATACAACCGCTCGCTCACAGGAAGTCCCGTACCTAAAGACTGGAAATTATCTCAAGTTACACCAATACCGAAAAAGAGAAACAAGAGTCTTTCTTTGTTTCCCTTGCACCATAGTCCCGCAGAGATCGCAGGGTCGGCGTGGTTACAACGGATTTGGCAGTGTTAGTGTTAGGGATGGCCAGATGCCCTTCCTGCCGCCACCCGTACCCCCGGGATGGAATCAGTGTACCCCAACTGTCTGCATCTAGTGTAAATCGTGAAATAGTGCAGACGTGATTCAGATGCCTGCGACGCGTGTAACTGATGCGGAACGGGGGTCCAGCCCGGTATTCACTTAGCGGGATGTGGAAAACCGCCTAAAAACCACACCGGCCCTCGTCATTAATCCGCCGGGTGGATTCGATCAGGGGCCGGCGTGCCTACCCGAGTCCAGGAAGCAGCGCGTTAGCATGCTCGGCTACCCTGGCGGGTAAAACGGGAAATAGGAGTAATCCGCTGAATTACAGGCCCATATCACTAACGTCGATTTGCAGTAGCGTTTTGGAACATATACTGTATTCCAACATTATGAAGTACCTCGAAGAAAACTAGTTCCTGACACATAGTCAGCACGGATTCAGAAAACATCGTTCTTGCGGAACGCAACTAGCTCTTTATACTTATGAAGTAATGAGAACTATCGACAGGGGACGTCAAATTGACTCCATATTTTTAGATTTTCAGGATTCTTTCTACACCGTTCTTCACAAGCGTCTTCTAACCAACCTGTGTGCCTATGGAATATCGCCTCAGTTGTGCCACTGGATTCGTGATTTCCTGTCAGAATGGTCACAGTTCGTAGTAATAGACGGAAAGTAATCGAGTAAAACAGAAGTAATATCAAGCGTTCCCCAAGGAAGTCTTATAGGCCCTCTATTGGTCCTGATCTACACTCCTGGAAATGGAAAAAAGAACACATTGACACCGGTGTGTCAGACCCACCATACTTGCTCCGGACACTGCGAGAGGGCTGTACAAGCAATGATCACACGCACGGCACAGCGGACACACTAGGAACTGCGGTGTTGGCCGTCGAATGGCGCTAGCTGCGCAGCATTTGTGCACCGCCGCCGTCAGTGTCAGCCAGTTTGCCGTGGCATACGGAGCTCCATCGCAGTCTTTAACACTGGTAGCATGCCGCGACAGCGTGGACGTGAACCGTATGTGCAGTTGACGGACTTTGAGCGAGGGCGTATAGTGGGCATGCGGGAGGCCGGGTGGACGTACCGCCGAATTGCTCAACACGTGGGGCGTGAGGTCTCCACAGTACATCGATGTTGTCGCCAGTGGTCGGCGGAAGGTGCACGTGCCCGTCGACCTGGGACCGGACCGCAGCGACGCACGGATGCACGCCAAGACCGTAGGATCCCACGCAGTGCCGTAGGGGACCGCACCGCCACTTCCCAGCAAATTAGGGACACTGTTGCTCCTGGGGTATCGGCGAGGACCATTCGCAACCGTCTCTATGAAGCTGGGCTACGGTCCCGCACACCGTTAGGCCGTCTTCCGCTCACGCCCCAACATCGTGCAGCCCGCCTCCAGTGGTGTCGCGACAGGCGTGAATGGAGGGACGAATGGAGACGTGTCGTCTTCAGCGATGAGAGTCGCTTCTGCCTTGGTGCCAATGATGGTCGTATGCGTGTTTGGCGCCGTGCAGGTGAGCGCCACAATCAGGACTGCATACGACCGAGGCACACAGGGCCAACACCCGGCATCATGGTGTGGGGAGCGATCACCTACACTGGCCGTACACCACTGGTGATCGTCGAGGGGACACTGAATAGTGCACGGTACATCCAAACCGTCATCGAACCCATCGTTCTACCATTCCTAGACCGGCAAGGGAACTTGCTGTTCCAACAGGACAATGCACGTTCGCATGTATCCCGTGCCACCCAACGTGCTCTAGAAGGTGTAAGTCAACTACCCTGGCCAGCAAGATCTCCGGATCTGTCCCCCATTGAGCATGTTTGGGACTGGATGAAGCGTCGTCTCACGCGGTCTGCACGTCCAGCACGAACGCTGGTCCAACTGAGGTGCCAGGTGGAAATGGCATGGCAAGCCGTTCCACAGGACTACATCCAGCATCTCTACGATCGTCTCCATGGGAGAATAACAGCCTGCATTGCTGCGAAAGGTGGATATACACTGTACTAGTGCCGACATTGTGCATGCTCTGTTGCCTGTGTCTATGTGCCTGTGGTTCTGTCAGTGTGATCATGTGATGTATCTGACCCCAGGAATGTGTCAATAAAGTTTCCCCTTCCTGGGACAATGAATTCACGGTGTTCTTATTTCAATTTCCAGGAGTGTATATTAACGACATAGGACACAATCTGAGCAGCCTTTGTAGATTATTTGCAGATGATACTGTCATTTGCAGTCTTTTAAAGTCATCAGATGACCAAAATGAATTGCAAAATGATTTAGATAAGATATCTGTGTGCTGCGAAAAGTTGCTATTGACCCTGAATAAAGAAAAGTGTGAAGTTATTCACCTGAGTACTAAAAAAAATCCGCGAGATTTCGATTACGTGATAAATCACACAAATCTGAAGGGTGTAAATTCAACTTCATACTTAGGGATTACAATTACAAATAACCTAAATTTGAATGATCCCATAGATAATGTTGTGGGTAGAGGAAACCAAACACTGCGAGTTATTGGCAGAACACTTAGAAGGTGCAACAGATCTACTAAAGAGACTGCTTACACTACACTTGTCCGCCCTATTCTGGAATATTGCTGGGTGGTGTGGGATCCGTATCAGATGGGACTGACGGATTATATTGTACAAGTTCAAAGAAGGGCGGCTCGTTTTGTATTATCGCGAAATAGGGGAGATAGTGCCACAGACATGATACGTGAATTGGAGTGGCAATCATTAAAACAAAGGCGTTTTTCGTTGTGACGGGACCTTCTCATGAAATTTCAATCACCACTTTTCTCCTCTGATTGCGAAAACATTCTGTTGGCACCCACATACATAGGGAGAAATGATCATCGCAATAAAATAAGAGAAATCAGGGATCGCACAGAAAAATGTAAGTACTCGTTTTCCCGCGCGCCGTTGAGAGTGGAACGATAAAGAGACAGCTTGAAGGTGGTTCATTGAACCTTCTGCCAAGCACTTAATTGTGAATAGCAGAGTAATCATGTAGATGTAAATGTAGGTCAAGATTGTTCTCTGGTACGTGGACTAATTTGTTCCTGTGACCTGTCAGCATTGATCTTTCAGTATTCTTAGATCGTCCTGATTAGGTATGGATTCGTATCAATACACTGTTTTACTTAGGTACTTTCCAAGGTATGTTTGGAGTCTACCTGACTACTGTAGAGAGGTACCAGATTAAAGGGCTCTTTTTGGAGTCTTTCCAGGACACACCCAGATCAAAAATTAGCTAGGAACCCTCACTGAAATTATGCATAATTTGACCTGACTGAGTGTGGTGCTGCAGAGGCTGGCCTCCCTCTGAATGAAATCTCTGATGAAGCGAGTTCGTTGTTGATCAGTTCATGACCCCAGTAATACTCCACAAAAGTACTTCATGTAGAGAAAGGGAGATAACACTTGAAACTGCCTATGTTTTAACAAACTTACAATTAACTGAACAGATGATATTTGAGGTGCTGCCCCATCCTATTCAATAAAGGGTTAGCCGACATATCGGTATGACTGATATCTTCCTTCATATACTACAGGACTTATGGTTTCATCTTCTATTCTTGTAATAAAGGACAATGAGTCATTTACCTAGTTTAACCAAGGCAGCTCCTGTTGGATGTCACTCATTTGGGATGCGACATTTCCTCGCCACTTTGATAAGTACTTGTCTAGTGCTGTCTTAATTTGGTTATCTCCATGTTAATCACTTCTCATGAAGTGCGCCCAAAGGTAACACCTCGTTAAGGGTCTGCTAAATAACACATAGCAGTTCTGAATTCACTCTTTCATTAATGGGGGTTTCCCTATTCGAAATCCACGGATAGGAACGTTCCTCAAAACTTTATTTTTGAGCGTCAAATTGAAGTTAATCTTAGTATCTTCCTCCACAGTGAAATTTTAGATTCCTGAACCTAGTTTACTAACAGAGTCTTTGATGTTTGGTTGTTCACAAGACAAATGTTTCATCGCAGCAGGCAGGCCCTGACAGGCAGTTTTTAATGCTATAATTTTAGTAGTTAATGTAATGAGAAATTTGTCTCTTCAGTTTTCAAAGTATTTTTCTGTAATGTTAAATGACTGTAATGTTAAAGGAGACAATGGTGGTTGAGCTTGCTATTCGTGAAGGGATATCATTACACGTAGCTGATATTTCAGAAGATAATTATTCTATCACATCCGTTCAACTGCCCATCATTGCGGTATTTGGATCCGGTATATGGCTGTTGGTTGGACTAACCATAGGATTAATTAGACCTCGGGCAGCCCATGATTCTCTTTTGTATGCTGAATGTTTGGAGCACGACTTCGTATGATAATGAAACATGGACTCTGGGAAAACTGGAACAGAAGAAAAGCGAAGCATTTGAGGTGTGGTGATACAGACGAAACTGAAAATTAGGTGGACTGATAAGGTACGGAATGAGGAGGTTCTTCGCACAATGGGCGAGGAAAGGAAAATGTGGAAAACACTGATAAGAAAAAGGGACGGGTTGATAGGAAATCTGTTAAGATATCAGGGAATCACTTCCATGGTACTAGAGGGAACTCTAAGAGGACAAAAACCGTAGAGGAAGAGAGAGACTGGAATGCATCCAGCAAATAATGGAGGATGTAGGTTGCACGTGCCACTCTGAGATGAAGAGGTTGCCACAGTAGAGGAATTCGTGGTGGGCCACGTCAAACCAGTCAGAAGACTGATGACTAAAAAAAAAAAACCAACTGAAGTGGCTACATCATCTACAGCCGTGTCAGCTAATTCGCTTTCTTCATCATTAAATTCTGTTTCTGTTTCATGAAGCGCTTCATGTCCCATATTGAAGATTTTTAGATACTTACCATAACACGGAAACTGACTGAAATTACATACGTAAAATCATGTAATGTAAGCTAATATCAGCATAGAATACTGCTGAGCAAGATTGTTCAGGAAATATAACATTACTGAGGGGAAACCAGCAAAATATCGCGCTTGTGATGCGAAATCAGCCATCTTACACACATCATTTACTCACTGTTCCTAAAATTATTTACTGTATAAATCTCAAATTTTAATGTAGGAAGAAAACTTTTGCCTTGAATGAGTACAGATGATACGCGATTCACTCTATGTGCAATCAACAGCAAAAAGTGGCCCTTTTCTTTTATGACATAGTGCAGCCAGTAGACGTCCATTGTGTTCAAAATTTCTCTAGTTATTCCAGTTAAACATTTTTGGGTTGTTTACAATATTCCTTTTGTCTTTTCCTCTGGATTCTCGTGCTGTTTCTCAGATTAATTCAATCAGTTTTCGGCAATCTTTTGTTGTTCATGAAACAAATACAAAAAATTATAAGAATGTTATACTGATGAAGTTTACATTCATGTACATAAAAGTGAAACAACGTCAAATTACAGCTTTGTCAATGTAATGTATCTCTCAAAGAATGAATGTGTAATACAATGATGCAACTTTAATCCCTCGAGAGCTAGTTGTAGATAGGAGGAACACATCACAGTGGCCACAGCAGGAGCACGTTAAAAACACTGATAATCATAATTTTAATATTAACTTATATTAAGACTCCTAGTGTGGACATGTCCGAGTTCAGCATTATTCACAGTTTGACTGATCTGGTTTTTCATCTACTTGTAGGCAATATGATGTCGTTTGTATGTTCTGCGAGCTCCGTCTCTGAGATTGAGGGTTCTATGTGTTATCCAGATTGTACGTTTTCGTCATTTTCCTAGTCTTTGGGCCTCAATATGTCATATATTATGGTAAATAAATCATTAATTCACTCATTTTCTCGGTTATTTATGAGAAAGAGACAAATATCGTCTGGAAAGATTCCTGACAAAGTAAAAAAAATTACTTTTCTCCATTTTCTTTCAGGAATTTGTGTTGTAGTGGCTTCAAAGGACTCTATGATTTTTTTGTAAAATTTTATTTTGAAACATTTTTCAGTGCCAGTATTCGGAAGCACCGCTCCAGAGAAAGAAGTGCAACAAGCACACAAAAAGGCTTGCTTTTTGTCTAACATGTACTTTATTCCATATAATTATTGCATATTTTTACATTTCAGACGTAATTAATAACAATTGAGAATGCATTTTGTGTATTGCACGTATTTTACATCTTCCTCGTTTACCATTGACACCATAAAGTGCTTGCCTCTGTTGCTGGGACGTATATCTTTAGGAGCAGAAACATTATCCTTTCTCCTCTTTGTGGGAGTTATTCCATCTCTATTAGAGTTTATTTTCCTGAGATTTTCTACAAGCTGCTCATTCATAAGCTACAGCACATTTGAATTCCAGCAGTGGCAGCGCCCCATGTAAATAACTGAAATGACATTAGTTGTAGATAAGCACGACAAAAAGGCTGTCACAAAATGAGTTTTCAGCCAACAAGGCATTTGTCGGAAACAGGCAAAACACACACACACACACACACACACACACACACACAGACACACACACGCACACACACACACACACACACACACACACACACACACACACACACACATACATACAAACGCAACTCACATGACCACAGTCTCTGGCAGATAAAGCCAGACTATGAGCAGCAGCACATGGGAGAGGCAAACGGGCGGGGGTAAGGAGGACGTTGAGGTGGAGAATGGGAGAGATAGAAGGGTAGAGATGGGGAATGGTAAGGTGCTGCTAGTGGGAGCTGCAGGGACCAGGTAGAGAGAGAAGAGGGCAGCTAGGTACAGCTGGAGGTAAGATGGAAGAGGGGGAGAGAGTGGGTGTTGATAGCGAAATAGGAGAGAAGTAAAAAGACTGGGTGTGTAGGTAGAATAGAGGGCTGTGTAGTGCTGGAATGGGAACAGGGAAGGGGCCAGATGGATAAGGACAATAGCTGACGAAGGTTGAGGATAGGAGGGTTATGGGAACGTACGATTACTGCAGGGAGAGTTCCCACCTGTGCAAGCCAGGAAAGCTGGTGTTGGTGAGCAGGATCGAGATGGAAAAGGGTGCAAAACGAAAATGAAGCATGTCGTGATCGGTGGCGTGCTCAGCAACAGGGTGTACCAGTTGTTTCTTGACCACATTTTGTCGGGGCTATTCATGTGGACAGACAGATTGTTGGTTGTTAAGCCCAGATAGAATGCAGCACAGTGGTTGCAGCTTAGCTCGTAGATTATGTGACTGGTTTCACAAGCAGCCCTGCCTTTGATGTGATAGGTTATGTTTGTGACCAGACTGTAGTAGGTGGGGGTAGGAGAATGTATGGGACAGGTCTTGCATTTAGGCCTGTTACGGGGGTAAGAGTCATGAGACAAGTGGTTGGGAGCAGGGGTTGTGTAGGGATGGATGAAGGTATTGTGTATGTGCGTTGGGCGGCGGAATACCACTGTGAGAGGAATGGGAAGGATAGTGGGTTAGGACATGTGTCATTTCATGGCACGGTGAGAGGTAGTCGAAACCCTGTTGGAGAATATAATTCAGTTGCTGCAGCCCTGGGTGGTACTGAATAACGAGGGGAACACTTCTCTGTGCCCAGATGGTGGGACTTTGAGAGGTGATGGCTGACTGGAAAGGTTAGGAGCGAGAGATCTGTCTTTGTACATGGTTGGGAGGGCAATTGCGCCTGTCAAGGCCTCTGTGTATATGGTAGCAGCAACAACGTTTTTCATAATATTTTACATTTCATCCTGGATTTTTCTTTGTTTGAAATGACATTAGCACTGACGAAAGCAGTTTCTATTGCATTCCAGAAGAGACGGCGTGCCATTTCTTTGAGCGCCTGCCAAGACCATAAGTTGAACGCAGTCTGACGGCATGGTGCACCCCATCATGTTTTTGTTGTACTCACCTACAATACCTGCACATTGTGTACTTGCACTAGTACCATGGTTCTGGTTTCTCGAAATTGCCGTGGAGGTTTGACGCAAAGTGCGCTACTTTATTGTCTCGCCATTGAACGACTGTTAGTTCTAATGATGGCACTCCGTGATTTGAGTCTGCATCATTTAGCCTTTTTTATTTTTTTTTTAGGGAAACTGGTTGGCAAACCTTTCCTGTTGGTTCTAATTTTTCCTCAGGGAAATATATTTCCTAATTTTAATTTATCTAAAAGTGGAATACAGATAAAAAAAATTCCACTTACAGTTTTTTGAATGATCCAAATATGGTTTAGAAATTTCCAATAAAATTCTCTCTCCTAATAGTACCCTTCGAATTCCTTCTCCACTGTCTCATTTTTGCCTTCATGCACGTTAGAATTTAGTGTGCATCCTTTACACGGCCTCTTTCGATTGGTTTTAATGGATTATACTCCTTTAGGCTACTTCTTTCCTTGGCGACAATCGTCGACTCACCAATACTGAGCTCCTTAGTGCTACTGTAAACGATAATAAATTGCTTATTCAAAGCAGTTAGAATGGGCATGTTTCATACGACTTGTCAGTGCTATTTTCTGGATATTTTTGTCATCATTAAGATGTAGATTACTCAGAATAAAATAAATCCTTTTCCTACTCGTACAACGCCTTACAGTAGAAATACCAAGGTCATTTCATACAGACCAGTAGCGTGTCCGTGACGGGAGCTTGTGGTAACCTGTAAATAAATTAATTAAAAAAAAATCTAACAACTCATGTTGTTCAGTTTTAAAATTTTTTCCTAGCATGCTGTATAAAGATTACTCTGGAACATTACGTCCTCTAAGTTTGGCTTGAGAACGAAAATAAAAACGTCTTTAGCTGAGATGCAATCCTGAAATACTTCTACGGGATCTGTAATAAGAATACATGAATTCAGATAGTACTATAGTTGTCACAGTCGGAACGGGCTTTTAGCCTAATCCATGAACTGAAGAAGAATAAGTTGTCATTGACTGAAAAAAATATATGATGAGTAAAATATAAGAATGGATCAACACTTTTTCTGTATTCCATTTGTTTCCCAACTTTCTATGAAATCTGGCTGATTTTCACTTTGAAGTGTACGTGTAGATCGCGAAATACTTCAAGAGACATAAGTAACAGAATGTAAGTGTTTATTACACAATTTGTTTCTTGCAAATAGCACGCAAAGTTTTGTCAAAATTGTTAACATTGTCGTCGTCTTCATCTTCGTTGTCAGTGATTCTGAAATATCGCTGAGAATGTGCTCAAACGAAAGCGATTTAATTTCTGCTACAGTGAAAGGTTGAAAATAACCGCCAGTGTCACCATTTTTGTCCACCTTTGTCTGATAAAGTAGACAGACCAACATGTGAGAAGTTATGCCATGCCGTTACAAGTCTTCGTACAGCGTGGTAATACTTGTAAGTCCACTATTTATCTTCCGTTTTATATCGTTTGCTTATAACGTAAAAAATATTTAAAAAAGACAAACAAAGAGAGTAGATACAATGGAAAATCTGGCAGAAGTTTCAGTAACTTGTTAACAAAGCTAGTAAACACCACAAAAACAAGCATGTGCATTGTTCGCGCAAACAAAGTTGACACTTGGCGCCGGTGGCTGATGGAAGCGACTGTAAATGAAAAATGCCTTTACGGTCGCTCCCATCAGCCTCCGCGCCGATTGTCAACTTTGTTTGCGCGTGTAGTAGTCTTCTGTTTTCAGAGCAGGAAGAGTTGTCAGCTCTAGCAGCCAGAGAGGTTTATCTATTGGGAAGTAACATCTTTGAAACTGTAGAACGGAGGTACAGTAACGTACCCACAGACTCTCAGAGCACCAAACGGAACTGTGAGAAAATTATACCAGAAAAAAGTTACACGTACTTTTTAGTGCCGTAAGGCAACAACCGGTTAAAAAATATCGAGAAACAGAATTTTGAGTTAACTTGTATTAAGACTCCTACAAGTATGGACATGTCCGAGTTCGGCGTTTCTCACTGTTTGACTGACTCAGTTTCGGAATTGTTTGTAGGCAATATGATTTTACTGAGCTTCGTCTCTGACATTGATGAGCGCATGTTGTAAGTTCTCGTCTGTTTCCTGCTCATCTGGGGTCGATCTGTCATGTATTAGAATAAATCTATCATTAATTCACTCAGTGTCTCGTACAAATATCGTCCGCAGAGCACCTCTGTAGATGCCTTCCTGAGATTTTCAGGAAAGCTTAAGCGCATAAAGTCTCTGTAAAGAGCTACTCACGATTTAATTCTTCGGCGTTCTATCATTTTAAGGGCAGTAAATACATGCGCGCGCATACGCATCTGATTCGTATGAGTTAAGCGTTTGCGGATTTCTTTGAAAATAAAGTCTTACAACTGTGGGCTATTCGCTGTATGTTGAGCAGGTACAAGCTGAAGCAATATCAGACTTACGGAGGTACGTAAGTCCAAACCCGAATCTAACGGCAGAGAGACTGTTGTGCAGACAATTAGTTACGTTCTGTTACCCGGAAGAATTATATGCTCGTATGCCAAATGGAGACTCCAAACGTCAAAGGAGAAAAAGGACATTCAACCAACTTTCGAAATTAACAGTATCTTCCGTCGGTTCTTGGTAGAACAACATTATAATAAATCAAAAGCACCAGTTTGCTTTTGTTCTACAATATTGTGGCTTTTGTAGAACAAAAGCAAACGGTGCTTTTCATTTATCAACTTTCCAAAGTTTATTGCGATCATAAAGAACGCAATCTCTATAAAAATTTCTTGTCAGCAATAGGTAATATATACCTGACGAATGTTTCTTTGTTACTGTTAAATATGAGAAACACGGTAAGCAGCAAGTAGGGGATTCTTAATAACAATGTTGCGAAAAGCAGAGGAAGGAGTATCTGAGTGACGTCACAAGATCTCCGTGGAAACGACCAGGTGAAGATGGCTTTTTGCTCTTGCGTGACCAGTGCTAACACTGCAAGAAGCTTCTGCAGGACAGAGGGACGGTGGTCAGCCGCCCAGCAACCCCGTCCCCCCCCCCCCGCCCCCCCCCCCCCTTAACCCACCCACTGTGAAGAGCAATCCGTGGCGAGGGCCATCCATTATTCAGCGACCGGAGTGAGTTCCGTCCCCGGATGAGGGACCATCAGATGCAGCACTCTGTGAATGGGAAGCGATCGCTACGGCGGCTGTTGGCGCGAAAGTCGGTGGCTCGCAGAACCATGCGTAGTCCACTGAAGAAGTGTTTCTGATTGTTCTCGGAGCCATCAAGTTTCGTTGAAAATGCGACCGGAATTTTTAAATTGTTGGTGTAACATTTGCGTTAACAGTTGCGTGTCATTTGATAAGAAATTAATTGTCTGTATATAGCGTCTCGCCTCATCTACAAACGGGTACCTCAAAGTATCTGCATAGCGGTAATTTCTTTTTCCCACTGCGTAGAGTTGTAGTTAAAATTCAGTGAACAACTTTTCGGTTGCCATATTCCTACGACAATTCTACACAGGCTACTCTTTCTGTGTCAACTTTTCCGGGTTCCCTGCTCACATCTGTTAAACATTTTTTATAAAACATCTGTTTAATCGGCTTAGTGTCTGATATGTCCTGCATATCAGGTCGTTCTACCTCCGGCCGAAGTCCTGGCAAAGGGAGCTCGCAGCAGCCTGGCACTACAGTCAGGATAGTGTCCTGTCTGATGATTCCAAGCAGTCCTGCCATTCGCCGCTTGATGGTAACGGTGTCGTTTCCATAGCATCGGGGGACTTCAGTTCATTATAGTTCACCAAATTTGCACGAAATAATTATATATTATATAAAAACTGTTCTTCGTGGGTCACTGTACTCATAACTGAAAACCTTGTCAAAGTTCCTACAGAAATTACTGAGATTAACCCCAAACATACCGACAGAAGCAGCGACACAGACCTTTTTATTTATGTAGAAGAGTAACTGCAGAAAGTGATGGCATTAGAGAAATGTACACAAAGAATCTTTGTACAAATGGTTGCGTCATACCGACTTTTTTTAGACTAGTATATATTATCAGAGCCGTAGCTATCGGGTAGGAGTATGCTACTCTAATCCATTTATTTACGGTTTCAGACTGTATTAAGTACTTGATTTCTGTTGCATGCAGCTGCACTGCGTAAATTTATTTTTCTACTTGTCTGTTATATGCAATAATGAATGATGTGTGCTTATCATAATAATTGTGTGTCATTTAAAAGTAGGTATTTGCCGGAATTAAGCAGTCATTTCAAATGCAAGAGGTACAAGATCAGTTGTAGTGGTATTAATTACTAGAAATGTTTTTTTTTCGCAGTTACATGACACATATTACTGCTATTTGCTACGTGTATTAACGTAAAACAGTCTCCCAAAATTGCCACGAATGGCTCTGTAGTTCAGATTACTTTTATTTTCATTTTTCATTCTCTGTTCGAGGGAGTAGAGCGGACAGTTTTAGAGCCGCCCTATTATAGAGTCGCGTTTCTTTTTAGCCAATTACCAGGCATGATGGTAGGGGAGCAGAGAGTGTGCCGAATTGTGAATAATTGGGATGCGCTTACCAATTCTGGTACTTATTTCACAACCGAGTAGAAGCCTATCAAAAACGCTTGGGAACTGGAACTATTTTAATTTATTCCTGGGACATTCTCATTCGTTGTGGCCAGTGCTTTGTTGTAGGCTCAGGTGGTAATGTAATGTGTGTTTTGATGACGAACTGTATTTTCATATCAGGACGACATCTTTATCTGAGGGAAATACAGCCAACAGAGTGTCTCTACCAGGATGCAGGTATCGTTCATGATGAGCGATGGATGCAAAAAGGTGCACTTCCCTCTAATGGAATCTAGTGAACAGAAATTTTACGTATCACAGAATTCCTAGACGTTTCTAGAAATGGTTAAGCTGTTTTGAACTGTAAAAATAGGACTACATGTTAGAATAAATCCCAATCCATATGGAAGTCAGGTGATTTTCATAGTTAATTAAGGCACATGGCACTACATTGGAAGTTTATCACACGCTGTCTGATTAAGATTCATCTTTAACTCGACGTATAATATGTAGGAATATAATTAAGAACTCTGCGACCCATTATCATTATCGCACAACACTGTTTCAAACTGTGGGTTGTAGGTCTGTCTACATTCAACTGCAGACTCTTTGGAGACAATTCTATTGGCCACTTTTAGCAAGGATTTGGGAGGTGTACCTCATTCATCTTTACGAATGCTGAGCCAAGGTAACACTTAACAGAAACAAGTCACATTTGTTGAACTTTAATTAGGTTACACAAAATTAAAAACCTGAACACATGGTAAAAGGACAGTAACCCATTAATATGACCAAAGAACCATTTTTGTAACCAAATAAAGTCATGTAGTGCGTGACAGAAGTACTTTCACAAACTTTTCATGTTAGATTTATCAAATAAAAAAATAAAAAGACACGCAATTATCCATTCGAAAATCGTCCATTTTCGAGTTATTGCTGAAAAAAAAGTATCAAGTCAGAAACTAACTAAAAATGTGCAAATTATCCTCCGATCGACTCTACATACAAGTGCATTAGCCATACAATGAACTTACAAACATTCCCAGTTCAAACTGCCGCTTGTATCTAGCATGGATTTTACCGAGAGGTTACAGTCAAAGCGCGGCTTCTCACTGAAGTCCATTGTGGGCTGTAATTAGTAGTGGGGCAACCTACGTACGAGGACACGCTGCATTGTTGCAAAATTTATTCAAGATGGAGGCGATGACGTCATCCAAGACGGCGGCATGTAGACGTGGCAACAGCACATGACGTCATCCAAGATGGCGGCATTTAGTGGGAAAATAGGCCAATTGTGCTACATCCACTAAACTAACCTTCACCAAAAAGTTGCTGGAATTTTGAGTTTTGGTGGGAAAATAGGCCAATTGTGCTACATCCACTAACCTAAGCCTCCAGAAAAAATGGCGGGAAGCTTGAATTCGAACAGGATAATGCATGCAAAACCTTACTCTATTATTATTCATATCATTTATTAACATTCATTATCATTTATTATTATTTCATCATCATCATCATCATCATCATCATTTAAGACTGATTATGCCTTTTAGCGTTCAGTCTGGAGCATAGCCCCCCTATTCAGTGCTAACATTGGTACCTATTCTGATGTTAAACCTATTACTTCAAAATCATTCTTAACCGAATCCAGGTACCTTCTCCTCGGTCTGCCCTGACTCCTCCTACCCTCTACTGCTGAATCCATGAGTCTCTTGGGTAACCTTGCTTCTCCCATGCGTGTAACATGACCCCACCATCTAAGTCTGTTCGCCCTGATTGCTACATCTATAGAGTTCATTCCCAATTTTTCTTTGATTTCCTCATTGTGGACACCCTCCTGCCATTGTTCCCATATACTAGTACCTGCAATCATTCTAGCTACTTTCATATCTGTAACCTCAACCTTGTTGATAAGGTAACCTGAATCCACCCAGCTTTCGCTCCCATACAACAAAGTTGGTCGAAAGATCGAACGGTGCACAGATAACTTAGTCTTGGTACTGACTTTCTTCTTGCAGAAGAGAGTAGATCGTAGCTGAGCGCTCACTGCATTAGCTTTGCTACACCTCTCTTCCAGTTCTTTCACTATGTTGCCATCCTGTGAGAATATGCATCGTAAGTACTTGAAACCGTCCACCTGTTCTAACTTTGTTCCTCCTATTTGGCACTCAATCCGTTTATATTTCTTTCCCACTGACATTACTTTCGTTTTGGAGATGCTAATCTTCATACCATAGTCCTTACATTTCTGATCTAGCTCTGAAATATTACTTTGCAAACTTTCAATCGAATCTGCCATCACAACTAAGTCATCTGCATATGCAAGACTGCTTATTTTGTGTTCACATATCTTAATCTCACCCAGCCAGTCTATTGTTTTCAACATATGATCCATAAATAATATGAACAACAGTGGAGACAGGTTGCAGCCTTGTCTTACCCCTGAAACTACTCTGAACCATGAACTCAATTTACCGTCAACTCTAACTGCTGCCTGACTATCCATGTAAAGACCTTTAATTGCTTGCAAAAGTTTGCCTCCTATTCCATAATCTTGTAGAACAGACAATAACTTCCTCCTAGGAACCCAGTCATATGCCTTTTCTAGATCTATAAAGCATAGATACAATTCCCTGTTCCACTCATAAGACTTCTCCATTATTTGCCGTAAGCTAAAGATCTGGTCCTGACAACCTCTAAGAGGCCTAAACCCACACTGATTTTCATCCAATTGGTCCTCAACTAATACTCGCACTTTCCTTTCAACAATACCTGAGAAGATTTTTCCCACAACGCTGATTAAAGAGATACCTCTGTAGTTGTTACAATCTTTTCTGTTTCCATGTTTAAAGATTGGTGTGATTACTGATTTTGTCCAGTCTGATGGAACCTGTCCCGACTTCCAGGCCATTTCAATTATCCTGTGTAGCCATTTAAGACCTGACATTCCACTGTATTTGATGAGTTCCGACTTAATTTCATCCACCCCAGCCGCTTTATTGCACTGCAATCTATTGACCATTTTTTCCACTTCCTCAAATGTGATCCTATTTCCATCATCATTCCTATCCCATTCTACCTCGAAATCTGAAACATTACTGATCGTATTTTCACCTACACTGAGCAACTCTTCAAAATATTCCCTCCATCTGCCCAAGGCATCCACAGGATTCACCAGCAGTTTTCCTGACCTGTCCAAAATGCTTGTCATTTCCTTCTTACCTCCATTTCGAAGACTGCTAATTACACTCCAGAATGGTTTTCCAGCAGCTTGACCCATAGTCTCCAACCTGTTTCCAAAGTCTTCCCAAGATTTCTTCTTGGATGCTGCAATTATCTGTTTGGCTTTGTTTCTTTCTTCAACATAACTTTCTCTGTCTACCTGGGTTCTGGTATGTAGCCATTTTTGATACGCCTTCTATTTCCTTTTACAGGCTGCCGTGACTGTATCATTCCTCCAAGCTGTTTTCTTCATCCTACTTTTACACACTACTGTTCCAAGACATTCTTTAGCCACTTCTAGTACTGTGTCCCTGTACCTTGTCCATTCCTTTTCCAATGACTGTAATTGACTACATTCAACTAACTGGTACCTTTCTGAGATCGCTGTTATGTACTTGTGCCTGATTTCCTTATCCTGAAGTTTCTCCACTCTTATCCTCCTACATATGGACCTGACATCTTGCACTTTTGGCCTCACAATCCCAATTTCACTGCAGATTAAATAATGATCAGTGTCAACAAAGAATCCCCTGAATACACGTGTGTCCCTCACAGCCTTCCTGAATTCCTGATCTGTTATTATACAGTCAATGACAGATCTGGTACCCCTGCCTTCCCAAGTATACCGGTGAATGTTCTTATGTTTAAAAAGGGAGTTTGTGATTACTAAGCCCATACTGGCACAGAAATCCAAGAGTTGTTTCCCGTTCCTGTTGGCCTCCATATCCTCTCCAAATTTACCCATAACCTTTTCATACCCTTCTGTTCGATTTCCAATCCTGGCGTTAAAATCAGCCATGAGCAGAACACTGTCCTTGTCCTTTACTCTAACAACTACATCACTGAGTGCCTCATAAAAACTATCCATCTTATCTTGATCTGTCCCTTCACAATGCGAATATACTGACACAATTCTAATTTTCTTGCTAGACACTGTCAAATCTATCCACATCAGTCGTTCGTTTACATACCTTATTGCAACTACGCTGGGTTCCATTTCTTTCCTGATGTAAAGCCCTGCACCCCATTGTGCTATTCCTGCTTTGACTCCTGACAGGTAGACCTTGTATTCTCCCAGTTCCTCTTCTTTCTCACCCCTTATCCGGATGTCACTAACAGCTAAAACGTCCAGCCCCATCTTACTTGCAGCCTCTGCCAGCTCTACCTTCTTCCCAGAGTAGCCCCCATTGATATTAATAGCTCCCCATCTCATTACCATTTGTTTGCCAAGCCGTATCTTAGGAGTCCCTGGTTTGTCAGTTAGAGGTGGGACTCCGTCACCTCCAAAGGTCCGAGGTATTTTGCTCTGATTGTTGCCAGCATCATATTTAAAGTACCAGGGAAGCAGGTTGCTAGCCTTACTTGCCCCGAGTCCCATTGGGTTTTACCCCTAACGGCTGAGGGACTAACCGGTGGATTTGATAGTCTTTGCCGTATGAGCACAAAGGTGACCACGACTCAGAATATGTCCGAGATGTCCAGCCTTATTCCAAAGTAACTGGTATCCCAACTGTCGGGACCACTTACTTGGCCACTCATACATTGCCCGTGGTTCATGAACTAGGACATGATTACAGGAACCCACACCATGAACCACTTATTATTATTTATAATCATTTATTACTATCTATTATCATTTACTATTATTTATTATTATTGACCTGCCTCCACTAGAAAATTCCCTCCAAATTCAAATTCCAACATGATAATGACTGCAGAACGTTACTTTTGTTTATTATTCATTATCATTTATTAACATTCATTATCATTTATTATCAGTTATTATCATTTATTATTATTATTATTATTTATTATTATAGCCCTACCTCCACTAGAAAGTTGCGCCAAATTCAAATTCCAACATGATAATGTGTCGAAAACTGTACCTCTGTTTCTTCTTCTTCTTCTTCTTCTTTCGATTTCGGCCATCTTTGGACCACGTTCAACAATTCACTTGCCCGGCTTTTTGATCTTTTTTTCTCTCTTCCCAATATTTCCTCATCATTTTCGAGTGGTTCCTCCTCCGCTCTTCCGACCATTTCCTGTTATTATTCTTTAGTTTCGTTTCTTCTGGAAAACACTTAATTTCGTTCACTATTTGTCTAAACTTTTCCCTGTCCCTGATTGACTCACGGGTGACATTAAAATAGGCCAAATCCTTTTTCACCATCTGTATCCATTTATTGTTGGTTTTTTCGTTCCTGTTACTATGTTCAAACACTTTTCTTGTTAGTCTGTTTCCATCCATCCTCGACAGGTGACCATAAAACGTTAGTCTGCGTGTACGCATTGCCTCACTCACTTTCTCAATAGTTTTGTATATTTCCTTATTACTCTTTAGCTTGTACTCTTCTCCAATCTTTCTCAGTCCTAATATTTTTCTCAAAATTTTCCTTTCTTTCTTTTCCATGTTTTCTATTTCCCCCTTTTTGTTAAGAGTTAGGCACTCCGATGCATACAGGCATTCTGGTCTAATGACAGTTTTATAATATCTTAATTTAGCTTGAATCGAAATGTTTTTTTTGTTATATATGTCTTTGGTTTTTTGAAAAGCAAATTCCATTTTCCTTGCTCTCGCCTGGTTTGCACTCTTGTCTAAACCATTCACTTGAATTATTTCACCCAAATACTTAAATTTTTCTACTCTCTTAATATTGCCGTATTTAGTAATAAGATTTTTCTTGTTATTTCTATGATTAGACATATACACGGTTTTTTCAAATGAAATCTGCAGTCCAGCTCTGGCCGAAACTTCTTGTAGTTTCTCCAGGTAGTTCTGAGCTATTTCTTCGTTTTCTGTAATTATTGCCAGATCGTCTGCAAAAGCTAAACAGTCCACTTCTATTTTTTCTTTTTTTGTTCCAATTCTGATGTCATTCTTGGTGCCTTTGAGTTCTTCTTTCCATATTCTCAATATCTTTTCCAGTACGCAGTTGAAGAGGATTGGGGATAAACCATCACCTTGTCTAACACCTGTTTTAATTTCGAACTTCCTTGAAATTTCACCCATAAATTTAACTTTGGCCTTACTGTTTGTTAGCGTCTGTTTGATAATTTGAATTGTTTTCGTATCGACCCCAAATTCTTCCAATACTTTCAGTAATGTTTCTCTATCTACCGAGTCGTATGCTTTTTTGAAATCTACAAATACTATTGCAAATCTCTGGCCTCTTGAGATTCTGTAACGAATTAGTGTTTTCAGGTTAAATATTTGTTCAACACAGGATCTACCTTGTCTAAAACCTGCTTGATATTCACCTATTTTTTTATCCAGAACTGGCTCCACGATTTGAAGTAATTTCCTTGACAAAATTTTGTATCCTACTGGTAGTAGCGAGATCCCTCTATAATTATTAACATTCATCTTATCCCCCTTTTTGTGTAGTGGGTGTATCAGGGCACACTGCCAGTCTTCAGGAATTCTTTCTTCGTCCCAGATCTTCTTAAACATATGTTCCAAAACTTGTGGGAGGTTGGTATCCATTATTTTTAGGATTTCTGGTACTATGGAGTCTTCACCTGGGGCTTTATTGTTTTTTAGACTGTGTATTATGTGTTTTATTTCTTCAGCGTCTGGAGGTTTTGACTCGGTATTAGTATTTCGGTGGTTTTCAAAACTCATTTTATCTTTGGGTGGTTCACAATTTAGTAGATTCTCGAAATATTTTGCTAATATTTCACAATTAGTCTTGTTTGTCAAACCTAGCTTGTTCTCTTCATCTTTAAAACATAAATTTGGGGATTGGTATTTGGTTAGCTGTTTTCTAAAAGTTTTGTAGAAATCTCTAGAATTATTTCTTTTAAAGTCTTCCTCAATCTGTTCTAGGTTATCCTGAAATTGTCTTCTTTTTTTATTACGGAAAAGCTTAGCTGTTTCTCTTCTCTGGATTTTAAAATTGTCAAGATCTTGAGGATCTTTTGTGGAGTTCCATTTCTGCCACAATTTCTGTCTCTTCTCCAGGTTCTCATCACATTCATTGTCCCACCATGGATGTCTTCTTACTCTTTTCGCGAGACAATTTTCTTTTGCTATTTCAACTATTTCGTTTTTGATCTCCTCCCATCCCGCTTCCTTATTTATTGTGGATATGCCATCGCTATCTTTGTGCAATGCTCTTTGAAACCGTTGTTTAATTTCTTCATTTTTTAACGTTTCTGTGTTATATTTTGGAATTTTGTAAAAGGTTTTCTTCTCTTTTCGAAATGGGAGTGGTCTGAATTTAATCGTAGTCAAATAGTGGTCTGAATCAACATCAAGGCTTTTCAGCACTTTAGTGTTTTGAATTTCTTCTTGACAATGAAGTGAGATAGCCACATGGTCAATTTGGAATTCTCCGAGAAGTGGATTTGGTGATCTCCATGTTTTAGTTTTTCGGCTCAGCTTTTTGAAATGTGTTGTCATTATTTTCAAGTTGAAATGCCTACATACCTCTATAAACCTTTCTCCATTTTTTGAAGTTCTTTTGTGACCTGGGAAGAGGCCATTTATTATTTATTCAAGATGTCCGCTTTTCTCGGCGAGAAAGCCATTTGCCTTACATCCATAACAAAATCTATCCCAAGTTCAAATCCCAACACCATAATCGATCACACGTACGAACTTTAGCAGTCACTTATCTTTTTTCACTGGTAACCTACCAGAATCGCATCAAATAATGAAGTACACTTATAGTAACGTAAGTCACGTCCTATAATTTTGCAGGGGGGAAGGGACTGAAGACTTTATTTCAAGCAGTACGGTCATCACTTGTTCTCCGACACAATCAGCACACATCTTTGATATCGCAGTGCTGTCGGCACGACGTCCGCGCTCCAACTGAATTAGTTCAAATCCTCGCCACCCCCTGGCCAGCTCGTGAAGAAACTGCCGACGCCTGTCATGTGAGGCAGCCGGCCTCTCGCGCTGGACTGCCGGTGCGCTGGGGGCGAGCCCTGCAGTCGCTCCCACATCGTAAACACGTGTTCGCTGGACAGGCTGCAACTTGCCGAGTTTGACGTCACTGCAGTACCTTGTCCGCTCACCACGTGTATTCGTCGCCTCCACACGTTTCCCACTAAAATTGTTTGCCTCGGAGCTGAATCACAAAACAGTCAGCCGTTTCCTGCCACACTTTTGGCGCCAAAGTAGTTTTCCTGGGCACGTTCAAACCTGTTGATGGCGACCGCTCACCGTCCTTGTGCGAACGAGAATGCAGTGCTACACTTTTGGCGGCAAAGTTTGCTCGACAGTGGTATCCGCCATGACTGTATAACAGCACGTTTGGTTAGCACTAGAACACTCGCTAATTGACTCTCTCTCGCGTGCGCACTATAACTAGACAATCGCTGCGCCGCTTACGTCACACACCCTCCATACACGCGACGGACATAGTCTTCTGTAAATATGCTAACTCCCACATTGATAATCTAACATATCAATTACCTAAGTACTTAATTCCATTTCAGTTTTAATCATATTAAATAATTCAATTTACAATTTCATATACGCATGCAAAGGTGTTCAACTATCTAATTTCAACTACTTTTCGAGGACCAGACAGCCTCCTCTTCCTAGAAACCAGCGCCGAGTTTGAATTCTGGCAGTAAAGAAAGGTCACTTCTTCTTTCTCTACCATCCTAACAAAATTGTTGGAAAGAAAGGCACTTGTACTAACGTCAGCCACGCGAACCCCACTTCCTCCTAGGAACCAGCGCCAAGTTTGAAATCTGCCATTAAACAAAGCTCACTGGCGCTTCCGCTACCAACATAAGAAAATTGTTGCAAACCAAGCTCACCACCGATAAACTAAGCCACCAGCACTCAACCTCTTCCTACACATTTTGGGCAAAAGGACCCACCCTGCACTAGGCCCATGGATGGAGGAACCAATTTAATTTATTTAGGAATGGAGTATATGTATCATACTGACATGTTCCACACCATACGGACCTGCAAAACACTCCTACATAACTCATTTATAATGCTCTAGACACATGCTTGCTAATTGTAAACAGTTAAAAATAATGCATAGGACAGCCTACAGACATGCAAACCGCTCGTAAATAATGCAAGACATTTACGTCCAAATAGCCAAACAAACTACTAATTTTCGGAAACAATTTCAGTGCATAGGCTGATGGGAGGAGGGACATGTCTTTTTGAAACGTTTCCTTTTCATAGGTTTCGATATGTAAGGTTGACCTAAGGCATGTTCTGAACTCCAGTAGTGCACTACACTTGGCAACACAACCACACCCATCAAGATATTCATTCCAATCCAGACCTGTAACTCCTCTACAGATAAATTTGTCTAGTTGTTTGTCGACTCACTCACAGTCTGACCAAATTGCCGTTATTGCGCAGAAACCGCTCAGACTGCACTGTGCTGCTCGAGGAAGTAAGGAAGGACTGCACTCTATTTATTTTAAGCCCTTATATTTAGTCGTGGAGTATATTTGTCACAAAACACCCACACTGAACCGACTGTGGTCATCTGACACAGGCCACAAACACGTAAACAACTCCTAATTTCACCACACAATAGCGAACAGCTCTTAAATAATGCAGTACACAATATCAGCAGACGAGCTCTGTACTCTTAAACTCTCCAAATAAAACACAGCACAGTGCACAGAAATACTCGCAAAATGGTGCAACAGACGCACCCAAACACCCACAGCTGCCAATCCGACCAAAAGTCTTTGCTCGGCCTCCCCCCAAACATGATCTCAACACAGTCGCATTCGCGCCTAACACCGAAGAAATTGATATCGCCCCTGCTCCTTAGATTACGTTCCAAGACAGGCCGCGCGTACGTGCGGTTGGCGGGGGTGGGTGTTCCAGAGCCTCCAGCCAAGTTCAGCTTCCGAGCGCTCCTGACAGCTGACCAGAAAGGACACTCTCCTGTGACAGAAGTCAAATCTGCATTGTTCTTCTCATGTATACTGCCTTCATGTCTATTGTCAGATTAGCCCATAGCTCCTTGACACACACAATTAACGTGGCCGGAAAAACATTTACTACTCACATGTAACCGAGATGGTGACGGAAAACCAATCACTCTGATCTGTGCTGCAGGCGCGTGTAATCGTTGAGAACACTCTATTTATTTTTTCGAACAACTTATTTAACCATACAGTATATCTATCACACTATCACAAAACACCGGCCCAGGTGTGCCCTGGGCCATGTTGCACAGTCCACAGACACGCACCCAATCATAATGTTAGTACACACTATAGCAAACTGCTACTAAATAATTCTTCACACAGATGTGTATACACGCTCAGTAATGGTAAACTATCCTAATAACACATAGCAGAGCCTGCAGATCCGCTCGCAAAATAACTCATATAGGTACGAGAAGGGGTTCGCTACGGTTTCAACTACCTAGTTTCAACTACTTTTCAAGGTCATCCAAAGGCTCAGTTCCACATCCGAAATACAGGCTCATAGATCGTTGTATATGGGAAATATCTTACGATTTTCGCTAGCTTAGCAAATAAGAGAGGTCTAAATCCTCGTATAAAATATTTATTACCTTTGCATATTGACCTACACACAGAAAACAACTGTTTATTTATTTTTCTTAGGTGTAGTTTTAATAATGTCCAATTTAATTTTTAACTTATAACTTAAATCCGCATCTGAATCATCTATTTCTTTATCCAACCAGTAATTTGACAAATAGAGAGAAGGTATATTCTCGAATTCTAATACATATCTAATTTTGTTCCTCTAAAATACTTGTTTTATGGCTTTAACTATTAGCTCTGTACGTTCCTGCAGTTGTTCTAGGCGAGAGCATTAGGGGATTTTAGTTTTTCCCTGTATCTCCTCCATGACGCTACAGTTAAAGCGTTCCACGTCTTCCTGTGTGTATGTCGGCAACTCTTTTGCTCCACATTCTTGCGAGATTTCTGTGTAGAACATTAAGTTCACAACTTTTCCAAATGAGTGTTCATTAAATGTAGTTATTCGATCAGTATTATACTCGGCAAATGGTTGTCCTATTGGTAGGTGGACAACATCCAGTTCGCCACACTTAGATATAATATAACCATTCTTTTTAAGCCGATTCAAATGAGAACAGAGCTTAATAAACACATTTTTCGTCTATCACTTGATATAGTAAACGTTCTCGACTTCACTGATTTCGGCCAGTACTCCAACACGTGACCAGTTTCCATGGTTGTTTACTGTAAATGCCAATATTTTGTATTGCCCCTTCGTAGAGAAATTTTTCCATACACTGTGTTTACCTGGCCTGCACATCCGCAATAGCCTCCTCCTTTTCCATTTGCAGCTTATGTTCTTCCTTTATGGCGGCTGTTTTCTCTGTATACTCTAGTTTTCTTTTCTTTAGCTCAATGTCATCCATTTCCTGTTTCCTTTTTAGTGCACATAAAACATTAACTGCACTTAAAAGAGTAATTTCTTTAATGGGGAATGGTTTAAGTCTGTGTGATACATTTACTCTTTTTCTTAAGACTTGGGGTATAACTAGCCCCAATTTGGCGATATCTATATCGTACGGTAATGTGGAGAACAGGGTTCTAGATTGAGAAAAATAAGTTTCTCCTGCTTTAACATAACACTTCTGCTTAATACTAATATTGTCTTTGTTGGAGTCTGTGTTAAGAACCTCTACGTAGTTTACAGGTAGATAATTAAAACTGTTTGCAGACAGAGCATAACTTATTAGCTTTTCTCGGTCCTGAGAGTCCGGCAGACTTACGTGCACACCAGTAAATTTTCGAGTGTGTTTATTACCCCAGTAGACAAATTGCAGAACGTTGTTAAACACCACACAGCAACTGTTCTGTAAATTACTAGTTAGCCGACACCACATAGACGCAATTGCCACAGAGTAAAGTGGAGCACATTGTAAATACCGCTTGTTAGTGTCTAATACACGTAAACAGCTCTGCACTGGGTCAAACACACGATCCATTCTGTAGCTGTATATAGTAGCCTCACCTGTCCCTAACCCGCATGCTACAGTAAAATTCCGACTTCGATTTAGTCACGCCCTACACATCGTTCAGCTGATCCCATTTCCAGATCTTTGCCCATCTGATATCTGCAATTTAAGTCCGAGAAAGACATATGCATTACCTTCTGCAGCCTGTTTAGAAACAGGACGTCCTCATTTACTGCAACTGGACGTTGTCTTGACCATTCGCCGGAAATGTGAGTGCCGTCAGCGGCATATCAAAGCCACATATCTGTCCATCTAAACAGCCGTCCACTCAGCCCCAGGACCAGCATGCCGAAGTGGGCTCTCTCTATACCTGCTCTCCAGCTACTGTCTAACCACATACACTGCACAAACGGATTCCTGAATAGCGCAGGTCTCTATTCTTCCCTGCATCTCCAACTCGACATGTAAACACTATCTCTCCCCCAGCCAGCGAACCCGACGTCATTAACGCTGTGCTGACAATTTCCACTCACAAATCTTAAACACTCTCATGTGTGAAAGCCTATTCATTCCTACCAAAACTCACTTGTAATAAAAAACATTCTCCATTTCTAAGCATATATTAGTATGCATTTAGATCAGACATAATTCCAAGCAGAAGTCATACATATGATTAAAAAGAAAAAAAAAAGACCTCAATTTAGGTTATCCGACATTTATTTACATGTCCTAATGATACAGTCATAGATGAGTCGCGTCATCCACTCGCTCAGTCCTTCAACACACACTTTCACAGAACTTGTTCTACTTACATGCCCCCCCATCCCGTTATAATAATTTTGTACAAGCACTTACGCCCTCCACATACAACCCAGCTCAATAGAACATAATAATTCCTTTTTCCACAGATATTCATAATCAGTGAACTATTAAAGGTGCTAAATTACGCATACATGTAGTCAAATAAGCAAATACTTTTACCTACATACACACCCCTCTCACCGAGGATAGGGCATAACATTGAATGATTTTGAATAAACGACAGCCACAACACAAGGAAACTGGAAGAGCCTGGTGGCGTTGTGGGACTTTCCAAACTATTCCCCTGAAAGTGATTGACGGCCTCTACATTTAAACTCATATGTCGCAATGACCCGATAGTTATCACTCAAATTATCACTCCATTCTTGTTCTTCTTAACTGTATGCTATTAAATTAAGACACTTTGAGATCTGTTACGTAGATCGATATGGTGGGCTAAGCTCCAATACTTGGTTACATCTGGTCCTCGAAAAGTAGTTGAAATTAGGTAGTTGAAAACCTTTGCATACGTATATGAAATTATAAATTGAATTATTTAATATGATTAAAACTGAAATGGAATTAAGTACTTAGGTAATTGATAGGTTAGATTAGCAATGTGGGAGTTAGCATATTTACAGAAGACTATTTCTGTCGCGTGTATGGAGGGTGTGTGACGTAAGCGGCGCAGCGATTGTCTAGTTATAGCGCACGCGAGAGAGAGAGAGTCAATTAGCGAGCGTTCTAGTGCTAACCAAACGTGCTGTTATACAGTCATGGTGGATTCCACTGTCGAGCAAACTTTGCCGCCAAAAGTGAAGCACTGCGTTCTCGCTCGCACAAGGATGGTGAGTGGTGGGCATCGACAGGTTTGAACATGCCCAGGAAAACAACTTTAGTGCCAAAAGTGTGGCAGGGAACGGTTGACCGTTGTGTGATTCAGCTCTGAGGCAAACAATTTTGGCAGCAAACGTGCGGAGGCGACGAATACATGTGGTGAGCGGACAAGGGACCGCTGTGACGTCAAACTCGGCAAGTTGCAGCCTGTCCAGCGAGAACATGTTTACGACTTGGGAGCGATAATAAGTGACGGCGAAAATTCGTACGTGTGATCGATTATGGTGTTGGGATTTGAAATTGGAATAGATTTTTGTTATGGATATAAGGCAAATGGCTTTCTCGCCGAGAAAATCGGACATATTGAATAAATAATAAATGATAATAATAAACAGAAGTACAGTTTTCGACACATTATCATGATGGAATTTGAATTTGGCGCAATTTTCTAGTGGAGGTAGGCCTATAGTAACAAATAATAATAATAATAATAAATGATGATGAATGATAATGAATGTTAATAAATGATAATGAATAATAAACAAAAGTAAGGTTTTGCAGCCATTATCGTGTTGGAATTTGAATTTGGAGGGAATTTTCTAGTGGAGGCAGGTCAATAATAATAAATAATAATAAATGATAATAAATAATAATAAATGATAATAAATAATAATAAATGATAATAAATAATAATAAATGATAATGAATGTTAATAAATGAGAATGAATAATAATGAATAATAATAAATAAAAGTAGGGTTTTGCATTCATTATCCTGTTGGAATTCAATCTTCCCGCCATTTTTTCTGGAGTCTTAGGTTAGTGGACGTAGCACAATTGGCCTATTTTCCCGCCAAAAGCCGCCATCTTGGATGACGTCATCGGCGCCATCTTGAATAAATTTTGCAACAATGCAAAATTGTCCCACTACTGTAATTATCGTTTCTGTACATCTTTCGTCACAGCGGCAGATTAGCACCTCATAACAAAATCTGGAACTAATTTCTGTCTCGTGGAAATCGGTTCCACATAAACGCATTAGAATATTTGCCAAATTTTGCTGGCATACGATAATTACAGACAGCACTCACCACTGTCAGTAGCTACATTTTAATTATAATCATCCGGTACCATGAGGCTTTACATCTCTCTCAAATGCTGCCTCATGTGTTGGCAGGGGTAGAGATATAAACAATGGACTGAATTGAAACTCCGTGGTAGAGTAAAACTGTGTGCTGGATTGGGACTCGAACCTGGGACATTTCCTTTCATGCGACACAGCTTTAATCTGACAGAAAGCTTCAGATCACTGTACACATTGTTGCAGAGTGAAAACTGATTCGTGGAAATGGACTGAGAAGCAGTTTCTGCAACAAACCCTGGGCAAAACTTCTCCCACATCCAGGGACGGTCGAAGGCTACCGACATATCTTCAGAAATTCACTTCACTTTCTCGTAGCCTACCTTCCAAATTTCACAGACTTCCTTCTTTATACCTTTCTGAACTACCACTCCTGAAAGAAAGGATATTGCGGAGACTTGGCTTAACCACAACCTTGGGGCTGTGGGAGGGGTGAGAGAGATTCGATCTAGCACACAGTTTTAATCTTGCAGGAAGTTACAAAATATCGTGCACTACAATGCAGAATAAAGATTCGTTCTGGAAAATAGTTGACAGTTTGGGCAACAAATCATTTGCAAAAGAAGTCTCCCATACCCAACGATTAACAGGTGAAGGCCCTTTCCAGTATTGACGATGATATGGATTCGTGAACTTCGCAAAGTACACTACACGTTGTACTATGAGATTAATGACGTGATAGGGTTACTTTAGTACTTAGGTTATGTTAACAGTTTTCGTTTATGCGTTCTTTTTTATCAAGCGCACGAGAGGTCTTTGGCTGTTTTAATCCACCGTTCGTGATGCTACGAATCTTGTGTCAGCAACGCGACAACGAACAGCAGCAAGGTTTTGTTAACACATCTGTTATTTTAGCGTCCTCCTCTAATGGTGGCAGATCCTTGTAGAGGAGTGTCAAAATAGGATCTGGGAAGTTTTCACTCTCGCTTCATATCTAACACCATTATCGACATGCAGACAAGACATGAACGCCTGTCCCCATGAAGTGGAAATCTGACCCACCCCATGTTTGAAATGTTGGCGTGTAGTTGCAGTATCACATCCCCTCAGCACTAGACGCAAACGATGATGATCTGTGTATACCCATCCAAGATTGAGACTCCATCATCACACAACTAGTAATTTTCTGTGACATTACTAGATACCATATTTCCTGCAGGCAGACAAGTGACGAGAGTTATTTCTCAAACCATGAGAAAGATTTCCTCGATAGTGAGAAAATTCCGCCCTTCGTTCAATCTAATCTCACTGTTGCGACTTCACAATGAAATGTCATCATCGCACCCCCTTGAGCAAGTCTCAAAAAGCCGATTGCATGGCACGCAGAGTAATTGCTCCAAAAGCAGGCCAACGTGATCTTGGGCCAGAATCGATTCTTTGTCACGTCGGTTCTGTGCAAGGATGTGGGTTTTGAGTGTGGCCATGCTTTATGACTCCTATACACTGAAAGGTGGCTACACTGAGCCACTGCGCCAGAGATTGCGCCAAAGAGTACTATTAAGCCGCCTCCACAGTGCGTGTTTAGAGCTCGTAGTAGTCAGTGCCTGTTAAGATCTCGTGGTAGTCAGTGTGTGGGCAGAGCTCGTAGAAGACAGTTCGTGCCGAGATGTGCTAGTGGGCACTGCTTGTCGTGAAGTCGGAGTGAGATGTGGTAGTAAGGAGTGTTTGTTCCATATTTTATGCAGTTATTTGATGGCAGAGATAGCAGATGTTATTCTAATGGAAATACTGTAACGATCAGAGTGCTTTTCGTCAATATATATGAAGGTAAAATATTGCGTGTTTTTTTTATTAATTCCATGTTTTAAATAATGCGTCATTACAGGTTCAGTCAACAAAGCATCTGGCGTGTGTTCTTGTATTAGAGTTTAATTCTGGTTTCCTTACGCAATTGTAGTATTTGTAATTTTCTTTTATCACGTCAGTATAATTGGTATTTAAAAATTCTTGTCTTATTGGAAAAGAACCGTCCCAGATGTGTACGTTGAGTCACACTCCCACATACAGAACAGTTATACTTGTGCTTTGGTTTCGTAGGTTGTATAGTTGCTGGGGACTTAATTAATTAACTGTGTTTACAAAAATTATCTTTCATTGTTTGTTGCAGTCAGATTGCGTAATAATTCTAGTCAGGGCCAACCGTTTACGAGACATACGTAATCGGACAGACAGCTACTAAAAATATTTTCAATCATTTATTTAATTAAGCCCCCATGCACGTCGCGACCGCTGCTTCGGATCGTCCCTTGGAATTCTTCTGATTGTAAAAATAGTAGATGGTAGAATTGTTGTAGTAATTTGTAGTTAGTAATTGTAGTCTATTTTGTATGTGTAGATTTGGTAATTGGCATTCTTCTAATGGTATTTTTCAAAATTTAATTTTTATTGCCTTGTATACGCGTTTGACAATTTTGTGCAATTATGTCAATTGTTTGTTAATCGTGTTTGAGGGAAACATTTCATGTGAATGGTATTGTTGGAGATAAGGAGTCCTTGTGTGTAATTTTTGTACAGTGACGAATTTTTTGTATGTTTTATAAATGATTACGCGATCTATGAAAAAGGCGAAAATGATGAATAGTGAGAATGACGAAATTGTTGACATGGCGAACTCGCCAACACAGGAGAACAGTGTGATGGATAATGAAGTGGAAAACAATGTAATAAGTCGGGAAAATAGTCCGGAACCATTTCAAAATTTTTCTCAATCAGAAAATTCACAGAATCTGAGTTTAACGACAGAAGATTCTGGAATAGTATCGAACACAGATAGCCTTATGGCTATGCAGAAGGAAGTTAGTTTTGCGGGAAATGTTAGGGGCGAAAGGAATTCTGAACAATTTAATATGGAGCAGCTGATGAGTGCAATATTAAATTTGGGATCACAAATGGGAACAATTAAAACAGAGATAGGAACAATTAAAACAGAGATGGGAACTTTACGATCTGAATTAAAAACTGATATGGGAACAATGGAAACACGGATGGGAACAATGGAAACTCGGTTAGGATCTGAATTTAAAACAGAGATGGGAACTTTGGAAACACAGTTAGACTCACGAATAGGGACATGTTTCAAAAATATGAAAGATGAATTAAAGAAAGAAATCAGAGAAGAAGTACAACCAATTTTGAATGCTCACAATAATAGATTAATTGCAGTAGAAATCAGACAAAGGGAACAGGATAGAGAACAGGAAGAAAGAGATCGCGTGATAGTACAGAAATTTTCAGAGTTAAATTTACAACGTGCAAACGATAAGGAAGAAATATTTGAGAGAATCGAGGAATCCGTACCAAATGACAGAATAAATAACTTAACACAACAATATGAACAGTTAACTACCAAATGTGTCAATACTGAAACCCGAGTCGCGACACTTACGGAAGACGTAAATAAACAGAAAGAACAATTAGGTGACTTATCGGAAAGAGTTGAGGAAATTTCAGATAAACTGACAAATCTTAGTTTACATGGGGACAGAGGTTCGGATGATACAGCTCCAGTACCATTTGCAGAAACCGAAGAGTATCAGAACATAAATAAGCATGTTGAAAATCAGGGAAAATTTAATGAACGTGTGAAAAGGGAATTTGAGGTATTAAAAAAGCAAGTCAAACAAATTCAAGGCGAAATCGTACGAAAAGACGGCAAAGGAAATTTAGAATCACAGATACCAGAAGGGTTTGAAGAAAATAATTTATTTCATTTACGGGATGCAACAAGAGAGCGCCAGGGGCGCGTACTTTACAATAATCGACATTCGGACTGGGACAGACGCGGTAGCTCTTTGTCGCCACGAGGCGAAAATTTTGACTATAAACACTTTTTGACTGTCCGGAAATTTAAGATCTTCCGTAATTCTAAGAATGACATACATCCATGTGCATGGTTAGATCAATTTATGTACGCACTTCCACCAAATTGGCCACTAAGTCACAAACTGGAATTTATGTGTGGATATTTAGAAAACGAACCGGCGACGCGGATGCGCGCACTCATTAGAGATTGTGATAATCTGAATGATTTTTATCATGCATTTCTATCGGCATATTGGTCCGAAAACACGCAAGACAGAGTCAAACACAGTCTTATTATGCAGCGTAATTTCAAACAGTCTGAGTTCCGCACGCCAGCAGAATATTTTGAAGACATGATTCGAAAGAATCAGTTCCTGTCCAACCCTTACAGCCCGACTGAATTAATTCGCATTTGTTTAACTAAGCTGCCACAATCCATAAGACAAATTGCTTTAGCCGGAATATGTAAAGACGACATTGAGACTTTTAAGACTTTGTTGCAAGAACTTGAGTATGACAACGGCGACGGGACTTCTTGTAACTTTTTCAGTAACAGTAATTACAATAGATTTTCAGAGAAAAGGGATAGTGATCGGAACGGGCGTTATATGAGTAATGTTGAGAATGACAGACGTAACAGACGGGACAATAGATACCAGCCCTATGACAATAACAGACGTTCTAACAGAAATTACACAGACAATTACAATAGCGGTAATTCGTACCGGAATGATCAATCATACGGAAACAGTAATCGGTATCATCAGGACAGAAATTATTCATACAGTAATAGAAATTCTTACTACAGAAATAACCAGGGTAGTAGATACAACAATAATTTCAGAAGTGACAGTCGAAATTATACAAGAAGTAGTTATGCAGACAGACAGGAAAATAGAAATTTTAATAACAGACACAACCCAGAATTTGCATCTAACCGACAGGAGGGACCTAATTGGCATCCTCCACGTGACAGAACTTCTGAGAGACAAGTGCAAATCGTTGAAATTGATCCGCGAAATGACGCGAATAATCAAAGACGTGACGCAAACAATCGACAATGACTTGCAGCTTCGGCTTCTGGCAGCAATATAGACGGTTCAGAAAGTAATGACACTACGACTTTACACTACGTTCGCCTGGAAGATATGAGAGACATTTTGTTAGACGAAAAGGAAAATAATGTAGACGCATTTTTACATCCTGTTATTGAAGTATGTGTGGGTAAGAATAAGTTCACTGCAGTATTAGATTCTGGGAGCCCATTGAATGTCATTAGTGAATCAGTTTTTCGTATATGTGTAAGAACTATTGCTTGTCCTGTGTTACCTATTTCTAAAACTACAATTCGTGGTGCGATTTCTGGAAAAAGTGTGGAGGTCAAACAACAGACCAATTTAAATTTCATTTGTCAAGGATACGAATTTTCTGCTAATTTTATTATTGTTCCATTACTCAGTACACAAATTATATTAGGTATGGAGTTTCTTAACGCACATAAGGCAATTTTGAACTTTAAAGAAGGAAGTGTAAATTTGACTGTTGCTGGAATGCCGAAATGTTTAAAATTTTTCGAGTGTTTAACAAGATCTGAGTCAGATACAAAATGTTTAAGGTTTCTTACTTCTGATGTTTTCGTTGAGCATTATGACGACAATGTGTTTATTCATGACAATGACAATAGATACAGGGACGCGATGGATGATATAATTAATAGCGAAGAATTAATTAATGAAAAGGTTAAGAAAGCTGAAGTGCCAGATGACGTTGCAAGAGAAGAGCTGCACCACATTTTGACTTCACATGCTACAGTGTTTAGTCATCACACAGGAACTATACAAGGCTTACAATATTCATTTAAAGTAAAAGAACACACACCATTTCGCGGGAAAACGTACGCTATTCCTTTGGCTTACAGAGACAAGGTTAAGAATGAACTTCAGTACATGTTAGATCAGGGCATTATTGAGCCTGCAGTCAGTCCTTATACTAGCCCATTACACGTTGTTCTTAAAAAGGATGGATCAATTCGTTTGGTTCTGGATTCCAGACAGATAAATAACATCATCATTCCTGAAACTGACCGCCCACAAAATTTAGATGAACTTCTTCAACATTTCCATGGAATTAAAGTTTTATCCACGATTGATATGCGCGCAAGTTTTTGGCAAATAGAACTCCACCCTGATTGTAGAAAATATACTGCCTTTTTAGCCTTTGGTAACTGTTACCAGTTTCGAAAATTACCGTTTGGACTTACTGTATCTTCAGCAGCATTCATTCGTAGTCTAAATGAAATTTTACCTGTTTATCTTCGTGACAACATTACTTCATATGTTGACGATATTCTTATTGCTAAACATTCTTGGAGTGAGCACAACAAAATTTTGGATTCATTGTTACGTATCTTTGCAAGAGTTGGCATTACAGTGAACTTAGAAAAATCTGAATTTGGTCGTTCTCAGGTGAAATTTCTCGGTCACATTATTTCTACAGAAGGTATTCTTCCTGATCCAGAAAAATTAGACGCTATTCGTAATTATGCTGTTCCTACTACAAAACGTGATGTTCGTAGTTTCCTTGGTGTTTGTAACTTTCTTCGACGCTTTGTTAAATTGGACGATTTGGCCACACCTCGTTTATGTGAACTATCTGGAAAGAAATCTAATTGGTGTTGGGATGAGGAAGCTCAGACAGAATTTGAACAGCTTCGTGATGCTTTAGTTGCTGCTCCACTTCTTTCACATCCGGATTTATCTAAAGAATTTTGTTTGGCGACGGACTCATCATACAAGGGCCTAGGGGCACACTTATTTCAAGAAATAGAAAAAGACGGCGTTGTAGTCCAGAAAACTATTGTATTTGGAAGTCGTGTTCTTTCTAAATCAGAAAAGAATTATTCGATTACGGAACTTGAAGCTTTGGCTGTTGTTTGGGCTTTCACAAAATTTCGCACAATTTTGTTTGGCAGACATACTAAGGTTTACACCGATCATCGAGCTCTGGAATTTCTTATGTCGACAAAATTAACTCATGGCAGATTGTCACGATGTGCGTTGTACCTACAGGAATTTGACTTTAGTATTGTTTACATACAGGGTTCTTCAAATATTGTTGCTGATGCTTTATCACGTGCACCTATGGGTTTGAAACAAAGTGCTGAAGAGGACTGCAAAGAAAACAATTATTGTTTGATGTATATTCAAGGTGTTGCGTTTGAGAACTTTATTTCGTCTTCGCTCCAGGACATCGCTAAGGAGCAAAATAAGGATCCAATCTGGAAGGACATTAAGGAGAAGTGGAGGAGAAAGGAAAGCGCAGCGATTAGACAGCATTATTTGGTCCGCAATGACATTCTTTTTAAACGAAAATCGGTCGACAACTCTGTTTGGTTAGTTTGTATTCCTGATGAGTGGGTCAATAAATTGATTTGGTATACGCATTTCAGTTATGCACACTTTGGTCCCAGAAAATGCTTTCATAAATTACGAGAAAATTGCTACTTCAGTAATATGGAAAAACGTATTCGATCTGTTCTGGCCAAATGCAAATTATGTCAAAAGGCTAAGCCGCCAACAGTTTCTCACAGAGCACCGTTGTTTCCTATCATTCCTGCGAAATTAAAGGAGATGGCTGCAGTCGATTTGTTCGGTCCAGTGGTTCGTTCTACTAATGGTTTTGCGTACATTTTCGTAGCAGTGGAGTTGACATCAAAATATGTGTGTTTTACACCTTTACGCAAAGCAACAGCTCGTTCAGTATCTAACGCTTTCATCAAACATTTTCTTAAAGAAGTTGGTCATGTTGATAAGGTTATATCAGATAATGGATCACAGTTTCGTTCTAAAATTTGGCTTCGTACTCTACAGCATCGTAAAATTAAACCAATTTTCATTTCACTTTTTCACCCTCAATCTAACGCTTCAGAGAGATGGATGAAGGAAATCAATAAATTGTGTCGTCTTTATTGTCATCAGAATCACAGAATGTGGGATCAGTATCTTCATATTTTTCAAAACATTCTGAATGAACTCCCTAATGATTCAACTTCTTTACCGCCTATAATGATATTAAAAAACAAAGCACCGACAAATCGCATATCTGAAATCGTTCCTTTTCCGCCTACACGGAAACTGCGGCATTCTGAAGTTGTCAACCTGGCTCTGCAAAATATTGCATCTGCGGCTGCTAGAAGAGAGAAATCAGCTAAGCGTCCTGGTCGTTCAAAAATCTTGTCAGTTGGTCAGAAGGTGTTAATTAAGTCCCACCGTTTGTCTCACAAAGGAAAAGGCTTGTGTCGCAAATTTTTTCTGCTTTATAACGGTCCATACAGAATTCGCAAAATTATTCGTGATAACACTGTTGAAGTAGAAACTCTTAAATCACGACGCTCTAAAGGAATACATCATATATCAAACGTAAAAATTTTTGTGGAATGACATACTTTAGAGAAACTAACAGCTAGATGTAAACATGAGGAGAGTACAAGGCAACAGCGCTGTGTTTTGGCGGCGGCATATACTCAAAGCAACAGTCAAGTCTGCGTGCCGCACAAGGCAGTCGTTGACCGCGAACAATTGCTTCCTACGTCACGCGCGTACAGCTGTTCGAGCGCTCAGTGCGAATGCACTGACAGCCGTAAGCAAATACACAGTTTAATTTCTCCGATTAAATTCAGTATAAAGCTATAGTGACTTGATGAATTCTGTTATTAACGTTCAGTATTTTTCAGGATACGGTTGTGTAAAATATTTAAGAACTTCAGGTAAATTCTGTGTGTCTCCGACGTTAAGAGGACTTGCTATCGAGAAATTTTCAGAAAGAATGTAATTTCCAAGAAGAAACTAATAAACTAAAAAGGTAACTATTAATTGAGTTTATTTTTCAGGTAACATATTTCCACTTAGGTACGTACTTTAGACGTAATTTGCTGCTCGCGATTACGTGATTCATACTTTGTGCTAAATTTCATGTGCTATGAATTTACTTGTGAAGCGACGTGCTTGCGTACGTTAACTGATTTTGACAATGATTATTAATGAACTGGGTTGTAACTTGTGTATATTATGCATCGCTTGGCTGCACGGCTTTTTTCACTGATGTCATATTTTTTTTATTATGTGCCTGCTGTGCTTATTTATTTAAATTATAATTGTCACCTGATTTATTGTGCTGATGTGGTTAGGTATGTAAGTTATACTTTGTGATTTATCTGCTTGCGCCTTCATGTTTACTTATTAAGATTACATATGAACATTTATTTGCTTATGCTGATACGATGCTAATGACCTGTTTGTTGCTATGCGTATGGATTGCATATTTATATATTTCTGTTTGTCGTCACAACTACTCTTTAATTTGGTGTATAGAAATGCTGATATACTGTGTATGAACATAGAGTTTAGGTCACACTATTGTATTAATTATAGGTTGTTTGCTTGGCAGAGCCTAGTTGTAAGAATTGTGCTGCATACGCTTGTTGACATTCTGTTCTCTACTGGTATAATTACTCGCTATTGCTTGTTTTGCTTACGCTAAGTGCCTTATATTTTTAAGATAAGAAAATGAACTGCTATAATTCGACGAACGACATTAGTACAAGAAACTTCATAGAAGTCACATAGTACAAGAAACTTCATAGAAGTCACATGAGCTGGAGGTCTTATGGAACCTGTATAAATGTATGCTAATAGGAAGGAAGCTAACGACATGACATACCATTACTAGGTTTAGACCATTAACAGTTATTACACTGCATTTTTCGTGAGCAATTGAAATAGGAAGTGACACTTGATACAAGAAATACTCCACATGTTTGCTTCTGCCATAATTCTTGAAGTGGTGTACACACTGTGAAATATTATGATTATTCACACTCCGTAATCGTACTTAATTACTGAGAGTTATTCGAACTAAGTCTGTTAGAGGTCATGTATGCATTTCTTTGTTTATAATTCATAATGAGTAGAAGGTTGGGCTCAGATGGATTACACAGAGGTTGTGTGTTGACAATGTGTCTTCGGATTGTATGGGATGATGAGGTTTGCATTAGGATTTTATCTGTACTTGTTCGAGGAGACTGACTAGAGGAAAGAGTTGTGTTGGAAGTGAGATGATATTGGCAATAAGGTTCATATTTATCGACGTATTAAAGAGGTATTATTGAGGTATAGAGATTATATGAAGTTGATGATTATTGGAGTTTTTGTGGACAAGAGGTAAGGTAAATGATATTGATGATAAGAGTTATATGTATCGACGTAAGAAGTATTAGTGAAGTATTGAGATTATGTGATGCTGATGATTATTGGAGTTTTGGTGTATAAGAGGTAAAGTAAGTGAGGAGCATATTTTTTTTGTTGGTCTTCATGGAACAAGGAGGATGAAGATAGCAGACTAGAACACTAAAGTAGAAGGAAGATAGTCTATACACACACTTTGTTAAATCACTAAGCAGTATATACTTTTTTTTGAAGAGAGGAAGTAATTGCATATCGTGGCTCACTGACAGTTGTTCAACAACAGTACATTTGATCTGGCTTGGCAAACATTGGTCTTGACATGATGACTATGACGTTGACTAACTATTATTGACTGTTATACATTGCTGCCACTACTACTTGATACACATGATGCACATCAGATTTTGACAGAATTGCATTTACACAGTTAACACTATTCAGTTACACAGTAGTACTTAATGTGGATGAAAGATGAGTGAGTGTGTTTTGTGTGTTTTCCTTTCCTAATCCTACCCACCTATCTTGTAAATATTATTTTATTTGTTTGTAGTGGCTTGCACTGACACCCATCAATATTATAGGTTTACTGATATTTGAGTATTTGTAATAGTTAATATGACAATTATCTGAAATCATTTGTGTGTTTATTAGAACTTATATGTTTAGTGTAAAAGCATTTGTATGTGTATTCAAACTATTGTTCATGCCTGAACTGTCTGATTAGTGATGGTAAATATTATGAACTGTTACCTGCACTTTTCAACGTAATGTGTGACACTTAGGAATGATTAATTTCTGCTGATGGACTGAGTGATCAGTGATAGTGAATATTATGGACTGTTACTTGTACTTTATCTACATGATTGGTGTCACTAGGACATGTTTAGTTTCTGCTGATGAACAGTGTGATTAGTGATAGTGAATATCATGGACTGCTCTCTGGACCTGCTCATCATTGCTGGGTGCAGCTGATGGACTGCTTCTACTGAAATGATGTCACTTGTCGGTGTCTGCACCTGCTCTCAACATTGCTGGGTGCAACTGATGGACTGTTTCTACTGAAATGATGTCACTTGTTGCTGTCTGCACCTGCTCAACATTGCTGGGTGCAACTGATGGACTGTTTCTGCTGAAATGATGTCACTTGTCGGTGTCTGCACCTGCTCAACATTGCTGGGTGCAACTGATGGACTGCTTCTACTGAAATAATGTCGCTTGTTGGTGTCTGCACCTGCTCAACACTATTGGGTGCCACTGATGGACTGCCTTTTACTGAAATAATGTGACTTGTTGCTGTGTGTACCTGCTCAGCATTGCTGGGTGCAACTGATGGACTGCTTCTATTGAAATGAAGTCACTTGTTGGTGTCTGCACCTGCTCAACATTGCTAGGTGCAACTGATGGACTGCTTCTACTGAAATAATGTCACTTGTTGGTGTCTGCACCTGCTCAACATTGCTAGGTGCAACTGATGGACTACTTCTATGGAAATGATGTCACTTGCCGGTGTCTGCACCTACTCAACATTGCTGGGTGCCACTGATGGACTGCTTCTACTGAACTAATGTGACTTGTTGCTGTGTGTACCTCTTCAACTTTACTGGGTGCCACAGATGGAACTGCTTCTACTGAAATGATGTCACTTGTTGGTGTCTGCACCTGCTCAACATTGCTGGGTGCAACTGATGAACTCTTTCTACTGAAATGAAGTCACTTGTTGCTGTTTGCACCTGCTCAATATTGCTGGGTGCAACTGATGGACTGCTTCTACTGAAATAATGTCACTTGTTGGTGTCTGCACCTGCTCAACACTACTGGGTGCCACTGATGGACTGCCTTTTACTGAAATAATGTGACTTGTTGCTGTGTGTACCTGCTCAACATTGCTGGGTGCAACTGATGGACTGCTTCTACTGAAATGAAGTCACTTGTTGGTGTCTGCACCTGCTCAACATTGCTAGGTGCAACTGATGGACTGCTTCTACTGAAATAATGTCACTTGTTGGTGTCTGCACCTGCTCAACATTGCTAGGTGCAACTGATGGACTACTTCTATGGAAATGATGTCACTTGCCGGTGTCTGCACCAACTCAACATTGCTGGGTGCCACTGATGGACTGCTTCTACTGAAATAATGTCACTTGTTGCTGTTTGCACCTGCTCAACATTGCTGGGTGCAACTGATGGACTGTTTCTGCTGAAATGATGTCACTTGTTGGTGTCTGCACCTGCTCAACATTGCTGGGTGCAACTGATGGACTGCTTCTACTGAAATGATGTCACTTGTTGCTGTCTGCACCTACTCAACATTGTTGGGTGCCTCTGATGGATTGCTTCTACTGAACTAATGTGACTTGTTGCTGGGTGTACCTGCTAAACTTTACTGGGTGCCACTGATGAACTGCTTCTACTGAAAAGATGTCACCTGTTGGTGTCTTTTTTTTGTATAAACTGATCATTGAAAGCATTTTATGTGAACATTTGTATAAACTGATTTTTTTATGTATTGTGTAAACTATTATGTAAAGCCACATGTATGAAAAGAATTTGTATTGCCTACTGTATTTTATATATTAGGTTATTGAAAGGTCAGTGCAAAGCCAAAATTTTAACGAATTATGGGATATTTAGGTATTACTATTATCTTTTATTTTTGTCTGTATTTTTCTGGACGAATTTGGTGGTATTTTCACCACCAGTGCTGGCAAAAATACAATCAAATTCTGGCCTGTGGAGGAGGGGCATATGAAAGGTGGCTACACTGAGCCACTGCGCCAGAGATTGCGCCAAAGAGTACTATTAAGCCGCCTCCACAGTGCGTGTTTAGAGCTCGTAGTAGTCAGTGCCTGTTAAGATCTCGTGGTAGTCAGTGTGTGGGCAGAGCTCGTAGAAGACAGTTCGTGCCGAGATGTGCTAGTGGGCACTGCTTGTCGTGAAGTCGGAGTGAGATGTGGTAGTAAGGAGTGTTTGTTCCATATTTTATGCAGTTATTTGATGGCAGAGATAGCAGATGTTATTCTAATGGAAATACTGTAACGATCAGAGTGCTTTTCGTCAATATATATGAAGGTAAAATATTGCGTGTTTTTTTTATTAATTCCATGTTTTAAATAATGCGTCATTACAGGTTCAGTCAACAAAGCATCTGGCGTGTGTTCTTGTATTAGAGTTTAATTCTGGTTTCCTTACGCAATTGTAGTATTTGTAATTTTCTTTTATCACGTCAGTATAATTGGTATTTAAAAATTCTTGTCTTATTGGAAAAGAACCGTCCCAGATGTGTACGTTGAGTCACACTCCCACATACAGAACAGTTATACTTGTGCTTTGGTTTCGTAGGTTGTATAGTTGCTGGGGACTTAATTAATTAACTGTGTTTACAAAAATTATCTTTCATTGTTTGTTGCAGTCAGATTGCGTAATAATTCTAGTCAGGGCCAACCGTTTACGAGACATACGTAATCGGACAGACAGCTACTAAAAATATTTTCAATCATTTATTTAATTAAGCCCCCATGCAACACCTATAATATATGGAAGTATCGTATAAAAGGATAATACATTAATCTACCGAAACATATACTTTCCCCAAAAAGTAGCAGTAGATGCTTTTCATCATTTTGTGTGGTAATTTCATTTTCAGACTAGTGCATGAGTATTTGGAGATCTTTCCTATACAATATATGCAACAATCACATAATTCTTCCTGCAGGCCCAGCTCATCATTACATTTTTTGTGACACACACTATACAGTTTCCATTGATCTGGGGATGATCATGGCTGATGATGTACTTCTCATGAAAATATAACATAAAATGCATATTTTACATTAGATGAAATATGCTTAAATGGAATATTAATGCCACAGACTCTCAGTGAAGTATTCCTCTCTAGGCCATGAAATAATATAAAAAGAATTATATATCATTTTCAGGTTCAGGGTAATACATGTCACACATATGTAAACGTATATTTAGTGAAAACAAACAATAGAAATGCCATGATGGAATAATAGCAAAATATAAATGACAGATTGTATTTCACCAAATACAGGAACCATTTAGTCACAGACAGGCACAATGAAAAAGAATAACAACGTGTTTAAACTTTCGTAAAAAGTTCTCCTTCCAAAGCAGAATACACACAAATTTCACAAGCACAACTCACATACACATGGCTACTGTTTTTGGGCACTGGGGTCAGATTGTGGCTGCATATGATGTGAGTATCGAACTGCTGGGTTTGACGGTAAGGGGAAGGAAGAGGAATGAGTCAGGGAGGGACAGCAGGATGCTGGTGTTAAATGCTGTGCTTCCTTTAGGAGCAGTCAGGAACATGGTGAGCCAGGGTTGCTGGATTCAGTGTTAGGAGGCTCTGGTGGGTGGGGTATGGGGAGATTGGGAGGCTGACTTGGAGAGGGGGGGGGGAGAAGAGAAGAGGTGAAAGGAAAAGTAGGTTCTTTGGTTGGACAGAAGGTGTATATCTACCACAGTGGGAGCATGGAAGGCGGCAGGTAAATGCAGGGACTAGTAAAGACTGAGATCAGGGGCATTATGGTAATGAAGGATATGTTTTAGAGAGAGTCTACACCATGAAATTGATGGCCAAATCAGATGCAGTTGAAGTCAGGCCACAGTGCCATGAGACAGTGGCCATATGTGTGCCAAGTGTACTTGTGGGAGTGTGTGTGTTTTCTGCTTTGTAAGGCGGACTTTTGCCGAGAGCTTAAATATTTCAGCATTCTTTTTCATTGAGCCTATCAGAGACACAACGCCTCCTTTAGGTGGTTAGTAACACTCTGTCTTTCCCATATTGTTGTATATTTAGTAAAATACATAAAAATGAATAGTATATAATAAAACCCGACATGCAGTGAAAAATATTTCAAAACTGACTTATTGTATTCATGTTACAAGGTACTACTTGTACTTACAGCTTGCAGAAGTGAAGCATTACACAGCACTGTCGTTATGTGATGTTATTATTAACGTATCTTGAATTGAGTCTAATAAGAAACTCGCTGATGGACTACGATATGATAGTCGTCAGTAGGTCATCGAGCTCTTGCTTGAACTGTGATTCATTAACAGCTACTTGTGTGATTGTTGGGGTGTTACAAAAATGTTTGTTCCTGGGTAATGGTCACTTTTTGCCCAATATAAATTTAGTTATGTCTGTAGATGTAGTTACAGGTCAATAAAACAATAAATTTCATTAACGAAGCATAATAGCGTGACTAATTCCTTGAAAGGATTTCTGCTGGGTAAGCTTGAATGCACTACCACAAATAATTGTGATAAAGATTTATGGAATCAGAAAATTGTAGTGTTCTTTATGGAGCTGCCCCAAAACATGGTACCATGAGGCACTACTAAATGAAAATAAGCAAGATATGATATCGACTATACGTGACAACATTCACACTGTAAATAGTGATTTGAATGAAAAATTTAGAAGTTCTACAGCATGATTCACACAAATGAATTAATTAGCAAGCTGTTGTCGGAAGGATTTAAAGGGAGATGGAGAAAGCATGCACTAAGGAAATAGTGCCTTTGTGTTGTCGTATTACTGGATTTGACAGTGAAAGCAAGCACTTACGAAATAGTGAATTTCCTATATTGTTTTAGGGATATTTTGCGAATTCAGCGTGAGCATCGATGTATTTTAGTTAACGTTTCAAAATTTCTGTATAGATACACGGACTGTGTTATCTCGGTACAGTTGTATATGATATAGCGAGAACCGATCTAAATTACTAGGAGATTTGCACGTACTTTCTAGAATTTAGTAGCTTTCCCTATAAAACCCTAAACAACAAAACAAGAACCACTCAGAAGTCTCCGCTAGTCACTGAGGCTCACTTCCAAGTGGTACTTAATGCTGAAGAGAATTCTACTCCAGTTAATGAGATTCCAGATCGAAGACGTGTCTGTAGACGAATTAGACAGCGGTGGGATGCCAAGCCTAACTGTCGGCCACCATACAGCCTGATAACCAAAAGTAATGGTGTGGAGTGCATTTCATTTCGTAACAGGCCCCCTTTAGCTGTCATCCACGGCACACATACTGCACAGCGATACGTCGACGATATTCTATGCCACCGTTTTGTCGCCATTCATGGAAAACCATTATGGTCTCATACTTCAGCAAGATAATGCCCGACTGCACACGGTGAGAGTTTCCACTGCTTGTCTCCGTGCTTGCCAAACCCTACCTTGGCCAGTAAGGTCGCCAGGTCTCTGCCAGATTAAGAGCATTTGGAGCATTATGGGCAGAGCACTCGAACCAACTCGAGATTCTGAAGATCTAACACGCCAATTGGACGGAATTTGGCACCATGTCCCTCAGGGGGACATACAACTCTTCCAATGAAGGCCAAGCCCAATAATTGCTTTTATAGAGGCCAGAGATGGACCCGTGCATTATTGACTTGCACAATGTGTGAACCTCTTTCTTTAGAATGAATCGCCAACTACTCTGAAACGGTAATAATTTTTTTTTTCTGTGTACGTACATCACATCTATTGATTTCCTCTCTCTTCAGAACAATTTCGTCGTTGTGCCTCGCTTTTTGTCTTAGAACATGTTAACATACAGAATGTACCTGTGATGTACTGTCAGGTGAGTAGTTTTCTAGATACCACATTAAAGTACCAGTGACATGCTGCCCAATTCAGTTCCTGCCAACATTTACGTGAGGTTTCCTTGTTTGTAAAGCATGAGCCAATAAATGAAAGAATGCAAGCTTTGGATAACCTATAGCCAAAATTGGTTGCTTTACAGCTCACCTGGTATTTGACTGAAAATGGTTTATAACGGTCCTTATCTCAAACAGCTCGCTCCAGTCTACCCATTCAAGAAAATGAAAAATACGTTTGATGGTGATTTCATATTCTCCACCAGAATAGATAGAAGACCTCACTCAAGCAGGGCATTCATAAGGCCTCCATGCCTTGTTATTTTCAGTCTGCATTGTGTGCTTTTCCTGCTCCAGGCTTGTATTGTTGTTGATTTTGCCTCTTCTTTTGGAGTTGTCTTTTCATTATCATCTGTTTGTGATTTCCCCTCGTAGCGTGGTGAATCACTCACGCAGCTTCCCGTGGTCGGGCGCCACTGCTCGGTGCGCACAACGTAACTTGGCACTTATCTGCATAGATGGCATTATAGGGGAGGGTAATGATGGCGTTTCCTTGAGAGTGACCACTACATGTGAGGAGGTGCAGTTAGGACAGCTGCAGCCTGCCACAAAGCATATCTCGCATAACTTGCAAGCTACAGCTAGCGAGTATGCAAACTATCACATTGACAGGTTGTTGTCGCTTCCCGAGCACGGGGTCTCAGGTTCGATTCCCGGCGAGTAAGGGATTTTCACCTGCCTCGAGATGACTGGCTGTTGTTGTGTCGTCTTCATCATCATCATTCATCCCCATTACGGTCGGAGGAACGCAATGGCAAACCGCGTCCACTAGGATCTTGCCTACTACGGCGGTGCGGGTCTCCCGCATCGTCCCCTACGCTCTGTTACGGAGTATGGGGCTTCATCATCATCATGTCAGTACGACCAATAATTCGACAAGTACAAAAATTCAGAATAACATCATCAGTCACAACAGCGGAGCTACTGCAAAATTTGACTACTGATTTACGTTGCAGCCAAGTGATTGAAGAAGGTCAATAACAGTCGAGTTGCAATACTGCAAGGGAGTAGTACTAGCTTAAATAATGAGCACGAAAATTTCACAACATTCATATTTTGATGCTAATCTGCTGTTTTACTCACTGACTTGAACATTAAAAGTGCATCTGGCACAAAATCAAATTTTCCTCCTCTGGGGGGAATCACCCACTTATCTTCAAGACATGAAGACATCTCTGATATTCTGCACCACTATTCATTCACATGAGATAAAATTTTGTCCCCTGCGCACTACAACGGAGCGTTTTGAAGGAACTGTTTCTAGTTTTTGACTTGATACATCTGACCATTAATGTGAAAACCATGAATACATCTTTCTTAGACATATGTGATGGATATGACTTTTTATGGTGAATTATCATGTTAATCAAAAAGACAATTTGATTACTTAGAATGTCTAAGCGCCCAGCTAGCACCTTCCTGTTATCTGATGATTTTCTCTATCTAGTAAAAATTATATAATCTGAATTAATTTAGTTAAACATACAAATGAAGTAAGAACAAGAAACAGAAACTGTCATATCTGTAAACTAGCTTGTGTAGTAAAGGTCGTAATGATGAAATGGAGTTTTCAAATTATGTATTTTCTCTGCTTTATGGAACTAGTGTAGTGGAAGTTGTGTCTTTAATTTCCGGTGCTGTTTATATGTCATGGAGAGATTATGTGTTGGTCACCTGCCAACCCGTTCATCAAAACTATCTTCTAATACATCTTCTGCGTCCTTCCTGGAGTAGAGAATCCTTGCGAAGTAACTATTGCTCATGTTCTTTGTTCTATTTACTGCGAGATAGAAATGGTTTGCCCAGGGTGGAATTATTTTGATTTAGTTTCCTAGGTTGGCACAACATCCTGTAACTCGTCGCTGGTGAGTGTGGCTTGTATGTCAGGTTTGGGAGTGTTCGTCTGGCTGGGCGCTGTGTGCTGTGGAGAGAGGTGGAGAGAGAGTGGAGCCACAAGGACAGAGGCGGTTGCTCGGCGGCTGGCCCGGATTTGAGAATGGCCTTCTTGATATGTGGCCGGCCATACACACGCAAGGAGTTACGCGGCACATGTGAAGTTGAGCAGTCTTGATGCACTGCAGCCTGTGGATTAGGGTTTTGTTGATATTGTGTCTACGCCCAATGTACAACAGACACATAGAGTTACATTGTGGCTACGATGTGTGCAAGGGACTTTCAATTCTAAATAGGCACTGTAATGTGCTGGACATGGTCTGTAGATAATCTGAACGATCCTTTTATCGAAATAATGTGGAATGAGGCAGTTTACAGCGTAGCATATCATTCTTAATCCTACTCATGGAACTATACAACTACACTTTATACGTATATTACTGGCTGCCAGCGATTAACCAGTATTTCGTCAAGGGAATACAAGTATTTGTCCAGGAGAAAAGATTTTAAATTAGATTTAAAATCTACTTTACAACTACTCAGACATTTCATGTTACTGTGCAACTGATCAAAATTCTAAAATACGTGTGAAAACTTATGGGACTTAACTGCTAAGGTCATCAGTCCCTAAGCTTACACACTACTTAACGTAAATTATCCTAAGGAGAAACGCAGACACCCGTGCCCGAGGGAGGATTCGAACCTCCGCCGGGACCAGCCGCACAGTCCATGACTGCTGCGCCTGAGACCGCTCGGCTAATCCCGCGCGGCAATCTGCTCAAAAGTGTTTCTTGCTGCGTACTGAACTCATCTCTAAGCCACTGACAGCTTTACCAGTGGGTAATAGAGGTCATTTGCCCTCTAGTTTGTGAGTATGTACATCACTATTCAGCTCAACTGGATCAAATGGCATTATTTATGACGAATTTCATTGGCGAATATAAATGCTGTGACGGCGCATTTAAAATGCTTAGCTCCTTGAAGATATACCTACTGACGCCTGTGGCTGACTATCACGTATTATTCTTACTGCTCGATTTTGGGCAATCGATATTTTCTTTCTAGGTGATCAGTTACCACAGAAAATTGTCTCATACAGCATTATTGAGCGGAAATATGCGAAGTATGTCAGGAGATGTATACTGTTGTTTCCAAAATTAGCAGTTATGCAAAGAACAAAAGTAACTGAACTTTATTGTTTGGGAGGCTCAATAATATGCTTCCTCTAGTTAAAGGTTTCATCCATACGTGCATCCAAAAATGTTGAGCATTTTACTCTACTTAGTGACTCTTGCTCACGTGCTACATCAGTTGCTGGTATGACTCTATTTGTTGTACAGAATTGGATATAGTGTGTTTTTTTCAAAATTTAGGAAGAGCCTATTTTCAGAGAACCACTTAACAATTCCTTGGAAAATATCATTTACAAACTTTTCTGTTGCTTTCTATATCATGGGATTGATTATAATACTTATATAGTCTCCTAAAAGTACCAGTTTTGCTTGTTGAACGTTAAGTGGGAGGTAATTCACATTTATATGGAATAAGAATGGCTCTGAAATCATACCCTGTGGTATTATATTTGTGATTTTTCTCTATTCACTAAAATTTTCTTCCTTTCGAACATCGTCTGAATTATTCAGCACAACATTTTGCATTGCGTTGGCCAAGTACAATTCAAACCAGCTCTGTTTAACGCCATCAATTCCATAAGACTTGGTTTTTAAGAGATTGTCAAAGTCTACACAGTCAAACACCTTGGAAAGAACACAGAAAATACCAACTGGTGATGTATTATTGTTTAAAGCTTGTAATATTTGATGAGTGAATGTATAAACAGCATTCTCAGCCGAACAACCTTTTTAGTCTCCAAACAGTAATATTCTAAGTAAATCGTTAACCACTTAAGTGTGCGACTACTCTTGAGTGCATTAAGTTTTCGAATATTTTGGAAAAAGATGTCAGTAAGGTAATTAGAAGGTAATTGTTTAATACGATACTGTTGTGACTGTGTTGTCATGAAAAATGATGCAATGGTCCTTTGGACAACCATGCGTTTCCTAAGGAACATGCGCTGTGGTGACTACCGCCGTCATGAAATACGTGAATTGTATTCGCAGTTGTGAATGTGAAGAACCATCTGCTGTGTAAGGAATGACGACAATGAACATTTGTGCCAGACCAGGACTCGAACCTGGATTTACCATTTTATAAGGACTGTCGCCTTGGCCGCTATGGTTATCTGTGCACGATTCACGGCCAGACATGAATGCAAGAGCAAAGAATCATTGTATCGTTCTTTTTAGCAACACAGGCACTACAGTATCGTACTTAACCACCGATACCAGGCAGCAGCTTTCAACTACAATATCCTTCCCTGTACAGGAATTATACAATACATGTAGAAGTACAGTTTGTAATACAGGAACGACGACATGTGGAGGTTTTTGGAATAAACTGAATTTGATGTTAGCCTTTCTTTTTACATACACTTCAGTCCATACCACCCCTTTTAGCTTACTCATAAAAAAACTGTATCCTTTTCTTACTCATGAGCCTCACTGCTTTTTATGAAGGTGCCATACTGTTTGTTTCCATTAATTGTGCGTCATGATTAGACAGTTCATTAGTAATACTGTACACATTAATTGTTTCAGCCTGAGCACTGTCTACAGAAATGCTATTAATCAGTGTCCTACTCTTTTGCTGCACGAGTTAGAACAGCGGCTACTGAAATTAGACTGGAATACTCAAATAATAATTCTAGTTCATTATTTCCTTTCTGTATCTTTTACGAAATCTACACTGAAACCTCCACAAACTACTAACTCTTTCTTCTTGTTTGACAGATAGCTCAATAATACGAGGCCTGTTCAGAAAGTAAGCTCCGATTGATTGCCAAATTGAAACCACAGTGAACATCAGAAATGTTTTACTTGTAACAATTAGCTACACCTTTCAGCTACTTCTCTACGTAGTCGCCGTTCTGACTTAGACTTTTGTCATAGCGTTGTACCAACTTTTCAATAGCCTCATCATAGAAGGCAGCCGCCAGTGCTTTCCGCCAATTCTCCACGCTGGCCTACACCTCGTTGTCTGTGTCAAAATGTTGCCTTCAAAGACAGCGGTTCGTGTGACCAGAGATGAAACTCAGGGGGAGACAATTGCGGACTGTATTGTGGGTAATCTCACATTTCCATTTGAAAACGATGCAGGAGCATCTTCATTGCCCCTGCAGAATGCGGCTGAGAATTGTCTTGAAGAAGAAACAGCACGACAGTTATGTAATGTTAGCTGCATAGCTTCAGGCGAAATTTCTCACCAGGCCCTCGTACTTGGCGGCAGACACTATTTTCTAGACATCTTTACGCATTCACTGCTAGCTCAGAAATGAGAAGAGCGACGTGATGCTAACTGGGGTTATACTAGAGACACTACCCAACATATCTGTGCAAAGCTTTATCGGATTTTCATAGTCGTTTACATTTCGCGACCGATCAGAGCTTACTTTCTGAACACCCCTCGTACATCAAGATTTCTCGTAAATAGCTGAAAGTTTCCCAGACCGGACTTTTACAATTATCAGAGAAGTATTCTGTAGCAACAACTCACAAGCACCCGCTTCTAGGTTCTGAACAACATTAAAATTATTTGTTTCACTATTTTTGAATTGGTATTCAACTTTTCATAAGTTGCAACTCCTCCTTTTTCCATGTGAACTCTATAAGAAAATGATGCAAGTCTATAATCCCCGACATTTATCTTCTTGATTCCTGTGATCACATGGTATCACTTCAGAATTATCCACATATTCTAGGCACAGAATAAGACATCTGTCTTCTTTTTCAACCCTCTAATGTTCTGATGAACCTAATTAATTTTATTTTTCTGAAAATGGTACTCGTATCATGGTCTTTGTACTGCTCTGATTTCCTCAGTACTCTCTGTCTGTAAGATGATTCCAGCCTAAAAAGTGTGGTTACTTGATTCCAGTAACAGGGATTTTGTCTTGGTGCTTGTGGCCGCCCTTACACGCTCTGCAAGGTGCTCAGCTAATCTTGCCTTCCCCTTCCGAATAGGAGGACATGATTATTGTATTGCCGTCTCCCGATCGCAGCAACGGACACAGCACAGATATGCGACTTCGTTTCAGTCGAAAGCAATTCACCCAGGACTTTGTTCACATGGCTAACAGCCGTGATAACACGGGGCTGGTCACGTCGCTCCAAACGTTCGACAAGAATATCTGTGGCTGCTGCTCGTATTTCCTCGCGGTCACCTTTAATGTTATATTCTAAGTTGGTAGCTAGGTAGTTTCCTGCTCCTCTTACTATAAGAATCTTATACTCGCCATCAAAATCGCTACACAGGGTCCCTGCGTGCTCGTCAGCTAGCTAAGCTTGGCGCTAGGTTTCACTTAGTTTACGACCTCGCATTCGGCGCCTAGATTTTCCTGTAGCAATTGGTCTACACCTCTCCCGTGACCGGTTCCTGATCGGAAGACTCTTTTCTTTCTACGTGAATTTTCTACCTAGCCTTAAAGTCTACGAGGGTGCTGCACCCTATTAAACTCAAAAATACGTTGAGGATCTTCCCCTACTTCAGGTAACAATTCAAACTTATTGCTAACTGGAATCTGAAATATGATTGTTGAGGTTTCCTCCTTTTGCCTGTTACTTGCCACCTTCTCCCAGCTCTCATTGTCTCTTTATACCTTCAAACTATCTAATTCTAGAGATGCCAATTCCAGTTCTTCGTGGTGAGTGCAAATATTCTTCCTTGTTCCACGATTTTCTTGTCTCGACTACGTAATCTACAGTTCCATGGAAGAGAACCATCTGACACTTTTTGCTTTCTCGCTGCATTCTCTCCAGAAAAACACCAACTCACAGTACGAATATGTTTCTCCCATACCAATTAACTTACGACAACATAAACATTTGTCACATATGACGCTATTCTTACAGTAAATTAAAAAGCAATATAGCACGCTTAAACTATAACAAAGTAATAATCAGTAAAAATATATCTTTTCGGTAAGTTGTGGACCCAAATTCCAAGCGCCGGGCGGAGATACAATAAGACAGTCGAAGTTTGTTGAACGTAGGTAGCACCAGACACAAAGTGAATGGAAACTATAAAAGCACCATGTTTTCTAACAACTCTCTTAAACTGATGCTATCAGGAAATTATTTAAAGCATTGTAATGGATCCAAGGCATTATGGATTACACGGCGAGCAGAAGTTAAAACTAGCTTGTAAACACACCACCGATATTCACTTTACGTAGGTTTTGCATCACGGAAGACAAGAAAGGGATGGAAACTCTAAAAAGCACGATACTTGTAACAATAGTATTAAATAGACACAATCCAGAAATTATGGATAGCATTATGGAGAGCAATTATGGAGAGTATTCAAAACAACTTGCAACGCTACGCCGCTGCTGTTGTTTACATCAGAGCGCCTTAGTTGTCCGTCTGCCACAGCTGCCAACCACTGTCAACATTATATAACATCTGCCTACATGCAGTACGGCCAACTGTTAACGTTATTTAACATTTATCAACATGCAGTGTGGAGACAGACTGTGTTAATAATAGACTGTACTGAACTGCACACAATGGTTTATGTTTGCTGTATTATTTTACAGATCTTGAACAAGTGTACGTTGTCGCAGTTGGTTTACTCGATTTTTTATATTATGATAAATGCTACCGTTGTACTGGCCAGGTACACCAGCTATAGCTGCTGTTACTAAGAGGAGTCATGGTGGTTTTCTGTTCCTAACACTGAGCTGCAGGGTGTATAGAAAGTCCGGGAACACTCAATTATTTATCGCACACGAACCAAACATTGTACAGATATCATACATATGTCATTTTGAAGAGAAAGCCTGAAAGTTTTTTTTTTTTTTTTTCATGTATACAGCCATAGCGTAGTTTGGTAATTTGCTGATAGTTAGCGCTAGTCGCAAACATGACTAGTTCAGGTGCGGAGCGAGCTTTCTGTGTGTTAGAGTTCGACAAAAACAATTATGCTACAGGTGTTCAACGAATGTTTAGAACTAAGTACGATAAGAAGCCACCAACGAGGAAGGCCATTTACCACTGACACAACAAATTCGATACGACGGGTTGCTTGTGCAAGGCAAAGAGAAGCGGGCATCCCAGTGTGAGTGAAGTGAATGTGGAGCGCGTACGAGAGACGTTCATAAGGAGTCCAAAGAAATCGGTGCGTCGTGCATCCCGTGAACTCGAAACTGCTCCAATGACAGTGTGGAAAGTCCTGCGACAGAAGCTGTCTATGAACCCATTCAAATTGGAGCTAATGCAGAAGCTGAATGACGACGACAAAAACAAGCGTTTTGAGTTTTGTTCGCACTTGCAATAACTGAGTGAGGTTGGAGATGGCATTGTTGATCGCTTAATTTTTGGCGACGAAGCCGCTTTCCACACTAATGGGAATGTGAACAGGCATAATTTCGAATCTGGGGTACAAATCATCCACATGAATGCATTGAATTTGAACGTGATTCCCCAAAGGTAATTTTTTTTGTCCCTTGTCACGTCGAAAACTGTACGGACTATTCTTCTTCGCCGAGAGCCCTGTCACTGGATATTCCTACTTGGACATGTTGCAGCAATGGCTGATGTGTCAACTGCAATCAGACCCTCCGTTCATCTTTCAGCAGGATGGGGCTCCACCCCATTTTCATCGTGAAGTTCGTGGGTACCTGAATGGGTACCTGAACAGGGAGCTGCCGCATCGATGGATCGGCTGTGCTGTTTTATGAAATGGGCTCCCCGATCACCAGATCTCACTCCGTGTGACTTTTTTCTGTTGGGACACATAGGGATGTGGTGTATGTACCGCCTATACCACGTGACCTAGCAGAGCTCCGGGAGAGAATAAGGGACGCAACTGCTACAGTCGACGATGCCATGCTGGGACAGGTATGGCAAGAATTCGATTACCATGTTGATTTCTGTCGGGTCACTCATGGTTCGCATATCGAATGTTACTAAACAAAAATTTCAGAGTTTCTCTTCAAAATGCAATATGTATGACATCTGTACAGTGTTTAGTTCTGTGCAGTAAATACTTGAATGTGTTCCAGGACTTTATGGTTCAAATGGCTCTGAGAACTATGGGACTTAACAGCTGTGGTCATCAGTCCCCTAGAACTTAGAACTACTTAAACCTAACTAACCTAAGGACATCACACACATCCATGCCCGAGGCAGGATTCGAACCTGCGACCGTAGCAGTCGCGCGGTTCCGGACTGCGCGCCTAAAACCGCGAGACCACCGCGGCCGGCTCCAGGACTTTATGTACACCCTGCATTTCAGGTTAGTTTCGGAGCTATTCGTTGTGCCTTGCATGTGCCAGTGGGCTGAGGTTTGAGCACCAATGAGTATGCAACAGCAATACAGATGTCAAACATCCAGGCTCCTTCAAAAGGGAAGCCTTATTCTTTTTTAAAATTTTATTTATCTCCTTATTGTTCATAAATGTGCCTGTCCCGACATAGCTTTTAAGCGGCTTTAAACATACTTACGCATGACTGTGAAGCACTTTCTCTGCATCTATGGTGTGTGGTGACTGCGATGCCATAATGTGTAAAATGGAGATAGCAACGAGAACACTCGAAACACGTGGAACGGAGGCGACAGAAAGTTAACAGTTAAGGTGGCCACCGCTTACAGACGGGGTGCACAGCTCAACAGGCGACGCACGAGTGAGGTGGCGGCCCCTTGAGAAAAAAGTAAGGCACTCGCCCTGACTCCAGGACGATAGTACGTTTCTGCGCAGGGCCCACATTATTTCGCACGACTTACACCTTGTCTCCCAGACTGCTGATGAGTCGGTTCTCGGATTCTTGCTGCAAGTGTAGAATCGGCGACCAATCCGATGGAATCTCTGCGGAAGTATCCGGATTCCAGTTACCTCGCACAGTTGCCGCGTAACTATGTGGCGTGTGGAAGATGGAGAACAAGCCTGGGGGCTTTGCTCCGCACCGACTGAAGCAGCTTTACATGCGTGATGGCGGCGCTTCCCCGCACAACTCTAACGCTGGTCTACAACCGTGAGAGTGGCACCGCACTGTGAGAGCAGCGTAGACGAGTGATTTAGCAAGGGTTAAGTTAAGTGGTTCCTCCCAAGGGCTTTACTCCATACATCTCAGATATGCTGCTCCCATTTGAGGCGTCAGTCCAATATGACACCAAGATACTTGACAGTGCTCGACCACGGGATATCACCTCTCATGATCTGTAGTAGTTGCAAGTCTACTGGCAGCATCTCGCAACCTATTACAACGGGTTAGTTTTTGGCTGGATTGAATTTGAGCCGGCACTTTGTGGCCCATGCACGTATTTCGCATGGAGGGAGCCGCGTAGAACCCACAGCGCAGTATCACTGGCATACAAGGCCAATTGCACTTGCAAGATACCACGTGTGGGAGGGAGAAAGAGGTGTGAATTTTTATTTAAATTCTATAAATGAAGTGCAAGGAGTGCTGTTCAACATATAAGTGGTTTATCCAGTAAAATTGCATTTAACTGCATATGCAATAACTATTGAAATTTTATAAAATTAATTAAACATTCACTCACAAATTATTCAAATAATGATAAACAAAAATAAAAAAATTGGGTCGCCAGATACTGTATAAAGTATAAAAAAAACAACAAATAGAATTGAATTGACACCAAGAGCTCATAACAAGTGAATTATATAAGGTACCTGCCCTGGTATTTGCCTTTTAACTTGAGCATTACATGACTTCATTCTAATTTAACATATAAACAAATTACACGAGACGGGCTGACATGGTGTAATAAATGAGGAAGGAATTAAAAAAAAACACTGAACATATGACTCTCTTAGCGGGCAAACGGTGAATACTGTGCCTTGTGTCCTTATGAGCATCTAACACATTGGAAGGAAATTGAAGAAAGCAAAAGAAGAATGCGCAGCTAGGAAAGCGGGCGTTTTCTGTATTACCATGTTCATAGCGTGGTCGGCGTGCCGGTGGAGACGGCTGATTACGTGCGGCTGCATCAAGACTCTGCCAGCGTCGTAGTTGATAGCGTCTAACATGCCCTACGCTGAAAATAGTGACCGAAACCTGCTACTGGAAGTTGTCATTACTGGACGACGAGATGCGTCCATCTGCAAGTGAGAACCTACATGAAACTAGATTAAACTAAGCTCAAAACTGTTCTGACAGTACTACCGTCATCGGACATGTAGTAAATCAAAATGTGATCCTGAATTAAGCTCTTGATAACGTGCACAGTGAGTGAAGCTCGCCTACTTGGATCTAACAAACTTTGGTCTCTCCGCTGTTTGCGACGAGTGCAAAATGCTTTGTCTCATGATAAGCAATAAGAAAATCCTTGTGACTTATCGGAAGCAGTCAAAAGTGACCTGCTGCCTTCTCAGAAGCAATATTCAGAATGCCAAATACTAGTGCGCTCCTCGCACCTGGAGAGAGAGAGCCGCTCCCCTCCAGCGTCTTGTCTCCACCTTTCCGTAAATTGCGTAGCTCATACTATTTTTCAAAGCTAACATTGGATTCTTGCCAATGAAGAGATGCCTTTCAAAATTTCCTCCCTCCTTGCCGTCGCATTCCGCGAGGAAAAGAGAGCGATACTCTGTGTGATACAGAGTATACAAATAAACCAAGACTTCTCCCTTTGGGTATTGTCGCTACGTTCCCAGGTGTTCTGCTCGCGGGAAACGGCCAAAATTCCCCGGGCCACTTGAGATTCTTGGACACCCAAGTCGTGCTGTTGCTGTTCAACTCGCCGCTGTGTCCGCGTTACCTAGGATCGTCACAAAACTGTTTTTCGCTCTAAGTTTGTAGTTTCCGCTGCCTCGGGCACATGTGCGACTGTCCACGGCTTCCCTTGGCAGCGTGTTGATGTATGCAGCGTCTTCGCCTGTCGCTAATCCTCTGGGGGCCTGCCTCTGTGAAGCGTGCCGACATGGGAGCGCGACCGGCGCTCGCCCGTGGGCGCTCTACCTGTGTCCACCTGATCGTCGGGCTTCCCAGCTAGGAACGCATCAGAAGAATTCCTTTCATGCACAAAGTGTACCAAGTTTGCAGACAGAAGAATCATAGACCTTTACCGACGCTTAATGACACAGTAATTTACCTCCATCACACTTCCTATATTGCAATAACCTAATGACTGATTTTAAAAGCAATTATCTCCTTTAATTATAAAGATGAAAAGCTTTGACGCTTTTCACACTTTTTTATCTTTTGGACGCTCACAGCGTATAATCAGTGCAAAAATTATCTTGTGGCACTCATTGGCCGGGATATGCCCTTCGGGGTTCTGCCGCCGTATTGCAAGTCATTTTAGCTGACGCCACTTCGGCGGCTTGCGTGCATGGGCCCAGCGCAGACCCCTGCAGCACTCTAGCTGTAATCTGACGTGCTACAGGTCGGCGGTCGTCAGCCAGCAGGCACGTTGAATGTTCTGCTGCCACTGTACGACTGGAGCAGGTGGAAGTACGACCAGACATCCCCATTGTAGGTAGCTTCTAAAGAAGGCCGTCTTACTATACGTTAGGGAAGGCTTTCGAGACATTAAACAGTATCGTTCCAAGGTAATGGCAACGCTCAACTACTTCCATCGCCAGGTCCACCAGCTGCAGAATTTAGAGCTGTGTCGAGTGGTGTCCACTAAAACAACAGTACTTGTTAGGCACTAGACCTTCTTTTTTGAGGCTTATGTGCCGGTAGTTGCGCACTGGCCAGGAGTGTTCCACTGTTAAGTGCTGGTCCATGGTGAGTTGGGGGATATGGGTCGTGGTGGGTCATGACCCACCAACAAAAAATCCAAACTTTCGAAGAATAAAGTAGAATGAAAAGTAAGAGTCTCGAAGATGCAAGAAATTCTAAGAATTACAAGCAACATTTAACAAAGAATAATTTTCAGCTGTTCCCAAGTGACTACATGATCACACGAATGGTCCTACGACCTGGCTATAGCAAGCGAGCTAAGTAATTACACACGACTGTACCTGCTGTCAACAACAAACTCGACACGGTTCTTGACTTACTGAATCTAGGTGGAAACTAAAGGGGGTGTATTCCGGCCTCCCGATCAAGACTTTGTCAGCTAGGACCTCATGATGCGGTGTCACTGGGGAGACACGTCGGCAAACCAGCCGTGGCCGATAGCTGCAGTCTCCAATTGAAACTGGTTGCCTTTCGTGTACGGGTAGTGCTGTGTTTTGTGTAGGGATTACTCAAGATTGTATGGGCGGTGAAATACGTAAGGGAGGGAGTAATTGTGACATTGCTCATTGCGACACATTTAAAAAAAATAGATGTTACGCTCCATTGTTTCCAAAAAACTTTATTGTCGAGAGCATGTGGGTAGCTCTGTGCAAATGAGTGGATAAAATAAAGGTTCGTAATGCAACGGTAGGAAACAAAAGAAAAATTTGGAGTAGGTATTAAAAGCCATGTAGAAGAAATAAAAACCTTGAGGTTTGCCGACGACATTGATAGCAATGGACCTGCAAAAGCAGCTGAACCGAATGGGCAGTGTCTTGAAAGCAGGATATGAGATGAACATCAACAAAAACAAAACGAGAATAATGGAATATAGTCGAATTAAATCAGGTGATCCTGAGGGAATTAGGAAATGAGACACTTGAAGCAGTAGATGAGTTTTGCTATTTGGAAAGCAAAATAACAATGATGGTCGAAGTAATGAGGATATAAAATGCAGACTGGCAATGACAAGGAAGGTGTTTCTGAAGCAGAGAAATTTGTTAACATCGACTTAAGTGTCAGGAAATTTTTCTGAAAGTATTTGTATGGAGTGTAGCCATGTATGGAAACGAAACATGGACGACAAATAGTTGAGACAAGAAGAGAATAGAAGCTTTCGAAATGTGGTGCTGCAGAAGAATGCTGAAGATTAGATGCGTAGATTACGTAACTAATAAGAAGGTACTGAAGAGAACTGGGTAGAAGAGGAATTCGTGGCACAACTTGACTAGAAGACGGGACCGGTTGGTAGGACATGTTCTGAGGCTTCAACGGATCACCAATTTAGTACTGGAAGGAGGCGTGGAGGGTAAAAATCGTAGAGGGAGAACAAGAGATGAACACACTAAGCAGATTTAAAAGTATGTAGGTTCAGTAGTTATTCGGAGACGAATAGGCTTGCACAGGATAGAGTAGCATGGAGCACTTCGTCTTCAGGCCACAAGTGGCCCATCGGGACCATCCGACCGGCGTGTCACCCTCAGTTGAGGATGCGGATAGGAGGGGTGTGTGGTCAGCACACCGCATAGAGTGGCATGGAGAGTTGCATCAAACCAGTCTCTGGACTGAAGACCACGACAAAAGAGTGCAGAGGTAAGCTCAAAACATTTCCTCCCTGAGGATTACGTGTAGGATAGAAATACGCGGTGTCAGGTCTACCTAAGAATAAATCACACCAAGTGAACACTGTCATTTCTCAGAAAATTTGAAACTGGGCGATAACGCTCAAATTGTTGTACAAGATTATACCAGTACAGGTGATAAGGGAATGAATTAATTTTTACTTACGTTTTAAGGACATTAACAAACGCTTTCCTAAGTTAAATACCTCTCTTTTTAATCTTTACGTCTGTGTTTTTCGTGGACATTAAACACTTCGTGTTCGTAAATATTATCGATGACATATTACTGAGAATTCCTAAGCGCAAGTTTATGATTTACTTTTTCTTGTAGGTTATCGCTGAGCATTACTCGGATAAGAGATCTGCACGGAAAAATGCCTTAACGGTTCTATATTCCTTAAACAACGTCAGCATAGAAACGGGGACTAGCGATCTTTATGTCATTATAGCAACTGTGACTATGAACGTCAATAAATCAGTTAAGAAGTGTAGGAGAGTGTTTCTGCTAGAAAGAGAAGATAAGCAATTGTTAGAATCTCACATAGACAGTCAACTGACATTACTTAGTTCTAGTAAGATGGACGTAGGAGGAATTATGCAGGCTGCATAATTTAAGCAGACTGTAAATCGTGATCTGCAGAATTATGCGCCAAGTAAGTGGATTAAGGCTGGGAAAGACCGACCATGGCTTAATAGTGAGATTCGAAAAATGCCTTGGAAGCAGTGACTATTGCACCCGCGGTCCAAAAGAAAACGTGCAAATGACGACAAGCAAAGGTTAATACAGATTCGTGCGTGTGTGGAAATATGTATGCGCGAAACATACAACTACTACCACTGCCATACCTTTAGTAAAAGATCTGGCGGGGAACGGGAGAAAATTCTGATCCGATGTGAAATCGCTAAGTGGATCTAAGGCCTCCATGCAGTCACGAAAACTGAAGTTTTAAATTTCACATCAAGAAATCGTTCACGCAGGAGAGTCGTTTGACCATCCAACAGACTCCCGCGTGGACGACATAATAATAAGCATCCCTCGGGTAGAGGAACAACTGAACGAGTTGAAAACAAATAAGTCACCAGGTCCGGATGAAACCGCAGTTCGGTTTCTCAAAGAGTACTCTATTGCATTGACCCATACTTTGATTGCATTTATTGCGAAGCCCTCACACAGCGAAAAAAGCGCTGGTGACTCCTGTTTATAAGAAGGACAAAAGAACGGAATCGCAAAATTACAGACCATATCTCTAACATCGGTTTGCTGCAGAATCCTTGAACATATTTTTCTTGGGATCGAGAAGCTTATGTTCTCGAGCCAACATGGTTTCAGAAAGCATCGCTAGAGCGAAATTCAGCTTGACCTTTTCTCATATGACGTGCTGCGAATTGTGGATGAAGAACAACAGGCAGATTGCATATTTCCAGATTTCCGGAAAGTGTTTGACACGGTGCCCATTGCAGGCTATTAAAGAAGGTACATGCATATGGAACAGATTGACAGAAATGTGAGTGGCTGAAAACTTCTTAAGTTACACAGGGTGTTACAAAAAGGTATGGCCAAACTTTCAGGAAACATTCCTCACACACAAATAAAGAAAAGATGTTATGTGGACATGTGTCCGGAAACGCTTAATTTCCATGTTAGAGCTCATTTTAGTTTCGTCAGTATGTACTGCACTTCCTCGATTCACCGCCAGTTGGCCCAATTGAAGGAAGGTAATGTTGACTTCGGTGCTTGCGTTGACATGCGACTCATTGCTCTACAGTACCAGCATCAAGCACATCAGTACGTAGCATCAACAGGTTAGTGTTCATCACGAACGTGGTTATGCAGTCAGTGCAATGTTTAAAAATGCGGAGTTGGCAGATGCCCATTTGATGTGTGGATTAGCACGGGGCAATAGCCGTGGCGCGGTAAGATTGTATCGAGACAGATTTCCACAACGAAGGTGTCCCGACAAGAAGACGTTCGAAGCAATTGATCGGCGTCTTAGAGAGCACGGAACATTCCAGCCTAAGACTCGCGATTGGGGAAGACCTAGAACGACGAGGACACCTGCAATGGACGAGGCAATTCTTCGTGCAGTTGACGATAACCCTAATGTCAGCGTACGTTGACCACGTCACTGTATGGAGAGTTCTACGGGAGAACCAGTTGTTTCCGTACCATGTACAGCGTGTGCAGGCACTATCAGCAGCTGATTGGTCTCCACGGGCACACTTCTGCGAAAGGTTCATCCAACAATGTGTCAATCCTCATTTCAGTGCAAATGTTCTCTTTACGGATGAGGCTTCATTCCAACGTGATCAAATTGTAAATTTTCAGAATCCACATGTGTGGGCTGACGAGAATCCGCACGCAATTGTGCAATCGCGTCATCAACACAGATTTTCTGTGAACGTTTGGGCAGGCATTGTTGGTGATGTCTTGATTGGGCCCCATGTTCTTCCACCTACGCTCGATGGAGCACGTTATCATGATTTCATACGGGATACTCTACTTGTGCTGCTAAAACATGTGCCTTTACAAGTACGACACAACATGTGGTTCTTGCACGATGGAGCTCCTGCACATTTCAGTGGAAGTGTTCGTACGCTTCTCAACAACAGATTCGGTGACCGATGGATTGGTAGAGGCGGACCAATTCCGTGGCCTCCACGCTTTCCTGACCGCAGCCCTCTTGACTTTCATTTATGGGGGCATTTGAAAACTCTTGTCTACGCAACCCCGGTACCAAATGTAGAAACTCTTCGTGCTCGTATTGTGGACGGCTGTGATACAATACGCCATTCTTCAGGGCTGCATCAGCGCATCGGGGATTCCATGCGACGGAGGGTGGATGCATGTATCCTCGCTAACGGAGGACATTTTGAACATTTCCTGTAACAAAGTGTTTGAAGTCACGCTGGTACGCTCTGTTGCTGTGTTTTTCCATTCCATGATTAATGTGATTTGAAGAGAAGTAACAAAATGAGCTCCAACATGGAAAGCAAGAGTTTCCGGACACATGTCCACATAACATATTTTCTTTCTTTGTGTGTGAGGAATGTTTCCTGAAAGTTTGGCCGTACCTTTTTGTAACACCCTGTATAACCAGTACGTTGTCCTCCATGGCTAGTGTACACTAGAGACAAAGGTATCGTCAGGAATGGCCCAGGGGAGTGTTGTAGGACCGCTATAATCCTCTCTGTAAAAAATGATTTGGCGGGCAGGGTGGCCACCAATCTGCGGCAGTTTGCTGATGATGCTGTGGTGTACGGTAAGAAATGGCTCTGAGCACTATGAGACTTAACATGTGAGGTCATCAGTCCCCTAGAACTTAGAACTACTTAAACCTAACTAACCTAAGGACATGACACACATCCATGCCCGAGGCAGGATTCGAACCTGCAACGGTAGCGGTCGCGCGGTTCGAGACTGAAGCGCCTAGAACCGCTCGGCCACTGCGGCCGGCCTTTACGGTAAGATTTCGAAGTTGAGTGACGGTAGGAGGATACAGGATGACTTAGAAAAAAATTCTAGTTGGTATTATGAGTGGCAGCTAACTCTAAATGTAGAAAAATGTATGTTAATGCGGATGAGTAAGAAGAATAAATCCGTTGTGTTCGGATACAGCATTAGTAATAACCCTCTTGACTCCCACGTCCTTTAAATATCTGCGCGTAACATTGCAACACGATATAAAATGCAAAGAGCATGTGAGGATTGTGGTAGGAAAAGGGAATGGTCGACTACGGTTTATTGGGAGAATTGTAGGAAAGCGTGGTTCATCTGTAAAGGCAACCGCATATAGGACGCTATTGCGATCTATTCGTGAGTACTGCTCAAGAGTTTGGGATCCGTACCAGGTCGCATTAAAAGAACACATCGAAGCAATTCAGAGGTGGGCTGCTAGTTTTGTTACTGGCAGCTTCAAATAACACGCTAGTATTACGGAGATGCTTCCAAACGGGAATCCCTGGAGGGAAGGCGGTGTTCTTTTTGAGGAACGCTACTGAGAAAATTCAGAGAACCAGAATTTGAAGTTGCCTGCAGAACGGTTCTGTTACCTCCAACATACATTGCGCCTAAGGATCACGAAGATAAGATACGAGAAATTAGGGCTCACACGGAGGCATACGAATAGTCGTTTTTCCCTCTTTCTGTTTACTACTGGAACAGGAAGGGAAATGACTAGTAGTGACACGGGGTACCCTGTGCCACGTGCCGCAAGGTGTTCTGCGCTGTATGGTGGAAAAGTAGACGAACAAGGAAGTTCCGGTTTATAGCTGCCTACAATTTTTATTTTGAAGCAAATATCACAGTAACTAATGATATATTTCCGAAATTGAAATCTCATGTCAAATTACGTTTCTAAAGTGCTTGAAGCGTTGCTCGTGTCGCCACATTCACTTTCAAACAATGTTCCGAAATTCTTAAAAGATGCTTTCGTTTTTTAAATTGAGACTGTTTGCAGGGAATTTTTCTCATCTTTGGGATATCTTGAGTTTGTTTAATACGTGTACTTTACTGTTTCAATAAAAATAACTTCGTTTTCTTCAGCGTATATTTTGCAGACTGCGCTGTGCAACGTAAAAGTCACTGTGCAGTTATTCTCAAACTTTGGCATACGTGCCCATTAACATTGAGGTAACTCTGCGACTGCGGTACAGCATGCTTTTCGGCACAAGTTTAATGTAGAGGAAGAGGGTTGATCGCTGGAATACACAAGTTAACGAAGCTGGCTCTCTGTGTAAAGGTAAAAGGCCAGGCCGACCGCGTTTAGTCCATTTAAATCAAACCGTAGAGCGAGTAGGGAACTTGGACTACCGGAAACAACTGTTTGACGTGTATTGAGGCGCCTGTTAGTGTACAAACCGTACCATCTACAACTGGTACCAGCCCTTTGCGAGAACTGTAAGATAAAGCGTGTAAAATTTTGTGACCGTATGTTCCGCAACATGAAAGAAGATGAATTATCTTAATTTAGAGTGACGAAGCTACGATAAGTGGGATCAGCGGAGTGTCAGCGTGTCTGTTTGCCATGTAGTGGGCCCGGATTCAATTCCCGGCTGGGTCTGAGACTTTTTCCGTTCGGGTACTGGGTGCTGTGTTGTCCATTACATCGACACGCAAGACGCCCAGTGCGACATCAACTGAAAATACTTGCAACTCTGCCGCTAAACTTACCCATACTGGGTCTCCTGGCTATCAATGCCGTATGACCATTTTATTTTTCACCTAAACGGGCAAGTCAACAGGCAGAATGTTACGACAGGAGTGCTACAAAATCCCCATGTAACCCTGGAAGACAGCCGCTAACTTAATTTGTTTTGCACCGAATCGTTGACATAGATTTATGGACCTATTTCTTTCGACGACAATAAGATTACTGGAGTAACGTAGATCAGAATGCTGCAAAACTGGCTTGTTCCTCAGATGCATAAAGATCCATGGGATTACATATTTCAACAGGACGAAGCTCCACCACATTGTCATCTCAATATCCGACGTTTCCTGAATGATCTCTACCTGAACGATGGCTCCACAACTTGGGGAATGAAGACTTAACACTGTACTTCAGGCCACCGAAGTCTCCTGTATCACACCCTGCAATTTTTTTTTTCTGTGAGTGTTCGCGGAAGACTCAGTTTAGGTACCACGACTTTCCATATTTTGAATAACCTTAGAAAATATATTACAGGTACTATGAACTCAGTGACGAAAGATGTTCCTCATCGAGTATGAGATGAATTCAGCTACTGTCTATATGTCATCCGTGCAGCCGGAGAATGGCGCTTTGCACATCAGTAGACTTCCATGTACGTATAATGAAATAACCAAATATAATTTACAGAATTAAAATACAACATTTACTTCAGGAAGTATGACCAACTGAACTTGTATCTGTTTTTTTGTGTCACCCTGTAAATGCAGAAACAGAAGCTAGCGAAGAGAGCTATGAACTAAATACTGATTTCAACATTTCAGGAAGTTTCACGGCAGATGTGACACGAATGTAACAACGTTAACATTTCACTGGGCGGGCACAAATCAACAGTCAGCCGTTTGCAAAAGAAATCGCTGATTAAAAGTGAATTACTATGAATTCAAAAGAAGGTCTCAGATGTCGATCACGTGAATGGCTGACTATATTGCTACAAGGGGCAGTCAAATGAAAATGAGAAAGATGAAAAAAAAGGTACATCTACATCTACATCCATACTCCGCAAGCCACCTGACGGTGTGTGGCGGAGGGTACCCTGAGTACCTCTATCGGTTCTCCCTTCTATTCCAGTGTCGTATTGTTCGTGGAAAGAAGGATTGTCGGTATGCTTCTGTGTGGGCTCTAATCTCTCTGATTTTATCCTGATGGTCTCTTCGCGAGATATACGTGGGAGGGAGCAATATACTGCTTGACTCTTCGGTGAAGGTGTGTTCTCGAAACTTTAACAAAAGCCCGTACCAAGCTACTGAGCGTCTCTCCTGCAGAGTATTCCACTGGAGTTTATCTATCATCTCCGTAACGCTTTCGCGATTACTAAATGATCCTGTAACGAAGCGCGCTGCTCTCCGTTGGATCTACTCTATCTCTTCTATCAACCTTATCTGGTACGGATCCCACACTGATGAGCAGTATTCAAACAGTGGGCGAACAAGCGTACTGTAACCTACCTTTGCTTTCGGATTGCATTTCCATAGGATTCTTCCAATGAATCTGTCTGGCATCTGCTTTACCGACGATCAACTTTATACGATCATTCCATTTTAAATCACTCCTAATGCGTACTCCCAGATAATTTATGGAATTAACTGCTTCCAGTTGCTGACCTGCTATTTTGTAGCTAAATGATAAGGGATCTATCTTTCTATGTATTCGCAGCACATTACACTTGTCTACATTGAGATTCAATTACCATTCCCTGCACCATGCGTCAATTCGCTGCAGATCCTCCTGCATTTCAGTACAATTTTCCATTGTTACAACCTCTCGATACACCACAGCATCATCTGCAAAAAGCCTCAGTGAACTTCCGATGTCATCCACAAGGTCATTTATATATATTGTGAATAGCAACGGTCCTACGGCACTCCCCTGCGGCACACCTGAAATCACTCTTACTTCGGAAGACTTCTCTCCATTGAGAATGACATGCTGAATTCTGTTATCTAGGAACTCATAAATCCAATCACATAACTGGTCTGATAGTCCATACGCTCTTACTTTGTTCATTAAACGACTGTGGGGAACTGTATCGAACACCTTGCAGAAGTCAAGAAGCACGGCATCTACCTGGGAACCCGTGTCTATGGCCCTCTGAGTCTCGTGGACGAATAGCGCGAGCTGGGTTTCACACGACCGCTTTTTTCGAAACCCATGCTGATTCCTACAGAGTAGATTTCTGGTCTCCAGAAAAGTCATTATACTCGAACATAATACGTGTTCCAAAATTCTACAACTGATCGACGTTAGCGATATAAGTCTATAGTTCTGCACATCTGTTCGACGTCCCTTCTTGAAAACGGGGATGACCTGTGCCCTTTTCCAATCCTTTGGAACGCTACGCTCTTCTAGAGGCCTATGGTACACCGCTGCAAGAAGGGGGGCAAGTTCCTTCGCGTACTCTATGTAAAATCGAACTGGTATCCCATCAGGTCCAGCGGCCTTTCCTCTTTTGAGCGATTTTAATTGTTTCTCTATCCCTCTGTCGTCTATTTCGATATCTAGGTAAAGTTTTTATTATACCAAAAGTAATAGCCGTAACTTTTATTGCACTTATGATACTGTGAGACAAAACGATCAAGGCCTTCATGGAAAAATGTTTTTGGTTGCCTACGGATCGGCGATTTTACCCAGGCATGCACCTCTTCGTCCAAAATGAATAGACGGAGACGATTGTGTTTCTTGAAGGCTCCGAAATAAGCGAAATCGCTTGGTGAGAGATCGGGACCGTATAGGGGACGTATAAAGGCTCTCAAGCGAAAGTCATGCAGTGTATTCGAAACATCTTTGGCAACATGTTGGCGGACCCGTGTGGAATATCTGAGAGAGGACTTCTGGTGCCGGTTTTCTCTTGATGATCAAGGAATACTTTTCGCAAACCTTGGCCGAAACAGGAAATTCGGACTCTTTAATTCATTTCTGGGACATTCTTTTGAATTTTCAGGAGTGACTTACCTGTTAATTTGTACCTACCTTAGGTGGAAAAGATCGCAAGAAACAGCACTTCTGTCATTTAAAAGCTTGCCCTGTAGATCTGTGTTCAAAATCGTAGTGCTTAGTGACATAGAGATACGGTGAGTGCACGCTTCTGTTTCATATTGGGTAAAATATTACGTCAAATTTGTGCATCATGCGCATGTACTTCTCAAATTTGCAAACGTATACTTTTGAAAGGCTATATTTCAGAATTTCTTAGACATTGTGCCAATACGTTGAACTAAGCACTGATGTAAACAAATTATTATTTAAAACATTTTACTGTAATTAAGCCGTTAATTATTATTACATTAAAATATTGTATATATTTTTATTATTATTATTAAAATCGTAGGCATCTGTGGTACGTTGAAAGAGGGAATGAAGGTAAATGATAGTGAGGGGGGGGGGGGGAGGTAGAGAAAGACTATACGAAAGTGTGCCCCAACACGCCAGAACGAGGCCTTGGACCCGTGTGTGTCTTCTTTCCCGCCTTTTCTATTGCTACCACCATTCATAAATGATTCCGTACACAAGATATTGAAGGTCGTGAGAGTGCACACTGCTTCCACAACAGCGCATTGTCCAACAGGTCACACCCGCCCACTTCACAGGGCTACTGCCAGGGGAGATACAGTTGAAATGCTTTAAATAAGAAGTGATTTGCGATTCAAATCTTAAGTAACCAAAGCGATTTAAATAAAAATTTTTACTAACCCCAATTTAATCAAGCACTCCTGTTGTCCTTTGCAGCAAGAAATTTTAACAAACCGAAATGATTCAAATTTGGTTAAGCACTTTCGTTCCCCTTTGTACGCACAGTAATCCGAGACAAAGTATACATCATTGTTTACTCACCAGATGGAAGTGTTTGAATTAATCAAAAACTAGAAACAGAATACTTAAATATTCTCAGCTTAAAATTAATAAACGAAGTAATTCAACTTAGAAACCGATATACACACAGCATCACCATCACTTGCTATTCATTGTTGATGACTTGAAAAGACCAATTATTATTTCTAACTACTACCTTAAATATCTCACTTACATGAATTTCTCGAGACAAAGTTGCGGAACACACAACGTATTACACTTCAGAACGCCGGAACATAGCTTCCCACAAAGGAATCTTCCACCTCTCAGTGGTGGAGGACTGCCCTGTTACCATGCCGGTCAGCCATCATCCAGGCATTCTACTCACTACTTTGAAATCTCTTTCGTTTCGCCACTGGCAAGCAAGAGGCTGCTCAAAAATAATTAGTGGCTCTAATGTACCATCTGCAGTCTCTTCCACACGAACGACACACTCACACATTGTCCATTCAAAACAAAACTTAGAACAGTACAAATAGAGACATGGGGCTCTAATGTACCAGAAAGTGCAGTTACTGAGGAAGAATTCAAATTGTTATTCTTTCCCACTTCGGCTGCTAGTAATAGTGTACTGAATAAATATGTTACATTAAATCCTATTTTGACAATAACAACGAACCAAATAGATATGTGGCGGGTAACACCATACTCTTTCATTGTACATTGGCACTATTGCGCCAAAAGTAATTTTCTTATCACGGCTGAATGGGATAAAGATGCCTCCACGAGATGCAAGAGGCTCATGGAAGCGAGTCAGATCGCTGACGCAACATGTGCTGGCGTCACAGCACTCAGCAGGTAGAATATAGCCCGACCAGCAAGGAACCACAGTTGTGATATCACCGACGCAGCAGGAAGGCGGAGCCACTGTGGCGTGGGTGAGCCGACTGCTTCATATTCGAGCCGCGGTTCTATTGTGACTTATGCGGCAGGAACCATTGGCTCGGTGAAACAAAGATGGGCCAAGCCCAAATATATACTGCCCATTTCTAGACCGAAGTGCGCTGTCGGAGAGTCGACAGCTCCGAGGAGGGACCTAGGCCAGTTTACGAGTCTCCACGGATCAACTTCCACCCCTGGACTCTGTCCTGCTAACTGGGGCCCTGCTGTTCACGCTGAGTCCTGTGCCGCTGGCATAGATTCCTCCAACCGGAGGGCCACCTGTGGACCTACTTCAGCCGCTGCCGATCCCCTATCCTGGTGGTCCACTGTTCGAGTCTTGGGCTGTGCATTCACTCAACCGCCATCGTGTATGTGGGCAGCCAGAGACAACAAGCCGCTCGCTTCGGATCAAAATGGTTCAAATGGCACTGAGCACTATCGGACTTAACATCTGAGGTCATCAGTCCCCTAGAATTTAGAACTACTTAAACGTAAGGACATCACACACGTCCATTCCCGAGGCAGGATTCGAACCTGCGACGTAGAGGTCGCGCGGTTCCAGACTGAAGCGCCTAGAACCGCTCGGCCACTCCGGCCAGCTGCGCACCTTTCGGGGTCAACTGTATACAGCTTAGGCTTTGGGTGCGTTTTCTCCTTCGACAGCGTTACGAATGTTGTAGTTGGTCGAATAATACATGAATGTTTTAACAATTAACTTTCCATGACAAAGCGTCGGACGACACTCAGGCATTCGCTCGCCGCTCTACCACAACCTCGCACATGGTACTCAGCTACTGGTTCCCGGACCTCTGGCAACCTAGTTCCACCGCCCACCGTAGGAAATGGCCAACCGCGGCCTCTACACCACATTTCGTTTTGTAAACGAATGGTAGCGTTAATAGGTGCTTAGAATGTAATACAGTTTTCATTGATACATATAAATTGCAGATTTCAAACACTTCATTTCAAGAGCTTTAGATAACATGAAAAAGCGACTGTGATGAAACTGAAGCTGTTGGTGTTCTTTAAGCTCTCCAAACACTTACCTTAAAAATATTGTTTGTTAGCTTCGTGCAATTCAGGCGAGATTCGGATGCTACTGTTATTCGAACCTGTATCGGCTCACGAATAACATTTCCTGTGTCTCGGAACCGCCACTAAATAACCAATGATGTCGTCATTCTGTGGATCGCTACACAATGCTGAGACGGTGGTTTAGCCTGACGCGCTTGAAGACGGACGACGACACTAACCTTCAAAACAGAGTGCAAACAGCACCCTTCTAGCATTGCGATGTCAATATAACCTAGAGACTACATACACTCCACGCAATATATGCTGCAAACACAGCTAAGACATTGTGGGGTAACGCACTGCTTCTCTATGTCTTCTACTCCAGATCATTTCAAAGTAGCAATCAACACTTTCAGATATTGATAGCACAATTCCAAGTATGTGGGAAGGTATTTATAATCATTTCAAGAGATAGTTCATCTCTCCTATTTCCAGTTTTCAATTTCCGCACTATGATTAGCTGTTAGACGGTGGTATATTGTTAAACAACGATTTTTAGTCCTTCAATTTTATAACTGTAAAAGTTAGGTTACAGGTTTATACATCTCTGTGGGTTCACAGCTTCTGTATGATTGGCACATTCACGTTATGGTCTACTTCGTAGTGAGAATCTATGAAGTCAGAAAAATGTTGTTATTAATAAGATTTTCTGATGGAAGCGAACGTATTGCTGCAAACTGCGCACATTAAAGACATTGGTATGTTGATTGTTCATCTCCTCAGTTTAGTAATTGATTTTGCACAAAAAATGTAACTATTAAAAATGTAGCTATTAACGAAGCTAAATGCATCGTGATGGGAGTTGTAAAAGTAAAGAAAAGGTACATGCTGTTTTAGACTCTTGCTCTGTAGGGTACAGAAAATTTAGAGAACATAGTATGAGGAATTAATTCACAAATCAATTGATCGCAGTGAGAAATTTCCACTAAATACTTAAGTTTCCCAGAAAATAAGAAAAGTGGCTTAATTTTGTCTGTAGTACTGGAAGGTGCTAAATTATTGAGTATATTTCTGTAAAGTCAGTACCGCCCATTAGACTGTTGTTTATTTACAGTGTTACATTTACACTTACACAATCATGATTTCGGCTAAGAGTCAAGTAATGAAACAAAGCAGTAGGCTCTGCCAGAAATATCGACTCATAGACAATGTGTCTAATAGTGTGTTTTAATACGACAGTATACCATCTTAGGCAATTTGTAACACTTAAAACACTTGATAATGGCACTTTGGAGCTGAAATCGTGATTGTGTAAGTGTAAATGTAACACTGTAAATAAACAACAGTCTAATGGCGGTACTGACTTTAAAGAAATATGTGTGACTGTGGCCCCGCATTATGAAAAAAAATATTATTGACTATATTTCCTTACAAGATAAGAGGAATGAATTTCAATCACTAGAACTAATTTCTTTTACTAAATTAAATATCACTGAATATTGTACCATGAGTTTAACCTTCCTGTCAAATGGTTGTCCATCTAGCAGTTAATTTATTCGCCGAAAAATTCTTCTAACCTGTCTTCTTTTGATCTGACTTACACATCGACGGTAAGTTTCACTTGTGGTAACTTCTATCTATATGCAGCTGACACGCTGACTTTACATTTTCCTTTTTTGTAGTCGGAAGTTGCTGAGCGTCTGAACAGTCGTTTGTTTATATGTTCTGCTTGAAATTAGCAACAGACTGATCATAATTCCTAACTGGGAACAAGTGAGGTCTTATTACTATCTGAAACCAGTAGCACCAGCTTCTACTCACTCACTTATTATCTGGTGCTTTCCTTAAAATGTTTTTATTTATTTATTTAGATTTATTGTTAGTGGAGGAGCTTCCGTGAAGGAAATCCGATAAAATGTGGGTAGGTCTAGACGCGTGAGAAATGATCCCACCTCAGAACGATATATGTTTTTCCGATACGTCGGCGAACGCGAATGTAACACATAATTCTGCCAGGTGCCCAGAAAAGGGGACTTTTCACTGTGGCCACCATTCGTCTCGTTTTGATACGTTTATATCCAGTGTATCTTCACGTATTCAGCCGTTACCATTCCCGCATCACGCTCTTAGAGGGTTCGACGTTACTTCTCAACCATGGACAAGAGCGAAGCGCACGCTGCGTCTTCATTCACGACTACGAGACAGAGTATGACTTAATTACGAACTGAAACCACTGAGGCTTCATTTTTAGAGCATTCTAGCTACATGTTTTAAGAGGTTACTGCAGTAATTACTCTTAGTAATATTGGTTAAAAAACGGTATTGGTTGCAATTTTATTTTTTTATTTATTTTTCAACTACGCGTTTCGCCTTATTTAGGCCTCTTCAGGTTGATCTACATAGAAAACAGAGAACAAATACATCTATTTAAGGATCGCGATCGCGTTGTGCAGACTTGGATAACCTAAAAGCATGTATAAACAGATTAAATACTGAAAGAGTAAGCACCTTAATTTGATGTTTCTTAAAACGATGCTTTAAGCAATGTAGCCAAAGGGCATCGTCGAATATGTCAGGCCAACATCGCCTTCGCTAAACTCAGTAAAAACTAGAAATATAAAATAGTAAAAACAGATAAGAAAATTCAGTGATCGGACACCCAGAAATGTAATCATATTGCCGAAGCCTTATGATAAGGCCTTACCTTTTCTAGATGGACGCGAGTGATTCCAAGATCTGCATAACGCGTTCCCGTTTATAGGAGCGAGTAACAGAATAAGATGGGGCTCAGGTAGTAAGCATAATGCACAACAGCTTCGTGTGCTAATACTGAAGCCCAATACAGAATCACCTCAATGGATGGCGCTGCCACGCAGCTGCTGTTAACAATGAGAGATCGTAAACTAGATATACACACCCGCTAAAACTTTATAAATGTAATGCACATGAAACATTAATAAGATGGAATTACTAGGAGCAATACCTGTGCAATAACTTATCCTAAAATTTTGACGAAGTGTATGCAACTCACAAATGCCGTCATATGGGATGAGCAGCGACTCATCCTGCAGAAGCGTGCTCGTAAATTTGAAATACTTAGGTTGAGATGTCCAACTCCTAGAAATTCCTTTACTTTCGCTAAAAGAGTGATTAATCTCACCCAACTTACATTCGATGCAAAACAATCTCGACTTCTGGATAAAGGCTTAAAATATAGTATCCATTCTTAGTAGTTTCGCAATATAAACTATGTGATAAAAACTATCTAAACACCCGTACGTAATGTGGAATTGACCACTAGATGTCGCGAGAGCACGACCAGTGAGTAGAAAAGGCTGTACAGTGCCATCAGTAGACAAGCAGTAACTACAGAATGGTTTGGTCGGGAGAGATCAGTGATTTCAAACGTGGACTAGTCATTGGATGTCGTCTGAGTAACAAATCCGTCAGGGCACTTTCAACCATTCTGAAACTGCCCAAGTCGACTGTTGGTGATGTGATTCTGAAGTTGAAAAGCGAAAGAACAATCACAGCTAACCCAGTACCAGGCTGACCTCATGTGATGACGGGCTGGGACCGTCGAGTATGGCGGTAGGTGGCTGTAAAAAATTGCACGAAATCAGCAGAAGGAATCACTCATTAGTTCCGAAGTGCTACAAGTAGTCCAACAAGGAATTACAAGTACTGGGGTACAATGGTGGAGCAGCTCCTCATAAGCGACACAGTTCTACAATCATTGCTAAGCGGCACTTTAGGGGTGTAAAGAGCAACGCCAGGGGACAGTGGATGACTGGAAATGGGTGATTTAGAGTGATGAACCTGTGGCATGTCCATTATAATTATCCGGGCTGTTATGCCGTGGTCGGTTGACGAATTCCGTGTCGATTCCCAACGTTTCGTCTCCGACTGCGGGAGACATCTTCAAGGGGGTCCGTAGCTCAACGGAAGGTCCAACAGACCCACTGGCTCGCTGCTGACTGCCGCTAAATTCCGTGTCCGCGCGCTCCCACGCCGCGGCGTGACGTCACGTGTTTTGAAAACGTCAGTGCAATTGGCCGCTGTCCGTCGCCGTCGATCGCCGTTGCCATCACCCAGTAATGGGCGGGTGGTACACATCTTCTTTAACACCGGCATCCATATGCCGTTTAATTTCACACCCTCCTCCTTGCGGTTGAAATTATTAGGGTGTTTAGCGATTTCGATTGCCTCCCTGTAGAGCCTTTCGTAATATCCGCTTGTGGCCGCTAGTACTTGCGTCTCCTCGAAACGAATATTGTGGTTCCCTGGCTGGAAAGCATGCTCCGCAACAGCTGATCGTTCCGTTTCTCCTCTTCTGCAATTTCCCTTATGCTCTTCCAAACGTTTAGAAACAGTTCTTTTAGTGGTACCCACATAAACATCACCACAGCTGCATGGGATCCTATACACTCCAGCTTTTTCCAGTGGTTTGTGAGCGTCCTTGCCAGGCTTAAGGTATTCCTGTATCTTCCTGGTGGGCTTGTAAATTACGGTAATATTCCGCTTCGTCATGATCCTCCCTATTCTTTCCGTTACATTTTTAACAAACGGCAGGAAAACCTTAGATTTTGCAGTAGCCTGTACGTCAGTATGATTTCTGCGTGGGTGCCTCAACGCACGTTTTATTTCGGCGGACGAATATCCGTTCTTCATTAGTGCATTGTGAAGATGTTCCATCTCAGCGTCGAGCAACTCAGGTTCACAAATATTTCTAGCTCCGTCCGCTAACGTCTTGATAACACCCCGCTTCTATTGTGGGTGGTGGTTCGAATCCCGGTGCAAATAACGGTCCGTGTGCGTGGGTTTGCGGTATCCTGAGTGGCCCAAACTACCATTTTCGGTTCTAAAAACAAGCACATCGAGGAAATGTAACTTGCCGTATACCTCCTCCTCCTCCATTGTAAACTGAATTCTCGAGTTTATACTGTTCAGATGGTCGTGAAACCGGCTTAGTTCCTCCCTACCATGTCTCCACAGCACAAACGTGTCATCCACGTATCGGAACCATACATTTGGTTTTTTGCTGGCAGTGCCTAAGGCCTGTTCTTCGAATTTCTCCATAAAGAAGTTTGCAATTACGCGGCTTAGGGGGCTTCCCATAGCCACGCCATCCGTTTGCTCATAAAACTGTTCATTCCACTTGCACTGACGTTTTCGAAACACGTGACGTCAAGCCGCGGCGTGGGAGCGCGCGGACACGGAATTTAGCGGCAGTCAGCAGCGAGCCAGTGGGTGTGTTGGACCTTCCATTGAGCTACGGACCCCCTTGAAGATGTCTCCCGCAGTCGGAGACGAAACGTTGGGAATCGACACAGAATTCGTCAACCGACCACGGCATAACAGCCCGTATAATTATAATGGACATGATATTTCCGGCCGTGAAAGTCTACATTTTAGAACCTGTGGCAGTCTGATGAAAGGGTTTGGGTTTGGCGAAAGCCTGAAGAAAGTTACCTGTCACCATGTGTAGTGCCAACAGTGAAATATGTGAGGGGTGGTGTTATGGCGTGGGGATACTTTTCGTGGATAAGGTTGGCCCCCTTGTTTGAGGACACTTTTTACAGCACTGACTGCTGCGTACAGTAGGCGGCCCGTCCAGAGACGATGACTTTTTTTGAAACATAGTGACACTACACTTAAATCAGCATACATGAGGTCATGATCTGTGGACAGTAACAGTACGAAATGAACCGGTCTGCCCGCAGTACATACATGAACCCAGCTGACTCATGTAGAATTAATTAGAACGCCGACTTCGCTCCAGTTCCTAGCGTTCCACCTCCTCTGGTTTCGGGTCTTGGGGAAACATAGGCTACCATTTCTCCACAGACATTCAGATATCTCATTCTCCAGCAGAGTCAGAACCATCATGGAGGCGAAGAGTGGACATACTGTATACTGATGTCCCCTAATAATTGTCCAGAAATTTTTGATCAGATAATGTGGAATAAATACCACATAAAACAAAACCAAATACGTTGGCCACATATACAATCTATTCGTAAGGGTAGCTCACAACTAGGATTAATACAGTCAATGTTCACTTAGGTTCTTCTCCTTATTAGTACATGTCTCCTTAAAAATGACGCAGCATTTTCGTGTCCACGTTGGTAGCAACATTTTCTTAGCCTAAACCAGTGTCAGCGATAATTGGCTTAATCTCTGTGTTGCTTTCCTTTTCAAATATTAAAAGGCATGCAATGTAGTTGGTTACAAGGTGTGATAATTTGAAAACATTGTTGTAGTTAACTACATGTTTACGTAAATAATTTCTATTTCTTACTCCTTACGTGACACTACATTATTATGATGTATTTTCTCATACATGTCACTTGAATCACAGATGCCTGATGTTATTGAAAGAACTCTGTGTTGTGAAACTGTGGTTTTACACCTGCAGTATGATGATATTCGGACTCTTAAGACAATATAATATTCGTTACCCACGTGTTGACCTCGATTTAATCGAATGTGAATGAAAATTTAATAGACTGTATAGCCAGTACTGCATTTTTAATATTATTATCACCTGAAGAGGAACAGCCACATGAATGCTGTAGCGAAGAAAATGTCATCAAAATACTCTGCCCTTAGGTCCCATCATCAGTATGTAAGAGACGATGCCTTATGGTAATACTGTTCATAGATGCAATCCATCTGTAGCTATGGAATCTTGTTCTGGGGGTCCTGTACACAAATCACTAACAGCCTTTAAACTACAGAAAAATACCCTTAGAATAATAACAAAAAATAGTGATAGAGATAGCCATAAATATCTCTTTAATCAGCCTAGGATCCTAACCACACCATTTGATTAGGTTTACTAATCTGTTATGCACATCAAGAAGAACATCATCAGTTACCTCACTAACAGCAGCATTTATCATCATAGAAAAAGAGCCAAAACAAATTTATCTTTACCAAGAGTAAACAAACAAAAGATACAAACATAATTTCCTGCAAAGGAATAAAACTGTACATGAAAATGTCCAAAGAAACTAAAATGAAAGCTAAAATGCAGATATTTCAAAAGTCAGTTAAAACATACCAATTACATAATTCACATTAAAAAATCAACCATCATTTAGATAACACAGATTGAGAAATGGTAAAAATAAACATTATGTAATGTTAAACAAGTGTCATTCTACAGTAAACTGTCACAATTAATGAATATTACTGTGAAATGCGATGTTCATGATCTGTGATGCCTAAGTTCAACCGCTTTTATTTTATTGAGATCAACATCTCATTTATTGTGGTGAAGAGCTGTCTCAGTTTTTCATTTTTTTCAGAAGAGCCAGGGGGGACAACACGAAGAATTCAGTAGAACAGCAAAATTATTGTCTAACTCCTGATGCCAGCCAAAATTGTGTGTGTGTGTGTGGTGCATATAGATGCAGTGTTGTGCAGTGCAATTCAAAGTTAAGTGCCTGACAGAGGGTTCATCGAACCACCTGAGCTATTTCTTTATCATTCCACTATCTCAAAAAGTGCACGGGATAAGTGAAAACTAAAATCTTTTCTTGTAAATTCTGATTTCCTTATTTTATTATGATGGTCATTTGTCTCTCTACAGAAAGTTTCATAAATGATGGTCAAAAATTCACACATGGAAAGTGCAGGCCAAAAGTAGCTAGAAAGCTCCAGTAAACATGGGTCCATAAATCAACCGTTGTGGAGATACAACACATTTCCTATTGCGGTTCATCAGTGTCTAGGAACACATAGCACCCATAAGCGTTAAAGTAAGTGTCCGAAATGTTGCCGAAGCGTCTGAATGCAACATTGAAATCATCTCTGAAATGAGTTGCGAATCCTTTCAGGCAGTCCTGGGGAATTCTGTAAATGCTGGATAGCTGCTTCAATCTGCAAGCGTAATTCCTCAAGAGAATTGACATCGGCAGCGTAGACCAGGCTTTTGACATGACCCCACACACAGAAATCCATGGGATTTGAATCTGGAGACCTTGGAGGCCACGGCACGTGCTCTCCTCTACCCATCCAATGTTGACGATACGTCTGAGTTAGAAGTCAGTGCACTCGTAAATGGAAATCTGCTGAACTACCATCATATATGACCCACATGTTCATCAAGGCATCATCCTGTGCCTCTGAAAGTACCGTCCACATAGACCGCATGTACTGCTGTCCGGTTAGTCTCTGTGTGGTAGAAAGTGTGGTCCAGTTATGCAATCCTCGAGCAATCCTGCCCAGACGTTCAACGAATAACGCTGCTGATGTCGTGGTAAGTGTGTTGCTTTAGGATTGACATCGGCCCAAATCGGTACATAAAAATGCCATCAAGTATAAATCCAGTCTCATCAGACAGGGGATTCAGGGTGCACTGTTGCTGCACCCACTGGCAGATATCCTCTCTAGGAGGGACGTCTCCATAGCTTGCTCTCGCTCGAGATGAAATGGATAGAGTACTTGCCTCTGTAAAATCCGCCACACACTGCTATGACTCAGGACACGCTCCTGTGTAGCAGTCCCCCTTCTTGAAGTATTCAGTCATTCGTGCACAATTCGTAACACCCTTTCCTCAACATCGGGTTTTATGGATCTGGGTCGACCTTCTCCTACATGGTGTGCGAAACTCCTGGTTTCTCTAAGGTGCTGATGTGACCGGCTAGACATACGCCTGTCGGGCTGCGTGCGGAGAGGAAAAGCTTCTTCATAGAATCGTGCAGCCTCAACAGCTGTGCCATTCGCTTTGCCGTACATGAGTGCATATTAGCGTACTTCTCATTGGCGTTCGTAACTGTGAGGCCGAGGGAGAGGAAAGTAGCTGCGCATGCAACCTTGAGATACCATCGTAAATACCGTGGTAACCAGGGGCGTTTACAGCTGCTTCACAACTCGAATTAATGCGATACCTCGGCAACGGTTGATTTGCGGACCCATGTTTATTGGAGCTTTTTACCTCCGCTTGGCCTGTACTTTCCATGTGAGAATTATTGACCATCACTTCTGAAACACACTGTGTACGTGATCGTCAATGAAATATTTTCACAGAATGAGGAGATAGTTGGTGATGGAAATTTCATGAGAGGATTCTGTCGCAACGGAAAAGGCTCTGTTTTGAAGATTTCCTTCCAAACTCGCGTATCATATCTGTGGAACTGTCTCCGGTATTTCGCGATAGCGAGCTTCCTTTCTTTGAACTTTTTCGATGTCCTCGGTCAATCCCATGTGATACAGATCGCACAACGCGCAGCAATACTCCAAAAGAGGGCGGACAAGCGGAGTGGAAGCAGTCTCTTTAAGCAGACATGTTGCGTTTTCTAAGTGTTTTGCCAATAAATCGCAGTCTAATGGTTCGCTTTCCCCACATCATCATCTACGTGAGCTCTCCCAGCTAAGTTATTTGTAATTACAATCCCGAAGTTATTAGCTGAATTCATAGCCATTTAGCTTTGTGTGATTTATCGAGTAACTGAAATTTAGCAAATTCCTTTTAGTGCTCATATGGATGACTTCACACTTTTCATTTTTTAGAGTCAATGGCCACTCTTCTAACCACACGGATATTTTGTCTGAGTCATTTTGCTATTGGTTTTGATCATCTAATGGCTTTACAACACAGTAAAGGACGGTATCTACAAACAGTCTCAGAGGGCTGCTCAGATTGGCTTCTAAATAGTTTATATAGGTCAGGAACAGCAGAGGAAATATAACACTTCCTTGGGGAACGCCAGATATTACTTCTGTCTTACTCGATAACTTCCCGTCAGTTACGACGAACGGTGGATTTTCTGACAGGAAATCACGAATCCAGTCGCACAACTGAGACGACACTCCGTAGGCATGCTATTTTATTAGATACACGGTATCAAAAGCCTTCTGGAAATCTATGAGAAATAGAACGCAGATGTGTACGAAGCCTTTCTTGTCGCCAGATAGACTCGCATTTTAGTTTTTATTTTTGTTTCTGGATTCGACAGTACATCTGCAGATGTTATAGCTAGCTACATTTGTTAAATGAAAAGTCCTGGGATTTTCCCAGAGGAAACAGCTAAGGTAATCAGACATGATGCGATGGTAGTAATACATTGTTAATGCTGGTCTGTATAGTTTGATAACACGGCTATTGTCCATACCCAATATTATGATATAATTTGCTACTACAACACTGCTACACACAATGCAATACCAATAATTTCAATTACATGTGACGAACTAATCAATTACATTATGAGAACAGGTACTACAAACAGGCTGATTAACAGTATTCAGAGATGAAATAACCTCCATTATTAACATCGAAAATATTTGTCAAGCTAGTTACTTTGCACCTGATGGTACCGCGCTATTTCGTGATGATCCGATCAAAGAAAGAAGCTAATATAGAACACTATTCAATCATTTTTCACACTTGTGTTCCAAATTGGTTAAAACGTCAGCAAGCTGGTGCATTAAACAGTTTGTTCGAGATACAGTTTGTTGATAAACTTGCGTCCACAAAATGTTCATTTAATTGTAAACCGCACACACATTAGTTGATAATGTATATTAACGCTTTACTTAGAGAAGTTTAATTATTCGCTAGGCAAGTGTTTCAGGGACTCGCAAACTTCGTTTAGAGTAAAAGATCTTATTTCAGTTAGAATGAAGTGACTGAGTTATTGCCCGTGTATGCTAAAACACGAAATATAGACATAATATATTACCTCAGATGACTGTTTCTAATACGTAAGTTTTCCTTGGCTGTCTAATCACCATTTAGAGATTATCTTCAATATGCAATGATTCTTGAGATGAAGCTGAAATTCTGAAAATAGAGAACAAAAAATGGCTCTGAGCACTATGAGACTTAACTGCAGTGGTCATCAGTCCCCTAGAACTTAGAACTACTTAAACCTAACTAACCTAAGGACATCACGAACACCCATGCTCGAGGCAGGATTCGAACCTGCGACCGCAGCGGTCGCGCGGCTCCAGACTGTAGCGCCTAGAACCGCTCGGTCACTCCGGCCGGCAATAGATGGTTCAAATTGCTCTGAGCACTATGGGACTCAACTGCTGTGGTCATCAGTCCCGTAGAACGTAGAACTACTTAAACCTAACTAACCTAAGGACATCACACACATCCATGCCCGAGGCAGGATTCGAACCTGCGACCGTAGCAGTCGCACGGTTCCGGACCGCGCACCTAGAACCGCGAGACCACCGCGGCCGGCCCGGCAATAGAGAACAGAAGATCATAAATTTCTGAATGACGTTACAAAGAAAAATGTCTCTCCTCGTAGAAATATTAGAATTTGATGACTAGGCTATCTACTAGTGTTCCACTTTCATGTAAATGCTGAAGCATGTTATGTTTTAATTTTCAAGATATGTTCCCACTATGCTATTGTGGCTTGTGCAGGAGGCATTTACCACAATTTTCAACTGCACGCCACTGTTAACCTCGACGATGACTACATGTTTGGCTCCTTACTCTTCCATCCCATCATCTAAGCGAGGTTTCTTACCCCTGAGTGACATCTTATGAGGTACCACTAACAAAGAGTTGGTTATGTTTGTGTGCTGCATTATGTAAACTAGGTGATAACTCAACGTTCAGTCCGGAATGCTTATTTCATAACTTGTCAGTGTGACATTCTGCTACTTAGCCGGCCGCAGTGGCCGTGCGGTTCTAGGCGCTACAGTCTGGAACCGAGCGACCGGTTCGGTCGCAGGTTCGAACCCTGCCTCGGGCATGGAAGTGTGTGATGTCCTTAGGTTAGTTAGGTTTAATTAGTTCTGAGTTCTAGGCGACTGATTACCTTAGAAGTTAAGTCGCATGATGCTCAGAGCAATTTGAACCACTCTGCTACTTATTTAGAAACGCACAATGCGATTAAAGTTTCATTGCAAGAGTAATGTGACGAGATAATGGTGTTTAGATCAAGTCCCGTCCGGAGATGTTTGTGTAATTCCTTCAAACACTGCACTGAAAGTATTCTCCAGAAAGTGATTCCAATTGACCACAAATCATTCGTAGCATTGAGTAATTGTAATAAAATGGTTCAAATGGCTCTGAGCACTATGGGAGCCAACATCTGTGGTCATAAGTCCCCTAAAACTTAGAACTACTTAAACCTAACTAACCTAAGAACATCACACACATCCATGCCCGAGGCAGGATTCGAACCTGCGACCGTAGCGGTCACGCGGTTCCAGACTGAAGCGCCTTTAACAGCACGGCCACACCGGCCGGCAGTAATTGTAATAGCTTGGAGTAAAATCACTCCATAAATGGAGATAAGTAACAGTTAATGATGGGCAATAGTACTCAATGTACTGATTACATTCAGAGCCCGTATCGCCTCCATTTACTGATTGCCATCTTGGTACGAAAAATGTTGTGCTTTTACCTGAAAGTGAACCAGAGAATTCAAACGTCCTTAAGTATAATTACTGCTTCAGCAGTGTCTGCGCATGGTATTCTTCGAAGATTGCAAGGCGACGGTTACCTGTCGATGAATCTTCTCCTGCATGATCCGACATTATTTCCACAAATTCAACTGTGCAAACAATTCATTGTCTGCAGACGATCTTATAGGTAGGGCAACTACAGTTAAGAGTGTATTGGGTACTAGTAAATTGCTGCAGCTGTACTTCGAAAACGATTCTGTACTTTTTAGCCCAATATTCCTTGGTCTCATTCACCATTCGTGTGTTCCCCAAAAAACCATCAATCATTCGGTTAGGCTCGCGCATCATTAGCGCATCGTGAGCGTCTATAAGCCAGCCGTTTACTTTCCTGCCGTCAGTAATAGACAACACGCGGCCACGTTGTCTGCTCGCGACTGGGTAGGCCTACAACGCGGCCACGTTGTCTGTTCGCGACTGGGTAGGCCTACAGACCGGAGAAGCGGTAAGTGCGGTTTTCAGGTTCTAGTTTTCCCTAGATAGCTACTTACTTGGCGTGTTTTGTTCAGGAAGAACATTCCTCCATTCTGTTGTAACCACCTCTTGATTTCTCATGATAGCCACAAATTAGATGTTAATAGTTTTTCATTTATTTTCATCTTACCAATTGATCACAGTGGCATATATTGTTTAGGTCCCATCCACCATGGTGGATTGGAAACCATTCATCCGGTTGTTTTCTTCAGTTCAAATAACGCCTTTTAGAAGCATTTTCTTCTGACGGGAAACGAATGTTACTAACCAAGTTCCGAGCTTGTTAGTTCTAATGTTTTAGTTATATGAGTTCATACAAAAGTTTTTAACAGTATTTCAAAAAATTTTGAAAAGCTGAAATTATTTTTACAGAATTACCATATCAGAGGATGTCTCAGGGCAATTATTCCTTCCTGATTTATTGTTTCGCGGATGTTCACCAGAAGATAATGGGTTTTAGCGCTATGAAACAGGTACTGATCCAAAAATGAACGACTAAATACAGCTGGAGCGGTTTATCTTATACCCAAGATAATTCATTGTCTATCCAGAGATATAGATTTCAATAGCTCCCTATCTTTCTTTTGTTTTGTGGGCTGCCAAAACTTTACGAGCACGTAAAGAAGTACAAGGAATACATGAAATTCGCGACATACCAAACTGTCTTGAACATTCCTGAAAATATTGATTGGCGATTGCATTTTTATTTTTACTTCGACACTACCAACACACACGCATCGAGATTTCTGTGTTATGAAAAAGTAAAATATTACTCCCTCATCGTTGAGGACGTAAGTTTGAATAATAATTTTCATCGTATGCGTGGGCGGAACTATTGTCTTCAGAATTATGCTCAGCGACCAGCAAACGTCGCTACTCAGCGGCTTTAGTTTGCAAAAAAGTAGTTCCGGAAACAGTCTACAGCTACCGTCCCAAGGCGACACAAGTTACTCCAAACACACGAATTTCCATTAATCTGAATTTGCAAATGAACAGCCGTCTTGGTGGATTTCCATTTGAAGCGAAGTAAATCCCATTAGCATTTGTAAGGAGATCTCGTTGCAGCATCTGCGCATCTCTGAACTATTTTGTGCGAAGTCAATCGAAGTGAGTAACACATTGCGAGCGGAATAAATCCAGATGAAGTTACATAATTTCTTACACTGACCAATACGAAGTTTTCTTTTGAAGAGATAACTGCTTCATAAAAGGATGAGGATCTTGGCTAGCGAGAGAGCTGAATAGCTAATTAAACTGAGAGAACTGTCAATAATAGGCAAGTGACTAGACAGAAGTAGAGAAACATGAGAAATCTAACAGGAAAGTCTTCAAGAATACACCTTATTTTATAATTAATCCATTTCCGTATATATCGGCTCATTATTTCATATGAACGGCACTTTGTTTACCAGTGTTTGTCGGAGGATGAGGGCATTTTAAGTATTCCAGACATTCCAGCCGGTTGAATACATGGTGTCTGTGGCTGAAAACTGCCAACAGATTTGTATCGCACAGAGATACGTGCAGTAGCAACGAAACCGTCACAGTCCGCTCAGTTATGTTGTGGAACATATTGAAAGTCGTTTGACGCCTGCATCATTCCAGTATTGACTAAATTCTAAACGAGAATTTAGCATTTTAACATCCTCAGAATGTGTCAGAGAGACTCTACGAGCACTTTTTGGTTATATCCTACAAAATCACTTTGAATGTATGTGTTAAGTACCTCAGCGTTATTGGAAGAAAGTGGTGTGCTCGACTTATACCTGGCTCTGAACTTCCCTTCAGCAGTCGGCCCGGTCGTGGTTGAGAACACATCCCCAATGATACAGGCCGACAGGTTTTGCTCACTCTACTGAAGAGTTGTATCTTATGTAATTATCCATTAGTGGATTCCTAAAATATTTTGTTATTCTAGACCTCACTGATATCTCTAAAGGCACCCTGTTTGGATTGTTGTATAAACCTGAGGGTCAATTAAGGCAAAGTTCGTGAAAATCATAGACACATTTCCCGTGTGAAAGAATATGTGGAGGAAGTCAATTGATTTCGAATAGACTTAGCTTATACCTGCCGTGTAATCCAAGTTCCGTAGATCTGAAATGTGCCAGGACTCACACTTTTAAGAGTGAACACCTCTGATAAGCAGTAAACTAAATCAACACGCTTGCAAACCCAATGCTTTAACTGTCAGAGAAGTCTATGGCATTACCGTTCTCACATCTGCACAGCAAGTACTACTGTAACGTAATTCTAAAAAGTTAGGCATAGTTATGTGGACCCCAACACCCTCTAACTGTATGTAGCAGACATTTAAAATAGCCGTAGAAAGGTATTTAGTTGAATTTCAGTAGCTTTTTTTTTTTTTTTTTTTTTTTTTTTTGCTACAAGGTGAGACACTTCTGGTTTACAAACAAATCACATACATTAGTAATACGGAAGATAACTACGTTTTTCAGTAACCTACTGCTCCTGCAGCTAAGTAAGCTGCAGACACCAGTAAAAGTATTATTAAATGCTTGTGACATTCTTCAAATAAGATAATGGCTGATACTACCAGCATCGCATACTAAGCTCAGTTTGCGATTTGCCTGTGGCCTCTACGTCGGTGAGAGTTTATTCTCTCATCATCCCAACTGCATTTCTTTGCGCTGGCGGACTTCGGTATTCCGTCAGGCACTCTGATGCTTGGTGACAGGCAGGCTGAGTCAGTCCATCGAATATGAAAAAAAAAGTTAGAAAGTAACCTTGTATGGACATAGTTGGGGCTGGAAAGGGGTGGGGGGTCGGGGACGGTTACTGAGTGAGGGGCTGGAATTAATTTTAAGGGATCTTCATAATAGCAAAATTATGTGAACCTAGTATTTGCGTGTCAATCTTTTCGTATGTATACTGATGGAAATGTCCTTTGCAGCAATGTGCTTCGCACAATTTTCATCTGGTTAGAGATCAACGCTGCGGGTTTAGCACATTTTATTTGAAGAATGGGGAATGTTATTGTTGTGATTTTTAGTCCGAAGACCGGTTTGAAACAGCTCTCTACGCTAGATTGCCTTCATTTCTGCATAAACACTGCAATCTACGTCCCATTTGAATCTGCTATATAGGCCTTCTACACATTTGCTTCCAGTTTTCAGCCTTCCCTCCTTGGTTTGGTACTAGTTTTCCATCTGAACTGCTGATATTTCTAATAGCTGCTTCTCTTTTACCCGAAGGCTTCTTTAATTTTCCTATAGACGATATGTATCTTTCTCAATGCCATGTACGCGTTTACAGCTTTGCATTTGTCCTCTAGTCATTGCTATCTTTACGTCAGCCTCCTTTCTTAGATGTTTTTGTTCCCTTTCGCCTGCAAGTTGTGTCTTTGTGTTATATCCTTTCAACATACTTTTATTGCACTTCTTTTGATTTTGTTTGTATTTTCGTAGTTGTTTATTGATTCCAGAAGACTACACAGCTACATGTGTACTGTAACTGCGAAGACAATTCCCCTAAAAGGTGCCTCTAGATTTTAATCAACACTTTCAGTGTGAGTTGTCACGGAGAGCACGAGTAAGAGATGCTCTAGAAATGTTAGCCGAAATTCTCTCCAGATGGATGGCTCTTACCTAGAGGCCAGTTGTTACAAGAATTTCTAATGGGGCTCTCCAGTTACCAATTACTTAAGTTTGCCGAGGGTCGCCCTCGGATGACGGCGGTTACCGCAGAACTGCAGTAGCATCAAGTTTCGTATTATCTTTGCAAGAAGGAGGCTTAAGTTTATTTCGTTTTTAACTGAGATCCTCAACAGCAACTAGGACGGCAGAATAAGTTTCTCTGAAATTAATGAATGCCATATTTTTATGCAGTCAGTAATTCCAAAGTGTTGTAAGTTCAGGGAAGAGATGTTCCTTTTAATGTGTCACCAGCTGTTGCAGAAACCAGAAGTAAGCAGGATTCCATCTCTCCTAACAATTGTATTGAGTAATTACTTCAAGAAAAAGTCATTAGATTACGACTGCCCTCTAACAGCACACGTCTCCAATAGCGATAATGGTTGATGATGCTTAAAAATCAACTACAATCATTCACTGTTAACTAAACTCGTATCTCATCGGAAAGCGACGTATCAGGTATATCAAGTGTTTTTTTTTTAGATGAATTTAACTTGAGACGAATAAAAAGTTACCATAAATATTGCAAAATCAAAAGATCTCATCAGAACAATGTCGTGCTTCAAATCAAACAGCAATAAGGAATCGAGAAACACTACATCTACTTCAAAGTGTGCTTGTTTTCAAGACGGAAAATAATACGAAGTTTCTTGTTCCATAACACGGGAGAACTGCCGGATATCAGTAACTTCCTGCCACGATATTTCGGCGCAGAGTCTTCTGACCATCTTCAGATGAATGCCACAGTAGTAGTACTGGCGAGTACGGGCTGAGCTCCGCTATTTAGTCTTACTGAGGTGACACTGCGCATGCGCTGCTCAGCGAGCGCGTTCTTAACGGCTCCGTGCGCTGCGCCTCGCGCCCTCCACTGTGAAAGCCTGGCGTATAGGTATCACGTCGATTTCCATCTTTATGCAGATAACTACGTCGACTACGAAGTTTCTCTATAACAGAATTCCAAGCAGAGTTCAGCTGATAACCGCTATCTCGATTGATGAGAGTCTCGTTGTCAGACAATCTTATTTCCACAGATTCATTGATAATCGAGCTCCAAAAGTTTGATGTATGGGCCAAAATTTTTGTGTCGTTGTAATTCATGGAATGGTCTGTGGAAATACAATGTTCGGCGATTGCGGACTTGGTGGGTTGGAGAAGGCGAGTATGCCGTTGGTGTTCCACAATGCGTTCCTGCACAGTTCGTGTTGTTTGCCCTATATATGATCTGCCGCATTCACACGGAATTTTGTAAACACCTGGTTTACGCAGGCCCAGGTCGTCTTTAACGGATCCCACCAGTGATGAAATTTTGGAAGGAGGGCGAAAGATGACTCTCACTTGACACTTTCTCAATATTCTGCCTATCTGTGAAGAAATATTCCCAATAAATGGTAGATAAACAGTCGACCTGAAGGCCTCTTCCTCTTCCTTGTTCCGTCGTTTGTAGGTCTTCATCACTCTGTTCACTTGCCTAGGTGAAAAGCCATTCTTCAAAAATACTTTTTGCAGGTGTTCCAGTTCCGCTTGAAGACTGTCGACGTCAGAGATAGTATGGGCACGGTGGGCCAAGGTTTTGAGAAGGCCTATTGTTTGTGCTGGATGGTGGCAACTAATAGCTTGTAGACACAGGTCTGTATGAGTGGGCTTTCTGTACACCGAGTGACCAAGTGTGCCATCACTCTTCCGTCACACCAAGACGTCTAAAAATGGCAGACAACCATCTCTCTCTATCTCCATGGTAAACTTTATGTTTTCATGTATGGAGTTCATGTGACGTAAAACCGACAGTATTTTGGCGGTACGTTGACGACACTTTTATAGTGTGGCCTAATGGTCTGGACCGTCTACAACAATTTTTACGTCACATGAACATACATGAAAACATAAAGTTTACCATGGAGATAGACAGAGATGGTTGTCTGCCATTTTTAGACGTCTTGGTGTGACGGAAGAGTGATGGCACACTTGGTCACTCGGTGTACAGAAAGCCCAGAGATAGCGGTTATCAGCTGAACTCTGCTTGGAATCCTGTTATAGAGAAACTTCGTAGTCGACGTAGTTATCTGCATAAAGATGGAAATCGACCTGATACACATACGCCAGGCTTTCACAGTGGAGGGCGCGAGGCGCAGCGCACGGAGCCGTTACGAACGCGCTCGCTGAGCAGCTCATGCGCAGTGTCACCTCAGTAAGACTTTAAATAGCGGAGCTCAGCGCGTACTACAGTGGCATTCACCTGAAGATGGCCAGAAGACTCTGCGCCGAAATATCGTAGCAGGAAGTTACTGATATCCGGCAGTTCTCCCGTGTTTTTATGGAACAATCAATACGCCGGGAAAGCTTTAAACATCACATCAATACGAAAGTTGTACATGTTCCCTGCTGTAAACAAAGCCTAACCCGTAATAAAAATCTTGCTGAACTTTGTCGTCGTAATACTGAATCTTCTCGATATTTCTCATGATGTAATTAAGAAGGCCCCAACGAAATCACATGAACAGCATGCATATACGTCTGAAGCAAATTTGCATCGAACTATACAGACATTGCACAAGACAGACCTCGCAACATCTGAGTTTCACACCGAAGCATAGGAACTGACGAAAAAAGAACTTTGTCTCTCCCAGTGCAACCTGTGCAGGAGTCACGTAATGTGCGAGCAGTATGGGACGAAACAGTAGGACATACGGAAATTTGGATAGGTCCTGGAGGCGTGCTCAGATAACCGAAGTAGTTAAGGTGACCGCTCGCCAAAAGCGGGATACCCGGGTTCGATTGCAGGTCCGAAACAAATTTTCATGTATTGCTAGCAAATGGTACAGTTGATGTATAATCGTATTTACAAACTGCGAACACATTTAATGTATTAAACACGGCTGCAAATCGCCAGCAGTGTCTGTTACTTCAAAGATGCATACATATAGGTGGTCTTGCAAAATAAGCATCAAATTAGGGGTCCAATATTTACTCTGCTTCCATATTCCAACATTCTCCACGTTTCAAAACAAGAAGCGTATGATCAAAGGGAACAGCAGTGACACAAACTGTAGCAGAACTAAATGCTTTTCTTTCACTGTGCTAGTGGACGCTGTGGTGCATGCTTTTCAATTACGTAAGTTGTCCCTGACATAAATAAACCTTAGGTCCTCCAAAATAATAAACTCGGAATTCGTTAGCTACAAAATTAAAAAAAAATTTCAATTAATTCAATTTCTTGAATTAAAGTGCGCATTAAATCACCTGACAAATGTTGAGGATCTCAAACTATCACCTTGGCAAATCTAGGTAAAGTTTCTGGAATATGATTCCAATAATTGCATTTAGGAAGAAGAATACCTTTTGCAAATTTATACTGCCCGCATGCCCACTATACGCCCTCGCTCAAAGTCCGTCAACTGCACATACGGTTCACGTCCACGCTGTCGCGGCATGCTACCAGTGTTAAAGACTGCGATGGAGCTCCGTATGCCACGGCAAACTGGCTGACACTGACGGCGGCGGTGCACAAATGCTGCGCAGCTAGCGCCATTCGACGGCCAACACCGCGGTTCCTGGTGTGTCCGCTGTGCCGTGCGTGTGATCATTGCTTGTACAGCCCTCTCGCAGTGTCCGGAGCAAGTATGGTGGGTCTGACACACCGGTGTCAATGTGTTCTTTTTTCCATTTCCAGGAGTGTATATCACAGATTCTGAGTGTTAGGGATTCGACAGTTTGTTGGTTGGTTGTGTTACGTGGCATTAGATGTCTATATACAGATCATGTAATTCGCGTAAATAACGGGTCACTGATGTGCGTACGTGGTGATAGCACCTGATAGCACCCCGCATGGGTCCCATAGGATTTACATCAGGCGAATTTGGTCGCTGAGACATCAACGTGAGTTCATTATAATGCTCCTCAAGCCACTGTAGCACGAATCTGGGTCCGAGGCACGGGCAATTATACTGAAATATGACATTGCCATCGGGGAAGACATCGAGAATGAAGGGATGCAGATGCTTCGCAGCTGTCAGTGTGTCTTCGAGTGCTACCACAGGACGCATGCAAGTGCATGAGAATTTCTCCCACAGCATAGTACTGGTCCCACTAGCCTGTGTCTGTGGGGCGCTGCACGTTTCGTACCGCCGTTGACCTTGATGACGGCGTTTGTAGAGACAACCATCGACCTACTGTAGCAAAAAATGCGGTTTATCCGAAGAACCGACTCGTTTCTGTTAAAAGAGGATCGATTCCCGATGGTCCTTACCCACTGAAATCGTAATTGACGATGTCTTTGGATCAACATGTGAACACGAAGGGGTTGTCTGCGTTTGAGCTCCATGTTCAACAGTGTGCGATGAACGGTGTTCTCCGAAACACTTATGCGTGGACCAGCATTGTACTCTTTCGGTAGAGATGCCACAGATCACCATCTACCTTACTTCAGAAAGCTGACAAGTCTCCAAACCCCACGTTCTGTGAAGAGTCTTGGAAGTCCAACCTTTTAGCGCTTATTGGTAATGTCACTGTCCTTCTTCTTTCCGTGGATGCTCACGACAGTAGCACGTGAACATCCGACCAACTTCGCCGTTTTCGAGATACACGTTCACAGGCTTTGCCTAATAATAATTTGCCCTTTGTCAAAGTCTCTTATCTCAATGAAATTCCCCATTTGCGGCCCATATCTTGGCTAGGGTGATGCCCCGTCCGTGCCTGCTCTGCTTACATACTTTCGTTACTGCGTCACAAGCCCGCAACGCCACCAGGCGGTATCCAAAGTCGCGGTAGGCAGCAGTCATAATGTTTTGGCTTATCAGTGTATGTTGGCTGCGAAAGTATGCGAGCAAGTCTTCAGAATGAAGCTTGAAAATTACTGAAACTAAGTAGAAATGATATGACAGTTCCTAAGATTTGGCTCACTGTAACGGCTATATATCGCCTTATTAATCTTTACGTGGAGGCTGAGGCGGCTGTAAAGTCAGCTTCACACTAACAACTTACGTCTGCAGCTAAATTCAACTCAGGCCAGAAAGGGGGGGGGGGGCAGCTGGCAGCAGCACAATACACCGCTCTGCAGCCTACAAAAAAGTAGTTAAATAATAGATCAGGAGATATGAAAAACAAACAAATGCGGTGACTGTTAAAAACTGAAACATGGAGAAAAAGATACGAAGAAAATATAAAAACAAAATGGTCGGGAATGCTGATTAAAACACATAGTAAATGGACAGGCATAATTTAAAAAAAACACGGCGACAGTCTGGTTTCTGTTTGTACAAGATAAAAAACACAACTAGCGACAGTATGGTGGCTGTTTGCAACACTGACAGGGGATGCACAGCATTGAACACTCGCTTAAAACAGCACTATATAGGCGACACGGCTGCAGATGGAGAGGGGGTGGAGGATGCAGACCGATGAGGGGGAAATTGGGGGGAGGAGAGAAAAGTTAAAAGGGTGTTGAGCCGACAGAGGGAGGGGACACAGAAAAAGGGGGGCTGGGCGGTCATGAGAAGGAAAGGCAGTGGAGAGGAGAGCAAAAAGAACTCGGGGGGAGAGAAGGGAGGCAGAGAGAGGGTAGATGGGGTAAAAAAAGGATGGAAGTGAGGAGAGGGAGCCCGGGAAGAGGACAGAGGAAGGGAGGGGGAGGAGAGCATCAGAGTTGAAAGGAGGGATAAATAGAGGGAGAGAGGGCATCATCCAGGAGAGGGAGCCGACGGAAGCCACCTTGGGAAAGGAGATGAAGGGTGTATAGGTGGAGGATAGGGGGGGGGGGCACAACGGTGAAGGTGTGGCAGAGGGTGGGGGTTGGAGAGGAGAGGAGAGGAGCAACCAGGGGATGAGGGGGATCAAGGCAGCAGGAGGTGTAGCGGACGTGGATATGTTTGAGGAAAAGGAGCAGATGGGGGGAAGGAATCAGGTCATAGAGGATCTGTGTGGGAGGCCTTTAGAACTCGGCCCACGATATTTATAAGTCTCCAGCTCATCTACTCGATGAGGTGCCTGTCTGCAGAGACGCTCAGCAGACGTGATGGGCAAAGGAGAAGTCTGCTGGTACATCATTTTCTATGCTGTGATTCATATTTTTAAAGCAGTTTAGCACACATTCAACTGCCTCCCACACTTCACACCTTCTACAGAGACGATTTTGTTTCCCTCACCTGTGACGCCACCTATCATTATCTTCAGCATTTCAGTGAGGTCAGTACTGCCTTGCCTGCTGCCGCTCAAACATATTCTTCCTCGTGGCATGGTAAAGATCTTTTCGCTTATAGGATTTATGCACGAAATTGTCTTTTTGCGACTGTTCTACAGATCTGTGTCCCCTTATGGTCTTTATTCACGTTTAATTTCGGTAAGCTTCCGATATCCATCTCATTTTGACTACAGCCTACTGTTTTGAGAGTGAAATTTGAATATAACCTGAAGTAAATGATAGGGAGCCCCTCTAAGCCATTACATTTCCGCTATGAGTTGTTAAAAAAAAATCTCTGCCAGTGCTTTTCAAGTATTGCTATACAAAAATTTACTACAGCATTCCTTTATCATTCAGACCATTGTTGAGAATTCTTTGCAAAAATGTTGTACTGAGCACCTGAGGATGCACCTTGAGTTGACGCGATATCAGTCGTCATTTCGAATAAAAGTATTTTACAGCCACTGCGGATCTATTCGATTACAGGATGTTTTCGTAGAATGTATGGAAAGCTTAGATGTAAAGAAAACAAAACTGCGAGTGAAATGAAAGTCCTGTTTAACACGCAGCTTTTAAATATAAGGTTCACAATTAGACCCAAATACTTGCGTGTAACACGTTATAGGGATATAAAATGGAATTATCACATAAGTTCAGTCGCGGGTAAAGCATGGGTTTACTGGTAGAACACTGGGGAAGTGCAATGAGTCTACTAAAGAGATTGCTTAGAGATCACTCGTGCGACCCATCCTAGAATATTGCTCAAGTGTGTCGGACCCATACCAGATAGGACTAACGGGGAATATTGTACGTATACAGAGAAGGGCAGCAAGAATGGACACGGGTTTGTTTAATCCATGGGAGAGTGTCCTAGAGGTACTGAAGGAACTGAAATGGCAGACTCTTGAAGGCTGCCGTAAATTATCCTGAAAAAAGTCTATCAACAGCGTCTCAAGAACCGGCTCTGAATTATTACTCCAGGGATATACTATAACCCCCTAGGTATCGCTCTCACAGTGATTTGAGGATAATATTAGAATAATTACTGCACGCACAGAGGCATTCAAACAATAATTTTCCCTGCGCTCCAAACGGAGTGGAACAGGAAATAACCCTAATAACTGGTACAATGGGACGTACTCTCTGCCGCCCACCTCACGGTGGTTTGCAGAGTATAGATGTAGATGTAGATGTTCTTTTACATTTCTTCGTACTCATCGGCGGGGGTAGCCGAGCGATCTTGTCACGGTGCGCGAGGCTTTCCCCGTCGGAAGTTCGAGTCCTCCCTTGGGCATGGGTGTGTGTGTCGTTCTTAGCTTAAGTTAGTTTAAGTTACATTAAGTAGTGTGTAAGCTTAGGTACCGATGACCTCAGCAGTCTGGTCCCATAAGACCTTACCACAAATTTCCAAAATTTCTTCGTACTGGAATTACATCTAACAAATTTATCGTTGGTAATTTCTCATTAATTGTGAACTATGTATCAGAGCTTTCCTGTTGATGGCATCACTTAACGACATTGGTAACTTACGTGAATGTCAGTAAGGTGGATTTTGAATTTTTGAAGGCTAGGCATCGAGAAGTGAATTTGTAAATATAACAGGTACGGCAGTTTCAAGAGCAACCTGATAACAATGACGGGGAGGAAAGCTAGAAACGCAGTGGAAGTAGCTATGGGACATCATTACGCAACAGAAAGTACGTCGACTGGGCCCTGCTGTTGCGAACATGACCACTGCTACCTCCAGTCTTGTCGTCTACGTTGGAAAAATTATTGAGTTCGGCCAACACAGTTTCTTTAACGAACGGTTTATTTCCACGAAACGAACACGTATTACAAAGTGTCTGTGTGAAATTCAAGGATATTTTAAAATGACATAGACGGAGAGATCGCAACACTGAAATACACTACTAGCCATTAAAATTGCTACAGCAAGAAGAAATGCAATTGATGAACGGGTATTCATTAGACAAATATATTATACTAGAACTGACATGTGATTACATTTTCGCGCAATTTGGGTGCATAGATCCTGAGAAATCAGTACCCAGAACAACCACCTCTGGCCGTAATAACGGCCTTGATACGCCTAGGCATTGAGTCAAACAGAGCTTGGATGGCGTGTACGGGTACAGCTGCCCATGCAGCGTCAACACGATACCACAGTTCATCAAGAGTAAAGAGTGGCGTATTGTGACGAGCCAGTTGCTCGGCCACCATTGACCAGACGTTTTCAATTGGTGAGAGATCTGGAGAATGTGCTGGCCAGGGCAGCAGTCGAACATTTTCTGTATCCAGAAAGGCCCGTACAGGACCTGCAACATGCGGTCGTGCATTATCCTGCTGAAATTTAGGGTTTCGCAGGGATCGAATGAAGGGTAGAACCATGGGTCATAACACATCCGAAATGTAACGTCCACTGTTCAAAGTGCCGTCAATGCGTACAAGAGGTGACCGAGACGTGTAACCAATGGCACCCCATACCATCACGCCGGGAGAGACGCCAGTATGGTGATGACGAATACACGCTTCCAATGTGCGTTCGCCGCGATGTAGTCAAACATGGATGCGACCATCGTGTGCTGTAAACAGAACCTGGATTCATCCGAAAAAACGACGTTTTGCCATTCGCGCTCCCAGGTTCGTCGTTGAGTACACCATCGCAGGCGCCCCGGTCTGTGATGTAGCGTCAAGGGTAACCACAGCCATGGTCTCCGAGCTGATAGTCCATGCTGCTGCAAACGTCATCGAACTGTTCGTGTAGATGGTTGTTGTCTTGCAAACGTCCCCATCTGTTGACTCAAGGATCGAGACGTGGCTGCAAGATCCGTTACAGACATGCATATAGGATGCCTGTCATCTCGACTGCCAGTGATACGAAGCCATTGAGATCCAGCACGGCGTTCCGTGTTACCCTCCGGAACCCATGGATTCCATATTCTGCTAACAGTCATTGGATCTCGACCAACGCGAGCAACAATGTCGCGATACGATAAACCGCAATCGCTGTTTGCTACAATCCGATCTTTACCAAGGTCGGAAACGTGATGACACGCATTTCTCCTCCTTACACGAGGTATCACAACATCGCTTCACCAGGCAACGCCGGTCAACTGCTGTTTGTGTATGAGAAATCGGTTGGAATCTTTTCTCATGTCGTCCGCAGCTCGTGGTCGTGCGGTAGCGTTCTCGCTTCCCACGCCCGGGTTCCCGGGTTCGATTCCCGGCGGGGTCAGGGATTTTCTCTGCCTCGTGATGACTAGGTGTTGTGTGATGTCCTTAGGTTAGTTAGGTTTAAGTAGTTCCAAGTTCTAGGGGACTGATGACCATAGCTTCTAAGTCCCATAGTGCTCAGAGCCGTTTGAACCATTTTCTCATGTCAGCGCGTTGTAGGTGTTGCCACCGGTGCCAACCTTGTGTGAACGCTCTGAAAAGCTAATAATTTGCATGTCACAGCATCTTCTTCCTGTCAGTTAAATTTCTCGTCTGTAGCACGTCATCTTCGTGGAGTAGCAATTTTAATGGCCAGTAGTGTATAATTAATATATAGTGATTAAATTTCAAATGTTCAAAAATATTCAAATGTGAGTGAATTCCTTAGAGACCAAACTGCTGAGGTCATCGGTCCCTAGTCTTACACACTACTTAAAAATAACTTACGCTAAGGACAACACACACACCTATGCCTGAGGGAGGACTCGAACCTCCGGCGGGAGGGTTCAAAAATGGTTCAAATGGCTCTGAGCACTATGGGACTTAACTGCTGTGGTCATCAGTCCCCTAGAACTTAGAACCACTTAAACCTAACTAACCTAAGGACATCACACATATCCATGCCCCAGGTAGGATTCTAACCTGCGACCGTAGCGGTCACGCGGCTCCGGACTGTAGCGCCTAGAACCGCAAGGCCACTCCGGCCGGCCCGGCGGGAGGGGCCGCGCGATTCGTGACATGGCGCCTCTAACCGTGCGGCTTTATGAAATTTCGAGAATACATTTATGTGGGTAACAAATTTAAGTGATTAATATTGCAAGAAAAAACGAAATCCGCCAGGATAGTCGAGAGCGCTAACTCGTTGCATCCTGGACTAGGGTAGGCGCGTCGGCCCAGGATCGAATCTGGCAGACTAACGACGAGGTCCGGTGGGCCGGCCAGCCTGGAAGTGCTTTTTAGGCGGTTTTTCACATCCTGCTAGGTGAATACCAGTCTGGTCCTCACGTTCCGACTCAGTTACATACTTGAAGACATTTGTAACACGTTTGCACTATTCCATGGATTACACTCGATGCAGGCAGTTGGGGTTCATGCATTCGGTCCCGTGGGGGGTATGTGGTGGCGACAGGAAGGTCTTCCAGCCACACCTTAAAATTAACGGGCCAAATCCGGTTAACCAAACTAGCAGCTTGGAAAGAAAGAGAGATTGCAGGAAAAAGAGAGGTAAGCCATTGCAAATGGAAATGCTGGTACGTTAATAACCAGTGTAACGGCCAGAATGTTGAATGCAAGCACGCAAACGTGCGTGAATTGTGTCGTACAAGATGGATGGATAGAGTTCCATGCCTGTTGCACTTGGTCGGTCAATGTAGGGACGGTTAATGCTGTTCGTAGATGGTACTGTAGTTGTCGTCAGATGATGCCCATATGTAATCGATTGGAGCCAGATCCAGTGGGCAAGAGGACAAGGTAACATGTCGACTAGCATACTGAGTTAAGGCATCCGTATGTGGGCGAGCGTTGTCTTGCTGGAAAACTCCCGCTGGAATGCTGTTCATGAATGGTAGCACAACATGTCGTATCACCAGAGTTTCGTACAATTTTGCTGTTAGGGTGCGTGGCATAGCCACGACAGTCCTCCTGCTGTCATATGAAATCGCATCTCAACCCTTAACTCTAGGTTTAGGGCCAGTGTGTCTAGCACACAGGCAGGTTGGCTGCTGGTCCTCAACTGACCTCTTAACCTAAACTAAGCCAGCACTGGCACCCATCTTTCACAGGAAAACACGACAGACCTCCACTCTGCCCTCCAGCGACCTCCCGCTTGACAACATTAAAGTCGCATATTGCGGTGGTTTGGGTTGAGTGGAATGCATGTGACATGGTGTTTGGCTCGGGCCTGTTCTTTAAGTAACTGCTTTGTAACAGTCTGTTGTGTCACTGTGGTGCCAACTGCTCCTCAAGTTGCTGCTGCAATCGCAGTACGATGCGTCACAGTCATACACTGAACACGATGGTATTCCCTTTCACCAGTGACACGCAACGGTCCGGACCCCGCCTTCTTGCGACCGTGCATCCTCGTGACCACCGCTGCCAGCAACCATGTACAGTGGATGTGTTTCGGCCAAGTCTTTCTGCAGTATCGCAGAAGGAACATGCAGCTTCTCGTAGCCTTATTACAGGCTCACGTTCAAATTCAGTGAGGTGTTAATAATGGCGTCTACGTTGAATTAAACGCGTTCTTGACAAACCTCAACTCGCCACGTCTATTCTCAAAGGTAACCAACGCTCACGACAGTTGCAGCTTGTATTTAAGGAAAACGTGATTTGCATCCACATAGCGGCGCTACTAGCTCCACTCTTATGCGACTGGTGCGAAATTTGAATAGATATCATCTTTCACATGTAGAAAGACGTCTACCAACTTTCGTCTATGTCACACATCTCCTTCTTGATGTTGCGTACAATGGAGTGACAGTTTACACTGATCCCTTAAACATTTTCAATGCATCACTAAACGCCTCTGAGGCTGAATGGTTACCGCGTCTGACTCCCATGCAGGGCACCCAGGTTAGATTCCGGCCGAATAGGAGGTTTTAAGCGCTCAGGGAATAAATGTTGAGTTATCCTCATCATCAGTCCATACTCACTGACGCACAAGTCGCCAAAGTGGCGTCAAATAGAAATACGTGTACTAGCTAGTCGAACAACTATAGATGGGGTCTCAAGGCCAAAAATGCCATACAATCATTTTTCGTTACATTTTTCCATAAAGGAAATCTCAAGCAACTAAACAAACAAATAATTGGTGTTTCACTTCTTACACGTAATAAATTAAACCAAACTCGTTCAAGTGGATTCGTCAGAAGATTAGCCAGCAGGCTGTTTCCATCAATTTGTTCCAACATAGTACTTTGCTATAGTGCCGCTTGTTAAAAGATTCGTCCGCTTGTTACCAGCGAAATCAGTGTCACGCAAATTCTCGAGTCTTCTACTTTGTCATAATTCCTCCATTTACATTTTGCTTTATTTTTATGGCGACGAAACGTATCGTTATATGAAAGTCACATTGTAAAGTAGAGTTCTCAGAAAAGCAGTAGCTTCATTATAGTCAATGCTAACAATTAGATCATCATCAACATAAATCGCTACGTAATTTGTTTACATCGCTACAAAACATACCAGTATCTGCTGCTCTGTTTTGAAAATCTGCTTTCTTCATTTCTTTCATCAGCGATTCTTCAGTATTTTGGGATTCATTGGGCATTCAGCTTAGAACCAGGTATTATGTTCCTTAAGAGATCCCATTTCATCATTAATGTCTTGCAGCTGCTTTCTCTTCTCATTTGCCTATAGTACTTCGTAAAAACAGTTTGGATCTTTACGTTCGTAACTGTCATCTTTTGTTAGGATCAAAAATTCTCCATATCGCATCCACGCTGGTTTTCTTCGTTATCGTCTGTTTTCCGATTTATCATCTTCAGGTATTTCAGTATCTTCCGCTTTAGAGAGCTATATAGATTCTTTGTTCCAGTCACTTGCTACTTGACTTCCTCGAGAACCAAGTGTGCCAAATTGTTCTTTATTTTGACTTCCTCCGAAAGGAGACTGCCTGAGTGATTTGGTTTCTTCTGCTTCAGGTTTCACGTCTGACCGTTTCATATGTGGGAATTCTTGCCGAGAAATACCAAATTCAACTCGATCACTAAGCAAGCCGCAAACTGCTTCTGGTTTAAAGTTTACATTATGCCTCAAAGCTACTTTTTTAGTCATTTTGTCGTAGACACACCCAACAAGTTGTCCTAAAGCATCTTGCATCAAAATTCGAATGGAAATATTTGTGCATATGAACATAGCAGCTTGCGCTAAAAGTTCCAACGTAATGAAGTTGCCAAATCGGTCAAAGGAGCCACACCTCATAAGGAGGTTTGTGTGGCACTGAAGAACTTCAGTACGACATAGAAATAGAATCCTACTCACAATAATTCATTTCAGGGGTTTACTTGCCTTCATCATCGAAGGATTGTTCCACTTTGACGTTTGGCCGCACCGTTTGCTCAGGGCTATAGCGTGGAAGATTCAACAGATCGGTTCCCTTGTTTAAGAAAAAATTCTATGACTTTCTTGTTATCAGATTCTTTGCCTCCATCACATAGTAATTGTTTAACGCCATGTCCATTGCTTTAAACTTCATTTAAAACTGTGTAAATGCGTCATATTTGTGTTTCAGAAAGAAAATTCGTCAGAGTTTACAGAAATTGTCTTTAAAACATACATAGAATCTGTACTTACTGCTCCATTAACATCTGTGTGTATTAACACGCCAGCATCTGTGGAGCAGTTTACTCGTTGTCTAAATGGTGTTCTATGCATCTTTTCTAGTGTACAACAATCTCAAAATCTATCCTTGCAACCATTTATGTTGATGTCAAGTTTCTTCAAGATATTCTTCATGTGTTCTTCATTTTGATGACCCGATCTTTCGTGGTACACTTCCAATTTTCAGAGGATGTCATCAAGTTTAGCCGGCCGCTGTGGCCGAGCGCTTCTAGGCGCTTCAGTCCGGAACCGCGCTGCTGCTCCGGTCGCAGGTTCGAATCCTGCCTCGGGCATGGATGTGTGTGGTGCCCTTAGGTTAGTTAGGTTTAGTTACGTTTAAGTACTTCTAAGTTTAGGGGACTGATGACCTCAAATGTTAAGTCCCACAGTGCTTAGAGCCATTTGAACCATTTGAATCATCAAGTTACTTGACTTCCCGTTTCTGGTCTGACAGCACGCATATTCAACACATACAGCCCGTTTTGCACGTACTCTGTCATGAGAATATTGCCTTTGACTTTTTCTCCGAATCCTTCTATAGCCAAACGTTTTATTAGAGCCTTTGGATGCAGCCGCTCTGGCTGAGAACAAATAAGTACTTGCATCAGACAATGATAAAACATTTTCCATTCTACCACTGTGCCATTTATTGCATCGTATAATTTCAATATTGAGTGTTCCTTGACCAAATGAAAACATGTTAGTACCTTGTTTTACCAATGAAATCATTTCAGAAACACGAAAAGCACTGTTTGTTCGCAGTGATATGGTTCGTAGCACCATTGTCACAATACCTTTACTTGCAGCAATGTGGTTAACAATAAACACACATATGACGTGTGAAGCAAATACAGCGTTTCCACTTACCTTCTCTTGCCACTTGTTAGTGTTGTCACGGCTGTCGCATGCACACTACGCAGCCCACTGTCGTAGTTGTTTGCATTTATTACTCGGAAATATTTTATTTGCTTGCTGTTTTGACATTGGCTTTTGACTGTTATTATGTTCCCCTTTTTTGTGGGTTAGGAACAACAAATCCAGTTAATTTCGATGTATTTTGTTCACGCAATTACACAGCACAAAGTTTCTCAATGAGTAAATTCAAGCTCTGGGTTTCCGATGGAATTTTGTCCCATAATTCTTTAAAATTATCCCATTCGTTTCCTAGCCTAGGCAACACCCGACCATCTAATATTCTCTGAGACTACTCTTTTTGTTTCTTCAATTCGTCAGTTAGATCTACAATTAACTTTTGGAGCTTAGCTATATGTGTTCTGATATCTTCTATTTCATCGCATTTGGCCCGAAAAAACCTTTCGGTTAACATGTTTAAGCGTTGTGTGCTGCTAGGTTCAAATCGCGCACGTAGTTTCTCCCATGAATCTGTAGCGTAGTTGCACATCAGTACGAATTCAGCGACTGGTTTGCTTAACACAATTACTGTCAAACTTACTACTTTCGGCTCATCTTTTTGTCATTCTACGTTCGACGATCTTTCTGTTTACTTTTCGGTTTCCGTGGCAACACCTTATATACGCGCGTGGCGTTAAAAATGTCTTCGAGTTCATATGAACGAATCACCGTAGAGATGTGCCATTTCCATTTTCCTCAGTTGTTCAAACTCTTCCAGTTTATCAATATTCACTTTATAATCAGCATTGTTAGTTATGTTGTTATAGAACTTTCCCGTTACTGTACGACTTGTTTCAACGAAAGGTATCTTGAACGAGCACACGCTGGATTCAATCAGTGTTTTTCTAAAACTGTGCTGCGTTCAAATAAACGAGTCCTGAGTCAATAGTTAGTAGCAAGAATGATTAAGTCCTATCAGAACAATTTAATTAACGTACAATTCATTCCCAGGAAACGAACTACTCAACAGCGAAAACTCATTATTAAGTTTATACAAATTTCAAGGATATTTCAGAAATACCATGAAGTAACAGTTTACACTGAACCCTTAAATATTTTTCTTGTATTACAACAGTCTGCATTCCCAGCATTAATTTACAAGAAAAAGGAGTGGTGCAGTGCTTAGCATGCTGGACTCCCTTTCGAGGGGGACGACGGTTCAAATCCGCGTTCGACCATCCAGATATAAGTTTTCCGTGATTTCCCTAAATCACCCCAGGTAAATGTCGGAATGGTTCCTCTGAAAGCGCACGGTCGATTTCTTGCCCCATCCTTGAAAATTTCAGAGCTTGTGCTCCGTCTCTAATGACCTCGACGTCGATGGGACGTTAAACCCCAGTCTTTCTTCCTTCCGTAAGATAAACGTAGCAAACAGCAACAAAGGCTTTACTTTATTTTGAGGCGGTCAGGATATATTCGAGTTACTGCTTAAGTTGGCCCCGTCAACAGATCTTGTTTTGTTGACTTTTGCAGAAAGTTGTAAACTGCGAACGCCATAATATCGAAATCAAACGCAATTCACAGCAGCTAGTTTGTGTTTTCACCACACCAAGCAAAGGCATATCAAACAAAGGCATATCAAACCTCTAGCAGCTAGTTAACGAATCTTTGTGGTCATTTCTTTGCCGTCGCCATCGTAGAATTATCTTAATTCAATCACTGATTCACTGTACCGTATTATAGCAGCTGCCAGGTATGACGCTCCACCACGAAGCATTGAAATTACTAGACTTTTCCCTCGAACAATTATAGCAAATGGTTCAGACTGTAGAACACTCTCAGAAGGCTATGTGGAAATAGATCGACCTCCAGAAACAGCGAAAAGGTGTAGACAGTTGAGTTCGTCGTCTTAGGATGTTTGAGAGGATAGCTCGCTGTCAAAATAACGGCCCAACTTCAGCCGACAACAAGCATTTACCGAGGAGCACCACAGCCATCTCGATGGGAAACGCACTCTTATTTACCTAGCGGAACACATCATAAGCAAAACAGATTTTTTATTTTCTGTCTCGACTGCTTAAGTTTTTCAAAATGACCGGTTTCAGTTCAACGTGAACCATTTTCAGACCTGTACGTAAAAAATAAAATAGCTCATCAATGTATACTCCACATAATACAACATTGTTATTATATCATACCATCTAACATCAAATTTACCAGAACGAAGCTGATAGTATCGGTCACAAGAATAAGCTATACATCTTATGAGGAAAGTTTACATGCTATACCACAGGCTAAAATAGTGGCTTGGTAAAATGCACATTCTTCGTAAAGCACAAAAGGCAACTGCCATGCATCATGTACTTTTGTCACATATAACTGAAATATAATATATCGAGCAGAATGAATGATAGTTTTTGCTTGTTTGTTGAGAATGCTGTTCTTGTAAATGTTTAATAAGAATTGATTGTTTGTCAGAGGCAAAAAGGAAACAAAGTATAGAAACTCACAAAAATATTTTATTCCAAATGTAGACTGCGTCCGCATCCAAGGCTTTGCTGCAGGTCTGTCTTCGCCTTTTGTATTTTTGTAAACATTTCTTACGTCCTACATGACCTAAGGTAAAATTTAGCAAGACATTTGTTTTATCAGTACATTCTTCATGCCGACATGCCCTTTAACTGGTTCAAATGGCTCTGAGCACTATGGGACTGAACTGCTGAGCTCATCAGCCCCTAGAACTTAGAACTAATTAAACCTAACTAACCTAAGGACACCACACACATCCATGCCCGAGGCAGGATTCGAACCTGCGACCGTAGCGGTCGCGCAGTTCCAGACTAAAACGCCTACAACCGCTCGGTCACACCGGCCGGCCTCCTTCAACTGTCTAAAGTTTCAGCTCTTTAAATTAACAAAACATCAAATATTTTACAAAATTTACAGAATATTCCGTCAGTACCAGGAGGAAAATGGATATATTAAAGACTGTAACACACAGCATTAATGTTCCACAATAATGTTAATTTTATATTTCATAGTGAGCCAGCTTTATGGTTTTTTGACCATCCCTATGCTTGTGGTTTTTCTACACATATATGGTCTTAAAAGTTCACTTATCATTGGAAAAATTATCATTTTACAGATGTATACAGCCGCTAATGTTCTGTGGACTATCTTTTTAATCTTAGGTTGTCTGAGGATGGCGTAGGAAGCAGGAAGTTGGTTCACAGCTAACTCTAAAACGAACATTATAGTGGAACATCAGTACCGTGTTATCTCAGTTTTTAATATTTTATAAAATTTTGGCTGTTGCTCATTATTTTTCCTTCCCAAATCACAATTTATTAATTGCTATATTTCCTCAGCGTTTTGTTGGCTGGGTATATTTTTACAAATTTGCTCATTTCCTTCAACCCTTGTGTTGCTTTCACATGAAACGCTATTATATGTTCTTCCTCAGCATTTGCTGTGCCTCCTTTCTCCTCTCTAATTGATTATCTAGGCAGGGCATACGATAATTATTTTGTTTCTCTGTTGTTTGCCTGTTACATACTCAGTGTCATATGGGAACTGTTGATAAGGTAAAAGTATTTGGGTTAGTCTGCTACGAGCAGTCTATATTTGTTCAGAAAGGTTAGAAAATAGTGGTCTGTATACACAGTAATGTTATTCCCCAAGAGATAAATTTTGAAACTCGCACAAAAGTTTACTTTTTACAAATGCTGTAGTTTTCTCAGATTTATTAATCTCATCCACTTCATTATCATAAAATTATGAAATCATTGTGCTTGTAAAACACACTCACTAGTGTCCTACTATCTCTTTCTAAACACAACGGCCTATTCAAATCACAATGGCATCATCTCTAGGCAGTTCTTCCTTTAAATCTACAAAAGTCTTTTAAAAGTTCTTATTGTAAAGATATGGAACTGAGGAACCCAACATCGGGTATTCAATATCGTCCTTGTGAAAATTTCAGCTAAAACCCATAAAATGTCTTAAAATGATTTTACCTATTTCTTGTTCTTTGGTGGTGGGCAGTTTTGTATTGCTTTTATTTTATCTTGTTCCTATCTAATTCTGACTGTAGATACAATGAGTACTAAACAGGTGATTATGTTTCCACACATCTGTTTTTCTTCTTTTTTTCCTTCCCCATTGTTAATTCACCTTTTCACATTGTTTCAGCTTGAAGCCCTTACCCAATAACACATTATGCCCCCCTACCCCACAATTATTTGTATCAGTTAGTTAGTTACATTGAAAGCAAGGGTGGTAACATTAAGACTGCAACGGGAATTCCACTGTTAAATACAGAGGAGGGAGCGGATAGGTGAAAAGAATACATTGAATGTCTCTATGACGGGGAAGATTTGTCTGAAGTGATAGAAGAAGAAACAGGAGTCGATTTAGAAGAGATATGGGATCCAGTATTAGAACCAGAATTTAAAAGAGCTTTAGAGGACTTAAGGTCAAATAAGGCAGAAGGGATAGATAACATTCCATCAGAGTTTCTAACGTCATTGGGGGAAATGGCAACAAAACGACTATACATGTTGGTATGTAGAATATATGAGTTGGTGACATACCATCTGACTTTCGGAAAAATATTATCCACACAACTCCGAAGACGGCAAGAGCTGACAAGTGCGAGAATTATCGTACAATCAGCTTAACAGCTCATGCATCCAAGTTGCTTACAAGAATAACATACAGAAGAATGGAAGAGAAAATTGTGGATGCAGTAGATGACGATCAGTTTGGCTTTAGAAAAGGTAAAGGCACGAGAGAGACAATTCTGACGTTGCGGTTAATAATGGAAGCAAGACTAAAGACAAATCAAGACACACTCATAGGATTTACCGACCTGGAAAAAACGTTCAACAGTATAAAATGGTACAAGATGTTCGAAATTCTGAAAAAAAGTAGGGGTATGTTATAGGGAGAGACGGGTCAGATACCATATGTACAACAACCAAGAAGGAATAATAAGTGGATGACCAAGAATGAAGTGCTGGTATTGAAAAGGGTGTAAGGCAACGTAGTCTTTCGATCCTACTGTTCAGTCTGTACATCGAGGAAGCAATTATGGAGATAAAAGAAAGGTTAAGGTGTGGAATTAAAATTCAAGGCGAAAGGATATCAATGATACGATTAGCTGATGACATTGCTACCCTGAGTGAAAGTGAAGAAGAATGAAATTATCTGCTAAACGGAATGAACGGTCTAATGAGTACACAGTATAGATTGAGAGTAAATCGAAGAAAGACCAAGGTAATGAGGAGTAGTAGAAATGAGAACAGCGATAAACTTAACATCAGGATTGATAGTTACGAACTCTATGAAGTTAAGGAATTCTGCTGCCAAGGTAGTAAAATAACCAATGACGGACGGAGCAAGGAGGACATCAAAAGTAGACTAGCTATGGAAAAAAACGCATTCCTAGCCAAGAGAAGTCTACTAATATAAAATATCGGCTTTAATCTGAGGAAGAAATTTCTAGAAAGTGTTCTGGAGGACAGCATTGTATGGTAGTGAAACATGGACTGTGGGAAAACCGGAACAGAAGAGAATCGAAGCATTTGAGATGTGGTGCTGGAGACGAATATTGAAAATTACGAGAATGATAAGGAATAAACAGATTCTACGCAGAATAGGAGAGGAAAGGAATATGTGGAAAACACTGATAAGGAGAAGGGACAGGATGGTAAGACATCTGTTAAGACATGAGGGAATGACTTCCATGGTACTAGAGGGAGCTGTAGACGGCAAAAAACTGTAGAGGATGACGGAGATTGAAATACATCCAGCAAATAATGGAGGACGTAGGTTACAAGAACTACTCTAAGATGAAGAGGTTAGCACAGGAGAGGAATTCGTGGCGGGCCGCATCAAACCAGTCAGAAGACTGATGACAAGAAAAAGGTTAGTCATCTACATTTGAAGTGAATTTTTAACATAATCTGTCCCCAGTGTATGGTGCAATGCTCTTACAAAAGCTGACATAGGAACACTTAGTCCAGTTGGTATCGCCGTCATATGGGGTGAAATTGACCGATTTTGGACTTCATACTTAGCTATTTCTAAAACTAATAAAATTATTACATAGATTTTTCTTTCAGATCATGGGTATTGAGCTGAAGTAACAAAATTTATTGTCTTAGTTATCTTTTGTTCTAACCGGTTGGATAAGTTAAAGAAATCTACGTTGATTAACTTTACTCCACCTGGGGGTGATTTTACTGATTGTCTGTTATGTGATGGCTGTGGATTGTTTAGGCCTCTAGGGTGACTTAAGTTGTTCTTAAGCGTTATAAATAATTGAAAAATAAACGTGGTTGGATAATTAAACGTTAATACTAATTTTAGAATAACATACAAGAAAGTTTAAAAACTAAAATGTGATCACGTATTTGCTTTTTGAAATTCCAAAGAAACATACACACAACACACAAAAGTATTCTCTGTGCATTGGACTCCGACAAGTCAGCTTCAAAAGAAAAAAATCTACTGTTTTTCCAACCACTGGGTTTGGAAAATTTTTAACAAGTTCGAAAATCTCTTTTTAACTTTCCAAGCAACTCCGCCACAGTGACCCCACTTGATGGTAATATTTAATAATAAATATCCTGGCTACATTTCTTCACCGAATGTATGTTTGTATTCATGAAGCATTTTCACACTGATAGATTTTATGATCTCAACTGTAAGATGCAACAAACAGAACTGCAGGATAGGTGACAAAATCGTATATTAACGTACAAACCTCTCTCTCAAAATCAAAGATCAAATTGGTTCCTTTACTGCCTCTAAAGTGTACCCTCGGTTAAGCAATTTCGTTTTCCATTTTTTAAAATAACGGAGGCGCTTTTTCTCTCGTTTTGAATGATGTAAGCATACCATTTTTCTTGCTCTTATACATATTAGTATAATAATAAGCATAATTAAAGTGAGACACATTTTATTTCTTAGAAATGGTACGAATATCTTCCACAAGTAACCTGTAAATCCATTGCCTATGTTTAAATACTTCAGTAACGTTAGGGAGCGATTGATTTGATGACATCGATCATATACAATCGGTGTGCCATGATACATTTACATTTACAATCTTTATAATTGGAACGTTGCAATATAAATGTCTTGTCACGAAGTCTGATAACTGTTTTTTTGTAGTGCAAACCATTCTGTGCATTATACATCATACTATCATGGTCCACGGTTACCAAGTTTTCCACTCCTCAATGACGACTCTGCACGTGACTCCAAGAGTAAATCAGAATAACAGGTAACAGAGGCGTTTTGGTCAAGGAGGAGGTTTTATGTTAATGAACAATGATATTTTAATAACATATATTCTTTTCTTGTATTCCAGCTGTGGTCGTGTGATGTATTCTGACTCTGGACAATTATCTTTCAGAGATATGAATTGAAATCACTTTCTTCCACAAGAACTGTTGCTTTTCGTGGGATACATTACACTAGCGACACTGGAGCACGACTTTAGATTAATTTTATGTTCACACTGCGTTGACTTCATTATTATCACATTGTTATAATCTTACTTGTTATTTTTCACGAACAACATACCTGATATACAGCAAGATATGATAAATAAAAATAAAAAATTCATTGTAAACAAACAACCAAAAAATATACAATAGCAGGAATAAGAAAGTTTCTAAAATTAATGGACGCCTGCTGTCCATGCCACATTGTAAAACGAAAGATAAAGATTGAACCGTCTATCCCCTTTCCCGAGCATTGAGTGGATTCATGCTTTAAAAGCAAATACAGCTTGTTAAATTAAATACCTCAAATTTTAAGCGTAACTCCTACAAAATAGCTGACTTCACACCGCGAACGCACGTAACGACACAGTTACGTTTTATTCTTTCATCTCAGTTATGTCGTTCTCCAGAGTATTCTTGTCCAGCAACATTAATCATTCTTGCGGTGATATTAATTTGAGTTACGTGATTTCGCATATGTGATTTGAGTCATTTTAGGTGTTATGGAAAAAACAGACATTAACCGCAGCTGAAAGCAAAACGTATACATAACAAGAAATTTAATTGAGCTCCTAGTAATTCATCACCTCAAGATACCGAAATGTTACACAGTTTAGCAGGGATGATGACGGAAATGTTAAAACAACTGGATTAAATGATATCGGAAATGCATAATGGAACGTTTTTCTTAAACTTAATGAAGTGCCATATCAGATGTCATCCAAACAAGACGAATTCCATAATGTATATGCAGTCCATTGTAAATAAATAGCCACTAAGTGTAACGAAAAGCTCACCCCTATTTTTCTTTCGTCCACAATAAATGACTTATAATATTCCCTGTCACTTGTTTCTATCATTACTGATTCCAGCATTCTTTCAATTTCCTTAGATACCGATTCCCTCCTAGCTAATGGTATGGGATATGTTTTTATAGCAAAAGATTCATGAGGTTTTATTTCTGACATTTGTGGAAAATGTTGTAGTATCTTGTCTCGTTCTTAAACACCCTGTTATTTTCCCAAAATATTTCTTTTAACTGACCACATTCTTTTTCAGAAAATTCCAATACTTCTGCTACTATAATCCATATATCTTAACATTTCGCTTGGTTAGCGTGGCTCAAATTCTAACCATGTCAGCTTACCATGAAATATAATTTACTTTCAATTGGCCCTCTTTAGGTTCACCTCCTAACATTATTTCATGGAATTTTATGCCTACGCTAATTGCTTCATGGTGTACCGTTATGGAATATTGCTCACATTATTTTTCTGCTTTAAATTTAGTCACCCAATATAAAGTGAAAACTATATCTGTGATTAAGCTGGGAATAATTAAGGATGTCTGTCCAACAGTTTCCGTATTTCATAATCTTTGGACATCTAATCAGTTTACTTCGCTTTCTGGTAACATCAACAAAATTATTCCAGAAACAGGCATTTGAACCAAATTGTTGTTCACCTGAATCTTTTTAAATAAAGTAATCAAAATAGCTCAAATTTCACTGCCTATGTCCACCAATCCCTTAATGCTTACACTGTAAATGTTAATACGTATTATGCAATGCACTTTTTGTTTATTGCCAACACCCTGCTCTAACAACGAATCTTTTCATGACGTCCAGAGATCAGTTATTTTTCTCACTGTTTCCCAATGGCAGGCCTCCAACGTCTTTCCTTAATGAAATAAGTTCTAATAAATCAGGTTCATTGCTTTCTTCTATCACCCTTTCATTTCCTCTTTGTACTAGGAATGCATTATTTAGTTTTCACTATCCTTTTCCTCAGTGTTATCTGAAGCATTAAATAGAGTGTTGTTTCTGTGGTTCCTGCCATTTTTCTGTAATCTTCAGGAGTGCCTTTCCTAAAGCCGATCGTCTTCTAACAAATTCCCAGTTTTCTTTTCCATTCTTCTGTATATTACTTGGTCAGCAAATTGTATACAAGAGCTCTTTAGCTTATTGTGCGCCACTGGCTTTCTTCCGCATCTTAACTATGAAATCTTTGATAGCGAATAACTTAAGAACGATTTGCTTAATCGAGAGCATGATGTCACGTAACCAGCCGTCTTAATTATCTCTTTCAAAAGCGTTATTTGCCAGTCTCTGAGTCTGAATACTACTGTCATCTGCTGGTTCTTACCGCTTTCTCTTGGCGCGCCCCTCCTAGTGAACACACGGGTACAGCCGTGCCTCCCTCTCTCATCACAACGAAACTCACGTGCACAGCCGCATCTGCTTTCTAAAGATTTGGCATTCAATAACACAGGGCTGTACAGAGAACTGGGTTACTATGAAGCATAGTAACCCAATTCTCTGTTCCATACATGCAGTAAATATTGATGAAAGTAGCACCAAAAACAGTAAAAATGCGCCAAAGATCCAACAGAACCAGTCTCAAATTTAAACACAAGAATTTAAAATAAAACAACAGGCTATAGCTCAGATACCTTATGAAACAGAATTTTCTACCGTAACTGTTGTCCTAGAACATATTTCATCATTTGTGTGCCTGTGCATACCAGACAGCAGTTGTTGTTGTTGTTGTTGTGGTCTTCAGTGCTGATACTGGTTTGATGCAGCTCTCCATGCTACTCTATCCTGTGCGAGCTTCTTCATCTCCCAGTACCTACTGCAGCCTACATCCTTCTGAATCTGCTTAGTGTATTCATCTCTTGGTCTCCCTCTACGATTTTTACCCTCCAAGCTGCCCTCCAATGCTAAATTTGTGATCCCTTGATGCCTCAAAACATGTCCTACCAACCGATCCCTTCTTCTAGTCAAGTTGTGCCACAAGCTTCTCTTCTCCCCAATCCTATTCAATACCTCCTCATTAGTTACGTGATCTACCCACCTTATCTTCAGCATTCTTCTGTAGCACCACATTTCGAAAGCTTCTATTCTTTTCTTGTCCAAATTGGTTATCGTCCATGTTTCACTTCCATACATGGCTACACTTTCAGAAACGAATTCCTGACACTTAAATCTATACTAGATGTTAACAAATTTCTCTTCTTCAGAAGCGATTTCCTTGCCATTGCCAGTCTACATTTTATATCCTCTCTACTTCGACCATCATCAGTTATTTTACTCCCTTAATTGCAAAACTCCTTTACTACTTTAAGTGTCTCATTTCCTAATCTAATCCCCTCAGCATCACCCGATTTAATTTGACTACATTCCATTATCCTCGTTTTTGTTGATGTTCATCTTATATCCTCCTTTCAAAACACTGTCCATTCCGTTCAACTGCTCTTCCAAGTCCTTTGCTGTCTCTGACAGAATTACAATGTCATCGGCGAACCTCAAAGTTTTTACTTCTTCTCCATGAATTTTAATACCCACTCAGAATTTTTCTTTTGTTTCCTTTACTGCTTGCTCAATATACAGATTGAATAACGTCGGGGAGAGGCTACAACCCTGTCTCACTCCTTTGCCAACCACTGCTTCCCTTTCATGCCCCTCGACTCTTATAACTGCCATCTGGTTTCTGTACAAATTGTAAATAGCCTTTCGCTCCCTGTATTTTACCCCTGCCATATTCAGAATTTGAAGGAGAGTATTCCAGTTAACGTTGTCAAAAGCTTTCTGTAAATCTACAAATGCTAGAAACGTAGGTTTGCCTTTTCTTAATCTTTCTTCTAAGATAAGTCGTAAGGTTAAGATTGCCTCACGTGTTCCAACATTTCTACAGAATCCAAACTGATCTTCCCCGAGGTCCGCTTCTACCAGTTTTTTCCATTCGTCTGTAAAGAATTCGCGTTAGAATTTTGCAGCTGTGACTTATTAAACTGATAGTTCGGTAATTTTCACATCTGTCAACACCTGCTTTCTTTGGGATTGGAATTATTATATTCATCTTGAAGTCTGAGGGTATTTCGCCTGTCTCATACATCTTGCTCACCAGATGGTAGAGTTTTGTCAAGACTGGCTCTCCCAAGGCCATCAGTAGTTCTAATGGAATGTTGTCTACTCCCGGGGCCGTGTTTCGACTCAGGTCTTTCAGTGCTCTGTCAAACTCTTCACGCAGTATCGTATCTCCCATTTCATTTTCATCTACATCCTCTTCCATTTCCATAATATTGTCCTTAAGTACATCGTCCTTGTATAAACCCTCTACATACTCCTTCCACCTTTCTGCCTTCCCTTCTTTGCTTAGAACTGGGTTGCCATCTGAGCTCTTGATATTCATACAAGTGGTTCTCTTTTCTCCAAAGGTTTCTTTAATTTTCCTGTAGGCAGTATCTATCTTACCCCTAGTGAGACAAGCCTCTAAATACTTACATTTGTCCTCTAGCCATCCCTGCTTAGCCATTTTGCACTTCCTGTCGATCTCATTTTTGAGACGTTTGTATTCCTTTTTGCCTGCTTCATTTACTGCATTTTTATATTTTCTCCTTTCATCAATTAAATTCAATATTTCTTCTGTTACCCAAGGATTTCTATTAGCCCTCGTCTTTTTACCTACTTGATCCTCTGCTGCCTTCACTACTTCATCCCGCAGAGCTACCCATTCTTCTTCTACTGTATTTCTTTCCCCCATTCCTGTCAACTGTTCCCTTATGCTCTCCCTGAAACTCTCTACAACCTCTGAGACAGCAAGTATAGTTCTGTGAACAGAAACATAAATAAACAAATATGAACCTGAAACTTCCTGGCACATTAAAACTGTGTGCCGGACCGAGACTCGAGTCTCGGTCCGGCACATAGTTTTAATCTTCCAGGAAGTTTCATTTCAGCGCACACTCCGCTGCAGAGTGAAAATCTCATTCTGGAAATATGAACCTAATAAGCTAATGACTCACATCTCCCACATTTTCCGCGTGTACACACACACACACACACACACACACACACACACACACACACACACACATATATATATATATATATATATATATATATATATATATATATATATATATATATATATATATAATACAAAGAAAAAACCATCATGCAAATTAATCAGGAAAAATCAACAGACTGGAAGAAACTAACAGAGAAAATTCAGGAAGCCCTCAAATTAGGACAACCCCCTCGCAACAGGAAACATCGCTGGTGGAATGCAACCTGTGATGAGGCAGTTGACAACCGAATAACTGCATGGAAAAAATTTAGCAGTCACAAAACTGAAGAAAACTGGGAGAACTTTCTTAAAACCCGAAAACAGATTTCAAAAATAATTAGAAAAGAAAAAAGGGGATATGACAACAACAGACTCTCTGAAATCCAGCAGGATTTCATCAAAAATAATACAAGAAATTTTTATAAGACTTTCCGAGAAAACTTACAGGGATACCAAGCGCCTAGCTTGTGCTTCAAGAAACCCGATGGCTCTTTGGAAACCAACACGAAAAATAACTGCAAAATCTTAGCCCAATATTTCAGTTCCCTCCTCAACTGCGAACCACCCGAAGAAAAACTTGTCTTCTCTTCTCCAGTATTCACACACCCAGACTCACATGCCCCGGATCTTGAAGAAATTATGGAGATAGCCAAGCAGTTGAAAAATAACAAAGCACCAGGAGAAGATGGGATCATTGCTGAGTTCTGGAAACTAAACGATCCTATACTTATGCAGAAATTACACCGTATAATATCAGACATATGGATAACGGAGCAGATACCAGAGGACTGGAAATGCACTCTAATTCGCCCGCTACACAGAAAGGGCGACAAGACAGACATGAACAATTACAGAGGAGTTTCCCTGCTCCCAGTCGCTTACAAAATCCTTTCCAAAGCGCTTTTAAACAGGTTAGAATCCCAAGCAGATACACTAATTGGTGAATACCAAGCCGGATTCAGAAAAGGACGGTCATGTGCGGAACAGATCTGGTGCTTAAAGACAATATTACAAATGAGGAAATGCAGAAACACAGTAGTTACATTCATCGACTTCAGGAAAGCATATGATTCACTGGACCGTGGAACCCTGTTTAAAATCATGGAAGAATTTGGGATCGACCGAAAGACACGAAAAATCACAGAACAGACACTTACAGGAACAACGGCCAAAGTGAAATTCATGGGCGAAGTATCAGAACCCTTCGAAATCAAATCTGGAGTCCGACAGGGGGACGGACTATCCCCAATCCTTTTCAATATTGTTCTAGAAAAGATAATCAGGGAATGGGAACCTCATGTAAAGGGTATCCAAATTGGTATCAAGAAAGAGAACCGAATTAAAGTCAAGTGCCTTGCTTTCGCTGACGATATTGCAATTATCACCAATAACAGAACAGAAGCGATTTACGCAGTGGAAAAACTACATGAAATTTCACAAAAAAACGGACTACAGATATCTTATGAAAAAACCCAATATATGGAAAGGCAGCCAGAAAATAAATCCCCTTTAATAACAAAATATGGTAAAATTGCACAAGTCTGCCATTTTAAATACCTCGGTGAAACTATAGTCCTCAGGATTAAACCGAATTGCCAATGAACAAAGAATCACCAAGCTCCAGAAAGCCTACAAGCTAACATGGACGCATTACAACAAGAAGTGCATTTCGACAGACGCAAAATTAAGGCACTATACAACAGTGATTCTTCCAGAAGCAATCTATGCAGCTGAAACAATGGTGATTGATGGTCATTCTAAAATTAAGGAAATAGAAAAGCGGGAAAGAAAAATTCTCAGCAGGAAGATTTACGGTCCAATCAACAAAAATGGCATTTGGATGAAGAGACCACAAAACGAGCTCTATAGAAAGATCAACATAGTAACAGATGAAATCAGAAAGCGCCGAGCCAAATTTTATGCACACATCTACAGGATGGAAGACTCCAGAACAGCAAAGAAATTATTCAATATTATAACATGGAGTAAATGTGGCACGGAATGGCTGAAAGAAGTCCAGAGGGATCTACAGCAGATCAACATAAAAAATCTCGAAGATCGCACCGAGTGCCGGCATAAAATCACAAGTGTGAAGTTTGGGGAAAGAACATCGCGTCAGCCTGGTAAAAAATGGACAGAGGAACGGAAGAAGGAGCATTCTGAGAGTATGAGGAGGTTTTGGGAAGCAAAGAAGAAAAACATCCGAAGATGAAATTATGAATTCAAGTTCAATCGCTCTCCTAAAGGGGAACAATCGTTATATTAATATATATATATATATATATATATATATATATATATATATATATATATATAATTTCATTTTCATCGCCAGAGAAATTATATATATATATATATAATTTCATTTTCATCGCCAGAGAAATTATATATATATATATATATATATATATATATATATATACAATTTCTCTGGCGATGAAAATGAAATTTATGGGCCAGTTCCTTACAGTTACTTACAGTTCGCTATGTACAGCCCTTTTGCAATATTTTATCGAATTAAACGTTTATATCGTTGCATTTTTAAATATATCTTTCGATAAACAAAGATAGTGTTCATACTGCCATTGCTGTCTTCTTAGGTACTTTCTAGACTTGTTGACGTTGTTTTCAAACTCTTCTGCCAGACAGTTGAGATAACGTGTGTTTCAGTACCAAGGACCATTTGGACGGGAATCCTCCGCCTTTTGATGTCCCCATTTGACGCATTTAAAGACTAAATCTTTGAGTGGAACGTGTTACAAAGAAACAGACAGCAGCATTTGCAGTGCATGTGTGCTAAGTACAGTCTTTCCGTTTCGGTAGCAACTGAAATGGCAGGCACGGGAGCGAGTGGTAAGGTACTAAGTCACTTTTCAAACATATCTTAACAACAGATTCACTGTTAGTCTCTTCAAAACTTTTAAACATTTGTACACAGATGGTCAATTCTGGAAAGTTTAAGCAAACTCTGATAATCAGCGTTAAGGAACACTATTAACTTTACAGCCCTGATTGCCGACGGTAAAGTGACATAATATTGAAAACAAACAATATGCAAGGAGAATTCTAAGAACCTTTAACTACGACTTTTCTCCTTAAAACAAATAATTACAACTCATAATTTCAGAAACGACTGGCCTGAGAAAGTACTCAAAATAATCACTTAAATAATAGATACAATCCTTGCGAACCTATTGACAACAACAGTACTTAACTTGTGTGTGTGTGTTTGGGGGAGGGGCGTAGGGGAGGGGGGGGGGGGCGAGGGGCTATGAGCCACAATGTCGATATTAGTTTTACAAGAATTCTTATATCTAACACAACAGAAAATTGACTACTAAAATCAAACATTAACCTAACTCCTAAACAAAGATCTTAAATTGCAACCATATTGATTGTCTGCAGATGCTTCTTTCACCGTCTTACATCTGTTTAAAACCAGTACTGTTTCATGAAACCTTACATCAGAATATGCTTGAATACTGGAGCTTAAAATAGAACTATATTAAAAACTTAAAGCACAGTATGAATAACTACAATTTCTGTCCAGCTTAGCAAATACCTTCCTTCTCTGTCGCTTCTGCAATCATCACTTCCACACATAAAGTGGCCACCATGTCTTTCCAAGTCAGTGCATTCTTTTGTTGCGGTACTTCCTTCCTGGGACCTCCAGTATTTAGATCAATTACCCTCTCTTTGCGAACTACACTTATGCTCACTCCTGACATCACAAGAAATGTGTGGTCGTTACTCGTAGACTTGCTGCAACATGCAGTAACATTTCTAATTTTTCCCTCAAGTTGGAAATTAAACGGTATTCCTATTAATGTATTTACAGAAATTCTCCAATATCCCACAAATGGAACTTACAGGGTTCGCTAAAGTAGTCTCATACATCTCTCCTACTTTATTATTTATTACAGTTATAATACATTACGTCAATAAGATCATATTTTAGTTCTTTTTCTGCCAATAAATTTTCTTTTACCTCACACTTACAGTCTAAAATTATGACTTGTACTAGATGCTTCAGTCTCATTATCCCCTGTAAATATTAAATTAAAATCTTTTCCAAAATTTGAATTTCCAACACATAAGCCTCCTAATGTCCTAGCAACACTATACTTCTCTTTCCCCCACGTTTCTGGTACTAAGTGGTGATGAAAGTTAACAAAGTCTACTCATTATTTAGCCTCATAATTACGTTCATCCTCCTCCATCGAGTCAGTATTTAACTTACTCTCACCCGGCCTCAAATGCAACAAAAACATTGGATACAGGAGCTACTGATGTCTGCTGACAATTAATCTCGACAGCATCACAGAAGCGTGCACCTTCATGAACAGTACATTTTCGCGCAGCAGACTGATGATAAATGAAGCAACACAGCTCGCATGTGCTACATACCAACTCTCATCTAATGTTCAAAGAGAAGGTCTTTACGTGTTCAGTGGGCAGAGTTTTTGCATTTAACTGCGATTCAGAGAGGCTTCTTATTACACAGAGTTCATAAACATCGACATTGGATAGATGATAGTCTACAAGGGAATAAGACAATCTCCATTTCATTAAAAGTTTCATAATACTTGCATCCCTTGGTTCCACTTCATCCCTTGCATTACTAACCAATCATTTCTTTCTGAGATTAATGAGTCCGCCGTTGCGCTTGCGAAAGTTAACTGTAGTCACCACATAATTTATGGTCAGATGGGAGAAAGGAGGATTATAGTTCTGTGGTGTCACCGTCAGACACCACACTTGCTAGGTGGTAGCTTAAATCGGCCGCGTTCCATTTAGTACATGTCGGACCCGCGTGTCGCCACTGTGTGATCGCAGACCTAGCGCCACCACAAGGCAGGTCTCGAGATACGGACGAGCACTCGCCCCAGTTGTACGACGACATTGCTAGCGACAATACGGACGAAGCCTTCCTCTCATTTGCCGAGAGACAGTTAGAATAGCCTTCTGCTGAGTCCATGGCTACGACCTAGCAAGGCGCCATTAGCCTTACATAGTTTGAGAGTTATAGTATAAATGTCTCCAGAAGAATGCTGTATTCATCCACGAATAAAGTTAAGTATAAAGCAGCTACGTACTTTTCTTGCTACCATTCAATAGTTATCCTGTTCCAGAATTCACGCCCGTCTGCATTAGATAGCGTGCCTATCGGCCCCCTCAAAATAACACTGTGTCGGCACTTCTGTCGACACATCAAGTTCAACATCCCATCGACACTGAGATCATTAGAGAGGAAAACAACCTCGAATTGGGTAAGGATCTGAAGGAGATCGGCTGTGCCCATCCAAAGGAATCATCCCGGTATTTTCCTTAAGCGTTTTACGGAAACCAAGGGACCCCTAAATCTATATGCTTCGACTGGGATTTCAACCATCATTTTCCTGAATGGGAGTCCAGTGTGTTATCAGTGCATTACCTCTCTTGGTGATTTTCACTAGAGCTTACTGTAGAACAGCTGTAAACAGTTACATGTTACTCACGTATTTTTGGTTTCAGAAGTTAGTATAAAAACGGCAATGACCATGCAACCTGCAGTGGCCAATGGACGAAGAATAAAAAATCGTAATAGTAAGCAGTGCGCTTTTTCGTCTGCGGAAGTATCTATCTCATCCACTCAGGTTACAAGTACAGCAACACCTTGTAAGGGATCCATGATTCCCACGAACATAGATCTTAGTATCCGACTTCCAGGTCGATAGCAGACAGAAGTCGATTGCCGAGCGCTGCAGGAGGCAGTGAGATTAATGTCGAGTGAAAGCAATACTAGGATGACTCGCGAAAAGAAAAAAATGGTGGCTCGCAAAAAGAAAAAAATTGTGGTCGAGCTGAGTATGGTGTCAACGGCGGATGTGCCGAATGAGGTGTAAATTGTAAATTCACAGGAGTGTGACAAATGAGCGCATCCCCTTATCGTTGTGGAGTTGATCCACATCAACACCAATTCGCGACTGATACAAAACCAAAAGTGACAAGTGCCGAATTACGTGTTTCGCGTCAACCGCCTCAGCTAGCAACAAATGTGGATTGCAGTGAGGATTGTTGTGAATGTTAACCATCATCACTGCATGTGACGAAGTACTTAAAATCAGCAACCAGCAAAAGATATAACCGTAATCAAACCTTGTAAGGCGAAGAAGGCAACTGCCTCAGAATTTGTGTGTTAATTGAAAATACTTATCAGTGCTTATATCGCAACTTTTGTGGTCTTTAATAATAGAAAAACTTTCAATCATGAACTATTCTGTCTCAGAACACCCACACTCTGTAGAAATAATTCCAAAACCACAGCAGAAAAACCAATGGCCTTTCATCCATTAAGCACACAGTCGTATATTCATAATAATTAACTGTTTGTTGGCTTTGGTAAATCACACAAAACCCAATAAAGGACATAAGGGGGTGTTTCACCTTGGCCACCGTGCCAAGGAAAGTTGCAATCTTCGGATGCGAGCAGTGGTTTATTAACCACCAATTTTGGTTTCAGTGGAGAGACATTTGCAACTATCGGACGATTTAACTGCAAGAATAATTCTGTATTGGCGTTACCGTCACTAAAATTAGAGTATTTCAACAAGAGACAATGTAATATGACGTATTTATGATGAAATTAGAAATCGCTGGAATGAAGCCCATTATTTAGACAATACAGTGAAAAATTGAGTGAGATACAGTAAACAATTTGTTTTTACAAGTTTCAGTGACAAGCGCAGTGTTAATAAACTATGAATTGAAGTATGGACACGAAAACCCGTGTGAATTACTGTAAAATTCATACTCTAAGAAAAGGCCCGTTTGTGCATAATCGGCAGAGAACCAGCAAAAAAATTCCGTTACGAAAGTATGAGGAGCATGTTCTCAAGTGACTTTGTATCCGAAATTATCTTTTGAACGGCGTAAATCGCTCAATTTGACATTGACCCATAAACTGTTACCGCATTTGCGAGTGTTGGCTGTGGCGTAATTGTTGGATGACGTCACCCGGATTCTGTTAGCGGCTAGCCAAAGCATTTGAGGCAGTGAAGCAGTTCCACACGCCATGGCACAAAGGATTCGGATAGCTGACGGTGACTACAGCAGAGCCAAGTGGATAAATTAGAAAAAAAGACGACACGAGTTCGACATCTAGTAGCGAACCTCCAAAGTAAACGACTCCTGCGCCACCTACCCGCCGATCAGCGAAATACATGACAGCAACTCCAGTCCGTCGCCAAACGCCAAACTGTGTCAGTGCAATTCGCTGCGGACTTCGCAGTGCACATGGCACCACACTCAGCTACAGCAACGCATCGCCTGACAGTCGCCACGCCAGAGGAACCAGCGCCAACACGACTAGTAGCGCGACTTCAAACATCAAAACATCCTGACTTCGATGAGCGCCGAGGGATGAGTGATGACGATATGCTGGCGTGATGCTTACTGGGAGCCGCCATATCCCACAGTACTCTCTCCTCTTTGTTGACCGTCCCTTTCCTGGCAACCTCAGTAAGGCTAATCACTTTGCCTCCCACCTGTCTGATGTCATTTCCATTCCAGATGATTCCCAATTTTGTCACTAGCTTCGACCCCAACCTGTGGAAAATCTCCCATATCCTGATGTTCCCCTAACCTAACAAGTCTCCTTCTGATGCCTCTTGTTATTGCCATATTTGTCTCACCTCAGTATTCAGTAAGCTCTTGGAATTCATGCTTACATGGAACATCCATCACCGCCTTCACTAACACCACCTCCTCCCCATCACCCAATGTGGCTTTCGACCTTCCTTCTCTGCTGATGACCATCTCCTACTACTCAACCATCTCCTCTCCCTCCAGCTTAACTCCCGTTGCTCCACCATTTCTGTCTCCTCAGACTTCAAAAAGGGCTACAACTGTGTATGCAGCCTGATCTCCTGTTTGAACTCCAGACCTATGCCCTTCCTATCAATTATGTCTGTCTGATTGCCACCTTCCTCCCCCACCACCCTTCCTATGTTACCATCCATAATACTGATTCCTGCGTAATCTACCCATCCTTGGGTGTGCCCCAGGGCTCTGTCCTCTCCCCTCCCCTCTACCTCCTGTACACATCAAATATGCCCCAACCCCTCTCCCAGTCCACCTCCTGCAATATGTTGATGACACTACCTTCCTTGCTTTTGCTCCTACCCTTCAACTGCCCCCATGCCTTCTCGAGAATCGCCTTGACCTCTTCGCTATATGATGTAACCAGGGGCTCCTAAAAATCAATCCTTCCAAGACCCAGACAATCATCATGGGTTGTACCATTTGCTTCTTCCAGCTCCTCGATTTTTCCTTACCACCTGCGCCTGTCCTGTCCACCTATCACCCATCCTCACCTACCTAGGACTCACCATTGACTGTCATCTCACCTGGAACCCTCATCTACACTCTATCAAATCCAAAGCCCTCAAGTGCCTCTGTCTCCTTAAACTCCTCTGGCTGGACATGGGGGTTGAACCGCTTTACCATTCTCGACACCTACAAATCCTTGATCCATCCCATCCTCTGTTATGCCAGTCCCATCTGGATATCTGATCCCACCAAATTCTATATGTCTCTCCAGATCCTCGAGCACTATGCACTTTGCCTCACCTTCCACGTAAGTCCCCACATGGATCCTCTATGACCTGACTCCGTTCCCCCATCTGCTCCTCTCCTTTTCCTCGAAAATATCTGAGTCCTCTACACCTCCCGCAGACTGATCCCCCAATCCCCTGGTTGCTCCTCTCCTCTCCAACCCCTGCCTGTTGTCATGCCTTCACTGCTGTGTCCCGTGCACCCTCCACCTCTACACACTTCATCTCCTTTCCCAATGGGCCTCTATCAGATCCCCTTCCTGGATGATGCCCTCCCTCTATTTATCCCTCCTACCAACTCTGATCCTCACTCCCCCTCCCTACCTCTGTCTTTTTCCCGAGATCCCCCCTACATCGTATTTCCCCCCCTGAGTCCTCTTAATTTCCCCTCCTCTGCCTTCCCCACTCCTTCTTGCATCTGCCCTACCACTTATTTTTGTGTCATCTCCCTCCATTGTCCCCCCCCCCCAGTGTTTGCTTTTACTTCTCCTCCCCCCTTTTGTCCCCTTATCTGTCTGGGTCCTCCCCCCCCCCCCTCCTCTTCTGCCATAGGCTACGGTGTGTCATCTTCATGTCTACTTTATAGTGTAGTTTACGAGAGTGTTCAGTGTCGTGCACCCCCTTTTTTAAATGCTCTGAACGGAAACCAGACTGTCACTGTGTTTTTTTAATTTTGCCTGTCTACTTACTGTGTGTCTTCATTATCATCATCAACCCCCTGTTTTTATATTTTAAGTTTCACAAATTTTCGTCATTTTACAGTTTTTTTAAAATTTCACCATTTTATCGCCGGTTTTTATTTGTCTGTTATCTCCTCATTACGTTTTTTAACTGTTCTGTAGGTTGTAGAGCGGCATATTAAGCTGCTGCCAGTCCGCCCCCTCTCTGGGAAGGGGGTGGGGGGAGGAGGCGGAATCGAATTTAAATAAAGGAACAAAAAAAACTTGCAGTCTCCTGTGACAGACACTCACCTGAAGATCGCTGGACGATTGTGAGCCGAAATATCGTGGCAAGAAGTCAACATGACCCGGCTGCAGTCCAGAAACCTCATCGAGCATCCAGTACATCGGGAAAACTTCAAGAATCACAGGAACAACTGTATCACTGAACTGTTTACTACTTACCTTTCTAATCCTAACGAATCCTACTCCTGGTATACCGTTTTCTGTTGCTGTTGATATTGCCCTATGCTCATCTGACCAGAAATCGGCTCCTTTTTCTTCTTTTCATTTCACTTCCTTAACCCGTACTATATCTATACTGAGCATTTGTATTTCCCTTTTCTAGCTTCCCTCCTCTTTGGGAGCCCCTCTCGGAGAAGGGGGGAGGGGCTATTCCGGAATCTTCTGCCAATGGAGAAGTCATCATGAAACTTTCTCAATTACAACCACATGTCCTGTGGATACACGTTATGTGTCTTTAATACAATGGTAACCACTGCCTTCTGCATAATCATGCCATTGACCATTGCTGATTGTTCCGCCATTAGGTGCAGTTTCGAACACCAAGGACGAGAGAGTGCTCCTCTCCGCTTTTCCGCTTTCTTTGACAAGGCCGTTGGCAGAATGAGGGTGACTTCTTTTGCCGGAAGTCTACGGCCGCCAATGCTGATTATTAATCAAAATTTAGCGGTGGCGGGTTTCGAACCCGGGACCTATGACGTTTTGATTAGTAACCAAGGATACTACCCCCTTTTTTTTACTCTCATTTTGTTTGTTACTGGGCGCTACATTTGTTCGCAGCGGACGTCACATGACACCCGTTCAAGTTCATCGTTGATTGACTTAGTTTTTTATTGCAGAAGGCAGTTAACCCTGTGACGTAACACGCTCAGCTATCGTGCCGGCTACATCTAGAGCACAGGTGCATTTCCATTGTATATAGAGAAACAGAAAAACAGTTAGGTTGCAGAAATCGAGAATCAGACGTCATTGCTCTTATTTTTGTTGAGACATGTTTCAGGAAAGTGACCTGGACCATTACATTCTACAAACACTGCGTGTTACATGAGGAATTCGTTGATCTGATACACGTTCCGTGTTCCAAACTGTTTAGGTCTCATGACTTGGTCGTCTTTCCGCTGAGAGCAGCGTGGTTGGTATTTGTTTTGTGGCAGTGTGTTTGGCCACGCCATTGAGGTGCTGTGCCTTTTTTTTTTCTAGTGGGTGTTTTGATGTGCCTGCCCAATGGGAGCGCGTATTACTCGAGGTGAGCCTAAGGGGCTAGATCTCCTCAAGAATAGCTGTTCTATCCTGTTTTCTCTGATGTGAGAGAGATTTGTGAACGCCCCACGTCTCAGAACATATGCAAGGCGCTCGCACTGTCTCTCTCTCTCTCTCTCTCTCTTTCTCTCTCTCTCTCTCTCTCTCTCTCTCCTGCTACAGACATCTTTTATCGCTCACTGTGTGCAGGGTGCCATTGGTTCTGACTCCACCAAGCGAAGGACGAAGTAACAGGTCGAACAAAAGGAGGAATATGTTTGCTTCCCATGAAACAAGTGTAGTGCACAAATGAACGCCCTCATGCTTGTAATGTCCGATCAATTTATGTTATCTTATTGAATTAGAAATGTGGAACAGTTGGTTAACGTCGCTTTATGAGTTTAAGAAGAAAAGGGGGAACCCATGATGAGGAACTCGTGAACTTAGATGCAAATGAGCACTTCAATGAGATAGCCTCAGGAGAGTCAACAAAAGACGCATGATGAATACACCTTTGTCGGTAACTATGCACTGAATGATAAGAAGTAGGAGTAGATTGTAGACCATACCCTTCGAGGCCAGCTATGACATGTAGCTTTACAATTCTGTTTTTTCATTGTGTGTGTGTGTGTGTGTGTGTGTGTGTGTGTGTGTGTGTGTGTGTTTGTGTGTTATCTTCTCCGCAGAGCGTCCAAGGCAAACATCTCTGCTTAGCCAAGGAAGAGAACGATGAGTTGGTGAACAGAGAGGAAATGTGCATAACTGGGATCCCAGCTAGTACAACGTTTAGTTTATTTTGTGCACGTTAGTATAGCGTAACATCAACAACAGCATAAAATGGTGCAACGGGAGTAGGATTCGTTATGAACAGGAATGCAGGGCAAAGAATATGTTACAGTGAACAATTCAATAACTGGGTTGTTCGTATCAGAAATGACAGCAAACCTGCACCGACAACGATATTTTTGGTAAACATTCCGACGTCGAAAGCTGAAGATGAAGAGATAGAGAAAATATATGAAGATATTGAAACGATAGTACATTACAAAAATAAAGATGAAAATCTATTATTGATGGGGGGACTTGAATGCAGTTGTAGGGGAAGGTGTAGAAGAAACGGTTACAGGAGAATATGGGCTTAGGACAAGAAATGAAAGAGGAGAAAGACTAATTGAGTTCAGTAATAAATTTCAGCTAGTAATAGTGAATACTCTGGTCAAGAATAAAAAGACGAAGAGGTATACTTGGAAAAGGTCGGCTGATACGGGAAGATTTCAGTTGGATTACATCATGGTCAGACAGAGATCAGATTCCGAATTGTAAGGTCTACGCAGGAGCAGATATACACTTTGATCACAATGTAGTAATGATGAAGAGTATGCCGCAGTTTAATAGATTAGTCAGGAAGAATCAATACGCAAAGAAGTGGGATACGGAAGTACTAAGGAATGACGAGATACGCTTCAAGTTCTCTAACGCTATAAATACAGCAATAAGGAATAACGCAGTAGGCAGTAAAGTTTAAGAGGAATGGACATCTCCAAAAAGGGCAATCACAGAAGTAGGGGAAAAAAACATAGGCACAAAGAACGAAAATGCGAAGAAACCATGGGCAACAGAAGAAATACTTCAGTTAATCGATGAAAGAAGGAAGTACAAAAATGTTCAGGAAAATTCAGGGATAACGAAATACAAGCTAAGACGAAATGGCTGCTTGGAAAATGTGAAGAAATCGAAAAATTGATGATTGTCTGAAGGACTAAATCAGTATACAGGAAATTTAAAGCAGCCTTCGCTAGAATTACAAGCAACGGTTGTAACATTAAAGGTGCAAAGGGTATTCCACTGTTAAATGCAGAGGAGGAAGCGGATAGTTGTAAAGAGTACACTGAAGACTTCCATGGGAGGAAAGATTGGTCTGATATGATAGAAGCAGAAACAGGGGTCGATTTAGAAGAGATAGGGGACCCAGTATTAGAATCAGAATTTAAAAGAGCTTTGGAGGATCCAAGATCTGATAAGACTGAAGGGATGGATAACATTCAGACATTCCGTCAGAACTTTTAAGATCATTATGGAAGGTGGCAACAAAACGACTGTTCACGTTGGGGTGTAGAATGTAAGACTTTGGCGACATACCGTCTGACTTTCGGAAAAAACCATCCACACAATTCCGAAGAGCGAACAAGTGCGACAATTATCGCACAATCTGCTTAACAGCTCATGCATCCAAGTTGCTGACAAGAATAATATACAGAAGACTGGAAAAGAAAATTGAGGATGTGTTAGATGGCGATTTGTTTGGCTTTAGAAAATATAAAGATACCAGAGAGGCAATTCTAACGTTGCGGTTGATAATGGAAGCAAGATAAAAGAAAAATCGAGATACCTTCATAGAATCTGTCGATCCAGATAAAGCGTATGACAATGTAAAATGGTGCAAGATGTTCGAAATTCTGAAAAGACAGGGGTAAGCTATAGGGAGAGACGGGTTATATACAATGTGCACAAGAGCCAAAAAGGAATAATAGGAGTGGACGACCAAGAACGAAGCCGGCCGCTGTGGCCGAGCGGTTCTAGGCGCTTCAGTCCGGAACCGCGCTGCTGATACGGTCCCAGGTTCGAATCCTTCCTTGAGCATGGATGTGTGTGATGTCCTTAGATTACTTAGGTTTAAGCAGTTCTAAATCTAGGGGACTGATGACCTCAGATGTTAAGTCCCATAGTGCTTAGAGCCATTTGAACCATTTTAAACCTGTCTGGTATACAATCTGGACTGGAGGTCTTGACTTTATTATGAGATTTAAGCTGCTTTGTTACACCGAGGATATCTACTTCTATGTTTCTCATCTCCGCAGTTGTTCTTGATTGGAATTCAGGAATATTTAGTCACTTCGTCTTCTTTGGCGAAGGAGTTTTGGAAAACCGTGTAAATAAATCTGCTTCGGAGAATCGTGTTTAATAACTCTGCTTTAGTAGCACTGCAAAACTTTGCCATTCTTGAGGATTTTGCGTTGTTTTAAATTTGGCATGTTTTGTTCGCTGCTTCTGCAACAGTAATTTGAGCCGTTTTGTCTACCAATGGGGATCAGTTCCATCACTTATTAATTTATATGGTATATATCTCTCAATTGCCGTCGATACTATCTCTCTGAAATGATTTCACAACTTTGCTACGCTTACATGATCAGATCGGAAGGAGTGAATACTGTGTCTTAAAAAGGCGTTAAGAGCATTTTATCAGCTTATTTCAATAGATATACTTTGCATTTCTTTGTGATTGTTGTTTAAGCGTTGCGGTATTCAGCCTAGCAGCAACTGCCTTGTGGTCGCTAATCCCTGTATTCGTCACGATACTCACCATTTGTCCAGAATTATTTGTTACTAAGAGGTCAAGTATGCTTTCGCAGCTATTTACGCTTCAAGTGGACTCATGAACTAATTGTTCAAAATAGTTTTCTGAGAAAGCATTCAGTACAATTTGGGGTGACGTTTTATGTCTGCCGCCGCCTTTAAACATATAATTATAATTGTACGAGTGGGATACCTATTTGGAATGAGACTCAAGTTTTCTTTGAACTGTTCGGCAACTATATCTTCTTAGTCGGGGGGGGGGGGGGGGGGTAGGGGGTCGATAAAACGATCCAATTAGTAGTTTAGTCCGATTGTCAGGTATAAACTCTACCCATACTATTTCACAGGAACTATCTACTTCAAATTCACTACAAGGCAAACTACATTTGACAGCAATAAATACTCCACCAGCAACTGTATTTAATCTATCCGTTTTGAACATTGTTAGATCGTTTGAAAAAATTTCGGTTGAACTTACTTCCCGCTTTAGCTAGCTTTCTGTACCTATAACTATTCGATCTTCAGTGCTTTCTATTAGGGCTTGGAGCTCTGGTTCTTTCCCAACACAGTAACGACAATTTACAACTCTAGTACCGATCGTTTCTACAACTACCTTTTAGACGGACGACCTTTCTGTGATTCCCTGAGACCCTCAACTTTACACCGAGAGTGTACGCATGTGTGACTGTTACACAGAACTTTGCTAGGGATAGAATACCCATAGAATCCAATTTCCTCCTTGGGAGAACAGCGCCATACTATCAGCCATAATGATGTTCTTTTTGATCATCACTATCATCACATCTATCAGACTGTATAACATTATCCTGTCGCATCAAGAACTATTCCAGTCATCCACTGCCTATCTACTCGTACAAGAGCCATTCCTACTCACTATCATCTGACAGTTGAAAGTAACACCAGTCTTCCACACATTATGAAATAACAAGCCCTCAGTAGGGTGTGGGGGCGGGCTCTGGATCTTGAAAGGAAGCAACGGCGGACCCTTAAAGCCTGTAGGTAGGCCGGAGCGGCAGTTTCAAACGTGGCGCCAGCCCCTCGTGCCACCTGCAGTCGCTCGATCCCGCGGCGGGCCGGAACTGCTGTGAGCTGCGCAACTCGTATTCTGTGCAAGCGTCGTTTCGGCCCTCTCTGATTGGTGCCAGCGGCCGTAATCCCAGGAATATAAGCGAGAAACAGTGCCAGTCCGGGCAGGCAGTAGGTTTACCCCTGACGATGATGACGGAGCTAGCCATCGAAAGCTCGAGAATTTTATTGGAATTGACGCAGCTTGAAAAGAAGGAAGATTTTATCCAGTTATGCTGCCGCGAAAGACTCCGAGGACGCAAGCTGTTGAAGGGATTGTTATTTAACCCTAGTTTGTTGCTTTTACTAATTGTATCTGTACCAAAATTATTGTTTCAAGGGCAAACTTGTGTCTCGTAACCATCCATTAGGCAAAATTTTTCATTATAATTGTTATTTGATTTAATTGTTCTCATGAATAAAATTTTGTGCGCAATAAAAGGTGAATGAAGTTCTCTTTCCCCCAAGGTCTAGTCCTCCCATTTAGTCCTTTTCGGGCGTTTTATGAGGCCCCGATGTATCCCCTCGTCACACAGTGTTACATTCCTGAAAATTTAAAAGCAGGGTCTCAAACTTCGTACCAGTTTGAAATCTTATCAAGATCTTTTCATCGAGTACTTCATTATAAATAAGTGCATCACCAGTGAAAAGTCTGTGGCTACTATTAATATTGTCATCAAGGCCATTAATATAGAACAAGAACAGCAATAGTCAGAAAACGCTTTCGTGGCCCACAACTGAAGTTACTTCTACATCTGTCAATTCCGCTGCATCCAAGGCAACAGGGAACGTCCTTCCTAACAAGAAATCTTCAATCCAGTCACAAATTTCCCTTGACAGGCCACACAATCATACTTCCGATACTAGGCATATATGTGGAACTGACTCGAACGCATATGGCATTCAAGAAATATTTCGTCTACGTAACAGAGTGATCGATGGCTTTCGAGGTGTCATGAGAAAATAGTGCTTATCAGGTTTCAAATGACTGATGTTACGACCAGCTGTCCTGGTTTGCATGGAGGAAGCCGCTCTCTTGGAAATATTTAACAACATTTTAGCACATGATATATCCTATGATTCTATACCAAATTGGTGTAAACAATAATGCAGATGCTTTTGTGAATCACTTATGCTACCCTTGTTGTAGACGGGTGTGACCTTTGCTGCCTTCCAACCAGTGAAGTTGATTGTTTTTCTTCCACGGATCTTACGGTAAATTATGTGTGTACAATGGGTTATTACAGCTACGAATAAGGTGTAGCATCTGGTAGGGATTTCATGGCGCCCTGGTACTTTTTTTTCAGTTTTAACGATTTCAGCTGTTTCTCAAGGCTACTGAGATTAATATCTGTTCCACTCATGTATACAGTGGCGTGAGGAACAACTTGTAAAAATTCTACGATTTTTCATTGTAAAGGAACATTTGAAATCGGAGTTCTACATTTCTGCTTTTATTTTTCAACCCCCAGTTTCAATTCCTGCCTCGTTGATGAGCGGTTACTGACTTTGGTCCCACTAACTGCCTTTACATAAGACCAGAATTTCACGAGATTTTGTGAGCGATATTTCGATAATATTCTTCTAGGGCAACCAAACACGTTTCATTCAGCTACCTACAGCCCTATGCTTATTTCACAGCTACTATGCAGTAGTCTCTGTTTCTTTAAATATTTATTTACAATAACTATCATAGTACGTACATATCTATCAAATGCCTGATCAACTATTCTTTTAAGGCTGAGTAAAATGTGACGCATATGTAGGCTTCGAAGCGCCCTTTGTTTTAAGACTGAAGGCAATACTGACGTCAACGGGACACTAGCCATCGCCCAATATAAGCTTTTTTTGTAAGTAAACGAACTGCACTTTACTAATATTAATAATTCACATGGTTAGCGGAGCCGTATATCCCCGCAGCAGAGCAGCACGTAGCAGAAATTCGTGTGCTTCCAGCGGCCACCATTTACGTGTAATGAATGAGACAGCTTCGGGTAGGGTGGAGTGCAGCTCCTCGCATTTTCGGTGGCAGCATTTGCCAGCCTGGGAGGTCCGCGGTGCTGTTTTGTTAGCAGTGCTCGCGTCCGCTGTAATCAGCGTTCTGATCGCCGGCTGTTTGCTCAGACGGCGGTCAGCGGAGCAAGAGAGCTGCCGCCGTGCAAACAAACGTGACTCCGTGTTTGCGTGCCGCGCATGTGGACAAAGCTCGCATATCGTGAAACTCTACCGCCGTCCGTCCAGACACAACGTCCGTCGCGGAAATCGACGAACTCAATGTAAAGTCGTGATGTATGACAAGCAAACTGCGCTTCATAAGCTCTGAATCAACTTCACGCGTAGCCTGCTCACTGTGCGATGTACCCAGGAACGAGCGCTATCCTGTTCTCATCGTCTATTCTTTCACTCCCTTATATGCGGACATGTTAACTGTTGAGCTGTTTATTGTCAGCGCATCAGTTTACAGATTTTTTTTTTTTTATATCAGCTTTGTGTAAGCTTATCACCAAGGTGCCCGTATGAAGTCACTCATTAACAGACAGAACTGCCGAGTCTACGAGTAAGTGATCGGAATAAAACAGTGAACTCTGTCACGCGATAGCCATTTACATGAAAGTAACAGATATTTACAAATAATATCTGAAATAACACCAGAAACGCTGTGTTTGTGTGCTGCACTTAGTGTTAGGTATTACAGCTCAGCTACGTCCTTTAATCTGGTATTAATACAGTACGTGAGTTTATATTCTCCTCAACATCAAAGAAGAAACAGAAATTACCGTGATGTTACACCTCATTGTGGTAGGCCAAGTAACTTTTATTGAATCCTGCGCTAACTTCAAAGTAACATAGTTACATAACGCTATTTTTCAACATAGTCAACAAGTTTCCGAAAGAACGCTCGGCACAATCTACTAACCGTTCAATTCCTTAAAAAAAAATTCGCTCCTACGCCCATTCGACAACAGCTGTGGGAAACTCTTCATCACTGCAAAATCTGCGACTGTTCCGAATCAGTGCCACGAGTGCCTGAACATCTCATGGTTGACGCCATGTTATAGGACCTTTGATCTCAGTTGAATTAATAAATGAGAAAGCACATCACATTCCCCACACATAAAGAAAGAAAATATGTTATGTGGGCATGTGTCCGGAAACGCTTACTTTCCATGTTAGAGCTCATTTTATTACTTCTCTTCAAATCACATTAATCATGGAATGGAAAAACACAGCAACAGAGCGTACCAGCGTGACTTCAAACACTTTGTTACAGGAAATGTTCAAAATGTCCTCCGTTAGCGAGGATACATGCATCCACCCTCCGTCGCATGGAATCCCTGATGCGCTGATGCAGCCCTGGAGAATGGCGTATTGTATCAAAGCCGTCCACAATACGAGCACGAAGAGTCTCTACATTTGGTACCCGGGTTGCGTAGACAAGAGATTTCAAATGCCCCCATAAATGAAAGTCAAGAGGGTTGAGGTCAGGAGAGCGTGGAGGCCATGGAATTGGTCCGCCTCTACCAATCCATCGGTCACCGAATCTGTCGATGAGAAGCGTACGAACACTTCGACTGAAATGTGCAGGCGCTCCGTCGTGCATGAACCACATGTTGTGTCGTACTTGTAAAGGCACATCTTCTAGCACCACAGGTAGAGTATCCCGTATGAAATCATGATAACGTGCTCCATTGAACGTAGGTGGACGAAACTAAAATGAGCTTTAACGTGGAAATTAAGCGTTTACGGACACATGTCCACATAACATCTTTTCTTTATTTGTGTGAGAGGAATGTTTCCTAAAAGTTTGGCCGTACCTTTTTGTAACACCCCGTATATTAAAACAGGAAAAAGGGGTCACACATATTACAAAACTGTATAATTATAAACATTACCATCAAAGGTAGCGGAAAACACGATTTTTTGTTACAGTGAGAGTGATCAGTACTTTTACGTTAATTTTTATTTACTAACTGAAAGTAAAGTTCTTAATGTTTCAACAGAGCGCGTATTCGACGCGACTATAAGTGTGTGTCAATTCTGCACAGTTACACGAAATGTTCCGGGTGATCAAAAAGTCAGTATAAATTTGAAAACTGAATAAATCACGGAATAATGTAGATAGAGAGGTACAAATTGACACACATGCTTGGAATGACATGGGGTTTTATTAGAACCAAAAAAATACAAACTTTCAAAATATGTCCGACAGATGGCGCTTCATCTGATCAGAATAGCAATAATTAGCATAACAAAGTAAGTCAAAGCAAAGATGATGATCTTTACAGGAAATGCTCAATATGTCCACCATCATTCCTCAACAATAGCTGTAGTCGAGGAATAATGTTGTGAACAGCACTGTAAAGCATGTCCGGAGTTATGGTGAGGCATTGGCGTTGGATCTTGTCTTTCAGCATCCCTAGATATGTCGGTCGATCACGATACACTTGCAACTTCAGGTAACCCCAAAGCCAATAATCGTACGGACTGAGGTCTGACGACCTGGGAGGCCAAGCATGACGAAAGTGGAGGCTGAGCACACGATCATCACCTAACGCAAGAGATCTTTCACGTGTCAAGCAATATTTTTTTTGTTTTAATAAAACCCCATGTCTTTCCAGGCATGTGTGTCAATTTTTTCCTCTCTATTTACATTATTCCGTGGTTAATTAAGTTTTCAAATTTATACTGACTTTTTTGTCACCCTGTGTAAAGAAGAAAGGATAGTACGATGCACAAATTTCTACATGTTGCTTCTTCCGTATGCACAATATATTTTATTTTATAACATACACATATAGCATTGGATTAGGCTACTATTACTATTATACGAGTATCTATGTGCATTCGAGCACACAGATTTAGTTTCCACCGCTACTTGGCGCTACTGTCACGGTGCTGCACTCGCTGGAGGTGGCGGGAAATTCAAAACCGACCCTTTTATCTATAGCATCATCATCATGTCAAGAGCCATGTCCCCTCCTCTCCCCAGCCTCCCCCTCCCTCCCTCACTCTAGCGAGTAACAGCATATTATTGAAATGAAAGAACCAGTCACAGTGTAGCATTTTAGCGTGCATTAAAATGAAACAGAAAATCTCGTTAATAGCCCGAGAGCGCCATCTTGGCTGTTCTCGAAAGTATCGGAATGAGTTGAAAATTTTATGCCATGTTCAAAAGCATTCATCCAAAAAAATGTATAGGGTGTAACTTGCATTATATCCACATCTAAAAATATATCAGTGCAACATACACAGAAACACTGTATAAGGAATTATGCTGGTTAATCTATATGGGTATATGTTTTATTTTCTCTATTTATTTTCATCCATTAATTCGCCTAAATAGTTTACGGTAAAAATCAAAATGCGGTGTGCCCACGGCAATGAAGCCTTTGGAGATATCAAGGAAAAAATGAAGAACATTAATTTTCTTATGTTTTCTAAAAACTCCTGTCGTTTCATCGATCCTGTACCGTCTGTCTTTTCCCGTCTATGATACAGAGGACGTAAATTTCTGTTTAGTTCACTAATAATGTGAAACCTATTAATTCTTACAGTAATAAGCCAATGTCGCTTATTAATTCTTTATTTCACTTGATCTGTCTATCTGTGTCACCGGTACCTGTAATACTACAGAGAAGCAAGACGTTTAAGCAAGGCAAGCTGTACACCGTCAAGTTGTCTTCAAAGAAGGAGAGGAGGTAAGTAACTTCGAGGCTAGAAGAAATACCATCTAATAATCTAACATTTTATGTTACAGATTTTTTGTGTGTACGAAAAATCATAAGCCTGACTGTCTGAAGAGTCTGTACCTGTGCGTGAATTGGTTGAGACACACGCTCCAGAGCGAGATCAGTATTGTTGCGCCTCTTGCGCGGCGCTACCAAATTCCCGTCGTAATTATTATTCTTAAAATTACTTATTAATCAGTAGAACTGGCGACTGTTTCCTGGACGGTCCCAAATACGTAGATTAAACAGGCTCAATAATTAAATGATATAAAACATGTTGTGTAACATCCTGATGTACTAACTGTTTTTTATTTACTTTGTTTCATGATGGACAAACACCACATGGTATGCATACATTACATATGGTTAACCGGAGGAATTGTACAAAATACATCTAAGAAGAACTTCTATAAGGTAAGAAAGATATCCAACTTGCAGCTCGCATGACTGTGCTTGGTAACGTCTCGATCAAAAGTAGTATTAATATCTAACCTTGTTGTTGTTGTTGTTGTTGTCTTTAGTCCTGAGACTGGTTTGATGCAGCTCTCCATGCTACCCTATCCTGTGCAAGATTCTTCATCTCCCAGTACTTACTGCAACCCACATCTATTCTGAATGTGATTAGTGTATTCATCTCTCGGTCTCCCTCTACGATTTTTACCCTCCACGCTGCCCTCCAATGCTAAATTTGTGATCCCTTGACGCCTCAGAACATGTCCTACGAACCGGTCCCTTCTTTTTGTCAAGTTGTGACGCATACTCCCCTTCTTCCCAATTCTATTCAATACTTCATCATTAGTTATGTGATCTAACCATCTAATCTTCAGCATTCTTCTGTAGCACCACATTTCGAAAGCTTCTATTCTCTTCTTGTCCAAACTATTTATCGTCAATGTTTCTCTTCCATACATGGCTTACACTCCACACAAATACTTTCAGAAACGACTTCCTGACACTTAAATCTATACTCGATGTTAACAAATTTCTCTTCTTCAGAAACGCTTTCCTTGCCATTGCCAGTGTACATTTTATATCCTCTCTACTTCGACCATCATCAGTTATTTTGCTCCTCAAATAGCAATACTCCTTTACTACTTTAAGTGTCTCATTTCCTAATCTAATTCCCTCAGCATCACCTGACTTAATTCGACCACATTCCATTATCCTCGTTTTGCTTTTGTTGATGTTCATATTATATCTTCCTTTCAAGACATTGTCCATTCCGTTCAACTGCTCTTCCAAGTCCTTTCCGGTCTCTGACAGAATTACAAAGTCATCGGCGAACCTCAAAGTTTTTATTTCTTCTCCATGGATTTTAATACATACTCCGAATTCTTCTTTCGTTTCCTTTACTGCTTGCTCAATATACAGATTGAATAACATCGGGGAGAGGCTACAACCCTGTCTCACTCCCTTCCCAACCACTGCTTCCCTTTCATGCCCCTCGACTCTTATAACTGCCATCTGGTTTCTGTACAAATTGTAAATAGCCTTTCGCTCCCTGTATTTTCCCCCGGTCACCTTTAGAATTTGAAAGAGAGTATTCCAGTCAACATTGTCAAAAGCAAAGCTTTCTCTAAGCCAACAAATGCTAGAAACGTAGGTTTGCCTTTCCTCAATCTTTCTTCTAAGATAAGTCGTAAGGTCAGTATTGCCTCACGTGTTCCAACATTTCTATGGAGTCCAAACTGATCTTCCCCGAGGTCCGCTTCTACCTGTTTTTTCATTCGTCTGTAAAGAATTCGCGTTAGTATTTTGCAGCTGTGACTTATGAAATTTGATAGTTCGGTAATTTTCACATCTGTCAACACCTGCTTTCTTTGGGATTGGAATTATTATATTCATCTTGAAGTCTGAGGGTATTTCGCCTGTCTCATACATCTTGCTCAACAGATGGTAGAGTTTTGTCAGGACTGGCTCTCCCAAGGCCGTCAGTAGTTCTAATGGAATTTTGTCTACTCCCGGGGCCTTGTTTCGACTCTGGTCTTTCAGTGCTTTGTCAAACTCTTCACGCAGTATCTTATCTCCCATTTCATCTTCATCTACATCCTCTTCCATTTCCATAATATTGTCCTCAAGTACATCGCCCTTGTATAGACCCTCTATATACTCCTTCCACCTTTCTGCTTTTCCTTCTTTGCTTAGAACTGGGTTTCCATCTGAGCTCTTGATATTCATGCAAGTGGTTCTCTTTTCTCCAAAGGTTTCTTTAATTATCCCGTAGGCAGTATCTGTCTTACCCCTAGTGAGATAAGCCTCTACATCCTTACATTTGTCCTCTAGCCATCCCTGCTTAGCCATTTTGCACTTCCTGTCGATCTCATTTTTGAGACGTCTGTATTCCTTTTTGCCTGCTTCATTTACTGCATTTTTATATTTTCTCCTTTCATCAATTAACTTCAGTATTTCTTCTGTTACCCAAGGAGTTCTACTAGCCCTCGTCTTTTTACCTACTTGATCCTCTGCTGCCTTCGCTACTTCATCCCTCAGAGCTACCTGTTCTTCTTCTCCTGTACTTTTTTCCCCCATTCCTGTCAATTGTTCCCTTATGCTCTCCCTGAAACTCTGTACAACCTCCGGTTCTTTCAGTTTATCCAGGTCCCATCTTAAATTCCCACATTTTTGTAGTTTCTTCAGTTTTAATCTACAGTTCATAACCAATAGATTGTGGTCAGAGTCCACAATTGCCCCTGGAAATGTCTTACAATTTAAAACCTGGTTCCTACATCTCTGTCTTACCATCATATAATCTATCTGATACCTTCTAGTATCTCCAGGATTCTTCCATGTATACAACCTTCTTTCATGTTTCTTGAACCAAGTGTTAGCTATGATTAAGTTATGCTCTATGCAAAACTCTGCCAGGCGGCTTCCTCTTTCGTTTCTCTCCCCCAATCCATATTCACCCACTATGTTTCCTTCTCTCCCTTTTCCTACTCTCGAATTCCAGTCACCCAAGACTATTAAATTTTCGTCTCCCTTCACTACCTGAATAATTTCTTTTATCTCATCATAGATTTCTTCAATTTCTTCATCATCTGTAGAGTTAGTTGGCATACAAACTTGTACTACTGTAGTAGGCATGGGCTTCGTGTCTATCTTGGCTACAATAATGCGTTCACTATGCTGTTTGTAGTAGCCTACCCGCACTCCTATTTTTTATTCATTATTAAACCTACTCCTGCATTACCCCTACTTCATTTTGTGTTTATAACCCTGTATTCACCTGACCAAAAGTCTTGCTCCTCCTGCCACCGAACTTCACTAATTCCCACTATATCTAACTTCAACCTATCCATTTCCCTTTTTAAATTTTCTAATCTACCTGCCCGGTTAAGGAATCAGACATTCCTGTTTCTTTTTCCTGATAACGACGTCCTCTTAAGTAATTCCCGCCCGCAGATCCGAATGGGGAACCATTTTACCTCCTGAATATTTTAGCCAAGAGGACAGTAAAGCTGCATGCCCTCGGGAAAAACTACGGCCGTAGTTTCCCCTTGTTTTCAGCCGTTCGCAGTACCAACACAGTAAGGCCGTTTTGGTTAATGTTGCAAGGCCAGGTCAGTCAATCATCCAGACTGTTGCCCCTGCAACTGCTGAAAAGGCTGCTGCCCCTCTTCAGGAACCACACGTTTGTCTGGTCTCTCAACAGATACCCCTCCGTTGTGGTTGCACCTACGGTACGGCCATCTGTATCGCTGAGGCACGCAAGCCTCCCCACCAACGGCAAGGTCCATGGTTCATGGAGCATAACCTTATCCAGTCATAAATCTGAAGCATTTTTTTGTAAAGCAGTAAAGATTATCGGTACAGTAGTCAGAATGAGATTTTCACTCTGCAGCGGAGTGTGCGCTGATATGAAACTTCCTGGCAGATTAAAACTGTGTGCCCGACCGAGATCCGAACTCGGGACCTTTGCCTTTTGTGGGCAAGTGGTCTACCAACTGAGCTACCGAAGCACGACTCACGGCCGGTACTCACAGCTTTACTTCTGCCAGTATCTTGTATCCTACCTTCCAAACTTCACAGAAGCTTTCCTGCGAACCATGCAGAACTAGCACTCCTGAAAGAAAGGATATTGCGGAGACATGGCTTAGCCACAGCCTGGGGGATGCTAGTTCTGCATGGTTCGCAGGAGAGCTTCTGTAAAGTTTGGAAGGTAGGAGACAAGATACTGCCAGAAGTAAAGCTGTAAGGAACGGGCCTAAGTCGTGCTTCGGTAGCTAAGTTGGTAGAGCACTTGCACGATAAAGGCAAAGGTCTCGAGTTCGAGTCTCAGTCGTTAACACAGTTTTAATCTGCCAGGAAGTATCGGTACAGTACTTTAAATTTTTGTAATGAAGAAGCAAAAATTTTAAACGACAAAAATAAGCTGCAATACTGGCGTCGGATAAATCATGTACTGATCGGGAAAATTCTCGTAATCATTTTAAGATTAAAATTCAGTTTTATTCCATATTCATAGCTTTAAAAAAATTACAGAATGAAACCAGTTGGAAAGGTTGCGCCGGCTAATGGAAGTAGTGTAGAGACACAAAATGTCACCGTAATGGGTGCAAAGACAAATGGTAGTGACACCGAAAATTCCTGTCATATCGGCCGTCAGCCGGGAATATTACACAAATTCAGTTAATGCTGGTGACAATGTTGTCTTACTTCATGACGCTACCGTGCTCACGGTAGACGAAAGTAATTCCCAAATGTTATTGAGAAGAATTTTCTCACATGAGGCCAGTGAAAGCCGGGCTAGTGCGGAACCGGTAAATTTCAATTTTTTCATTTCAAGACAATTTGTTTCAAATGTGACGGAACAAGACATGGTAGGTACACAAGACGTTAATGTGTCATCAATGCATTCAATGCAGGACATGTATAAAGGCCTTACTGACCTAATGCAGAATTTATTTAATAATTTTTCGATACAACTAACCGAAAAACTTGACGAAAAAGTTCGTGATTGTAAAAATAACCTATCACCGAGGTTCGGTAATTTAAGTCAGAATCTACGCACGAACATTTTTAATGATTTGGCATGCAGACTTGTCGATACTGGAAAGAAATTAAAGGTGGAATTATTCACTGATTTGTCTCTGAAGATAAAAAATGTAAATCAAACATTTCTAGACGAGGCACAAGAGGAAATGGTAGGTAAACTAAAGATCGTGAGAGACGTGTGGGCTCAGATTCAAGAGGCTCAGTCGTAAATTTGCAGAAATTTATAAACTATGACAGGTACTGTTAATAGGTTGCTAACTTTATGTAAAGATTTGCCGGAAAAATTACAGGAGCTGTCACTAAAGTGGACTAATTTTGTTTTAGTCACGAAGTTGATGAAGACAGCACAAGAAAAACTCGCAAAGGAGAGAAAGAATTTAAAGGCTAGAGCCGAAGCGGGAATGTTAGATAAGGGTACGACCCTCGCACAAAATGTCAACAAGAGCATAAGACATATGTCAAAGTAATTGCAGAAAACGAATTGCTTGCTAGCACTGAACTAGACCTAAAGGCAGCGGAAGAGAATTTGCAGAGCAGTCTAATTATTGCTGCGGATGTCGCAAGCGAGACGCCAGTAACAAGCAATCAGATGCATTTGTACAGGGTAAATAGCGGTGATACTTATCAACCATTTCCTACCAGCCCTTGAGACGGAGAAGAAAGGAATTGCAAAAATGCAGCTGCAAAAACATATTCAGTGTATAATCAAGTGCATCCAAACAATGCCACGGCGGCAACAGACAAGACTTTATGTTAGTCTACTTTACTAGTGAATAAGGGTCTGCACCGTTATAGATAATTTCCGAATTTTCAACTGAGGGTAAGAAAACGAGCCCCGTAGCGCTTATCAGAGCGTTTCGCAACGTGATGTTTGGTTTGTAGGGCGCTCGACTGCGCGGTCTTCAGCGCCCGTACAAAGTCCCAATTTTTTACACAGTCCCATTTTCTTTTTCACAGTCCAATCTAGACACCGTCACGAATGATAATGATATGATGAGGACAACACAAACACCCAGTCCCCGGCAGAGAAAATCCCTAAACCGGCGCGGAATCGAACCGGGGACCCCGTGATCCAGAGGTGGCAACGCTAGCCACTAGACCACGAGATGCGGACGTTTCGCAACGTGTTACGCCGCAAGTGGACAGAAGCACAGAAGATCCGGTTCGTCGTGAGGTATACACAGGGCGTGTTTTACCGTGGGCAACAGATATAGGTGAGAGATACCATACCTCTGAGCAATTTGAGTGGGCTTTCTTGGACAAATATTGTCCCACAGCGGACCAAGAGAGGCTACGTCGTCCGCAGCTCGTGGTCGTGCGGTAGCGTTCTTGCTTCCCACGCCCGGGCTCCCGGGTTCGATTCCCGGCGGGGTCAGGGATTTTCTCTGCCTCGTGATGACTGGGTGTCGTGTGATGTCCTTAGGTTAGTTAGGTTTACGTAGTTCTAAGTTCTAGGGGACTGATGACCATAGATGTTAAGTCCCATAGTGCTCAGAGCCATTTTTGAGGCTACGTCGAGAGTTTTTCAACCCATCACGATTTAGAGGTAAACATGGGAGACCGAGAGAGTATTTCGAAAAAAAGAAATTCAGTATCGGACAAACCCAGTTTCCCACGTGGAAATTGAAAATATGAAAAGCCGCCTGCCCGCCCATATCAGGCAACAACTGATCACTACACCTGAAAATGATATAAAGCATTTCTTATCCGTACGCTACTTGATTGGGCTAATATATAAAGAGGGTCCGTCGCAACCACAGAACTTTAATAAGCACTGTGCGCCTCCGCAAAATAGTCATTAGCAGAATGGCAATGGTGACAATAATCAACACGTTTGGCACTCGTACGCCCCGTGGATCAACAAGAGTACAAGAAATAATTATGGTAACCAGAGAAACCAAAAGTACGGTTTAAAAGGAAATAACAAATAGACTGGTTTCTATCAAACACAGGGGCTGTGGTCAACAAGTTCACAACGCACCACCCGCAGGTGGCAACAACCATTACAGCAATTGGCAGGAACCGACCGCAAGTAGACCAGCCAGCAGTCTTCCACCTGTCACTTACAATCAACGGAGTAACCGTATATATATTCAGTGGAGGCCAAGGTCAAGCAGCATTTAATTCCAGGGCAATACAGGAGACGAACTCGCGAGGTCAAACCCACGACGTGCAGGTAATTAAGTTACTCACAATGGAGAGCTAACCCCCGAACAATCGGGAAAACTCGAACAGTTCGCGATAAGCCCCCATACGAAGATCAATAAAAGGAATGAGGGCATGTAATTTATTCCAAGATACTTTCGCAGGTATGACTAGGGATAGATAAGAAAGAAGAACTGTATCGAGAAGATCTAAACAACTTTGGCAAGAATAATGAGGAGTCAGTGCAAGCTCTAATTAATGTCCAGATATGTAATGTAGATGTACCTATGGTACTTGACATGGGTGCTTCACAAATGTAATATCACAAGCTCTGTTTAACGGGCTGCACGGACATGTTACATACCAACATTTCCGGTGCAGAACTGTCATATTCTGACCGCAGTGGAGAACAAATCGAAAGGAATTATACTTAAGGCATGATACCAATTACTATTAGCAATTTTTCTCTACAGCGTATTTTTCTGGTAGCGGGAAAACTTCCAGTAAATTGCCTTAATGGAAAGGATATATTAAGACAATAAAAAGCACAGATTGACATAGGGAAATGAAAATGTTTCTTTACAATCAAAGCGCAGCAATACATTAATTAAGACCAGCACAACTGAGAATACACTCAACTCGAGTACTGATATCAGAGTAAGATTCTCATATTCAAGCGTACGTACTGTTTCTTGATACACAAAGGCGTGAGCAGCTGTCTGAAGAAGACATGAACCCTGAGACTCCTAGCCAGTCGTTAGCTTACCTCTGAAGATGTTACCCTCAGTTGGCAATGAAACGTCAGGAGAAAGAATTTCTAATCTTTGACCACGGCCTCTTAGCCTGGACGTTTTAATTAATGAAGACGCCGGCCGTGAAAGCCTACACATTATGATTAACCCGGAGACTTCCGAACCAAGGTAGGTGTTGGGCAGAGGATCAGAAGGAGGCGTGACAAAGCGTAATACGTCGATATTTGCACGTATTTAAAGGCACCCCGCTGTAATAAAGGGTTAGGTGTATAAAATGGACGTTTACTCACACGGGACATTCTGCTTTTCCTAATATCCAATTTCTTGGGTAAAAAAAGAAGCTGTGAGGAAAGAAATTGAAAGATGAAGAATCTGAAGATAAAACAGCCCTCCTATTCCCCATATTACAGCCCTATTTTAGCTATCCTCAAGCCCGACGGTAGCGTCAGGTATTTGTTTCACCCACAAGTATAAACAAAAGCATTGTTCCTGTCAGGACACGCCCTGACAGCCTTGTAGAACAGTTATTGAAATTTCACAACTTTAAATACATGACTATTACTGATTTAAAGGCGTCATATTGACAAATAGCATTACACGAGATAGTGCGAAGTACCCAGCCTCCGTGTATGGAGGCAGGGGTTTTGAATTTTGTGTTTTGCGTTTGGCTTGAACGTGAGCGTGCGTGTCCTCATTTCCGCTGTGGACAATGTTTTGGCACCAGAACTCCTCACTAGAGTCACTCTCTATGTTGATGACCTGTTAATAGCTACTCCCACATGGGAAGACCATGTGAGGCTTTTGGCACAGGTGTTATACCGATTTACAGAGTATGGGGTCACAGCTAATTTACCGAAGTCGGAGTTTGTAAAAGAAAAGTTCAAATTCCTGGTTCATTATCTCGCCTCATGGTATACTAACTGATCGAGGAAAACGTGATGCGATGAAATATTTCCCACAGCCACAGAGTAAAAAAAAAAGGCATATTTGAGCTTGGTTTCATTCTTTAGGAAATTCGTTCCACATCAGTTACTGAACAGTGATGCACTGCTCAATCTTTTTAGGAAAAACAATCCATGGATATGGACCGAACTGTGTCAAGCAGGCTTCAACAAAATAAAGGAAGCCTCACTATGTGCAAACATAATGCAACACTCTGACATGTCACAGGATTTTGGCCTGAGTACAGATGCTTCTTCACAGGGACTCGGAGCATGCTTATTTCAGATCACTGAAGATGATGGGGAACCGACACCCAAGATAATAAGTTTTGCTTGTAGTACGCTTTCTCAATCCGAGCGCTCACACTACATGACAGAGCTCGAGGTCCTCTGGATTAAATGGGCATTTAAGAAATTTGAGTACTACTTATGGACCAGCACACCAAAGTCTACTGTGACCGTCAAGCTAGTTCTTTTCTGTTGACATGCAGACTATTACATGGAAAGTTAGCCCGTTGGTGCATGTGCTTGCAGAAGCTAGTTTTGGAATCGTATACATCAAGGGCAAACAAAACTTAATCGCAGACGCTTTGTCAAGATTACCTCAAAGAATAGATGAATTCTTAGAATTCGCAGAACAGAATTCTTAAATTAGGGCTCTACTTATGCAGGACAAGACACGTCAACGATATTATGTAAAGATGTGTAAATTTAGATCAGTTGCAAGAAAGAGACCAGCGATGAAGAAAAGTGAGGTCGAAACTGCCTGAAAATAACGATGAGACTTTGAAGAAATTATATCCTATTTGCAAGGAAGTCCTGTTTCATTGGCGTACATCGAATTAAGAACAGTGGTGTGTGTGTTTACCGGAAAGTTACGTAGTTAACTTAATTTCGTACTCTCTCAATGTACGCGGTCACTATGGGGTTTCCAAATGCACTGACAAGATAAATACTACTGCTGTTTTTCCCAGCTTGCAGAGAAGAGTTCTCCATGTATAGGGTGTCTCAGGAAAGACGACCGGGACGATTCCACGGGGTGCGGTACGGTCACAGGTCGCCGCCACCGCATCCGCCGCCCGCCGACGCGCACGGCCCTCGGACAGCAGTCTGCCGGTAGTCAAAAATGGTTCAAATGGCTGTGAGCACTATGGGACTTAACATCTGAGGTCCTCAGTCCCCCTGCCGGTAGTCGGCTGCGCCCGCGCTTCCCCATAGTTGAGCGTAAACAACGTTGCCATCTCATCAACTTAAGCTTATCTTTATTTACAGTAGGTGCTCTGCATGATGTCACTGAGTGGTAAGAGCAGCCTGACATCTTCTGAACACATTATCAACACTAGACGAATTTCGGCTGTTGAAATCTGTGAAATGACTAGCTGAACCTTCAGAATGAGATTTTCACTCTGCAGCGGAGAGTGCGCTGATATGAAACTTCCTGGCAGATTAAAACTGTGTGCCCGACCGAGACTCGAACTCGGGAGCTTTGCTTTTCGCGGGCAAGTGCTCTACCAACTGAGATACCGAAGCACAACGCACGCCCGGTACTCACAGCTTTACTTCTGCCAGTATCTCGTCTCCTACCTTCCAAACTTTACAGAAGCTCTCCTGCGAACCTTGCAGAACTAGCTGTGGCTAAGCCATGTCTCCGCAATATCCTTTCTCTCAGGAGTGCTAGTTCTGCAAGGTTCGCAGGAGAGCTTCTGTAAAGTTTGGAAGGTAGGAGACGAGATACTGGCAGAAGTATAGCTGTGAGTACTGGGCGTGAGTCGTGCTTCTGTAGCTCAGTTGGTAGAGCACTTGCCCAAAAAAGGCAAAGGTCCCGAGTTCGAGTCTCGGTCGGGCACACAGTTTTAATCTGCCAGGAAGTTTCATATCAGCGCACACTCCGCTGCAGAGTGAAAACCTCATTCTGGAAACATCATCCAGGCTGTGGCTAAGCCATGTCTCCGCAATATCCTTTCTTTCAGGAGTGCTAGTTCTGCAAGGTTCGCAGGAGAGCTTCTGTAAAGTTTGGAAGGTAGGAGACGAGATACTGGTAGAAGTAAAGTTGTGAGTACCGGGCGTGAGTCGTGCTTTGGTAGCTCATTTGGTAGAGCACTTGCCCGCGAAAGGCAAAGGTCCCGAGTTCGAGTCTCGATCGGGCACACAGTTTTAATCTGCCAGGAAGTTTCTTAGCTGAACCTTATCTTCCAACTCTTCGAGCGTGTGCGGATTGGTTGCATACACTTTTTCTTTTAACATTCCTCAAAGACAAAAATCAAACGGATTAAATTGGGAGAACGAAGAGGCCAGTCAGATATCCTTTCATCAATAACACTTCGTATTGCTGTCGTAGAAGCACTGGCGATGTGTGGTCTTGCATTGTTCTGCAGGAAATAACCATACGTGTTTTCGTTAGGTGTTACTTCTCGAAAAAAATGTTGTACTATATTGTTTATATACCTGTCAGAATATATTGTTTCATGGAAAAAGATTGGTAAATTAATTCATCTTGCACTAACTGCATACCACACTCAGTTTTCACACCACAGGTTATTGACGTAACTCATGAGGATTTTCGGAGCTCCACTGTCTATTGTTCGGAGAATTTACGAACCCTGACAAATGCAGCCATACTTCATCAGAAACAAAAGCATCTCATGGTCAAATTCCCTATCGTGTACAGACTGTAACAGCCAGTTGCAGTAACGACGTCGAGTAACAGTATATGAGTTTTTCTGTTGACGCACTACTGTTATTTCGTATGGTTTCAATTTCAGTTTGTACACAGCTCTGTGATCAGATGCTCTTGACACACCTGTTTGAAGTGCCAAATGACGCTGAAACTTTCTCGGACTTCTTTCCAAGGCCTCTCGTATCTTATATAATTCATTTTCAGTTAAAACACTAGGTTCTCTAGGCCTTAGTTTATGTAACACAGATCCAGTCTCTTGCATTTCTCCACTAAGCTATGTATCGTCGAATCATTGGGAACATGCACACGGGGAAATTTTCGCATGAATTCAAGGCGACATTCCACATCCAATTCTGTTTTTGCACAGCCCGACACGAGAAACACCCATTGATTCTTCATGTGTAACATATCGAATGGAAACTCTACAGGAAACTTAAAACAAAACACCTGAACAGTCAATCTCACAGCACAGAACACTCGCGCACGGTGTTTTTGAGGATCGGGCACAGCGACATAGGTAGGGAAAGCCCCAGATTCGGCGCAGTTGCAATAATGACGTCTAGCAGCAATATTTGAAGCGATTAAGCTTGACAAGAAGAACTCAAAAGTGAACACCAGTACACCCAGTCGCACAGTGTAGGGGGCACACGCAAAGTATTGATGTCCGAAAACGACCGAAAACAACGCACAGCAACAACCGGCAGAGGCAGCGGCAACTACGGGTCATGCGCGGCGCGACATACGGACCCCTCCCAGGGTATCTTTCCTGAGACACCCTGCAATTTTCAAGTGCATTACTTGCCAAACGTCTAAGCACTCAAACAAGTTCAAGTTGATTGAACTTAATCCAATACTGCCCACAAAACCTCCAGAATTAGTGTTCTTGAATGCTGCCGGACCCTATCCGCAAAGGAAGGGTGGTGTCAAGTATGTTAGTGCCTTGTATGATGTTTTCTCAAAATCTGTTAAGTTGTATGCAGTGCGATATGTGACTTTAGGTCCTGTTATTAGGAGGATTACAGAAGATTATCTACCGAGTTTAGGGAAGTTGCAAATATTATTAATACACCATGCATCGTGCTTCGTAGGGAATATATGGAAGTGATTTATTGACACAAAGAGGATGAAACATATATCCAGATTTCACCCCGAATCAAGCCCAATAGAAAGGATATTCAAAGAATGTTTATGCGAACTTATACACCCCACAAGCACAAGAAATGGATTGAGCTTGTCTCACTATTCCAAAAAATCATTAACAACTTACTACACACTTCAACCGGCTTTACATCTACAGAATTGACGTTTAAAAGGAGAGAAGTCGGCGAGCGGGAAAAGCCATTGCCCATGATACCCTTGGGAGGGATATCAACAGAAGAAAAAGTACGGTAGGCTTTGGATAATCTGGAGGAAAAGACCGAACAGGGGAAAAATCGTACAATAAAATATTAGGGAACACTGTAAAATTTAAAGCAGGGCAAAAGGTTTTACTATGAACACACCCCAAATCTAAAAAATACGGGAAGCTTTCGTAAATGGCAGCTTTTTCAGACCGGGCCATTTGTGGTTACTAAAATCCCACATCCAGTGCGTATAGATTAGCCTGTCCTAGTAGTGGAATGGACAAGGGTTTTTATGCTCACTAGAATCTAAGAGAATTTGTACACTAAAAGAATTGGACAAATGTCGAACCTCACTTACGGTATTGTACTTATACAAATGAAATATTTCCAAATAATATGTACGTAACAATTGTTCACTTAGTTGTAAGAGCAAATTTTCAGTTTATTTGTTTATACGTATTTTAAGTGGAAGAAAGGTAAGATATGGCAATTTAAGATTCTGTTTAACGTAAAAACGCTATATTAAGCCTGAAATATTATTTTCCAAATAAAATGTGATAATGCACTTCAGATGTAAGGACATGAAGTATAATTACGAGAGGGAGAGGACGCACAGGCATATTAGGAGCTCACACATGGGTCAGCAACCTCATCGCACGCGCAGTAATAGCTCAGTGTAACACACCACTTTGAACGCCGAATGCATCGCGAACTTGACATCTAGCACCCAAATAAGCTATATTCTGGAGGTTTTAATGTAAGTTTATTACTACTAAAAATGAACGCGTCTGCACTATAAGGATAAAACTAATACGGTAAGGATGTTTAAAATAAAAGAAAATATACAGAGGAAGAAAGAATAACCAACTACAGAAACCTACACTACTATTTACAACATTTACAAAATTACAAGGAATTTATATGCACATTGAATAAAACACTTTGAAGAAAGTATCTTTCTACAACGAAGGAAGGGATAATTGCAGGGCGATGGTCACATTCTGAACAAATTATGAAAGATAATGAGGTTGAGCCATCCTACAGCTACACTTATTAATTGAAGGTATAATCGTAGTATTAATGTAAAAAAATTCGTTCAGAAATCTTCAAATGTGCGTGAATTCCTAAATGTCTGCTTGTGTTGGTTAACGTGTAATAAAGATTTCTTATCTTTCGTTAGCAGCCTGGATTTACAGGTTCGTGAGTCAGACGAAATGTGAAGACGGCGCTTTATGCAAACAGATCAAACTGTATATGTGTATATTGTCCTTTCAATCTTGAAAATGAAAAAACGCTTTTATCATTATTATGTGGAAATTATTAATACTATTCCTTGAACTCAAAGATTAAAATAGTTACCTGCCCATGACAAATCTGCGAGAGAGAAACAGCCATTGATTGATCGAAGAGAATGTCAAGTATTGTATATATAAAATGTCATAAGGTTTTGTTATATGCGTCCTAAGGGTGGAAGAAAAATCTTAAAGGACATACAGTTGTACTGAAACGTTGTTTTCTGCAAAGGTTATAAATGTTATAGTGATTTTGGATGTGAATTTCTATAAATTGTACCCTTAATATATGCGACATGTCAGGAACCCGTAGATACAGGCTTATGTATATTTGGCTTAAATCATATGATGTTGAACTGTAATGCTTATTTTGTATATGTGAAACTATATACGTACTGGCAAAACAGACAAGAGGAACTATCCAGCTGTCAGACGCTTGGCGTGTGCTGTAAAAAGGTTACGTTTACGTGTGCTGCAGCGAGTGAAGGTGTGCGTGCTTACAATGAGCCAAACGTTTTCGGTTCGTTTGCAGCAGAGAGGGACGCTAGACTTTGCTGTAAGGGACGATATAAGGTGAAAACGTTTATGGATCTAGCTGAAATTTGGTGAGATCTCATCGTGATTCAGAATGTATGGGCTGGCCTTGGACACTGAAATATGTGACTCACGACGTGCCTCTCGGACCCACAGGTCAGAAATAACGGGCCTTTCTGTTGCAACATCGGAAACCCTCAGTCACGCACTCGACTATATACACTATGCTACGAAGCAGCCCTGTGAAGATTTTGACGAAATGAAACTCGTCGTTATCCAAAACCTGTGAAAAGAAACTGTACCGCCGATCTGTGTTGCACCAACGGACCAGAGGTGCGCTCGGATCAAACATTGCTCAACGTGTATGAGCGTAGCCCTGCAAGAAGCGTGCAGCGGATACTCAGCAATGATGGAGCCACAGACGCTAACTTTGAACATGATCTTCTTTTTCGTAGGATGGACTTGCAAAAATAAACTTTCAGAATATGTAAATAAGAGTGTAAAATAGGAGAGAGCTGAAACGTCTAGGGTATGCATTACAATAAGTTTGGACATCAATAAAGGTATTTTAAACCCCAGTCAGACCAAAGATAAAATATCAGGTATGCTTGAAACTAAATTTTAATATGTTTTGACTGCATGTAGAAAGGACACTGCTACTGTATACTGTCGTCATGTAATAGTGGACCACGCCAGTATACAGTAAGGAGTAGTTGTGTGATTGAACTTAACGCTGGTTTACCTATAAGGGTATATGTTTCATTTTTCTATGTTTATTTTTTAAATAGTTTACTGTAAAGATTAATATGTGGTATTCCTACAGCAATCAAGCCTGTGGAGATATCAAGAAAAACTGAGGAACATTAATATTCTTATGTTTTGTTAAATCTCCTACCGGATATTTCATCAATTGTGTACGATCTGTCGTTTCCCGTCTGTGACAGAGAGAGGGTGTGAATTTCTGTTTAATACACTAATAACGTGAAATATATTAATTCTTATAGAAATAAGCCAATGCCACTTATTAATTTTTTATTTCGCCCGATCTATCAGTCTGTGACACCGGTATCTGTAATACTTCGGAGAAGCACGAAATTTAGGCAGAGCGAGCTCGACGTCGAAACATTGCCTTCAACGAATAACAGGAAATAAATAACTTCAACTCTAGAAGAAATATCACCTAGTAATTTAACATTGTACGTTACAGATTTTTTGTGTATACGAAAAATCATAAGCCTGACTTGAGTGTGCATCCCTGTGCGTAAATTAGCTGAGACACACGCTCCCGAGCGAACTCACATTTCTTGTTCCTCTTGCTCGGTACCAGGAGATTTCCATCGCAATTATTATTCTTAAAATTATTAATCAATCACTGCTGTTGGTGTGGTCTTCAGTCCTGAGACTGGTTTGATGCAGCTCTACATGTTACTCTATCCTGTGCAAGCTTCTTCATCTCCCAGTACGTACTGCAACCTACATCCTTCTGAATCTGCTTAGTATATTCATCTCTTGGTCTCCCTCTACGACTTTTACCCTCCACACTGCCCTCCAATGCTAAATTTGTGATCCCTTGATGCCTCAGAACATATCCTGCCAACCGATCCCTTCTTCTAGTCAAGTTGTGCCACACACTTCTCTTCTCCCCAATCCTGTTCAACACCTCCTCATTAGTTATGTGATCTTCCCATCTAATCTTCAGCATTCTTCTGTAGCACTACATTTCGAAAGCTTCTATTCTCTTCTTGTCCAAACTGTTTATCGTCCATGTTTCACTTCCATACATGGCTACACTCCGTACAAATCCTTTCAGAAACGACTTCCTGACACTTAAATCTATACTCGATGTTAACAAATTTCTCTTCTTCAGAAACGCTTTCCTTGCCATTTCCAGTGTACATTTTATATCCTCTCAACTTCGACCATCATAAGTTATTTTGCTCCCTAAATAGCAAAACTCCTTTACTGCAGTAAGTGTCTCATTTCCTAATCTAATTCCCTCACCCGACTTAATTTGACTAGATTCCATTATCCTAGTAAACAGAAAAAAACACACACGCACCTGTCACCATTGACACACAAAATATGATTTTCAACTGTCAAATTAAGTGCCTCGATGTTATTTTCATGCCTAAATGCATGTGGCTAAAAAAATTGCATGCTAAACAGGGAGATAAACTTCATCTTTTGGGCTAATTTAGGGCATGTAGCAAGAGACTTTCAAGTAAAATGTCTCCGCTGTACGGGAATGTACATAATGGATGTACGAGTACAGGATGTAGACACATGGTTAACGACTTGTGTAAGTTTGGGTCTGGCCGTAAGTCGTGCTCGGACAGTCAAATGGTAGGGAGACTGGTTCGAGTCCTGGTCCGGCACAAAGTTTTATTGTCGTCATTCCATGATACAGTTGCTGTTAGTCCATACTCGCAACTGCCAATACATTTCTTCTAACTGTTTATTGTGACATTTTAAAGATAGGACAGCATGAGTCAGGAAATCAAGTTTTTAACTTGGGACAGGATTCTAAACATAGCACAAGTAACCTGACAACTACGCAGGGTGTATTAGTATGCCCGGGTCCGTCATCTTGGATTCTGTGCTGAGCAGAGTGGGCTGTTGAGCTTGGAAAACTGAAAACCACGCAGACAGCACTAGTATCCTCAGGTCAGCCATTTTCAGTCGCTACCTTGGATTCTAAACCTAGAACCTGCAGGGTGTACCAGTATCCTCAGGTCAGCCATCTTGGAGCACAAAAGGATAATTTTCGTGTTGAACTGAATGTTCTAAACACCACAGTTGCTTAACACTCGTTCATAGCACAACCACTCCATATTCGGTAAACCGACATGAGCTTGACCAAATGGGCACTTGAAGACTGGGTACAAGCAAGTAGAAGCAGAGTAGGATTAGAACTCAATTTCCCATCGTTTAGCTTGCAGCCGTATTTTATAGCATCCTGTGCAGCAGTGGCGCCTGGCAACTCCCGGAGGCACGTCTCGTGCATCGTCAGCACTCGTGCAGCTGGTGACATTGTATTGACTTGCAGAATCTCTGCGGTGGACAACTGCTTGCGTTAATTTGTCGATAATCGACGACAACGCAACTCCATTTTGAGTTTTTTTTAAAATTTCCCGTTATTTTATACCTATCACAGGTGGCCGCGATGTCAGACGGGTGAGAGAAACCGCGTTGCACAATTCTGCTACTCTCAATTTCCTGACATATTTGAATTACCCACCATTTTATACAGAAGCGGAAAAAGACTTGGAGCCATGGGAAGATTCCAGCTCGTTTACATCATGGTTAGACAGAGATTCTGAAATCAGATATTATACTGTAAGGCTCATCCAAGAGCAGATATTTACCTGGATCACAGTTTGGTGATGATGAAGCATGAGCTAAAGTCTAAGACATCGTCCGAAAGAATGATTGTACAAAGAAATGGGATACTGAAGTACCGAGGAATGGTGAGATGCGTTTGAAGTCCTCTAGCTACTGCGACAATGACTACAACAGCGGACATTTGAGCTGAAGAGGAATGGACATCTCTAAAAAGGGCAAAAACAGAAGGATAACAGACGAAAATAGGTAGAAGGAAACAAAAAGAAATACTTAAAGTGACCAAAGAATGAAGGTAGTACAAAAATATTCAGGAAAATTCAGGACCATATCAAGAATGAAAATAAATAGAAAGTGGAGAGAAACTAAGGCGAAATGGTTGATGGAAAACTATGCAGAAATCGAAAAAGAAGTGATCTTCTGGAAGGACTGATTCTATACGGAGAAAATCAAAACAACCTTCGGTGAAACTAAAAGCAAAGGAGGGGCGGCAACATTAAGAGTGCAATTGGACGCCCACTCTTAGGTGCAAAGAATTGAGCGGAAACGAGGAAATAGTACAAGTGTCCATAATTAAAGTTCTATTTTTAAAAAGTTGTAGAAAGAGAACCATTGCTCAAAATGGTGTTAAATTTGAACCGCATATTACTGACGCAGGAGGAAACGTCATGGAACAAAAAAATAAACGAAAATTTGTCAAACAGAACATTGAAGAGTACGGATGGTGTCATGTTCTCTCAAACCATAGCCGTCATATTGCGATTCATCTCTCATTTGTAGCCAACCCCATTTACGTTTGACGCTTACAGGGCCGTCTTCTGGTCAGATTTTATTTATTTATTTGTTCCATGAGGTTTCCCCCTGCGTCAGTAATACGCTGTTCAAAGTTGACATTGGTTCTCTTTCTACAGTGTTTTGAAACGAGTTTTAACTGTGGACACTCCGCATATAGATGGCCTCTACAAGGGGGAGGACATATCTGATGATATGATGGGAGGGGGGGGGGGGAGGAGGGGGGAAACAGGAGTTGATGCGCAAGACATAAGGACATGTCAGTGTCGTCGCAACTACCGTCTGCTTCACATCTGCTGTGCAGCGAGATACGTTAATTTAAGTATTAACTGTATTTTTCTTACTAGTCACTTCTTCTTCCGTGTGTTTTTGCTTTTAGGAAGCTTTAATTTTCGAGTACTAGTAATAGTGTGCCATAGATTTCGTGTTTGTTTTGAATACAGTCAGAGAGAGTCCCTTTAGTCAGCTGTAGTGCCAGTAGTGCTAGTGTTTGTTTTGAATACAGTCCAGAGACGGGTGGTGCTTATTTTCACTGTTTTCAACAAGTTTAGTTAGCTATCAGATGCCTTTAGTGAATTAGCAGTCTAATTAAAAGTTGATTAACTCTCTACAGTAAATTGATTTCTTAGGATGGATAGGATGTGTGACTGCTGTGTACGGACGCAGGAGGAGCTGGCCACTGTTCGCGAACAGCTAAACGTGTTGATGGCCGCGGTCAGCCGTCTTCAGGCTGTTGTCTCGGAGTGTAGCGGCAGTGGGGAGTCTGGTGCGTCGCATGGTACACCCCAGATGTTAAAAATCAGGTGGAGTGATAAGGTAAGGAATGAGAAGGTTCTCGCAGAACTGGCGAAGAATAGTACATATAGAAAACACTGACAAGAAGAAGAGACGAGTTGATAGGACATGTGTTAAGATATCACGGAATAATTTTGATGGTACTAGAGAGAACTGTCGAAGTAAAAAATGTAGCGGAAAACAGAGATTGGAATACATCCAACAAATAATTGGAGACGTAGACTGCAAGTGCTACTCTGAGAAGAAGAGTTTGGCTCAAGAACGAAATTTGTGCCGGCCCACGTCTCACCAATGGCTCCTTCAGGGACTCATGTTTCCAGGAACTATTCTGCTTCTGCTAACGTATAGGCCTACTTCCACCCTGTATCAGTTTTCGTTGGTGCTATACTCTGAACAGGTATGTACAAAACGTATGAGAGACAAGGCAAAAGCAAGTGTAGTACATGTTTTTCGTTATATTAAAAACATTCCACTTTGATTTTCACAAATAATTTCCAATAAGATCAAAATAATAAGTAGAGAAACGAAACTGATAAAATTATGTATGTTCTTTGTAAGTGATTAATATTGTTATTAATACTGCCGAGGAGTTTGCGGTGGGCACAGTGTCCTGTTCTCGAAGTCACAATGAAACGACACGAAAGAAGATAAATTCACTACAGACAGAGATAAGAAATGTGTGCGTATGACAGTTTACTTTCGACGATATCTTCATTAAAACATATGTTTAATCATAGAATGTTTCAAAAGTTTTCAGTTGCAAAGGTCAGAAATAACGATAAAACCCTATCTACGTCTAACTGACTTGGTGTAACAGATATCATCGTTTTCAAGGAACCAGTTAAATATATACCCATGCAATGACTTTACGCTCAAAATACGAAGCACAAGGAACTTCCCTTGCGAAACAAAGTGTTATTTTGTAACAGATCAACGGCGGAATTACGAAAGATTAGCCTGTTTGTTTGAATAGTGAATTAAAGAGAGGGGATTGGTGGGGGAGGAGAGGGAAGGCTGATTGGAGAGTGAGTACCTAGCAATCCACAAGTGACATATTATCGTGGGGAGAAACTACTATCCGGCAAACACAGATGTTCCTCGCAGCTTTAGCGACTGTTCGTTAGGTGTGGGTAATGCAAATTTCAGTAATCTCGTCAGATAACCACTGCTCTTTAGAACACCGTAATCCGCTCTTCATCCCCTTTCTCAGTGCCGGAAAGATTTTGCATTGTAAAAGACAACCTCGGGCTTTTTACAATGCGAAAGTGGAGCTGTTGATAACAAGTAAAGGAATCTTCAGGAGGCTCGGAAAGTGGTACCAGGCTATAACGATAAAAGTATTTCTCCGACAAATATGCTAAACTGATAACGGAGTTATTTTGTTTTTAGTCTTTGCCGATATCCGGCCGTTTCTTTGTACGCAGGATTTGACGCTTCTTTTCTCCGAAAATTTTTAGTTCGCCAATGTGTAAAAAAGAAAATTCAATAAAAAGTACTTACAATTTCTTGAGAAGCACTATAAAATGAATAATGGGATATTACCATTGGACTTCATCTATAATTAGCTCTCACTAAATTGGACCTGCGAAGTGCATACCATCAGTTACAGGTAACACCGGATGATCGACGCAAGACCGTAGTTACTATTCTATCTGGTGATTCCAAGTACTGCTGAATGCCATTCCGACTTGAGAATGCACCAGCAACATTCCAATACCTGATAGATTGGGTACTACGAAGACTAAAACTAAAACAATGCATGGTATACTGGATGTTTCTGTGTGTATCCAAGGACATGTGGTACATTTATATAGCATCTTTGATTACTGGCAGCTCAACTAACACCTAGTTTGAAAAATTGTCAGTTTATATCGAAGGAGGTTCGCCATTTGGGTTACAGTTGCTACTGGTAACCCAAAGGGCTGTTGTTCTCTTCTATAACTCCTTCACGGAACTTCCTGTTCATAAATTCCTCCATTGGAGGTTGGAGGTGATTTAGACTCAGTATGGTTTACTATACACAAGCAGTTCATTCCCAGCAGGCAAGCTATGTTGCATTATTGGCATAGCCCACAGTGGCTCAGGAAGGTTAATGACTTCTGTCTATTCTTCTGATAATCTTTCCATCACCCCTCTACCAAGTCCTTCAAATTGTGTCACTTTCCCCTGCAGTGGTGCTAAATCGACAGACTGTCCCAGATTGAAATATTCTTCTCTTAAATCAGTATCTAATTTTTCCTCTTCTACTATTTGCAAGTTAACTATCAGTGCACGTCATGACAGATGCACTTCTAGTGAACTGAAGTAATGATGAGAAATACCCGGCTTCCGTAAACCTCTCATGTATAGGATAAACTGAAGCGTCTTGTACAATTCTTCATGATCCATCAAAGGCTCAGTCGCACATAAAGTACTAACCAGCTCAGCTATTGCTATGTCCAGTGTCATTAGCTTCCAAGTACGATTAAGTGTTACATTTACTGGGGACACTGCGTAACGATGGCATTGTTCTCCTTTTCATTTAACACTGGGATGCACGTTCTACCCTGTGACCACTTCCCTTGTATTTGCAGAAACCTGCACCGGCATTCCCGTTCATTATACAACCAATTTACACTTTTCGCTCCGATACTTCCTTTAGTTCCGTTGAATGTGGCTAGTCTGACTACACCTATACTATATGATGCAAGTTTCAAATTTACCTTCTTCTCTTGACAAAAGTTATGGGATAACTCCTATTATCACATCGGGAATCCTTTTTCCGAGCTCAGTGCAGCAGCTTGATGTCGCATTGACCCAAGAAGTCGTTGGAAGTTGAAAGGTGGCTACACTGAGCCACAGCGCCAGAGATTGCGCCAAAGAGTATTATTCAGCCGCCTCCACTGGCAGTTCTTATCGAGAAGTCGTAGTGGAGAGTGCTTATTGAGAAGTAGCAGTAGGCAGTGCTTATTGAGATGTAGCAGTGGTGAGTCGTTGTTGAGAAGTTCCCATGGAGAGTGCTTGTTCAGAACTTGTAGTATTGTTTTGATGGGCTAGACACCAGATGTTGTTGGATTAGGGATGCTGTAATGTGCTTTTCGTCAATATATATGAAGGTAAAAAATTCTTTTTTTATTATTTCAATGTCTTAAACAATAATGCCTCTTGGTCACAGGTTCAGTCAACAAAGCATCTGGCTCGTGTTCTTGTATTAGACTGTATTTCTGGTTTCTATGTGCAATTATAGTATTTCTGTTTTTTTTTTAAATTACTTCAGTATAAATGGTGTTTAAAATATCTGGTCTTATTGAGGAAGAACCGTGCCAGATGTGTACGTTGAATCACACTTCCACACACAGAACAGTTACACTTGTGTTTTGTTGTTTCCTAGGTTTTATAGTTGCTGGGGACTTAATTAATTAATTGTGTTAACGGAAATTTTCTTTCATTCTTTGTTGTTATTCTATGCAGTCAGATTGCGTACGAATACTAATCAGGGCCAACCGTTTACGAGACTCGTAATCGGACAAACAGCGACAAAAAATTAAAAAAGTATTTGCATTCGTATTACATAACTAAGCCCCCATGCACGTGGCGACCGCTGCTTCGGATCGTCCCTTGGAATTCTTTTGATAGTAAAAATAGCAGACAGTAGTATTGTTGTAGTAATTTGTAGTTTAGTAATTGTAGTCTATATTGCATGTGTAGATTTGGTAATGAACATTTGTAGTTGTCTTGTCTTTCTTCTAATGATATTTTTGCAGAATTTAATTTTTGATGTCTTGTATACGCATTTGACAATTTTGTGCAATTATGAAGATTTCAATTGTTCGTTAATCGTGTTTGAGGGAAGCATTTCGTGTGAATGGTATTGTTGGTGAGAAAGTGTCATATTGTGTGTAATTTTCGCATAGTGACGAGTTTTGTATGTTTTGTAAATGATTACGCGATCGATGAAAAAGGCAAAAATGACGAAAATGTTAACATGGCGAACTCGCCAACAGACGAGAACAGTATGGTGAATAATGAATTAGAAAACAAATTAATAAGCAGGGAAAATAGTCCAGAACCAGTTCAAAACTTTTCACAATTAAAGAATTTTCAGAATACGACATTAACGACAGAAGATTCTGGAATAGTATCGAACGCAGATAGCTTTACAGCTTTGACGGAAGAAGTTGGTTTTGCGGGAAATGTTAGGGGTGAAAAGAATTTCGAACCAGTTAATATGGAGCAGTTGATGAGTGCAATATATAATTTGGGTTCTGAATTAAAAACAGTGGGATCACAGTTACGATCTGAAATTAAAACTGATATGGGAACAATGGAAACGCGGTTAGACTCACTGGGATCACAAATAGGAACAATTAAAACTGATATGGGAACAATGGAAACACGGTTAGAATCACGAGTAGGGACATGTTTTAAAAACATGAAAGATGAATTAAAGAAAGAAATTAGAGAAGAAGTAGAATCGATTTTGAATGCTCACAATAATAGATTAATTTCAATAGAAATCAGACAAAATGAACAGGATAGAGAAAAGGAGAAAGAGATCGCGTGATAGTACAAAAATTTTCAGAGTTAAATTTATAACGTGCACACGATAAGGAAGAAATATTTGAGAGAATCGAGGAATCCGTACCAAATGACAGAATAAATAACCTAACACAACAATATGAACAGTTAACTACTAAATGTGTCAATACTGAAACCCGAGTCGCGACACTTACGGAAGACGTCAATAAACAGAAAGAACAAATAGGTGACTTATCGGAAAGAGTTGAGGAGATTTCAAATAAATTGACAAGTCTTAGTTTAAATGGGGACAGAGATTCAGATGATACAGCTCCATTGCCATTTGCAGAAACAGAAGAGTACCAGAGTATAAATAAACATGTTGAAAATCAGGGAAAATTTAATGAACGCGTTAAAAGGGAATTTGAGGCATTACGAAAGCAAGTCAAACAAATTGAAGGCGAAATCATAGGAAAAGACAGTAGAAGAAAATTAGAATCACAGATAGCAGCGGGTTTTGAAGAAAATAATTTGTTTCATTTACGAGAAGCAACAAGAGAGCGGCAGGCGCGCGAACTTGACAATAATCGACATTCGGACTGGGACAGACGCGGTAGGTCTTCGTCGCCACGAGGCGAAAACTTTGACTATAAACACTTTTTAACTGTTCGGAAATTTAAGATCTTTCGCAATTCTAAGAATGACATACATCCATGTTCATGGTTAGATCAATTTATGTACGCACTTCCACCAAATTGGCCACTAAGTCACAAACTGGAATTTCTGTGTGGATATTTAGAAAACGAACCGACGACGCGCATGCGCACACTTATTAGAGATTGTAATAATCTAAATGATTTTTATCATGCTTTCCTATCGGCATATTGGTCCGAAAACACGCAAGACAGAGTCAAACATAGTCTTATTATGCAGTGTAATTGTAAACAGTCTGAGTTCCGCACGCCAGCAGAATACTTTGAAGACATGATTCGAAAGAATCAGTTCCTTTCCAACCCTTATAGCCCGACTGAATTAATTCGCATTTGTTTAACTAAGCTACCACAATCGATAAGACACATTGCTTTAGCTGGAAGATGTTAAAGTCCTCAGGGGATTCACTGCACTAAGTGAATATGTGCCGTAGCGTGTACAGGGCCCGAGCTGTAGTAGTGCTATTTCCCTTTTTCTGCACTGCTGCCTACTCTTTTACTATTCTTTGTATCTATCAAAACAATTCTTCAACTATCAATCTATCTAGAGAGTCGGTAAAGAATAACCGGATATGACTATTTTACCCAAAAGTGATTTCGGAAATTACCGTTTGGACTTACTGTATCTTCTGCAGCATTCATTCGTAGTTTAAATGAAATTTTACCTGTTTATCTTCGTGACAGTATTACTTCATATGTTAACGATATTCTTATTGCTAAACGTTCTTGGAGTGAGCATAACAAAATTTTGGATTCATTATTACGTATTTTTGCAAGAGTTGGCATTACAGTGAACTTGGAAAAATCTGAATTTGGTCGTTCTCAGGTGAAATTTCTTGGTCACATTATTTCTACAGAAGGTATTCTTCATGATCCAGAGAAACTAGACGCTATTCGTAATTATGCTGTTCCTACCACAAAACGAGATGTTCGTAGTTTCCTTGGTGTCTGTAATTTTCTTAGACGCTTTGTTAGATTGGATAATTTGGCCACACCTCGTTTATGTGAACTATCTGGAAAGAATTCTAATTGGTGTTGGGATGAGGAAGCTCAATCAGAATTTGAACAACTTCGTGATGCTTTAGTTGCTGCTCCACTTCTTTCACATCCGGATTTATCTAAAGATTTTTGTTAGACAGTATTATTTAGTTCGCAATGATATTCTTTTTAAACGACAATCGGTCGACAACTCAGTTTGGTTAGTTTGTATTCCTGATGAGGCGGTCAATAAATTGATTTGGTACACACATTTCAGTTATGCACACTTTGGTCCCAGAAAATGCTTCCATAAATTACGAGAAAATTGCTACTTCAGTAATATGGAAAAACGTATTCGATCTGTTCTTGCCAAACGCAAATTATGTCAAAAGGCTAAGCCGCCAACTATTTCTCACAGAGCACCGTTGTTTCCTATCATTCCAGCGAAAGTAAAAGACATGGCTGCAGTCGATTTGTTCGGTCCAGTGGTTCGTTCTACTAATGGTTTTGCGTAAATTTTATAGCAGTGGAATTGACATCAAAATCTGTGTGTTTTACACCTCTACGCAAAGCAACAGCTCGTTCCGTATCTAATGCTTTCATCAAACATTTTCTTAAGGAAGTGGGTCATGTTGATAAGGTTATATCAGATAATGGATCACAGTTTCGCTCTAAAATTTGGCTTCGTACTCTACGGCGTCCTAAGATTAAACCAATTTTCATTTCACTTTTTCACCCTCAATCTAACGCTTCAGAGAGATGGATGAAGGAAATCAATAAATTGTGTCGACTTTAGTGTCATCAGAATCACAGAACTTGGGATCAGTATCTTCATATTTTTCAAAACATTCTGAATGAACTCCCTAATGATTCAACTTCTTTACCGCATATATTGATATTAAAAAATAAAGCACCGACAAATCGCATTTCTGAAATCGTTCCTTTTCCGCCTTCACGGAAATTGCGGCATTCTGAAGTTGTCAATCTGGCTCTACAAAATATTGCATCTGCGGCTGCTAGAAGAGAGAAATCAGTTAAACGTCCTGGTCGTTTAAAAACCTTGTCAGTTGGTCAAAAGGTGTTAATTAAGTCTCATCGTTTGTCTCACAAAGGAAAAGGCTTGTGTCGCAAATTTTTTCTGCTTTATAACGGTCCATATAGATTCGTGAAATCTTCTCGGGTGATCAGCCGAGTAAAGGCGTCGTCTTCTCGCAACGTTTCGAAGGGTTTCGTACCCATCATCTTCAAGCGAAGATGATGGGTACGAAACCCTTCGAAACGTTGCGAGAAGACGACGCCTTTACTCGGCTGATCACCCGAGAAGATTTCACGAATGGAATACGCCGAGAAAGTCTCAAATCACATTTGGTCCATATAGAGTTCGCAAAATTATTCATGATAACACTGTCGAAGTAGAAACTCTTAAATCTCGGCGCTCTAAGGGAATACATCATATATCGAACGTTAAAATTTTTGTGGAATGACATACTTTCGAGAAACCAACAGTTATACGTAAACATGCAGCGAATACAAGGATACCGCGCCGTGTTCCGGCGGCGGCACATACTCAAAGCAACAGTCAAGTCTGCGCGCCGCACAAGGCAGTCGTTGACCGCAAACAATTACTTCCTACGTCACGCGTACCTACAGCTGATCGAGCACTCAGTGCGAATGCACTGACAGCCGTAAACAAATACACAGTGTAATTTCTCCGAATAAATTCAGTATAAAGCTATAGTGACTTGATAAAAATGGTTCAAATGGCTCTGAGCACTATGGGACTCAACTGCTGAGGTCATTAGTCCCCTAGAACTTAGAACTAGTTAAACCTAACTAACCTAAGGACATCACAAACATCCATGCCCGAGGCAGGATTCGAACCTGCGACCGTAGCGGTCTTGCGGTTCCAGACTGCAGCGCCTTTAACCGCACGGCCACTTCGGCCGGCTAGTGACTTGATAAATTATGTTATTAACGTTCAGTATTTTTCAGGATACGGTTGTATAAAATATTTAAGAACTTCAGGTAAATTCTGTGTGTGTCCGACGTTAAGAGGAATTGCTATCGAGAAATTTTCAGGAAGAATGTAATTTCGAAGAAGAAACTAATAAACTAAAAAGGTAACTATTAATTGAGTTTATTTTTCAGGTAACATATTTTCACTTAGGTACGTACTTTAGACGTAATTTGCTGCTCGCGATTACGTGATTTATACTTTGTGTTAATTGATTTTGACAATGATTGATTAATGAACAGGGTTGTTAATTGTGTATATTATGCATCGCTTGGCTGCACTGCTTTTTCACTGATGTCATATTTTTCTATTATGTGCCTGCTGTGCTTATTTATGTAAATTATAATTGTTACCTGATTAATTGTGCTGATGTGGTTATGTATGTAGGTTACACTTTGTGATTTATCTGCTTGCGCCTTCATGTTTACTTATTAAGATTACATATGATCATTTATTTGCTTATGCTGATATGATGCTAATGACCTGTTTATTATGTAAGATATATATTTGCTGCTTTGCATATGGATTGCATATTTACACATTTCTGTTTTGTTGTCATAACTACTCTTTAATTTGGTATATAGAAATGCTGATATGCGGTGTACGAACATGGAGTTTAGGTCACACTATGGTATTAATTATAGATTGTTCGCTTGGCAGAGCCTCGTTGTAGGAATTGTGCTGCATCCACTTGTTGACATTCTGTTCTCCACTGGTATATTTACTCGGTATTGCATGTTTTGCTTACGCTCAGTGCCTCATATTTTTAAGATAAGAAAATGAACTGCTATAATTCGACGAACGACATTAGTACAAGAAACTTCATTGAAGTCACATGAGCTGGAGGTTTTATGGAAGCTGTATAAGGAAGGAAGCTAACAACATGACACACCAACACTAGGTTTAGACCATTGACAGTTATTACACTGCATTCTTCGTGAGCAATTGAAATAGTAAGTGATACTTGACACAAGAAATACTCCACATGTTTGCTTCTGTTTTGCCGTGATTCTTGAAGTGGTGTACACACTGTGAAATATTACTATCATTCACACTCCGAACTTGTACTTACTTACTGAAAGTTATTCAAACTGAAGGCTGTTAGAGGTCATGTATGCATTTCTTTTATTTTATGATGGACAAGGTAACCAAAATGTATTTTATAATTCATAATGAGTAGAAGATTTGGCTCAGGTGGACTACACAGAGGTTGTGTGTGGACATTGTGTCTTCGGATTGTATGGGATTATGTATTGAAGTTTGCACTAGAAGTTTATCTGTACTTGTTCGAGGAGACTGACTAGAGGAAGGAGTTGTTATGGAAGTGAAATGATATTGATGATAAGGTTTATATGTATCGACGTATTGAAGAGGTATTATTGAGGTATTGAGATTATGTGAAGTTGATGATTATTGGAGTTTTAGTGGACAAGAGGTATGGTAAATGATATTGATGATTAGATTTATATGTATCGACGTAAGAGGTATTATTGAAGTATATAGATTATGTGATGCTGATGGTCATTGCAGTTTTGGTGGATAAGAGGTAAAGTAAGTGAGGAGTGTATTTTTTTGTTGGTATATATGGAACAAGGAGGATGAAGATGGCAGACTAGAACACTCAACTGGAAGGAAGATTGTCTACACACACACTGTGTTAAATCACTAAGCAGTATATACTTTTTTTTGGAGAGAGGAAGTAATTGCATATCTTGGCACACTGACAGTTGTTCAGCAACAGTACGTTTGATTTGGCTTGGCAAACATTGGTCTTGACATGATGACTACGACATTGACTAACTATTATTGACTGTTATACATTGCTGCCACTACTACTTGATACACAAGTTGAACATAAAATTTTGGACAGAATTACATTTACACAGTTAACACTATTCAATCACACAGTAGCACTTAATGTGGATGAAAGATGAGTGAGTGTGTTTTGTGTGTTTTCCTTTCCTAATCCCAAATAATTGGTACCGACCTATCTCCTAAATATTATTTTACTTGTTTGTTGCGGCTTGCACTGACACTCATAAATATTATAGGTTTACTGATATTTGTGTATTTGTAATATTTAATATGACAATTATCTGATATCATTTGTGTGTTTATTATTATTTGTAAGTTTTGTGTAGGAGCATTGAGAATAATTTTGTAAAAGCAGTTGTGTGTGCCTTCAAACTGTTGTTCGTGCTTGCACCTATTCAACATTGCTAGATGCCATTGATGGAACTGCTTCTTCTGAGATACTGCCACTTGTTGGTGTCTGCACCTGTTCAACATTGCTAGGTGCCACTGATGGACTGCTTCTTCTGAAATGATGTCACTTGTTGGTGTCTGCACCTGTTCAACATTACTGGGTGCCACTGATGGACTGCTTCTACTGAAATGATGTCACTTGTTGGTGTCTGCACCTGCTCAACATTACTGGGTGCCACTGTTGGACTGCTTCTACTGAAATGATGTCACTTGTTGGTGTCTGCACCTGCTCAACATTACTGAGGCCACTGTTGGAACTGCTTCTACTGAGATAATGTCACTTGTTGCTGTCTGCACCTGTTCAACATTGCTGGGTGCCACTGATGGAACTGCTTCTACTGACATAATGTAACTTGTTGGTGTCTACACCTGCTCAACATTACTGGGTGCCACTGATGGACTGCTTCTACTGAAATGATGTCACTTGTTGGTGTCTGCACCTGTACAACATTGCTAGGTGCCACTGATGGACTGCTTCTATTGAAATAATGTCACTTGTTGATGTCTACACCTGTTCAACATTACTGGGTGCCACTGATGGACTGCTCCTACTGAAATGATGTTACTTGTTGGTGTCTGCACCTGTTCAACTTTGCTGGGTGCCACTGATGGACTGCTTCTACTGAGATAATGTCACTTGTTGGTGTCTGCACCTGCTCAACATTGCTCGGTGCCACTGATGGATTGCTTCTACTGAAATAATGTCACTTGTTGGTGTCTGCACCTGCTCAACATTACTGGGTGCCACTGATGGAACTGCTTCTACTGAAATGTCACTTGCTGGTGTCTGCACCTGTCAACGTTACTGGGTGCCACTGAAACTGCTTCTACTGACATAATGTCACTTGTTGGTGTCTGCATCTGTTTAACATTGCTGGGTGCCACTGATGGAACTGTTTCTACTGAAATAATGTCACTCGTTGGTGTCTGCACCTGTTGACCATTGCTGGGTGCTACTGCTGGAACTGTCAACTACTTGTTTATTGAACTATGGAAAGCATTTTATGTGAATATTTGTATAAACTGATTTTTTTGTGTATTTACTGTTTGTGAAATGTTATGAGACTCTTACCTACACCTATTTGACATTGCTGGTGCCATTGATTGAATAATACTTATGTAAACTATTATGTAAAATCACATGTATGAAAGCATTTGTATTCCTTACTGTATTTTATATATTAGGTTATGGAATGGTCAGTGCAAAGCCAAAATTTATTTAGTGAAGTGATATTTACTTATTAATATTATCTTTTATTTTTGTCTGTATTTTTTTTGGACGAATTTGGTGGTATTTTCACCACCAATGCTGGCTAAAATACCATCAAATTCTGGCCAGTGGAGGAGGGGCATATGAAAGGTGGCTACACTGAGCCACAGCGCCAGAGATTGCCCCAAAAAGTATTATTCAGCCGCCTCCACTGGCAGTTCTTATCGAGAAGTCGTTGTGGAGAGTGCTTATTGAGAAATAGCAGTAGTCAGTGCTTATTGAGATGTAGCAGTGGTGAGTCGTTGTTGAGAAGTTCCCATGGAGAGTGCTTGTTCAGAACTTGTAGTATTGTTTTGATGGGCTAGACACCAGATGTTGTTGGATTAGAGATGCTGTAATGTGCATTTCGTCAATATATATGAAGGTAAAAAATTCTTTTTTTATTATTTCAATGTCTTAAACAATAATGCCTCTTGGTCACAGGTTCAGTCAACAAAGCATCTGGCTCGTGTTCTTGTATTAGACTGTATTTCTGGTTTCTATGTGCAATTATAGTATTTCTGTTTTTTTTTTAAATTACTTCAGTGTAAATGGTGTTTAAAATATCTGGTCTTATTGAGGAAGAACCGTGCCAGATGTGTACGTTGAATCACACTTCCACACACAGAACAGTTACACTTGTGTTTTGTTGTTTCCTAGGTTTTATAGTTGCTGGGGACTTAATTAATTAATTGTGTTAACGGAAATTTTCTTTCATTCTTTGTTGTTATTCTATGCAGTCAGATTGCGTACTAATACTAATCAGGGCCAACCGTTTACGAGGTTCGTAATCGGACAAACAGCGACAAAAAATTAAAAAAGTATTTGCATTCATATTATATAATTAAGCCCCCATGCAAAGTTCCCTGCAGAAATATTGAATATCTATAGTCCATAATTTCGAAAATGTTGCCGGTGCAAGGTTTTGTGCGCGAATTGATCTCTCGTTTACATTCCACAAATGTCCGATGGGAATCATGTCGGGCGATCTGAGTTGCCAAAGCATTCGCTGGAATTGTTCAGAATGTTCTTCAAACCAATCGCGAACAATTGTGGCCCGGTGACGTGACGGCGTTGTTTCGGAATATCGAGTCCATGAGTGGCTTCAAATGGTTTCCAAGTAGCCGAACATAACTATTTCCAGTCAATGATCGGTTCAGTTAACCAGAGGATCCAGTCCATTTCATGTAAACACAGTCCACACCATTATGGTGCCACCAACAGCTTGCACAGTGCCTTGTTGACAACTTGGTTCCATGGCTTTGTCGGGTCAGCGCCACACTCGAATCCTACTACCAGCTCCTACCAACTGGAATCGGCAATCATCTGACCAGGTCAAGACTTTCCAGTCATCTAGGGTCCAACTTCTATGGTCACGAACTCACAAGAAAGCTGCAAGGGATATGTCGTGCTGTCAGCAAAGGCTCTAGTGTCGTTCGTCTGCTGCCATAGCGCATTAACGTCACGTTTCTCCGCCCTGTCCTAACGGATACGTTCGTCGTTCGTCCCACATTGATTTCAGTGCTGCTTGTCTGTAAGCACTAACAACTTTACGTAAACGCCGCTGTTGTCTTTTATTCATTGATTGCCATAGGTCACTGCGTTGTCCGTGGTGAGAGGTAGTGTTTGAAATCTGGTATTCTCGACACTTTCTTGACACTACAAATCAAACGGAATGCCATAAGGGTCTAACTCCAACTACCATTCCGCGTTCAAAGTCTGTTAATTTCCGTCCTGCGTCCGTAATCAGTTCAGAAACCTATTCACGTGAATTTTATGAGCACAAATGACAGCTCCGCCAATGCATTGCTCTTTTATATCATGTGTATGCTATACTACCGCCGTCCGTGTATGACTTTAGTCACCACAGTGTATTATTCTTTCTGTGGTTCTACACCAGTCCTTCCCACTGTTCTCGAACGATATAACATTTCGCAATTTCTCGTGCCACATCACGTATTCCCTGGCATCTGCCTGTTAATATCAGATCAGCAACACTTAACAACTGCTTGTCTTCCCAATTTGGAGCTGTATGCAAATTATATAAAAAATATCCTCCACACATTTAACCAAAATTGAATTTTTAATGAGGTGGTGCTGGCATTTAGGAACGGCATGGATTCATTAGGAAATGACATTTCGTTCCTCTCCTCCTTAGCCTTTGCTTCTTCCTATGTAATTCCTAATCATCAGCTCGCAATTGAGCTATCGGATTCAGCAAATGCTTTACTGCCTTCTCAGCTGACCGTTTTGCATCTCTTCTATTTTGCTCATCTGTTACTACCAGAAGCGTACAATATACTGTAATAAAGAAGAAAAGGAGACGAGAAACAACCACACACATCTATACTAAATACACCGTAAAGCCGGTGTTTCCTGATACATTTTCTTTAAAATCTGCTGCTTCACTTTCGCTCTCATTGTTATCCGTCATTGGTAAAACAATCCAAGCTCCAACAGCTCTTCGGACAGCACTTGAAAGGTGTACTTGAGTATCGGCGTGTGGTTCTCTTGTAAAGATAGGATGGACCACAGTGGCTCGTTGGTAGCACACCGTGTCTCGTACTCGTCCACCGCGTCGTTCGGGGTCAGAGCACCACGTTACGGCACCTGAAGATGGGCGTGTAAGAGCCCAAAACCGGTCGTGTGTCGAATAAAAGAGTCCTACTACTGCAGCGATGTTTGCAGCCTCTGGTATAATGCTCAGTTGCGGATGTTCCTCCGACAGGATTGTTCGATATGAAATGGAACACTAGAGTGAAATCAATATAACGAAAAGCAAAGAAACAGTTATAATCGTTTGAAGCTTTCTGGGACATGTATTTCTGTAAAGTATATTATTTAAAAGACCGTAGTGCGACCAATTCTCCATTGTTTCCTCAAATGGAGTCCTGGTGAAGTAGGGACGATGATAGACATTGAACAAACCGAGAGATGCAGATTATGCACACGACGCAGGTAATGGAGAGTGTGGCGTTTTGGGAATGCATTAGTCTAGGCAACATATTTAAATGATTAAAACTGCAAGATCGCTGGTTATGGTAAGTGCGAGATAAGCCACCGCAAATGTGAAACCTTGGTACAATAATAACTGATGTAACCTCCAGAATGTTGAATGCAAATATGCAAAAGTACATGCATTGTGTTGAACAGATGTCGGCTGTCAGTTTCTGGAATAGAGTTCCATGCCTGTTGCAATTGGTCGGTCAGCACAGGGAGGTTAATGCTGTTTGTGGATGGCGCTGGAGTAGGTGTCCGATGATGCCCCACATGTGCTCGATTGGCAACAGACCTGGTGATCGACACTCCGTAGAGCGTATTGGGTTACAGCAGTGGTTTGTGAGCGAGTGTTATCGTTTTGGGAAACACCCTCTGGAATGCTTTTCATGAATGGCAGCCAGACTGGGGTACAAATTTGCAATCAGGATATGTGGGATAATCACGAAAGTGCTCCTGCTGTCAAACGAAATCGCATCCCATATCATAACTCCAGATGTAGGTCCAGCAAGCAGATAAGCCCCCAAGTGTCCTCCTCATATTATAACCAACACACGGCCATCACTGCTACAGAGGCAGAATCGGCTTTCGTCTGAAAACACAACACACCACCACTCTGCTCTACAATGAGCTCTCGCTCGACAGCACTGAAGTCGCAGATGGCGGTGATTTGGGGTCAGTGGTAGGCACGCTACAGGGCGGCTGGCTCGGAGCTGTTCTTTGTAACAGTTCGTTGTGTCACTGTGGTTCCAATTGCTGCTCACACTGCAGCGGCCGCACATTTCCGCGACCACGGGTGCCTGCAGACGTGTACACTGGCTACAATCCTGCCAAGTCTTTCTTCAGTATCGCAGGAGGAACATACAGCTCTCGTAACCCTATTACACCACCTCGTGCAAACTCAATGAGGTGTTAATAATGGCGGCTTTGTTGCCTTAAAGGCTTTCTTGACTAACATCAATTCACCACGTTCAGTCTCAAAGATAAGTAACACTTACGACCATTACAAAGTGTGTTTAAAGCAAACGTGATTTGCATCCTCCTAGTGGCGATACTATGGTGAAATTTGGACTGGCGTCATGTTTCACATGTAGGAACACGCTGACCATCTTTCGTTTATGTCACACACTTCTTCTTGGTGTTGCAATTTTCTTCCGTCACTGTATGAGAGAAATGCCTGGAAACTTTAAATGTGAGTGCTTCGAAGAAAAACGACACAGTTCTCGTGAAAACCTGTTAGCTTAATTTAGAGAACCTGCACTAGTGGCCATTAAAATTGCAACACCCCGCAGATGACGTGCTACAGACGCGAAATTTAACCGACAGGAAGATGATGCTGTGATATGCAAATGATTAGCTTTTCAGAGCATTCACACAAGGTTGGCGCCGGTGGCGACACCTACAACGTGCTGACATGAGGAAAGTTTCCAACCAACTTCTCAAAACAAACAGCAGTTGACCGGCGTTGCCTGGTGAAACGTTGTTGTGATGCCTCGTGTAAGGAGGACAAATGTGTACCATCACGTTTCCGACTTTGATAAAGGTCGGATTCTACCCTATCGCGATTGCGGCTTATCGTATCTCGACGTTGCTGCTCGCGTTGAGACCCAATGACTGTTATCAGAATATGGAATCGGTGGGTTCAGGAGGGTAATACGGAACGCTGTGCTGGATCCCAACGTCCTCGTATCACTAGCAGTCGAGATGACAGGCATCATGTGAGCATGGCTGTAACGGATCGTGCAGAGACGTCTCGATCCCTGACTCAACAGACAACAACCATCTGCACGAACAGTTCGACGATTGCAGCAGCATGGACTATCAGCTCGGAGACAATGGCTGCGGTTACCCTTGACGCTGCATCACAGACAGGAGCGCCTGTGATGGTGTACTCAACGACGAACCTGGGTGCACGAATGGCAAAACGCAATTTTTTCGGATGAATCCAGGTTCTGTTCATCATGATGGTCGCATCAGTGTTTGGCGACACCGCGGTGAACGCACAAACGCACATTCGAAGCATGTGTTCGTCATCGCCATACTGGCGTATCACCCAGCGTCCACTTTGAACAGTGGACGTTACATTTCAGATGTGTTATGACCCGTGGCTCTACGCTTCATTCGATCCCTGCGAAACCCTACATTTCAACAGGGTAGATCTGAGCCCCGCTCTTCTCCATTGTGGGGATTTTCTATAAGCATCAACAGACAGTATACAGGATATTCGTATCCACCTATCTGCACTAATGTACACAAAGCGTAGGGCATGGAAGGCATTTGATCACAAGCATCCTTCAAGACAGGATTATCAGTAAGCAGTCATTCTGGTTATGTACAATGGGCGTCTCATGTTGATTTACGCATTATCCTTTTCCCTTCATAGTGCGCCATTTGACTCATCATTGCACTTGCATGTGTGTACTCATTTAGTGTCAGAGCAATCACTAGAAGCGTAGGCTGATCCCAGTTCACTGCAGTCCTTTTTCCCAACTAATGTCATTACATGAGCTGATAACATGCAGAGTGACCACCATGGCCCGCGCTGGACAACGTGGTTTCTGTTGAAGAAGAGTGAAAACACTGCATATATTTACAGTTGATTGGAGGTAGTGAGCGGAGAATGTGTACCGTTGAAAAGAGACAGTCCTATCTACCATGTCGATTTCCAAGAAATCTTGATTATAAATGTAAAGAAAGTTGCAGATTTTATAAATGTACTCAACCTTTGTAGTAGAAGTGCAACCATGTTCCTTGTAAGGTCTTGAGACGACAGATGTTGGTCAGAGAGGTTACTTCTTTTGAAGAATGTAGCAGCAGCCTGTGTTGGACAGTCTGGATTATTTAAAAAGGATTTTGTAATAATATGTTCTGAGATAAAATATTGAAGAAATGAGATGATGAGAATGGAAGAATGACAAAAGGGCAATTTTTAAGGTATTCAAGTTTTTTATATTTTTGTAACTATACTGTTTATCATTGTTAGAACATTGCGTATAGCTGAAGCTTAGTGTACAAATCTTATAACACAACATAATGTTTAGTCTTGCAATCGAAGCGAGTGTCAAGTATAGTAACTGTACGCAGGAAAGTTATTGAGAAATATTTTGCTAATTTGTCTTGTTATGAAAACTTTATGAAAAGATGTATTGTTGCCAAGCATAGTCAGACTTGGAGTCTTTGCTCTCATTTATCAGTCGTTAAGATTGTTGCCCCATTTTCATTTACTTTCACGACTGTGTTTGCATACTCGCATTGTACACCGCGACTTGTTTACTGAGAGTTGTTTTGTGAAAATTAATGAGATACCGTCGTGCAATGCACATCGCAAATACAGCAAATGAAATTTAATTTTGGACAGTCACATCAATATTCCTAATAGCGGAAGGCTGCAGAGCGGACAAGAGTTCTGTGCGCACAGGTACGCCAATAACTTTAATTACTATCAAAACTCATATCCATTGTAAAGCACGGTGATTGTCAGAGTGTTTTTCTGAAAATATCGGCGTCAGTTCTGAGATAAAATATCAGGAAAAGATTTCAGTGAAGCGATTGAGTTTTCAAGCAATTTCATCAGAAAGTCAGAAGCACTAATTTTGTCCAACGGCCCTGACGCAGTTGTAACACCGGTTCCCATCAGATCGCCGAAGTTAAGCGCTGTCAGATTGGGATAACACTGAGTGGGTGACCATCCGGTCTGCCAAGCGCTGTTGGCAAGCGGGGTGCACTCAGCCATTGTGAGGCAAACTGAGGAGCTACTTGATTGAGAAGTAGCGTCTCCGGTCCAGTAAACTGACATACGACCGGGAGAGCGGTATGCTGACCACATGCCCCTCCATATCCGCATCCAGTGACGCCTGTGGGCTCAGGATGACATGGCGGCCGGTCGGTACCTTTGGGCCTGTTCGGACGGAGAGAAGTATAAATTTTTATGTTCATTTCATCTGTCTTTACAATAACAGCTCTGGTACAGTGATTGTTTACAAGAATAAGACAAAGCAATAAAGCAATCAAGAAGGCAATATTCAGTTCCAACCATTTTAATCTGAGTCGTTCGGTTTTTCAGTCAGATAGCCTATCTAATTTCACTGAAAATGGATTGCTTTCTCGCAGGCAAGTTGTTCGATGTACCAGCTAGTCTGAATTTCGCATCGTGTAGTGTGATCTCCACATATTTCCATCATAAATTAAATTTTCACGTAGTTCTGTTGCTCTGCATTGAGATTTACATGTTTCGATATCACTTTTTAAGATACCAACTTGAGACTGAGAAACACGAGTTTAAATAGATATGACATGTTTCACTTGGCGACCCTCCCGGATTCGTAATTACATAACACCCTGCTGATTTGTGCTGATAGATAAAGATTTGTTCTGCAACTATAAATTAAAATTCCAATTACAGGCTTTGACTTAGCAATTATTTTCAATATTTGTGTAGCAGCAATTAAAGTGATTATATGCTCCATGCCATTACAGCAACACAGTTTGTTTTGCACATTTATTACCAGTGAGTAATATAGACAAATTTTCTGGAGAACAGTTATAGTCTGCTTACATTCTGCTTTTATATTTCCTGGAATTTTGAATACCGATTTGCGCCAAGTATTTTACAGACCGTAGTGGAAGTGAGATTCTTTCATTTTATGCATTTGTAGTGTTATGTGGTGCTTAGAATAAGAGATTTTGCTATTGATCTTTGCTACTGCCAATGATATACTCCAAAGTAAAATTATTCTTGTTTATTTGATCTTGAAGTGTCCTATGGTTACATAGACAGCGATCTTTAATGGTGTATGCTACTTTGTGTCCTTGTGAAACTATAAAAAGCTTCTATTTGCCTTTATTAAGTGAACTCTGCCAGTAGTGATTTAAATATTTATCTGTTTTCTTTAACATTTATAGGGACTGATTTTTAGTAGTTACCTGTGTAGTGTTGATCTTCTGTGTGTGGAAAGTTTCCTTTTTATTTGCTGTATTACTGTAATTGCACTAAAATGCCAAACGCTACCAAAATTAGGCCAAATGCTAAAGCTTTTGATAATTCTGTAGACATAGAAGGGACAATTGGATAGGGCTCCTCTCACTGATTTAACTGAGACAGATAGGACAACGCCTGACAAGATTGATCAGGATACATAACACCCTTAATTCACTATTAGGGCTCCTAAGTTTGAAAAGAATATTGTTCCATACCAGATAAAATTATCCCACAGCTTTTGTACCTGTCATTCAATTTCTCTTTTATTTCCCACCACATAGGATCCTTACCTTGTTCCTGAGCGATGTCATCAAGAGTAAATGTAATGTAATTCTCAAATGAAACCTTCTGAATGTGTAAGACACTAAAGATATTTTCCTGATTATTTTCCTCAGTCGTTTTGACAAGATCAACAGGTGAACAAGACAAAGTGTCAGCTACTATGTTTTGTGTTCCTGGAATACAAACAGTGATAAAAAGTAAAGTAAAGGTCCAACGCTTAAGGTGATCATGATTCAATTTAGCAGTCATCAGACTGCAGGGCTTGGTGATGAGTATATACCTTGGTATGCCTGCCTAACAAGAAGTAGCAGAATTTATCAAAGCCAAAACCGCAGCCAATGCCTCTATTTCAGTCATAGTGTAATTACGTTCTGATTTAGATGAAATGCGACTGACAAAAGCAATAGTCCTCTGGGTAATGACACCATTTTCCTTAAATTCTTGAAAAACTTGCACGCCAAGTCCAAATTTGGAGTTGTTAGTAGAAATACAAATGTCACATGACAGATCTGGATGATATAACACTGGTGCAGCAAGAAACGCGTTCTTGAAACTTTGAAATTCATCTTGGGCTACCTTGTCCAAGTACCACATAAAATTCTTAGAAGTCAACTCATACAGCCTGGGAGTGGTCAAGGTTTTCAAATTAATGAAGTGAAATTAGAAATTAATGAACCTTAAAAATCCTCTGAGTTGACGTAAAGTTCTATATACATGCTTCCTTGCAATGGCTCCCAACTTTTCTGGATCAGGGAGAACTCCTTCATTATGACCAAGAAATTTAATTTCAGATTTGCCAAACTGTAACTTTTCCAAATTAGGTGTGGTGTCAAATACTTGCACCAGTGGATTAAGAACTACCATAAAAACTGATGTACATTGTAAGCCACAGTGATGGTGAATATGTTTTTGTGAAAATATCAGTACCAGTTCTGAGGTTAAATACCAGTAAAGGATTTCAGTGAAGTGCTATCTTGTGAGTTTTCAAGCAGTTTTATGAGAAAGTCAGATGCGTTAATTTTTATGCTAATTTACTCTGTCATTACAATAACAGTTCTGGTACAGTGATTGTTTATGAGACTGAGATAAATATTAGCAATATTCAGGTCCACCATTTTAATCTGAGTCACTTTGTTTAGTCAGATAGCCTACGTAAATTTCTTTTAAACCGGATTTCTTTCTCGCAGGCAGATTGTTTGGTGTACCAGCTAGTCTGGATTTCGAAATTGTTCTGCACTGAGATTTATATGGTTCAATGTCAAAATAAGTTTTACCACTCTTTAAAATACCAACTTGTGACTTAGAAACACGAGTTTAAATAAATACAAACGCGTTCCACCGTCATAGAAAGGTGCCCCTACAACACGACAACTCTCGTCCCCAACTGAGCCTGAAAACGAGGGCTTCCACTGCTGAAAAGCGGTTCCGAGTACTGCAAAATCCACCGTATTCTCTTGACTTGGCCCGTTGTGATTATCAACTATGGAGGCTTTGAAGAAGCCTCTGCAAACACGTCATTTCACAGACGTCCAGGAACTGCGAGCAGTTGTCCTGTGGTGGCTGCGACGAACTCCAAAACGATGTTTTGACGAGAGCCTACAGAAATTAAAGTGACCCACGTCAGGAGAGCATAGTGCTGTGGCAGTATGTGGAACACAAATTCAGCGATGGCAGGCACGGCATTCAGACTTGTATATAAGCGAGCGTTGTCGTGTTGTAAGAAAATTTTTCCGCGACAGTGTAGACTCTCCACACTCCAACCACCATCTTATATATGCAGTGTTCACACCCTCCTAGAACAGAAACTTCGTCGTCGAGCGCTATCCTTGATGGTCACACTCCATGTTGTCTGCTCACGTTGGAAAAATGGGCTCTACTGAGCAGGGATTACGTATGTAATGATTGACCTATTACTTACGATTAGACTGCAGTACTAAATACTTGCAGCTGTAATGATTAATCAAATGACGCATCATGAATGAAGGGAAAAGATAAAGTATAAATCTACACGGAACCCACCTCGTACTTGTTATGCTATCAAGTCCTGACAGGTGCAGACACTGACTCATCACGCTGTCTGCAGTGACGGCTGGTGGACCTCTTAGCCTTACTAAGATGTAGATAAGGCCTTCCTTCGCGTAAGAGGCTCATATTTTCTATACTTTAATTGTATTTTTATAGTGTAAATAATTATTAGATTTAATAAATAAATCGGTCAGTCCCCATTTCACTACAGTACCATCCACACATGTGTATAGTATGTACACTGATGAGCCAAATCATCATGATCACGGCCCACAGCAAGACTGAATAAATGTTTCCTGGTGGTGTTGTGGGAATGTGACGCAGTAAGGAAAGAATGTAAGCCGAAGAGAGATGAATGGGCAGCATTATAGCAAAGGTACGGGCAGCAAAAGCGAAGGTACGGGCAGCAAAAGCGGGAATCCGCTGATATAAGCAGTTTTGACAAAGGGCAGATTGTTGTGGCGCTGCTGTTGGAAACGAGAAACTCTGAAACGACTAAGTGATCGCCTGTTGGAGTACCGCTATCCTGAACACCTGTGGAAAGTGGTTGAAGGATGATGAAATAACGAGTAGGCCTATGATACTGGATGACCACGTCTCATCACAAAACGTAGAGATCGGAGGATACTTCAGTCTGTAATCCGGGATAGGCAGAAATCTGAGGCTGACCTGGATACAGAGTACAATGCTGGTGCAGGCACAATTGTTTGGGAGCACAACGTTCAAAGACCATTGTTGAACATGGATTTGCACATCACACGACCGTTATATATTCCTGTGTTGGCATAACGACATCGTCAGTTACGACTGCAGTGGGCCCAACATCAATGTGTTTCCACCGTGGGTCAATAGAAACGCGTCGCCTATTGAATGAATCGCATTTTTTGTTACATCAAGCTGATGGGTAGGTCATTACACGCCCTCATCAGTCTGAATGGCTGCACGGAACGAGCACAGGGCTACAGATGCAGGTCGGTGAGTTAATAATTTTGCTATAGGGTAGTGGTTTCCATGTGATCTGTAGCGGTAATCGAAGGAATCGTGACACCAGTGAACATTGTTGCGGACCACCTGCATCGCTTTATGCTTGAAGTCTTTCCCTATGGTGATGACATCTTCCATCAGGATAAGTGTCCGTGTGGCAAGGTCAGAATCGTGCTACAGTGGTTTGAGGGGCGTTATAGTGAACTCACAGTGATGTCTTGGCAAGCAAATGTGACCGATCTGTACCCATTGGTACACATGTCGGGCGCCAGCTGCATACCCGTAACCCACCACCCCGTGATTTGCGGGATCTGTGCGTAGAAACCGGGTGCCACATACGTAAAGGACTTTAGAATCCATGCCAAGCAGAATCTCTTTAGTACTGTGTTTGAAAAGTGGAACAACACGCTGTTAAACTAGTGGTCATAATATTTTGGCTGATAGGTGTATATGCCGAATGATGCGATTCTAGAACGTTGCAATGAGCATCAGCTGTCATACTGTTCACATATATCACGTTACAGCCACATACATATATCAGGCTACCCACCATTCAGAGGCTGTTGCACGCAGCGACCGTTATTTTGATCTATAAATGATGGATTTCAGCTATCAGATCTAGATTTCAGCTAGAAACTAGCCATTCTCAATGCTAAGAATATAACAGGTACATAGTTAGATGATATCATAAAAAAGTTTCAATTAATAGCTTAACTCATATGGTCTATATATTACATACCACCATCCTTTTTTTAAATTAATATTCAATGAACTGTGTACAAAGCCATACCAACAGGCATTACATGCACTGACCAAAAGGAGGATGGTGGGTTGTAATATATATACCATATGAGTTAAGCCATCAATTGCAATTTCTTATGACATAATTTAACCGTGTACCTGTTATATTCTTAGCATTGAGAATGGCTAGTTTCTAGCTGAAATCTAGATCTGCCATTAAAAACTCCAGAGGACGACTGATAGCTGAAATCTGTTATTTACATACATATATGCTGATGTCTTTAACGAGATGATGTAAATATTTATTTCGTCAATTAATAAGTTTTAACGGCATAACGCCTTTGTTTTATAAGAATTGTTCAATTACACTGACAATGAACGATGAAAGGCTGTTTTAACTGTTATGTATGGGTGCTATCATTTAAATTAAGATCTTAATGATACGGGAAGCCGTAGCGGCACAAACAATAATCAAGAACCTATTATGATCTGAAGATGACAAGACTGTTAGCTGAAACCAGTAATCCATAGAAATAAGGAAGATCTAATGTCTTATCTTGACTTCATGAGTTTGCAGTCCCTAACAGAAATAAAAAATTTACAACATATCACGTATCCTCAAGCTGACAACAATGTCAGCAAACTTAAGAAATGAATGTAATACGTTCAAACATCACCGAACGTGAATTTTAGAACTGAATGTCAGTCTTATTAGAATTTAATACTGTACTGGTGTTTCTGACTTCAGCAGATCGACGCAACTACGGAGTCGCACACTGTACTGAGTGGGAAAGTCAAATCGAAGACTGCGTTTTACTGGCGGAGCACTTATAAGAGGCAATAAATCCTCTAAAGAGACTGCGTACACTATGGTTGTCTGTTCACTGGTAGAGTATTGCGTTGCTCTATGTGATCATTACCAGTTAGCACTGACGGCGTACACCGAAAAAATTTAAAGAACTCCAGTTCGTTTCATATTACCGCGGAATAGGTAAGAGAGTGTCGCAAATATGGTATGTGAGTTGACGGTTTTCGACGCGGCGAGATATTTTTATGACTTTTGAATCCCCAAATTTCTCCTAAGACAGCGGAAATACTTTGCTGACGACCACATAAATGGGGATAAATTACCATCTTAATAAAGTAAGTGAAATCAGAGATCGCGCAGAGAGATTTTAGTCTCCATCTCGCCCGACGCGCTTTTAAGAGAGTGGAACGGAAGAGAAGAGACGTGAAAGTGGTTCGATGAAGTTAAGTGTGAACTGCAGACTAGTTTAGATTTGCAATATCTAGTACAATTTTTTACCAAATATTTTGTCATAAGTACAGTCCTCAACGTGCAACATTAGAACTCTTTGTGGAAAGAGGCACGAAACCTTAATTACGAAAGGAGCATATGCCCTCTTCTAGTAGTACTCTGCTAACGGAGATATGAAAGCCAACTACGACAAACTACATAGGCAACATGTCGTTTGCTGAAATAACTCTTTCATTTTCTTTGAAATTAACGACCTAAAGATATCCTTTCCTCTTTAATGATTCATTTCACAGCAGTACAAGTAGAGACGAACTTTACTTGCCTATCACATTTACTACATTTTCTTTTCGGAAACGGCTTCTTCATATTTCATAGTATTTATTCTCATTCTACCTCCAGACACATTGTAGTCGTGTTGAATATTCCGTCTCCGGTTCCCGAGTGGCGTATTTGCTCCCTCCGCTTGTAGACGCCGCATACGATACGTGCTTGTGAGTCTCTGAGCCCCTTACATATTCCACAGCTCCCGCCTGCACATTTGTATGCAGTGCAAGTTCACTGGAGGCGGACGCCCAAGTAACTGCAGTGCTATCTAGGGGTGGTTCCCCTCAAGTATTTGAGTGCATCTTACAACACCTTGTTAGGAATGATTTCATTTGAATCACAAAAATTTCACCTCAAGGAAAAGGGACTACAATATTCAATTACCCCCATAGCAATAATACTCACAGGGTGAAATTATTGAACTATATGAAAAAAAAGTTCATTACAAACTACGGCTCGTACACACTTTATTCGACATGTAAGCGTCACTACAGATATTCGAATTCAGGTTGTGACACGTTCGATATGCGTGCCAGCATTGGCGATGATGTGGCACAGACGAATAGCGAAATTCTGCATGACCCGCTGAAGTGCCGATGCTGTCGATGACCTCCTGAAAGGCTGTTTTCAGCTCAGCAATGGTTTTGCTGTACACATTGTCTTCAATATAGCCCCACGAAAAGGTGTCACATGGGTTCAAATCCGGATAATATGGCGGACAATTGTGGTCCATGCCAGTGGCCTCTGGGTACCCCCGAGCTAGAACGCGGATCCTAAATTGCTCCTCCAAGACATCAAACACCATCCTGCATCGGTGAGGTTGCGCTACGTCTTGCATGAAGCACAACTTGTCGAAATCAGCGAAACGTTCGATGTTGTTGTTGTTGTTGTTGTTGTGCTCTTCAGTACTGAGACTGGTTTGATGCAGCTCTCCATGCTACTCTATCCTGTGCAAGCTTCTTCATCTCCCAGTACCTACTGCAACCTACATCCTTCTGAATGTGCTTGGCGTATTCATCTCTTGGTCTCCCTCTACGATTTTTACCTTACACGCTGCCCTCCAATACTAAATTGGTGATCCCTTGATGCCTAAGAACATGTCCTGCCAGCCGATCCCTTCTTCTAGTCAAGTTGTGCCACACACTTCTCTTCTCCGCAATCCTATTCAACACCTCCTCATTAGTTATGTGGTCTACCCATCTAATCTTCAGCATTCTTCTGTAGCACCACATTTCGAAAGCTTCTATTCTCTTCTTGTCCAAACTATTTATCGTCCATGTTTCACTTCCATACATGGCTACAGTCCATACAAATCCTTTCAGAAACGACTTCCTGACACTTAAATCTATACTCGATGTTAACAAATTTCTCTTCTTCAGAAACGCTTTCCTTGCCATTGCCAGTGTACATTTTATATCCTCTCTACTTCGACCATCATCAGTTATTTTGCTCCGCTAATAGCAAAACTCCTTTACTACTGTGTCTCATTTCCTAATCTAATACCCTCAACATCACCCAACTTGATTCGACTACATTCCATTATCCTAGTAAATCTTCCTTTCAAGACACTGTACATTCCATTCAACTGCTCTTCCAAGTTCTTTGCTGTCTCTGACAGAATTACAATGTCATCGGCGAACCTCAAAGTTTTTATTTCTTCTCCTTGGATTTTAATATCCACTCCGAATTTTTCTTTTGTTTCCTTTATTGCTTGCTTAATATACAGGTTGAATAACATCGGGTAGAGGCTACAACCCTGTCTCACTCCCTTCCCAATCACTGCTTCCCTTACATGCCCCTCGACTCTTATAACTGCCATCTTGTTTCGTTACAGATTGTAAATAGCCTTTCGCTCCCTGTATTTTACCCCTGCCACCTTTAGAATTTGAAAGAGAGTATTCCAGTCAACATTATCAAAAGCTTTCTCTAAGTCTACAAATGCTAGAAACGTAGGTTTGCCTTTCCTTAATCTTTCTTTTAAGATAAGTCGTAAGGTCAGTATTGCCTCACGTGTTCCAACATTTGGACGGTATCCAAATTGTTCTTCCCCGAGGTCGGATTCTACCAGTTTTTGCATTCGTAAAGAATTCGCGTTAGTATTTTGCAGCTATGACTTATTAAACTGATAGTTCGGTAATTTTCACATCTCTCAAAACCTGCTTTCTTTGGGATTGCAATTATTATATTCATCTTGAAGACTGAGGGTATTTCGCCTGTCTCGTACATCTTGCTCACGAGATGGTAGAGTTTTGTCAGTACTGGCTCTCCCAAGGCCGTCAGTAGTTCTAATGGAATGTTGTCTACTCCCGGGGAATTGTTTCGAGTCAGGTCTCTCAGTGCTCTGTCAAACTCTACACGCAATATCATATCTCCCATTTCATCTTCATCTACATCCTCTTCCATTTCCATAACATTGTCCTCAAGTACATCGCCCTTGTAAAGAGCCTCTATATACTCCTTCCACCTTTCTGCTTTCCCTTCTTTGCTTAGAACTGGGTTTCCATCTGAGATATTAATATTCATACAAGTGGTTCTCTTTTCTCCAAAGGTCTCTTCAATTTTCCTGTAGGCAGAATCTATCTTACCCCTAGTGAGATAAGCCTCTACATCCTTACATTTATCCTCTAGCCATCCCTGCTTAACCATTTTGCACTTCCTGTCGATCTCATTTTTGAGACGTTTGTATTCCTATTAGCCTGCTTCATTTACTACTTTTTTATATTTTCTCCTTTCATCAATTAACTTCAATGTTTCTTCTGTTACCCAAGAAGTTCTACCAGCCCTCGTCTTTTTACCTACTTGATCGTCTGCTGCCTACACTACTTCACCCCTCAAAGCTACCCATTCTTCTTCTATTGTATTTCTTTCCCCCAGTCCTGCTATTTGTTCCCTTACGCTTTCCCTGAAACTCTGTACAACCTCTGGTTCTTTCAGTTTATCCAGATCCCATCTCCTTAACTTCCCACCTTTTTGCGGTTTCTTCAGTTTTAATCTACAGTTCATAACCAATAGATTGTGGTCAGAGTCCACATGTGCCCCTGGAAGTGTATTACAATTTCAAACCTGGTTCCAAAATGTCTGTCTTACCATTATATAATGTATCTGAAATCTGTCAGTATCTCCAGGCTTCTTCCATGTATACAACCTTCTTTCATGATTCTTGAACCAAGTGTTAGCTATGATTAAGTTGTGCTCTGTGCAAAATTCTACCAGGTGGCTTTCTCTTTCATTTCTTACCCCCAATCCATATTCACGTACTACGATTCCTTCTCTCCCTTTTCCTACTCTAGAATTCCAGTCACCCATGACTATCAAATTTTCTTCTCCCTTCACTATCTGAATAATTTCTTTTATTTCATCATAGATTTCTTCAATTTCTTCGTCAACTGCAGAGCTAGTTGGCATATAAACTTGTACTACTGTAGTAGGCGTGGGCTTCGTGTCTATCTTGGCCACAATAATACGTTCACTATGCTGTTTGTAGTAGTTTACCCGCACTCCTATTTTTTTATTCATTATTAAACCTACTCCTGCATTACCCTATTTGACTTTGTATTTACAACCCTGTATTCCCCTGACCAAAAGTCTTGTTCCTCCTGCCACCGAACTTCACTAATTCCCACTATATCTAACTTCAACCTATCCATTTCCCTTTTTAAATTTTCTAACCTACCTGCCCGATTAAGGGATCTGACATTCCACGCTCCGATCCGTAGAACGCCAGTTTTCTTTCTCCTGATAACGATGTCCTCTTGAGTAGTCCCCGCCCGGAGATCCGAATGGGGGACTATTTTACCTCTGGAATATTTTACCCAAGAGGACGCCATCATCCTTAACCATGCAGTAAAGCTGCATGCCCTCGGGAAAAATTACGGCTGTAGTTTCCCCTTGCTTTCAGCCGTTTGCAGTACCAGCACAGCAAGGCCGTTTTGGTTAGTGTTACAAGGCCAGATCAGTCAATCATCCAGACTGTTGCCCCTGCAACTACTGAAAAGGCTGCTGCCCCTCTTCAGGAACCACACGTTTGTCTGGCCTCTCAACAGATACCCCTCTGTTGTGGTTGCACCTCCGGTACGGCTATCTGTATCGCTGAGGCACACAAGCCTCCCCACCAACGGCAAGGTGCATGGTTCATTGAGGGGGAGAAACTTTCGATAACGGAGATAAAATCAGCATCCAAAATTTTCACGTACCGTTCGGCAGTCATGCTACCATCAACGAATATCGCACCGATTATTCCGTGACTGCGCATGGCACACCTCACAGTCACCCTTAGAGAGTGAAGAGACTTCTCGATCGCGAAATGCTTTATCAGTGCACCAAATGCGCCAATTTTGCTTGTTGACGAATCCATCCAGATGAAAGTGGGCTTCGTCGCTAAACGAAACTGTGCATGCGCGTATTAGTTCCCATCATGCCCCGCTGAGAACCGTGCAGTTCGAACGTCCTAACGCAAATCGTTCAGATGCGTCGTGTTCACCACTATTAAATCTCCGCACCGAGCAACGGCGCGTTCCATTACGCGCACCCGGGAAACGCATCGTTGTCCGGACTTCTTTGCGCACAGCCCGCTGCTAACATCTCTGGCCGCCTTATCGCGCACGCGCGCTTCAAACCACAGCGATTTATCATCCATAACACACACAGAGTTTGGCCGCTCAGAATATACAGCGACCCCATCCGCCGGCTCTACTAACAATGGAGCCTTATTTAACGCCACTATTGACGTCTACAAGCCATCTATCAACGTGCTGTGTTCTACTCCACAACTCGAAAGTTATACGCTGCGGTGGAGCTGGTATTCGTTGCTGATTTGGCTGCGCTCTGATCTTGGAATCCTAATTTTAAACTGGAACTTCGACTTCAACGTTCGGTTCGCTTATTGTGTCAACGGACTTGTGATTTCCATCGGAATTCTGCATTTCACTTGCACTTCCTAGAAATTGGTATAATCATCATTAGTTTATATAATTTTCCATGAAGTGTTCATGTACGACTTGGCTCTTGGTAATAGAATTATTTCTATCAGTGTTGTGTCAATAAACCGTAGAACGGTGACATATTTATTGTCTTATTCCTTGTTATAACACAATAAAATAGCGACGAGCCAGCAACCATCTACATTGGAAGCTCTACTCACGCAAGACGAGAACCAGAAGCTCTTACTGAACACCCTCCAACCGCCTCTTCAAAGCTAACTGCAGACGCAGCAACACAGCAAATGCCGACTTTTCCTTGATGGGGCTTTACAGGACTGGCAAAAGTACTAATCAAGATTACTAAAGCATTTCCACGCGCTCAAAGTAACTGACGCCAGCCTCATGAAATCTTCGTTTTGGTCTTGGTCAAAACCTGAGATTTACCAGATACTGTTGACAGTGGCCACCCTTATCTAAGCTTTCTGAGCTCAGATCTTCAGATATTCGTTCGTTGTCGACAAAATGTTACCAGCAGCATACTGATATTATTTCCTCACGAGTAGCATTTTACTAATGCAAGAAAAAGTCAGACCAGACGCATAGAGAATGGGCCGCAGAGTTCCAAAGCTGAGGGTGAAAGTATCCTTCTGTTACCCCCAAAAGTGAGGAGTCCTATACAGAAGAAATGATAGGGAAATGATCATCTAGGGTACTCCAGACAGGGATTTCCAGAACGAGACACTTGAAGATTGTCATTAGACGAAGTTTTGGATTAAGCACAAAGCTTCGAAGTGACCTGAGCGACTGCCAAGAAACTGGAATCGAGGATCGATAAAGCAGCCATTAATGTAAACACATCCGAGCCAGCAGCCAATGGCGACACTAGTAGCGAGTTAGACTTAGCAACAGTGCGGGCGGTACCTATACCTCTAACCAGCAACGCCCTCCATCCCGGTCCAGCCGATCAAACTGGTCTTGCGTACCGGACGATTTTCCAGATTGTTTTAAAAAGTATCTACGTGAAGACTGTTATGCCAACGGTCATTTAGCTTCTGGATGTTGTAAGTCCTGTCAGGCAAGACACCCTCCTGCGCAACACATGGGTTTTAATCTGGTAGCCACTGTAGATCTCCATTAAGCTTTTCGTAGAAGCGCAAATTTCAAACAATCCAGTTCAATCACAAGTAGACATCTGTGCAGCCGTGTGCATTCTGAACTACATACCTATTTGAAACTTGGATCTCCTCCCTTGCAAGAAACAGACATCTAAGACGTATAATAAACAAATCATCCCAGTACGTGTTGAAGTCGATCTGTCAACGACATATAGCAATGCCACCCGTCACATTACCTACGTAGTCGTTAACAGTGATTCCGCTGAGAACCTGCCTGGACTTGACTCTTTTCAGAAATTTGGATTTTCAATAGACAACTCTGTAAATCTAGTATCCGAAGATGTTTCATATTCGGATATAGAGACACTTTGTCTGGATTATGAGGTCCTGTTCACCCCATAACTCTTAATCGCAAAGGATTTTGAGGCATCGCACTGAAACATAATGCGTGGCCTCGGTACTTCCGAGTCCGAACCGTTCTGTTAGCTCTCAGAGACACGTTAAGGAAGAATCGGTTCGCCTAACTGCAGTTGGAGTTCTAGAACATATTCGATCTAGTCAATGGGCTATCCCTTAGTCATAGTGCGAAATACATTGGGGAAGATCGACCTGCGCGGTGATTTTAAAGTAACTGTCAACACTCCATTACAGATTGAGACATATACTATTACAAAGCCGGAAGAATTACAGTCAAAATTAAAATGTGGAAATTTCATCTCTCAAATAGACCTAGAGGATGCATACTTCCAACCTCCCCTTCATGCAGAATCTCAACAGTTTCTTACACTAACACTCCGCACGGGCTTTATCGTTTAAAAAGCCTAAATTTTGGAATGGCAAGGCCTAAAATGCAGATAAGAAAAGCGGTTTTTTTTCGGACTGAGATTGAGTACCTTGGCGATATCATTTCCAACTCGGGCATTTGAGCATTCGTCCTCTGGATAAACATATTGAAGCTATAATCATATTTCCCAGACCAACAACGCTTAAGCAACTTCGTTCCTTTCTGGTGAAGATGTCGTATTACCGAAAGTTGTTACCCGCAGCAGCAACAGAAACCAGCCCCTATGCAGAGAAGAGGTGCCTTTCCAGTCGACACGAGCTTGCGAGCGCGCCTTTCTCAAGCTGAAATCCCAGTTGTTGACGGCCCATGCCTCGCACGTTTTGATCCAACAAATCAGATAGTTATTGCAACGAACGCACCTGATACAGGCGTCAGAGCAGTCCTGACACACAGGGAGGTCGATGGCTCTGAGTACCCTGTGGCGTATACATAGAAAACAATGACTAACACCCAACGCAGGTACTCCCAAATGGAAAAAGGAGCTGGTATCATCCTCGCATTAGAGAAATTCCTCTTTTTTGTGTATGGCACGAAGTTTCACCTCGTCACAGACCACAAACCACTGATCTCCTTGTTCAATCCAGCAGATTCCAGACAGGACTGCTCACCGCTTCCAGCGCTGGGTTTTATTTTTGGCGAGCTACCAGTATGAGGTTCACTTCCGCAACACGACTGAGCGTGTCAATGCTGATGTCCACTCCTGCTTTCCATGGGGACCCGATCCAGAGTTCGGCAAAGAAGAAAGTCTGTGTTTTCACATCGCTGAAGGAGCAGAAGCCGCCATAGATTCTTTTCCCATTACCAGCTCCTGGGTTACAGACGCAACCGGTAGCGACAAAGTACTCCAATAAGTCTGGAGTCACATACTTCATGGACAGCCCAAACGACAACTTCCCAAGGCTGTTAGTTCTTTAATGCCCGCCATCAGCTCATGTTGATCGACATAGTAACTCTACTCATTTAGGACAAGGGACACCCACGAGTAGTCATCCCTTATTCTTTATGTCAGCACCTCCTGCAACTATCACACAAAGGTCACTGGGGGATATTTCGAACTAAACTCTGGGGTCGCAGGTTCACTTACTGGCCAGGCATGAACCACGGGATTCAGCGACTCACCCAAATACGTCCACTCTGCAAGCAGGCAACCCCACGACATTCATTTTCTTCTTGGCTTGGGAGCAGTTACACACTGATTTCGTCAGGCCGGTGTTCAACGCCATGTTCTTGATAGTGACTGATGCTTACTCCAGATTTCCATAATTTGTCTGATGCAATGCCACGTAAAACATCATCAAAGCCTTAGAACAATTTTTGTGATTGGAGGTCTGTTGGAAGTGCTTGTAACTGACATGAGAACAGTCACAATTCCATGGCGAGCAGTTCCATTCACAATACAGGGTGATTCAAAAAGAATACCACAACTTTAGGAATTTAAAACTCTGCAACGACAAAAGGCAGAGCTAAGCACTATCTGTCGGCGAATTAAGGGAGCTATAAAGTTTCATTTAGTTGTACATTTGTTCGCCATTTCAGCCAATAAAGTTTTTGGTCCCTTTTTCTTCGAAGGTGCTACTGTAACTGGACTACAGTATCTGGAGATGTTAGAGAATTGGCTGTTCCCTCAGCTCGAACAAGAAGCACAACAATTCATATTTCAGCAGGATGGAGCGCCACCACATTGGCACTTATCTGTCCGAAACTACCTGAACGTCAACTACCCGAGGCGATGGATCGGCCGCCAGGCAGCCCGTGACAGAGCACTTCATCACTGGCCTCCAAGAAGCCCTGATCTTACCCCCTGCGATTTTTTCTTATGGGGGTATGTTAAGGATATGGTGTTTCGGCCACCTCTCCTAGCCACCATTGATGATTTGAAACGAGAAATAACAGCAGCTATCCAAACTGTTACGCCTGATATGCTACAGAGAGTGTGAAACGAGTTGGAGTATCGGGTTGATATTGCTCGTGTGTCTGGAGGGGGCCTTATTGAACATCTCTGAACTTGTTTTTGAGTGAAAAAAAACCTTTTTAAATACTCTTTGTAATGATGTATAACAGAAGGTTATATTATGTTTCTTTCATTAAATACACATTTTTAAAGTTGTGGTATTCTTTTTGAATCACCCTGTATAATGGAGAGGCCGAGTGGATGGTCCACACTTTCAAAACTCAGATGAAGGAATACCTCCAGGATCTCTCCATCAATGCGTCTCTAACTTATTTTGAGCAGTGAATGGTCCTTATCCATCAGACACAAAATTCCTCTGTAACTTCTCAATGGACGGCCGCCCGTATCATTTTGAGCCTAATCACGCCGATGCCACAGCTGGCAGTATCACTGCCTGCTTCCAAGTTCAGACCTGGTACCATGGTGTGGGCGAAAGGATTTGGCCGGCAATCAGTCTGGATTCCTGGAAGAATCATGCAGCACTGGAATCAGGTCTTTAGGGTGCAGCTGCCGGATTGGGAAGCCCTGCGACACCTATCAACTTAATCCCCGAGTAGTTTCCCAACAGTTTTTTCCGTCTCTGAATATAAATGAGGAAAACAGAACTTTATGGCACAACTTGACTAAACGATGAGTTCGATTGTTCCCGAGGAAAAGAACTGAATTTCTTCTTGGTGTAGCAATTTTTATGGTTAATAGTATAAATTAGTCAAGCAATATTCTATATGTTTGCTATGAACGTTTCTTGTGCAGAGTGAATCACCTAAAACTTGCACCGTAAATATTGGAAAAATGGAACGTGTTATTGATGTGCGGCTTTCACTAAATGGAATGGTAGCCAGGGGCTTATATTTTTAACCAATAAATAAATTGTAATAACACTTAGGAAGTATATTTTTGTGCAAACATACTTTTATAACGGAACAATTCCTTTTGACGTCAAAAAACTAAAAGTAGGCTAAATTACCTACAATGTCACTGGTGTTTGTCGCAGGACTCAGGTGTGAATCGTTTACGAGATATCGTATTCTGAAAAGTTCCCACACTAACACATGTACAATACCGATGGTAGCACACGATAAAGAACAACACAAGGGCATTAGCGTACACTAGCTATATGGATTCTGACCATAACAAGACAATTGACCATCACAGGTTGTGTTGAAAATGGCCACTGGCAAGAGCAATACATGCTTCCTGTCTGCTATGGAACAACTGCTGCACACGTCCTAGCATTTCAGTGGAAATTTCGGAGCAGGCAGCACTAATACATTGTCGTACATCATCGGTCGTGGCATCAAATCTGGGGAGCGAGCCAACCAAGGCACAGGTCCTCTGCATCCAGTCCAACGATTTGGAAACACGTAGAATTAAAATTTCCTTGAGATATATGAGTTTTAACTTTATCTACGATATGGATAGAAGCTGAAGAAGTGAACTAAAATTTGTGCCACAGTCGGGACTCAAACCCGAGTCTCTTGCTAACTAGATAGATGTGCTAGTCATTGCATCACCACCGTGCGATGTGGCGCATCGGTTAGCACACTGGACTCGCATTTGGGAGGACGACGGTTCAATCCCCGTCCGGCCATCCTGATTTAGGTTTTCTGTGACTTCCCCAAATAGCTCCAGGCAAATTCCGGGATGGTTCGTTTGAACGGGGACGGCCGACTTCCTTCCCTGTCCTTCCCTATTCCTATGAGACCGATGACCTCGTTGTTTGGTCTCTTCCCCCAAACAACCCAACCGATTACATCACCATAGCAGAATAGATAACGCAGCTTCATGGATTTCCCTACTGCAGTGCCCTCCCTAACACAAACTTCAATTCACGCCTGCAGCCTACTTTCCCTCTCTTAAATCGTAAGCAGGGACCCAGTTTCAAGTTCAGGCTTTGGCACGTATTTGAATTCATTTCTTCAACCTCTACCATTACTGTAGTTCTGAAGCCAAGCTGTAGTACCTCACGTGCTATGAGCTGGACAGCCATCATGTTGGTACCACAGGTTCCCCCTAGTCTGCAGAGGAGCCTCTTCTAGCATTCTTGGAAGATGTTCTGTTAGGAGACTGTGATACTTGTGCGCCATTCAGTACTCCGTTTAAGAAGATTCACTATCCCACACTACACATTTACACTCCATGGACGCTTACGTTCCACCTGATGAATGCAACGGAGATTGTCAACAGACCAATAGTGCGTTTTTCGGTGGTTTACCTGGCCACAATTGGTAAATGGGGCTCCATCGTTAAACAAGCTACATACAGACTTAATGGCGCAAATGTCGGTGCGGAAACCTTTCAAATTACGATATCTCGTAAACGACTCACACTAGAATCTTGCAACAAACACTATTGACATTCTAATTTAGCCTTCTTTCAGGTCACTAATGTGAATATACATTTTAAATTTTAAAAATGTATGTTTTCACAAAAATAGACTTTCAGTTAGTATTGGAGTGTTGATTGGCTAACAATACGAGTCCCTATGATGTCCAGTAAACATTGGCTCTAAAATGCGTAACTGAGAAGCTTTGAGCACAGATTCTTCTTCGTTACTGTGAAACACATCTCCTTTATTGAACAAGTGCTCGTAGCTTTTGTGGTATGCACTTTGTAGCCCATATTTACCAGACTTTTTTTTTGTCCATGCTACCACCTCTGAAAGTTGCCTACCCACCATGTTACCAGCAACAATACCCATTCGTGCATTCCACTGTGAGACGTACCAGAAGGAATTACTGTGCCTCTATAAAACTTGACTATCAAGCCCTTCTACAACCTATGGAACTGCGTCGTAACATGAAGTGTAAAACACCCTACATAAATGCGTTCAACAATGACACTTCAGTAGGTATACAAAATCATGCACGTATTTGAATGCAACATTGCGTCAAAATTTCTAAGTAATCGATGAAGGACTGTAGGAAATTTAATATCTTGAACAAATGAACAATTATTTTTCATTTACACATATTACTATCTCCAGTGAACAGACAGTGAGAGAACTGCAGCGTAACAACGCAGCTACACAACTGTGGCCGTAACGAACGAGCTGAGGAAGTCGTGCAGAAGTTGTCGGCTAACCGTAATTTGAGTAAACTGTTGCTGGTGATTCAGTTACGTCACATGCTGCAAGCGGCTCTCCTGTCATTAGGCCACCAGCAAGTAAACTAAGGACAATCTGGCTTCCCTTCCACCTCTGCTTCATAATGAGGAGCCGACAGTTGTGCGCCTGTCTGGTAGCTGATTATTTCACACCTTGACGGTGTGGGGAACCGTTTGGTCTCTCAGCTGAATAAGCAGCACAGACTCTTACATATACTCAAAAAGACAATGAACTACGTCTGTCTCATCAGTAATAATGGGACAGACGTTGCTACGGTTCCCTTTTATTACAATTATATCGCTTGTTTATAATAAACTGCGCTATACTAACAGTCAACTGTATTAAGACCCGTAGGACCGCATTAGACATCTGTTGCTCTGCCAGACTCTGTGGTTATTCCACCACCGACAGCGCTACATCATATTCATCTCGTTTCTATATCTACATCTGCAAGACTGTGGTTTTTACTTAACTGTTTGGTAGACGGTTCATAGAACCACTTCAGAACTTTTTGTCTACCGTTCAGCTGTCACATAGGACGCTGGATAAACGAACATCTTAAGATTTCTGTGCAAACTCTGGTTTCTGTTATCTCATCACGATGGAAATTTCTTCCCATGTAGGTGGAGTCAACAAGACATTTTTGCATTTGTAGGAGAAAGGTATGATTGAAATTTCGTGAAGGGCCTCACCCCAACGAATAACGCCTTTGCTTTAATGATTGCCAACCAATTACTTTATCACATCTGCAACATTTTCCCCTGTTTCGTAATAACACAAAAAGAGCTACCTTTCCTTGAACGATTAATCTGGGCGGAATATTTGAAGTATCTTGTTTGGTGAAAGAAGCTCTAGTGACGCTCTAGTGGCGCTGTTGTCGGAAACATTACCATAGCTGTCACACATTGAAGGTGTCGAGTGCGTCTTTCTAGTGGTGTAATTTTGATAGTAACAGAATCTCTTTGGATTTTCTATTTCATTTGGAGACAGAGTTTCGTGGTGGAAATTATTAAAAGGATTCTTGAAGCAGGTTTGGTAGTGCAACTTTTTTTCGTCGAATACTTGTTTGTGGGATTACATCGGCATTATTTAGTAGTTACACTGGTAGTAGAAATTTTCTTGTTGGAGTAAACATTCGTATTTAACGTCTTGATGTTTAATTATGTAAACAATTTAACTGCTCAGCAGGTGAAGTTTTCACATAAACTCTGTCTGTTGTCACGACACGAGATACCTAAGAGCCACAGAAACAGAAATTAAAAGACCGTCAATAATTTTCCCATTTTGATTGTCTGTATTGTCCATCACAAGAATATATCACAGTTGTATCACAGTGATAGTTAACTATTCTTAAGTTACTTAAAATAGACTTTGAGCTCGTGGTGGTATGAAATGATCGACAAAGATCCATGTATTTTGTTTCTTGCCTACGTGTGTTAATAGAATGGAAAATAAAATACTTTACTATTCCTTGCCAAGGTGATATTTTCACGTCGGACGTTCCAGAATTTTGGAGGGAAAAAAAGCTGCGCAACTGTCCAGCTCACAGCACTTCAAACCGACAGTGGCACCGAGCGATGCTCCGAACTTGTAACGTGCGGAAACAAAGACAATTAACACCTGAGACTGTTGGAGTCTAACGAATGAATCCGGTCAAAATAAGCCGCATAACATGCGACCTTTATACACGTATACAATAAGTACATTAAAATACAGCGATTTCCAACTATTCGACAAAATGTTCATAGCCCCGCGGTATTATTCAAAAATGTGATCCAAATTTGACAGGCTGATCAGAAAACTAGCCCTGTTACTTCGCATACAGTCTTCTCATATACTATATCGTCGTGCAAACGAACACCACAGGATGTGGCAGAAATCGATAGATTAGGTGATATATTATCCAAAAATGTAAGTACGTATGATTCTCAAAAACCAAATTGACATTATTTTTTCGGTCATTTCACCACTGATTATAAAATTTATGAACAAACTAAGCAAGTACCCATTACTGTATATTAAAACACTCAACACCGCCAATAACTGAATGTAAAGCAGTAAACATTTTTACATACATCGTATCTGAAGTGACGCGTTGTTTACCAGCTTTACGTTGCCACTTAGTGTTGAAGATACACGCACTGCAAATGCGTCTAAGTATTTGCCACAGTAGGAAGTCAGACATAAAGTTTTCGGGAAGATTATCTACACACGTGAGAACAAAAGATACTCTACATCGGCAACTCTGTATGACGTGAATGGCAATGGGTTCTGGGAATAGTCTTGAAAACATTCTCTGTTTCTGCAGGATATGCACAGTACGGGCACAGACTACACGAAATCTTACTGGAGCATTAAATTTTTTGTAGAATTGTGCAGAAACTAAGCCACAAGAGTGAGACTATAAAACACATTTATTACCTCAATGAAGAGATTATTCTCATGCGCATGTGCTCCAATGAAGTATCGCAATTTTGTGCTAATCTGATAATTCCCTGCTTCAGACACTGTTACAGTAAACGCAGACAGTTCACAAACAGAAATAAATATTCTGCATCATCTACACACCGATGGATACATGTTGTCCAACTACAAAATGGCAAATGATGCAGTCGACAAGAGCCTGCAGGCACATTGGGGTTCTATTCACGGAGACGAGAATTCTACATCGAGGTAGTATAAGGATCGCTAGCAAGTGAGGATTTTTACAGAAATATTTTAGTAAAGGAGAACGCAAAAAGTGAACGTGGACAACCTCCACAAAGGAGGCGTGTAAACAAGCATTTTCTTGTTATTTTGTTCTATTCATCCATACAACCTTTAATAAGTACCTGCACCACACTTCCGTAAAATGAAACATTGAATAGATGCAGCCCTCTCCAACTGCTTTAAGATGGACTTGTACCTCTGTGGTTTCAAAAGATGACTGTGTGGAAACTACAAGAGATACTGAAAGAAACAAATATCAATGGACAGAGGCTATCTCCAAGTTTCGATTCGTAATACGTGACTTGGCGTAGCCGCAGAGCGCACCACTACGGGGTAGACATGCCAAACATGTAGACAAATCATCGTCTCTGTACTGTCACGTTGAGCTACACTAATTGCAAGTATTACCTATCTCATTAATTATTGGAACAGAATTCAAATAGTAATGACATTAAGTCAATTACGAATGACACATGAAACGAACCAGTCCGGCAATGGCCATATCATTAACCCACAGACGGTTGGTTGATATGGGGGAGGGGCACAAACAGCGAGGCCCTCGGTCCCATCAGATGAGAGAAAGATGAGGAAAAATCGGCCGTATCCTTCCAAAGGAACCATCCTCTCATTGCGAGTGCGAGTTCAGTGCGCTAACCACTGCGCCACGTCACTCGTTATTTGCAAATAGGCAGTTGCACTCAGATTAGTCACGGTATGACTACATCAAGAAAATTTTTGTTGCCGGTATCGCCTACTCTCAAGGGAAAGTGTAGGTCGGGACGGTTGGAAAACAAGTTTTTGTCAAGGAAACATTTTCATCTTTATCATCATAACAGCCATTCCTAAAATCCGTCACATCCATTCACTCCAAGAGCTGGCGGATAAGATCGGAAACGTTATTTCATGGTTCACATAATACACTGAGGTGACAAAAGTCATCGGATACCCCCTAATATCGTGTCGAACCTCTTTCTGCCTGGGGTTGTGCAGATACTCCACGTGGCATGAACTCAAGTCTTTTACATTAATATCGAGCCATGCTGCCTCTATAGCCGTCCATAAATGCGAAAGAGTTGCCGATGCAGGATTTTTTGCACGAACAGACCTCTCGATTACATCACATAAATGTTCGATGGGATTCATGTCGGGTGACCTGGGCGGCCAAATCATTCGCTAGAATTAACCAGAATGTTCATAAAACCAATCACGAACAATTGTGACCCAGTGACATGATGCATTTTCATCCATAAAAAATCCTTTGCTTTTTGGGAACATGAGGTCCATAAATGGCTGAAAATGATCTCCACGTAACCGAACGTAACGATTTCCAGCCAATGATCGGTTCAGTTGGACCAGAGAATCCATTCCATCTAAACACAGCCTACAGCATTATCGTGCCACCACCAACCTGCACAGTGTCTTGTTGACGACTCAGATCCATCACTTCGTGGCGTCTGCGCCACACTCAAACCCCACCGTCAGCTCTTACCAACTGAAATCGGGATTTATCTTACCAGACTAGAGCTTTCCTGTCGTCTAGGATTCAACCGTTATGGTCACCAGAGCGGGAGAGACTCTGCAGGCGATGTCGTGCTGTTAGCAAAGGCACGTGCGTCAGTCGTCTACAGTTATAGCCCATTAACGCCAAGTTTCGCAGCAGTGTCCTAACGAATACGTTCGTCGTACGTCCCATAGTGATTTCTGCGGTTATTTCACGCAGTGTTGTTTGCCTCTTAGCACTGACAACTCTACGCAAACGCCGCTGCTCTCGGTCGTTAAGTGAAGGTCTTCTGCCTCAATGTTGTCCGTGGCGAGATGTACCGCTTGAAATTTGGTATTCTCGGCACCCTCTTGACGCTGTAGATAACGGAATATTGAACTCACTAACGGATTCCGAACTAGAATGTCGCATGCGTCTAGCTCCAACCACCACTCTGAGTTCAAAGTCGCGATTCTCGTCGTGCGGCCATGGTCCCGCCAGAAAACTCTTCACGTGAATTTTTTGAAACCACTTAGTTGTCTCCAGTGCGATAAGTAGTTGGAAATTTGGCTCAAAGGTGCCTACATCCTGCCTCTGTAACAGTGGGAAAGCGTGACGACATATGTGAAGAAGAAAACGAAAAAAAAAGGCTGGAGCTCAGATGCCCATGTGAGGTGTAACGTGGATTTATGATGTCACATTGGCATCAAATTTCATCAAAATTCTGCCCCAGACCACCGTGGACGTGTGACATGATGGGAAAGTCGTCACACCCCTCCTACCATCATTTCATTCCTTCTTTTGACGCCACTGTGATGGAGGTCCATCGCTTCACAAAGACAAAAAAAATTATTTCTGTGCACAAAGCTTTTCACGGAACGCAGAGATTTTTATGTGCTACGGACTGCTCCTCGTATAGGATTATTAAAAGGCGACTAATCAGCTCAAAACAGAGTTCCTCTGAAATGTATTTTGGCCGGATAGCACTGCTATGATTCTCCAAGTGTGCAGGTGTTCGTAAGTCTACGTTATACGACTTTTGTGAATGCAAAACTGGACCTCATATTGCGCAGCACTGCCTTATACCATCACTCTCTCATCTGAAAGGCGAGATGCCGTTGCCAGAAGGGCCGTGTAGAACTTCAGGTCTCTGGCCTGAGGCCTCTGTACCAAACCTGGCTCATCACGATCCCAGCTAAGAGACTCCCAGGAGAGCAATACCGAACACCAAGACACTAGTCTGAGGTCTCTGTGCTCAACTTGGCTCATCAAGTTCCCAGACAAAACAATGGTTCAAATGGCTCTGAGCACTATGGGACTTAACTGCTGTGGTCATCAGTACCCTAGAACTTAGAACTACTTAAACCTAACTAACCGAAGGACATCATACACATCCATGCCCGAGGCAGGATTCGAACCAGTGACCTTAGCGGTCGCGCGGTTCCGGACTGTAGCGTCTAGAACCGCTCGGCCAGTTCACAGACAAACTACAGAGAATATTACATGCAAAAGAGCCATTAGAAAAGAGAGGGAAGCTATGTAAAATTAGTAGTTTAATCCTGGCAATCACTGATATGACTAATTACAAGCATTCACTGATTGTTTAAGTGACAGGAATACAATTTGGACAGCTATGACTTTAAAACAATTACTATTGGTACATGAGACGTGTCAGTCCAACCATGAACACGCGCGTATCACCAGGGCTGCTACTTTACTTAACAAATGTGCGTTACATTCTCTCCTGTGTTCTCCACTTGGTGTGCTGTCTGGATGCATCTCTTATTTGATATCTTCTCCCAGCATTTTCTCTATGGTAGTTTTAAAACTGATTATTAGATAGGTACGTTCACGAAATATTCTCTGAATATTCAAAGCTGTCTTTTTCCACGCTTTGGGTATTTTTACACCTACAGTCTGCTTCATTAGTTTCATCCTCCATGAAGTAACTGTGTGGGAATTTATGCTGGTGATTATCTGGTGGAAGCATAGAGCCAACTGTACGGTAAATTTTATCCTGAATCATTGAAATAGGTGAAAACCGGGCGTTTAGAATTCCATATCCACACCAAATGAAGTCATTTGAAAGGATGCGCAATATTTTCCAATTATATTTTTAAAAACGCCTTGATTCATTACATTCATGCAGAAGTAGAACTCTTAGGGGTTCCTGTGGCTTACCTAATAATGAAAGTAAGAATTTGCCAGAAGTGCAACACATAATAACCTATATGAAGCGACGAACGAAAATTTGTACCCAGGCCGGGTTTCAGTCCGGCTCTCCTGTTCACGGGGCAGGTCAGCTGACCACTACGCCACCCTGCCACAGTGGCTTTGCACGACTGCATGGGCTGCCCTAGCACGCCTCCCTCCTCAGTCCGTCCGCAGCTCGTGGTCGTGCGGTAGCGTTCTCGCTTCCCGCGCCCGGGTTCGATTCCCGGCGGGGTCAGGGATTTTCTCTGCCTCCTGATGACTGGCTGTTGTGTGATGTCCTTAGGTTAGTTAGGTTTAAGTAGTTCTAAGTTCTAGGGGACTGATGACCATAGATGTTAAGTCTCATAGTGCTCAGAGCCATTTGAACCTCCTCAGTCCACATGCCCATTCACGCCTCAGTCCACTTGGTGTTCCCCCTAAACTCGAACAGCATCGCAGAGGTCCTCCAACTGTTTTGTTTCTCCCTTAACTGCAATGACTACATTTTTAATCCATTTCCCTAAGATAACCAACCGATGATTATCACAATAAAATGTAGCTTCACTTAGCCCCCCCCCCCCCCCACTATACATGTAAAGACACGTCTCTGTTTGTCGTTCAACAATTAAATGACGCCATCGTTGCGTCATCATCACACCATTCAAACACACAAAAGTATGCTGCATTTAGATCCGGTTTGAACAGGGCACACACATTACCTTCGAAATCCAGAACTAACACAATAAATTGAGACGATCGAAGCAACTGCAGTAAATAATGGGTTTTTAGACAAATCAAAGTCAGTAACAGATACAATAAAGCAATAACAACTGACACAACTCATTTTTTCTTAAGCATTCCATATGCAGGCACAGCATCACAAAAAATTGCTAACTTATTTAGAAACGGAAATATTAAAATATCATTCTCCACAAACCACAGACTTGGACACAAGTTAACTCACACAGTGGAATATATAAATTACAATGTAACAGCTGCCCTGAATTATACATAAGCAACACAGGAAGAACTTGCAACATGATACAAAGGAAACACTGACTCTTTTAGACTTGACTACTTTGACAAACCCACAATAACCACCTACATGCACATTAATAGACACAGACTGACATCCATAACAGCGTAACTGTACTCAGCACAGCATGGTTAAAAACGTGATCTACTAAAACAATTAGAAATAATGTTATACAATCCAAAATGTTCTGAAAACATCTTAAATGAACATAGTATAGCAGCCACAGTTTTTCAGTCATTTTGTAAGTTTATTTTTTCCTAAAGCAACAAATATTTAATAGTGGAGCCATTTGATAACGTAGTCCACATTTGACGTACTCACGAATACTTGTTTTGTAAATGGTATCCTTTATAACTAATATTATAATAGCTTTGCTTCTCCTTTCAAATAATAACGCCTGTGTGTTTGTAGAAAGGCAGCATCTTTATATTTGAAATCCATTGACGCGTTTCAAGTTGTGTTTACAAAACGCTCTGTCGGACGAAAAGTGTATATATGTAAATAAACGTACTGTGCTTCAAGAAACATGTATCCACCGCCACTTGAAACTATAAGTTATTCTTCGATTTGTATTAGTTTTGTAAACTTTTATTCACAATGTGCCCACTTTGTGATATTCCATTGAAATGTTACTAGACCAGAATCTGGAAAAATAATCGTTTTAACACACAAGGCACGTGAAGATGAGCACCTGGGTTCGAAATGTATTGTGTACTGAAATAAAATCACAATTGTGACTGAATGCGGTTTTTCTTTATTTTACGAAAATAATACCGTCATAGAAGAAACGCTGATAGTAATGGATAAAATTAGAAATAACAATAAAATCTTTCGTAAGGCTTGCCCTAGGTAACAGTTTTAAATACGGTTCTCGAGCTTACCGTGGGATTTTATTATTGTATCTCTACAGTATTTCGGCGTAAAAACTGTACAGCTTCGTCAGCTCTAATAGCGTCTCACTTTAAAATTTAAGGAACCGCTAACACGAGTGAACACTGGATTCAAGGTCATATTCATTTCACAGGAATACGGTCAAATGTGACGTCATTGACAGCACTCTCAGTACTGAAGACGGAAAAGAGCCGTCTACTGACTTTCATGATCGCTTGTTCTACAACCTCTGAGGCGAACACGACGTTCTCAGGTACTGCAGGGTACGTTAACCCAAAAGTTACGTTGTCGTAAATGTGCGAAGTTCTGCATTCTGTCAGTAACAGAGATTAGAGCGTTTACAAGAATTAATTTAGTGAAAACTTTGTACTAACTATGTTTCCTAGTATTCCTTCGTCAACTCCGGAAGTTAGACGAAATACTGATTTCAAAAAATTATAAAAAAAAAAAATACCGAGAGGAAACTTGTCAGCGTTGCATCTAAGAAAGTATATATTCAACAGTGTCCACTAAGATGTCTCAATAACAGAAGTTTTATTTTTAGAAATTCTGAATTAATTTCAGGGATAAATCTGTAGGTAGGGAGTTGGGTTGGGTTGTTTGGGGGAAGAGACCAAACAGCGAGGTCATCGGTCTCGTCGAATTAGGTAAGGACGGGGAAGGAAGTCGGCCGTGCCCTTTCAAAGGAACCGTTCCGGCATTTGCCTGGAGCGATTTAGGAAAATTATGGGAAACGTAAGTCAGGATAGCCGGACACGGAACTGAACCGTCGTCCTCCCGAATGCGAGTCCAGTGTGCTGGCCACTGCACCACGTCGTTCGGTATGTAGGTAGGGGGTGGGTAGACATTCTAGTAGACGAATTAAAGCAGCAGCTGATTTAGCATATATGTCCTATCAATAAATGCTGTTCAAAGCACCAGCACGCTGAGCATCTCTTGAAAACGCGTCTATTTTGGTAAAATTTATTGTGATAAAGTGACGAAGAACATCGTATTGGTGTTTAAAATTGGCCTTTAATTGAAGGTATTCTTGTTTGAAAGAAAAAGGTCCTAAACGAACTAGCTCGTAAATTTTCGTTTGTACTTTGTAGATCGCTGAGACCAAGCTCCATTTTAATTCTTTTCGAAGTATATCATTTCTCAATGGTAGATTGTTTTACCAGCCCATCAATGTTTTCGAATATTTACTCACTTCTGAGTGTTTTATGCTTAATTTATACATTATTCTCAATGACCACTCACTTCACGCACATGCGCAGGCGTACCCCCCCCCCCCCCACACACACACACACACAGAGAGAGAGAGAGAGAGAGAGAGAGAGAGGGGGGGGGTGGAGCGCTTTCATGTGTGCGTAGCAGCGGATATTACATATCATACTTGTGTTAAATTAATAAGGAAGTCCCAGAACTTACAAATGTGACGGCGAAAAAATAAAAATTATGGAGATTGCAGAACGCGAATCAGCCACTTCACAGTTCGTAGCTCTGCGCTTATTATAACTTCAACACAATGAACTTGAGGACTTCCAGACTTTGTGGTGTAATTTAGATGTCATGAAGGCTTTAACAACGAAATATTAAGACGTGATGTTTAATAATAACAAATCGTACTAATAACGATATGTTTATGTAAATCTTCAGTGTGCCGTTGACTTGAAACGGCATACTTTCGTAACACACAAGTTACGATACAAAAATGTTCATATACGAAATCCAATACGGTGTTTTACCGAGCACGCCTTATCGAAAGCAAACGAAGGTTGATAACAGTTCCTGCAGTCTTCAGTATTACATGACGACAAAATGATGTGACGACTTCATGGAGACATGTAAAATGAGTGCTACCCTAGTGTTCACACGGTCGCAGAATAATCTATAAACACTCCGATTCGCCGACATCCGTGCAAGGTTCGTCAGCACCTCCACTTAACTCTGTTAGGGATCGATTATTTCTTTTTTACATTCTAAAGTAGCCAACGATCTTCCTCAGACTTTATTTATCTCCATACTGAAAAATCTGTTCAGCGATTTCGTCATGAAAACGTAGCAGATAGAGTTAATTTCGCTTCTACAATATTAGTTTGCATGGCACACTGACTTTTATCTGTATTATAATGAGAAATGTTAATTATACATGTATACATAGGTAGGTTTTATTTCCATTTATGAATAGAAATTCTGTTCAAGATAACTCCAGGAATATTGCAGTGAGCAACAGAAACCTCTATATTTAGTTTTCGTGGCCTCATCGGGCCCCTCTTAAGCGCTTTAATGACCAGCTGGAACACATCATGAAGACGACCGATATAAAGGAGAACACTGCAGAGATGAAGGAGCAAACCGACAAGCAAGAAAGCTCTCCGTCAATTACAACCCTGCCCTCCTCCAACCATATGTTTCTGTTGACGCATTTTTGTGCCAGGATTGGTCTATTTAGCCCCCGACAACTTATCCATTCTATTTAGGAAGAACCTGTACATAATCGGAATTGAGTATGACTGAATTATTTGCACTATAACGGATTCCTTTGTGTACAGGTGAAGAAATTATTACCACGCAAATCGTAAACTGCATGAAGTAGTTGACAGAGGTTGTCCGTAGCAGACATGAATCTGCAGTTTAGAGAGAGAGAGAGAGAGCAACCCAAATATTTGGGTCAACATTTGTAAAAGTCTAATTCCTCTCTCTCAAAACCCACCATATGGAGAGAGAGGGAGAGTTTTAGTTTTAGCGAATCAAAATTTACAAATAAAATAAGTATTTTTTATTTATACGTAGCAATTTTCCACGCAAAAATGAGAACATGGATTTTCTTGAATTACGGCGCCAACTATCAAGAATCAAAACAAATGTTTAGGACAAAATGTAGGAGATTTTTATGTAGAATCTGATTCTGCAATAAAAATGTGGGTTCCCATTTGAAATTTTAAAGCTGCCTCCCGCCCCACCCCTAGGGATCTTGGGTGGCGGGCTAATTTTAGCACCAGCAGATGTCCCCTTCGAAAATAATCAACTTTGGAATCTACAAATTTTTTTGTGTGAAGTTGATTATCCGAGTTATTCTGGTTTGTCAACTTAAAATTTATAACATTTATATCAAACTGGTGAAAGATTTACCACCGGCAAGGAACTGGAGTGTGACAGATGGCCCAATCAAGGCTGGAATGCTTTTCCTAATAACAAAGGAATCTCTCGAAATTTTTTTCCAACTATCTGCAGAAGTGATTTGAAATTGTAAAAAACTGTGAAACCTATTCCAGAATCTGCTTGTAATTTATCGATAATATTCATAGCAACAGTAATCTCTCCAGAAAATAGAGTTCTCCTTCAGTAAAGTTTATGTTTACTTTCTGTTCTTTTATAACAGTATTAAATCAGTTAGGCGCAAATTAGACACACAGAGAGGAATTTCTTGGGACATTGCGTTCTGATGTTTGTATTACAACTGACTCCGACTTGGAGTAGGGGCTGTCCGATGCAATACGTCACGACAGTCTGCATGCAGCATCGCACGACCCTGTAGCTAATTATGTACTGTACATGCCTTTACACACACACCCTGGATGCAAAGTTACTTCTGCACAAACCACAGGTACTACTACAGTTATATTCTCCACAAATAACTCAGGCCAACGAATTAAAAAAAAACGTTTTTACTCTATTAGCTGATCTTTGTAGATTATTATGAGCTGAAATCAAATCTAACCTTAGTTTTCTTGTATCACTCAAAGTTTACGAGCCATATGCTTTTTATTATATAGTGTAAAAATCCTATGCTATACGGCAAACAGGGAAATTAATGAAACGCTTTGTTACAACATAACCATGGTTTGTATTTACAGTAAGCTACTTAAAACAATGATATGTGTTAATAATGGTTTCACTTGCCAGCTGGAATTGGTTTGTATTTTCTTTCTCTTTTTTTTGAAGTTTCTTGTGTAGCTTTTTCTATGATGAGTCGCTTGCTGAATTTCACGGTGAAGTGACCAACAGTAGTCCCTCATCATGTTGATGTTCCAGCGGCCTTGGTAGCAATTTTCCATCACTTTCATGTCCTGGTGAAAACGCTCTCCTTGCTCCTCAATCGCCCAGATTGTCCGGGCACTAATCAAGGTGACTGTTCAAAAAGTGAACTTGGTTCATTAAACATTGTGAAGCCTTAAACTTCTTTAACATTGTAGCTATAATAGAAACACATTCTGGGTCTTTTTCATGCCCTAAGAACTTTGTAACGACTTGCTTGAATGATACCCATGCTTCTTTCTCATTTAAGGTCATTATGGATTCAGAGTTAACATCGAACATCTATTTTCTAGTATCAGGTCCGACAAAGACGACTTCTTTAAGTTTAGCTTCTAAAAGATGTGGGAACTTTTGGCAGAGATACTTAAAACATGTTCCACAATTAGGCAAAGCCTTTACAAACTGTTTCATTAGGCCTAACTTTATATTTAGAGGTGGTAGGAGTACCTTTTTTGGATCTACAAGGTTTTTGTGTAGAATGTTTTCTCACTAGGTTTTAAAGACTCCCTCCCAGGCCAGTTCTTTCTGCATCAGTCTTGATCCCTAGCCCTACTGTCCCATTCACACAAGAAACATGGAAATTTGGTAAAGCCACCTTGCTGACCAAGGAGCATTCATGTTACTTTTAGATCGCCACATATCATGCAACCATGCGCAGAATAGCCTATTTTATTTAGCACTATTTCTAGGTTTTCATAGCTTTCTTTTATATATATAGATTGTCCAACAGGTATAGATGCATACATGTTACTAGCCTTTAAACTTGTTTTGGATGAATCAATGAACAGCCTCCAGTCTTCTTTTTTGTATTCAATACCAATATCATTCATCAGAGTGGGAATGTCTGAGCAGTACACTAAACCACCTTCTTGTTGAAAAAACTTCGAAAATTGCTGCTGTCTCTTTCTACACATGCATATGTTGGTTGTAACTGCCAATAAATTCTTTTCTTTTAATCTAGACCCAAGCAATTCAGCTTTTTCTTTCGTTAAGCTCAGATCCCTAACCAAATCCTTAAGCTCGATCTGAGGAAACAATTTGAACTCTAGACTTTCTCTAGTACAATGGAATTCATGATAATCTGGTTCATCTAAATCAGATAGTACATAAGAAAATACCTCTGTTGGAATAGAATTTAAATCATTTGGGTCAGGGACCGGCAAATCTGTACCAGGTCCTACTGGTCAGATGGTGGACGGAAGGTTAGGGCAACTTATTACCTTCTTGTTTTTCGAATTATGACCAGTAATATCAACACTGCAAAAGTAGCAAGCATCGAAATGATTTCTTGGCTCCCTCCATATCATAGGAACAGCAAATCTAAAGGCTTCTTTCTCCTTTTTGGAACATTTTCTCAGATCTTCAACACACACATAACATACCTCATGTGGCGCCCAAGATTTATCTTGATCACCAAGTTTAGATCCAAAGTATGATAGATAAACCTTTTTTCACTTCTGTAACGTTTCTTTGACGTGTTTTAATCACAAATTCACCACAAATATAACAAAAACTGTCAACAGAGTTTTTACAACCACGATTAGACATTGTACAGAGCATATATACAGGACACGAGAAAGTGAGGTTGGGTTGACAGTAAAGAAAACACCACCCGTCAACGCAAAAGTAGAATCGACCTTTCTTGCCAGCAAATGTTTTTCAGCAGCGCTACCAACGTCATCTACATGCATTACACCTCCTTTCTAAATTATTTTAACTATATAAAAGCTGTTAAATTCTTTAAAAAATCCCTTAATTTAATAAATTTAGCTGTAAAATGTGAAGAAATGGTAGGTGATACAGTTTTTTAAATATCATATTTCGACTTCCCATCCTCAAAAACATAATAAAGTATTTTCAGCAAAAGAGTTTTTTCATCGTTAGCCTGTGTAATTGTCATGGTGCACTACGTGCCACCAATGTTTCCTGCCAGACTAATTTAAACACGCCAAGTTCCTACTATTATTAGTGACACCACAATGAGAAATTTCACTCGAATGTTCCTTTAACCTATTTCGTAAACCAAGTAACTATTTTAAGCTCATTTATAATCCTGTTGAATAAATGCAACGCAAACACAAACATAACCTGTATATATATATAAAAAAACACGGACTGATTGAGTCATTCATTCAAAGCCTCATCGCCCAGCCCAAACCGTTCAGGACAGCAACTTGACATCTGGAAAGAGTCTTGGTCTATACTGTAGGCGCTATTTAAGAAGTGATTTTTCGAAATCCCAATCCTAAGTGAGTCAGAAATTTTTTGAAAATATATTGCTATTAAGACAATTTTGAAGCTAGATCTACTAAAACTAGCATTTGTTTTCTTGGCCAGAAATCAGGATATGCATGTTTCAGCGTTCTTGGAAATTTAATCCCTATGGGGGGTGAAATAGTGGGTGAAAGTGTTATTTTAAATGTATCATTATTGAAGAACTACAGAAGTATTTTTGAAGCTACAGCAATGAAAACTGGTATTGGGCTTCTCGGTTACAAATAAAAGAAATACCTCTCTCAGTGATTTTGGAAATTGAACACTCCAAGGGAGCGAAATAGGGGATGAAAAGTTTTATGAAATTATTCATTATGAAAGGTTTTCAAAGATAAATCTATGAAAATTTATATTTGGCATCTCTGTTAGAAATTTAAAAAATATACTGTTGCACTATTTTTGAAAATTCTGGCAGATAGAGCGAGGGAAAAACGACTGTCTGTATGCCTCCATATGAACCCTAATTTCCCGTATCGTATAATACTGGTCCTTACGCGCCATGTATGTTGGCAGCAGTAGAATCGTCCGGCAGTCAGCTTCAAGTGCCTGTTTTCTACATGTTCTCAGCAATGTTTCTTGTAAAGAACGTCGCCTTCCCTCCAGGGATTCCCACTTGTGTTCCCGAAGGATCTCCGCAACACTTACATGTTGTTCGAATCCACCCGTGTAAAATCTAACAGCCTACCTCTGAACTGATTCGATGTTTTCCTTCAATCAGACCTGGTACGCATCCCGAACACTCGATCAGTACTCAAAAACAGGTCTCACCAGCGCCCTATACGCGTTCTCCCTTGCACTTGAATCACTCTTTCCAAAAATTCTCCCAATAAACCGAGGTCGACCACTCGTCTTACCTACCAAAGTTCTCACATGTTCGTTCCACCTCTCTCGGTTAGACATAAAGAAATAAGTTTGTAACCTCCCAACAAAAAAAATATAATTATGTATGGCATTGACATTTAGCGTAACCTCCCAATAAAAAAATAATTATACAGCATTCACATTTAGCATAACCTGCCAACAGATAAATTCCGTAACCTACCAATAATAAAAATGTGACTAATCTCTCAATATAATTGTGATAACTTATAACCTTTCAATAACTGACTGTGAATTTAAACTGGTAAATTTTGGACGTCAGCAGGGTTGCGTCATGGCCCTCAAAGATCATTCTGAATAAAAATGAAAATTCATACCTCAATAAGATCACAGGATAACGTGTATATATCTGCTCATATATGAAATTTTTCTGGCACAGCTCAGTGCAATGCTGGCCGATAGCTTGGTCATGTATAAAAGGAAACAACTAACTTTTCTTTACAATAATCGGGATGACCATGGATTGGAGAAATTAGTAAAATCTTTAAATTGAGATGAATGATCGTCAAAAGTTAATTTTTATAAGAAAGATTATTATTAAGAGGTTTTTTTAAAACATTTACATGGGACTTGATATAACAATAGTATATATGCGCGAGGCTGCTTTTACCTTATACTACAATGCTCAGGCTTCGCCATCGCTCCACACGACCGGCCCAGCCAACACGATACACCAGACTCCTCGCTAGCAACTACTTACTCCTACTGTTACACAGTTCCTACTGCTGACAACAGTGCTCTCTGGTCTGAGATTCTCTTATACCTTACATATCGCAGGCAGCACATGAGCAATCCATCGAAATTACATCTGCTCGAGTGTGCTAGCAACAAATTCCTTAATTATGGACCTCTTACATAACTCTCCACTGGGGGGGGGGAAATATATATATATATATATATATATATATATATATATATATATATATATAACCCTACTGATAAATAATGTAAGTACAGAACATATTAAGAAATGAAATACAGTGCACACACACTGAGTACAAAATATATTAACAAATGACATAAAGTGCACATGCACTGTAAGACTCTTTAGCATTTTTACATGAATTAAACATATGAAGGATTGAAATAAAGTGCACATGCACTGTATAAGTCTTTACCATTTTACAAGAATTTAAACATACTGAAAAATGAAATAAAGTGCACACACATACTGCATAAGACTTTACCATTTTGCAAGAATTTAAACATATTGAGAAATGAAATAAAGTGCACACACACTGCATAAGTATTTACCATTTTACAAGAATTTAAACATATTGAGAAATGAAATAAGGTGCACACACACTGTAAAAGTCTTTAAAATTTTACAAGAATTTAAACGCCTTGTATAAGTCTGTATCATTTTACAAGAACTAGGAAAGGAATGGGAAGGATAGCATCATGGTTTTACCATAGTGAGTTGCACATGCTGCATTAAAAGTCCATATCTTTCTACAGAAGCACAACACCAAGTGAGAGAATCTGAAGTTCTCTTCCCTGAAGTATTCATCAGTGTAGCCAAATACTGAAATGGTGTATTAATATTCAATGTTATCATTTTGGTAGTACATTAGGTACACCAAACAGTAGGACCATAATAACATCTCCATCGTTCAAGGTGGTGGACAATTTGATATGAAAACACCACATTCTTGTAGAATACATACTCTTACATAAATGTAGAATTAGTGCAAAAACCATATATAGTGCTCCATGGCCATGAGGATGGACAGGACAAACGGATATTGCAGTAATTGCTAGTAATTAGGTCAGAAGGTGAAGGATACATTAAGTCTTCTACTAGTCATCAAATAGTTATACTAGTGTATCAACCGATCTGAATAATCATTGGCATTCATTGGCTATATACACAGCATTTAAGTAGTGTATATGGAGTATTACAGAACATTATTCATAAGTCATCTCATTGCAGTAATTATTGGCACAGCATTTATGCATAAGTCATCTCATTACAGTAATCATTGGCATCAAAAGTCTTCTCATTACAGTAATTATTGGCACTCACTGGCCAGCTACAAAGCATTTTTTATGCATTAATCAGAAGTCATCATTCAGAACAAGAGTTAATTATTGGCATACCATTTATGCATAAGTCATCATATACAGTAATCATTGGCATCATCAGTCATCTCATTACAGTAATTATTGGCATAGCATTCATGCATAAGTCATCTCATTATAGTAATTATTACAGAACATTATTCATAAGTCATCTAATTACAGTAATTATTTTCATAGTATTTATGCATAAGTCATCTCATTACAGCAATCATTGGCATAGCATTTATAGAGTATAACAAAACATCATTCATGACTCATCTCATAACAGTAATTATTGGCATAGCATTTATGCATAAGTCATCACATTACAGTAATTACTGGCATAGCATTTATGCATAAGTCATCTCATAACATTTATGCATAAGTCATCTCATTACAGTAATCATTAGCATCATAAGACATCTCATTACAGTAATTATTGGCATTCATTGGCCAGTTACAAGGCATTTTGTGGTGTCACCGCCAGACACCACACTTGCTAGGTGGTAGCTTAAATCGGCCGCGGTCCATTTAGTACATGTTGGACCCGCGTGTCGCCACTGTGTAATCGCAGACCTAGCGCCACCACCAAGGCAGGTCTCGTGATACGAGAGAGCACTCGGCCCAGTTGTACGAGAACCTAGCTACCGCCCAGTTGTACGAGAACCTAGCTACCGACCAGATGTACGAAGCCTTTCTCTCTCATTAGCCGAGAGACAGAATAGCCTTCAGCTAAGTTAATGGCTACGAACTAGCAAGGCGCCATTAGCCATACAGTGATTGTACTTAAAGTCTTCTGTGTATCGTCAAGATCGATGTACCACAATGATATTAAAGATAAGTATTAATCCTGCTCCGTACTTTTCTTCCTAACATTAATTACGTATCCTGTTCCAGTACATCACGCCCGTCTGCGTTAGTCTAGCTTGCCTTTTCAGCCATCTCAACTTCACGGTGTCGGCCCAGCTACCGACACAACACATTTATTATGCATTATTCAGAAGTCATCATTCAAAACACGAGTTATTGCTTGTAGCATCAAGCTGTTAGTGTTTCTATATGATATTGTGCAAGTGACATAAGACGTATTTAAAATGTAACATATTGTAACTATTACTCAAGATCTGTAGACCAATAATACATAGACGTAGGGGAATCAATACATCAGAAAAATTTTCATTATATTTAGGACTAAACTTAAACTGGTAGCATTATTTAGTTGTATACTGGTAATAGTTGGGACTGGTAATTTTTTTTGTGCTAGCATTTCATTGCATTGGGATCGATAGTCATTATCTGGGTCATGAAAATATTGGCTTTTGACTTATTGCTGGAAATAAGTATTAATAATGTTATTTGTCATGAGTCAGCTGTAGCAAGGTTACGAAACAAGTAGAGTATATATGAGCACATTCACAAATGATAGACACAACTGGGTAAAAGAAATGCAAGTATTAGAACAGGTTTAAAACTAACTGATTGTAGCATATTACTATCATGAAAAGCTTCTCCCAGAAAAAATACAAAATGGATTATTGACCCGAAAGAAAAAATGCATAACATGCTGAAAAGTAGTAAACTTCGAATTAACAGGTAATGAAACGTGTACTTAATTTGTATGTACTCTAGCTGTCTTTCCCAAAACATTCAGTCATTATACTATGAGACATAAGACATACTGTCAAAAGGAACTGCAACACATTCTTCATACAACTACTCATCATCATAAAATAGACTCTTCATTATTCATTATTCATATTACCGTTTACTTCATACAACTATTCATAGTATAGAGTTTCTTACTTCTAGCATATTTCATCACTAAAACTAACATGTGTAGTTCTGTCTAACAGCTTGCATCAATCGGCTCGTATTCTGAAAGAAAAATAATTAGTTAAGACTGCTATCATACGATGTGTATAGTATATTCTTGTTAATGCTTGTTAATTCCGATCCATTTACTCTTCGTGACGAGGTGTTGCATCTTCTTTCGTTCATTCCGAAGGTGAAATTCCCATTTCATAGTAAACCATTGTGGTTTGTTTAATTTATTTCTTTTACACGTTATTGGTTTCTGAAAATGATGAATATGGATTAATATCTTGCATTTAATTCATATACATATTGAATAAAATTTGTTTCTAGTGATATAACTAAGTATACAGCACAGCATGACAGAAAACGTATAATGTCAAAAACATAGACAGTTTTCAAGTGAAAAAATGTACACACAGTATCATAATGTAATAGCAAAAAATGTAAAATAGTCACGATGTTAAGATATCATAAGGCAAAATGTCAATGTCAACTGGTGTTTGTTCCATCTTAAAGATTTCATAGTGCATACAGAGAAAAATTCTACTTTCGATACGAAAACAATCATACATACACAAAAAATGAAAAATGTGCACGGTCTGATATATAACGACAAGAAAAGCGACCTGCTACTAACCTTACTTTACCGGGCACTTGCCACGAAAAAATATGATAATCATCAGTACGTGTTCATATAAATATCTGCAAATGACATTACAGTGCGACAAATCATAAAGTATGTTCATTCAATAAAGGGTTTAATATTGGAAATACGGTGATTGTCCTTGCTTTTTCTGGTTCTCAAAGTTTCGACGTGCACTACATTAGGGTGAGGATTGCTGCGAATTCTATATGGACTTGCGTAAAGAAATTAAATTTTACTGCATCTACTCTTTCCTCTGTTGGATAAATAATGTGTGTGTACTAATATCTTCTGTCCAATGTGAAAGTCACGGCGTGTAAAAACCTGTTTTTGCTGTCTTCTCCGGCGCTCTGCGGCAAGCCTGAAGTTGTTGAGTGCAATGTCAATTATTTCATGGTGGCGTAGTCGACGAGATGTAGGAAAGGATACTAATTCTTTAATTTTGTTAGGTGGTTCAACATTTTTGGTGGCGTAGTTGACGAGATGCAGGAAAGGATACTAATTCTTTAATTTTGTTAGGTGGTTCAACATTTTTCAATATAACAGTCGAAGATAGCGTAGTAGATTTATTTGGTATGGAGTTAATTACATCCTGGAATGAGAGTATTTGTATATCCCAATCAATATATCTTTTATGGCAGTATATTCTACATAGTTTAGCAATTTCTTTCATTAGTCGTTCAGAAGGATTCGAAGAAGCGTGGTACCTGGATATATAGATCGGAGAAATGTTTCTTGCTCGTAACGTACGTGTCCATATAGCAGATCGAAATTGTGGAAATTACTTTCAATACAGGCCCTACATGAAATAAAAAATGTTTTACAAATGCATTCGAAATAGATTTAGCAGTAGCTTTGTGTAACGGAATGAAGGTAACAAATTTCGAAGTGAGTTCAACAGCGACAAAGATGTAGCAAAAACCTCTATTAGTTCTGGGAATCGGACCAAAAATGTCTACAGCGGCCATGTGTCTCAATTTAATCGGCACAGTAGGATGTAACGGAGGAATATGTGGAGTCGTGTCTGATTTAGCTTTCTGGCAACTTTTACATGACGCTAAAACTCGTCGAATACGTTTCTCCATGTCGGCAAAATAACAGTTCTGTCTCAGTATAAGAAAACATTTTCTCGCTCCATAATGTGCGTAACTTAAATGAGTATACCAAATTAATTTGTTAACAAGCTCGTCAGGAATACATAATAACCAGTTGTTGCTGTCAGGGTGAGAGCGGCGAAACAGAATATTCTTGCGTACAGTTTCTAATGGTAACGTTACTCCTATCTTGCCAAAGGTGTTTAATTTCTTTCCACACGTTGTCTTTGCTCTGCTCTTGTGCTATGTCTCGTAATGACGATGAAATAAAAATTTTCAAATGCAACCTGTTGAATATACATGACGCTAGAATTTGCTTGGCAGAATTGGTTGAGATGTCTTGCTGGTTGTTGCTGAGAGAACGGGATAGTGCGTCTGCTACAATATTTTGTGTACCGGGAATGTGAACAATTGTAAAATTAAATTCCTGTAAATAAAGTTTCCATCTGCTTAATCTGTCATGTGTAAATTTAGCGGAAAGTAAAAACTGTATAGCTCTATGATCTGTGTAAACGGTAGTGTGTCTTCCATAAAGAAAATGCCCAAATCTGGTAAATGCCCATACAACACAATGTTTCAAATTCTGTAACTGAATAATTATATTCAGCAGGTGACAGAATTCGACTTGCAAAAGCGATGTTTTTGATTACTGTAGAACCATCTCCTTCAATTTCCTGAAAAATGTGTACGCCTAAAGCGGTGTTAGAACTGTCGGTGGCAATGGAAAAATTACTAGTAAGATCTGGATGGGATAAAAGTGGTGCACTCAACAAAGCTTGTTTCAGATTGACAAATTCAGACTGCGCTTGGCTATCCCAGGACCAAATAGAGTTTTTACCCGTCAGTTGGCATAATCTAGGGGTGTCTAAAGCAGAGTAATGAATAAATTTACGGAAAAAGTTAATTAAACCCAGAAAGCTGCGTCGTTGTTTCTTTGTCGTTGGAACAGTAATGTCACGTAAAGCTTGAAGTTTTTCCGGGTCGTGCGCAATGCCTTCTGCTGAAATTACATGTCCAAGAAATTTTACAGAAGTTTTGCCAATGTGTGATTTGCTAAGATTAACTGTCAGTCCTTGTGCACGAAAAGTTTGCCACAGTTCTTCAAGAATCAAATTGTGTTCAGACCAGTTAGCTTCTGCAATGAGAATGTCTACATATGTTGTGATTCTGTCTTTTAAGTTCCGTCGGAAGTATACTATTGAAGTCGCGAATAAATGCTGCTGAAGAAATTGTTAAACCGAAAGGTAATTTGCAAAATCGATAACAGTCACCAAAACAGAGAAATGCTGTGTACTTTCTGGAGTTCGGATGGAGCTGAATTTGCCAAAATCCCGATTTCATATCTAATCTGGAATAAATAGCAGTACCATGAAATTTCTGTAAAAGTTCTTCTAGTGTCTGTCGGCGATCTGTTTCATTAATAATAATGTCGTGGACATGACGCGAATCAAGTACGAGGCGAAGTGATCCATCCTTTTTCTTAACAATATGTAGCGGGTTTATGTACGGACTAACTGCCGGTTCAATAATACCTTGGTCAAGCATAGCTTGCAATTCTTCCTTAGCTTGTTCTCTGTGAATATACGGAATAGGATAATGTTTGGCTTTAAACTTGTCGTGCTGTTTAACTTGAAATTCATACATGAAACCGGACATAGTGCCAGGGATGTTGTCAAAATCTGGAGCCTGCTGTAAAAGAATTTTGCATAGCTCTGTACGTTCGTCGTCTGTATTTGCACTGCTTTGCTTTACTTTCTCAGAAATCATTTGCATAACGTCATAGTCGGCTTCGTCTGGCGTATTGTAGTTGTGTACGTACATATCTGTGAACAATGTGGATTCGGAAGGACGACGGTTCAATCCCGCGTCCGGCCATCCTGATTTAGGTTTTCCGTGATTTCCCTAAATCACTCCAGGCAAATGCCGAGATGGTTCCTCCGAAAGGGCACGGCCGACTTCCTTCCCCATCCTTCCCTAATCCGACGAGACCGATGACCACGCTGTCTGGGCTCCTTCCCCAAACCAACCAACCAACAATGTGGAATAACAGTCTATGTTACGCGATGCCGAAATGACCTCTGTTCGATTAATTGCTTGTCCTTCTGCAGATAAAGCTTGCTGAAATTCTAATGCCAGTTGTATATTTTCATCCTATAACATTAAATAAAAATTTTGAAAGTCAACAATTGCGTCATGTTGTACCAAAAAATTAGTACCTAAAATAACGTATTTTGTCAAGGGAACAATCCAAAAATTTGAGTGGAAAGTATGACCTACAATACAAAACGATAAGTGTGTCTGTAATTTTACATCTACTACTTTACCAGATACTGCTCCTTTTACTTTAGTTTTGCCTAATGGTAACGTAGAATAGGTATTCTCTTCGTTACATTCAACCATGGACCTTGCCGTAGGTGGGGAAGCTTACGTGCCTCAACGATACAGATAGCCGTACCGTAGGTGCAACCACAACGGAGTGGTATCTGTTGAGAGGTCTTACAAACGTGTGGTTCCTGAAGAGGGGCAGCAGCCTTTTCAGTAGTTGCAGGGGCAACAGTCTGGATGATTGACTGATCTGGCCTGTAACACTAACCAAAACGGCCTTGCTGTGCTGGTACTGCAAACGGCTGAAAGCAAGGGGAAACTACAGCCGTAATTTTTCCCGAGGGCGTGCAGCTTTACTGTATGATTAAATGATGATGTCGTCCTCTTGGGTAAAATATTCCGGAGGTAAAATAGTCCCCCATTGGGATCTCCGGGCGAGGACTACTCAAGAGGACGGCGTTATCAGGAGAAAGAAAACTGGCGTTCTACGGATCGGAGCGTGGAATGTCAGATCCCTTAATCGGGCAGATAGGTTATAAAATTTAAAAAGGGAAATGGATAGGTTAAAGTTAGATATAGTGAGAATTAGTGAAATTCGGTGGCAGGAGGAACAAGACTTCTGGTCAGGTGAATACAGGGTTATAAATACAAAATCAAATAGGGGTAATGCAGGAGTAGGTTTAATAATGAATAAAAAAATAGGAGTGCGGGTAAGCTACTACAAACAGCAAAGTGAACGTATTATTGTGGCCAAGGTAGACACGAAGCCCACGCCTACTACAGTAGTACAAGTTTATATGCCAAGTAGCTCTGCAGATGACGAAGAAATTGAAGAAATGTATGATAAGATAAAAGAAATTATTCAGGTAGTGAAGGGAGACGAAAATTTAATAGTCATGGGTGACTGGAATTCTAGAGTAGGAAAAGGGAGAGAAGGAAACGTGGTAGGTGAATATGGATTGGGGGTAAGAAATGAAAGAGGAAGGCGCCTGGTAGAATTTTGCACAGAGAATAACTTAATCATAGCTAACACTTGGTTCAAGAATCATAAAAGAAGGTTGTATACATGGAAGAATCCTGGAGATACTAAAAGGTATCAGATAGATTATATAATGGTAAGACAGAGATTTAGGAACCAGGATTTAAATTGTAAAACATTTCCAGGGGCAGATGTGGACTCTGACCACAATCTGTTGGTTATGAACAGTAGATTAATACTGAAGAAATTGCAAGAAGGTGGGAATTTAAAGAGATGGAACCTGTATAAAATGACTAAACCAGAGGTTGTACAGAGTTTCAGGGAGAACATAAGGGAACAATTGACAGGAATGGGGGAATGAAATACAGTAGAAGAAGAATGGGTAGCTCTGAGGGATAAAGTAGTAAAGGCAGCAGAGGATCAAGTAGGTAAAAAGACGAGGGTTAGTAGAAATCCTTGGGTAACAGATGAAATATTGAGTTTAATTGATGAAAGGAGAAAATATAAAAATGCAGTAAATGAAGCAGGCAAAAAGGAATACAAACGTCTCAAAAATGAGATCGACAGGAAGTGCAAAATGGCTAAGCAGTCATAGCTAGAGGACAAATGTAAGGATGTAGAGGCTTATCTCACTACGGGTAAGGTAGATACTGCCTACAGGAAAAAGAGACATTTGGAGAAAAGAGAACCACTTGTATGAATATCAAGAGCTCAGATGGAAACCCAGTTCTAAGGAAAGAAGGGAAAGCAGAAAGATGGAAGGAGTATACAGAGGGTCTATACAAGGGCGATGTACTTGAGGACAATATTATGGAAATGAAAGTGGATGTACATGAAGATGAAATGGGAGATACGATACTATGTGAAGAGTACCGAAAGACCTGAGTCGAAACAAGGCTTCAGGAGTAGACTACATTCCATTAGAACTACTGACGGCCTTGGGAGAGCCAGTCCTGACAAAACTCTACCATCTCGTGAGCAAGATGTACGAGACAGGCGAAATACCGTCAGACTTCAAAATGAATATAATAATTCCAATCCCAAAGAAAGCAGGTGTTGACAGATGTGAAAATTACCGAACTGTCAGTCACAGCTGCAAAATACTAACGCGAATTCTTTACAGACGAATGGAAAAACTGGTAGAAGCCGACCTCGGGGAAGATCAATTTGGATGCCGTCCAAATGTTGGAACACGAGGCAATACTGACCCTACGACTTATCTTAAAAGAAAGATTAAGGAAAGGCAAATCTACGTTTCTAGCATTTGTAGACTTAGAGAAAGCTTTTGATAATGTTGACTGGAATACTCTCTTTCAAATTCTAAAGGTGGCAAGGGTAAAATACAGGGAGCGAAAGGCTATTTACAATTTGTACAGAAACAAGATGGCAGTTATAAGAGTCGAGGGGCATGAAAGGGAAGCAGTGGTTGGCAAAGGATTGAGACGGGGTTTTAGCCTCTCCCCGATGTTATTCAACCTGTATATTGAGCAAGCAATAAAGGAAACAAAAGAAAAATTCGGAGTGAGTATTAAAATCGAAGGAGAAGAAATAAAAACTTTGTGGTTCGCCAATGACATTGTAATTCTGTCAGAGACAGCAAAGGACTTGGAAGAGCAGTTGAACGGAATGGACAGTGTCTTGAAAGGAGGATATAAGATGAACATCAACAAAAGCAAAACGAGGATAATGGAATGTAGTCTAATTAAGTCGGGTGATGCTGAGGGAATTAGATTAGGAAATGAGGCACTTAAAGTAGTAAAGGAGTTTTGCTATTTGGGGAGCAAAATAACTGATGATGGTCAAAGTAGAGAGGATATAAAATGTAGACTGGCAATGGCAAGGAAAGCGTTTCTGAAGAAGAGAAATTTGTTAACATCGAGTATAGATTTGTCAGGAAGTCGTTTCTGTAAGTATTTGTATGGAGTGTAGCCATATATGGAAGTGAAACATGGTCGATAAATAGTTTGGACAAGAAGAGAATAGAAGCTTTCGAAATGTGGTGCTACAGAAGAATGTTGAAGATTAGGTGGTTAGATCACGTAACTAATGAGGAGGACCGAGCGAGGTGGCGCAGTGGTTAGCACACTGGACTCGCTTTCGGGAGGACGACGGTTCAATCCCATCTCCAGCCATCCTGATTTAGGTTTTCCGTGATTTCCCTAAATCGTTTCAGGGAAATGCTGGGATGTTTCCTTAGAAAGGGCACGGCCGATTTCCTTCCCCATTCTTCCCTAACCCGAGCTTGCGCTCCATCTCTAATGACCTCGTTGTCGACGGGACGTTAAACACCAGTAACCTAACCTAATGAGGAGGTATTGAATAGGATTGGGGAGAAGACAAGTTTGTGGCACAACTTGACTAGAAGAAGGGATCGGTTGGTAGGACATGTTCTGAGGCATCAAGGGATCACCAATTTAGCATTGGAGGGCAGCGTGGAGGGTAAAAATCGTAGAGGGAGACCAAGAGATGAATACACTTAGCAGATTCAGAAGGATGTAGGTTGCAGTAGGTACTGGGAGATGAAGGAGCTTGCACAGGATAGAGTAGCATGGAGAGCTGCATCGAACCAGTCTCAGGACTGAAGACACAACAACGACAGGTGATCCAGAATCGATTACTGCTGAAAATGTGTATGATACAATCTTTACTTGAATGACAGGGTGGGAAACAGTTTTTTGTATAAGTGGTTTTTCATGTAAAAGTGTATTTCTGTGCGTTTTTCAAACATAAGAACATTCACCGGTATACTTGGGGAGGCAGGGGAATCAGATCTGTCATTGACTATATAATAACAGATCATGAATTCAGGAAGGCTGTGAGGGACACACGTGTATTGAGGGGATTCCTTGATGACACTGATCACTATTTAATCTGCAGTGAAATTGGTATTGTGAGGCCGAAAGTGCAGGACGTCAGATCCATGTGTAGGAGGATAAGAGTGGAGAAACTTCAGGATAAGGAAATCAGACACAAGTACATAACAGTGATCTCAGAAAGGTACCAGTTAGTTGAATGTAGTCAATTGCAGTCACTGGAAAAGGAATGGACATGGTACAGGGACACAGTACTAGTAGTGGCCAAAGAAGGTCTTGGAACAGTAGTGTGTAAAAGTAGGATGCAGCAAACAGCTTGGTGGAATGACATAGTCAAGGCAGCCTGTAAAAGGAAAAAGAAGGCATATCAAAAATGGCTACATACTAGAACTCAGGTAGACAGAGAAAGTTATGTTGAAGAAAGAAATAAAGCCAAACAGATAATTACAGCATCCAAGAAGAAATTGTGGGAAGACTTTGGAAACAGGTTGGAGACCTTGGGTCAGGCTGCTGGAAAACCATTCCGGAGTGTAATTAGAGTCTTCGAGAGGGAGGTAAGAGGGAAATGACAAGTATTTTGGACAGGTCAGGAAAACTGCTGGTGAATCCTGTTGATGCCTTGGGCAGATGGAGGGAATATTTTGAAGAGTTGCTCAATGTAGGTGACAATACGATCAGTAATGTTTCAGATTTCGATGTACAATGGGACAGGAATGATGATGGAAATAGGATCATATTTGAGGAAGTGGAGAAAATGGTCAATAGATCGCAGTGCAATAAAGCGGCTGGGGTGGATGAAATTAAGTCGGAACTCATCAAATACAGTGGAATGTCTGGTCTTAAATGGCTACACAGGATAATTGAAATGGTGTGGGAGTCGGGACAGGTTCCATCAGACTGGACGAAAGCAGTAATCACACCAATATTTAAACATGGAAACAGAGAAGATTGTAACAACTACAGAGGTATCTCTTTGATGAGTGTTGTGGGTAAAATCTTCTCAGGTACTGTTGAAAGGAAAGTGCGAGTATTAGTTGAGGAAAAATTGGATGAAAATCAGTGTGGGTGTAGGCCTCTTAGAGGTTGTCGGGTCCAGACCTTTGGCTTACGGCAAATAATGGAGAAGTGTTGCGAGTGGAACAGGTAATTGTATCTATGTTTTATAGATCTAGAAAAGGCATATGACCGGGTTCCTAGGAGGAAGTTATTGTCTATTCTACGTGCTTATGGAATTGAAGGCAAACTTTTGCAAGCAATTAAAGGTCTTTACATAGATAGTCAGGCAGCAGTTGACGGTAAATTGAGTCCATGGTTCAGAGTAGTTTCAGGGGTAAGACAAGGCTGCAACCTGTCTCCACTGTTGTTCATATTATTTATGGATCATATGTTGAAAACAATAGACTGGCTCGGTGAGATTAAGATAGACGAACAGAAAATAAGCAGTCTCGCATATGTGGATGACTTAGTTGTGATGGCAGATTCTATTGAAAGTTTGCAAAGTAATATTTCAGAGCTAGATCAGAAATGTAAGGACTATGGTATGAAGATTAGCATCTCCAAAACAAAAGTAATGTCAGTGGGAAAGAGATATAAACGGATTGAGTGTCCAATAGGAGGAACAAAGTTAGAACAGGTGGACGGTTTCAAGTATTTAGGATGCATATTCTCACAGGATGGCAACATAGTGAAAGAACTGGAAGCGAGGTGTAGCAAATCTAATGCAGTGAGCGCTCAGCTACGATCTACTCTCTCCTGCAAGAAGGAAGTCAGTACCAAGACTAAGTTATCTGTGCACCGTTCAATCTTTCGACCAGCTTTGTAGTATGGAAGGGAAAGCTGGGTGGATTCAGGTTACCTTATCAATAAGGTTGAGGTTACGGATATGAAAGTAGCTAGGATGATTGCAGATACTAGTAGATGGGAACAATGGCAGGAGGGTGTGCACAATGAGGAAATCAAAGAAAAACTGGGAATGAACGCTATAGATGTAGCAGTCAGGGCGAACAGGCTTAGATGGTGGGGTCATGTTACACGCATGGAAGAAGCAAGGTTATCCAAGAGACTCATGGGTTCAGCAGTAGAGGGTAGGAGGAGTCGGGGTAGACCAAGGAGAAGGTACCTGGATTCGGTTAAGAATGATTTGGAAGTAATAGGCTTAACATCGGAATAGGCACCAATGTTAGCATTGAATAGGGGTTCATGGAAGAATTTTATAAGGGGGACTATGCTCCAGACTGAACGCTGAAAGGCATAATCAGTCTTAAATGATGATGATGATGATGATGAGTGTGTCTCGGATGTCGTCAAAAGTAATAACATTTTCGTGAACAAGATTCTGTGTGTCAAAAGTATGGCTTACGTTGCTGGAAGATGCAACCTGTACTGTATCTAGTTAAATTGTTTTTGACGTGCTGTTATTTGCAGGAGAATGCTGTGGCATGTCAACTATTTTTACTGTTCTGTTATATCTTCCTGACGCATTAGGTTCGGGATGACACCGACTGTCTGGTTCATTCATGATAATCTGTTGTTGCCGATGATTCTGCTGCTGGTAAGACCGACTGTTACGCTGAAAACTGTGCTCATTACTTTTACGTCTGTCATAATAATCATTGCTATACGGCGCGTTGCGATACGACTTGAAACGATGTGTCTTCTGTATGTAGTGATTTTCTTGTTGCTGTGCGTTACTATTTGGTGTGGCCGACGCTATACGTGTAGGCGGCGAAACATTAAAGCTTGGTTGACCTTGCAGACTACATTGTTGGTTAGGTATGCTAACCGACTGGTTTTGTTGATGTTGTGGGGAAAAGCCTCTATTGTGACCAAAATGCGTTTGCTGTTGCTGATTATTTTGACGGTACCTGATAATTAAAATTTGGGTCCGTTATTAAAATTCTGGTGGTTGTCATTCCTAGATCGTCTATCACCTTTGCTATTAAAATAGCGTGGCTGGTCGTAATTACTGTATGCTTGTTGGCCTTGGTTATGACGTGAAAAATTTTTGTTTATGAAAGAATAGTCTGATTGCTTAACTTCCAAAAGCAGTAGCACATCTCTAAATGCCGAAATATTTTCTTTCTGTTGTCCTGTTAAAAGTGATACTCTTAACGATCTTGGTAATTTAGAAATACATAATTGGATAAGTGCTGATTCACTGTATGGCTCACTTAAGGATTGGTTTTGTTGGACCATGTGTTCAAAAAACTGCGTGACAGTGGGAAAATTCGAGTTCTCATAATTCGGTAAGCTAATTAATTGGTCCTTGATTCCGCGCTGTGTCGTCTTCGACCAATACGCTGACAGGAAAGCATTCTTAACTTCTTCTACCGAATAGCATTGTCTCGCGATCGGTCTCATACGAGTTGCCGGTTCGCCTTCCAAAAAACTGCAAATAAAGTCAAGTTTGTGTGTTACGGGCGAAGTTGGTGAAAAGCAAAGCTAAACTGTTGTATCCAATTCAAAGGGCGAATCTGTGTTCTGTCATTTTTAAATACCTTAAATTTCCTAACGGATAGAATGTGCTTGCAATCAAAATTTTCGTCTCTGTATGTCTGAACAGGTTCAGGATTGTATGACAATCTGTTAGTCTGTGTCTGTTCGGAATCTAAGTCGCGTACTCTCTGTAAATTACCTAAATATAGGCTGTGTGAATGTGACAAATGTTCACAATGTGGCGTATGCTGTGACGTGTTAGAGGCTGAAACATTTTTCATTTCTGTCACTTCTTGCTGTAAAGACGACACTTTTCCACGCAGTGTATTATTGGACGAACTTATCTCACTGATTGTCTGATGTAAATTTTTGAATTCGGGTGTTTGATCGAAAGAAACTGGTGACGTATCGTCTGATTTGGTGTCATTGTTATTTTCGATAACGTCAATACGACTGGCGAATTCATCAAAATTTTTAGTCAGTGCTTTTACCTGATCGTCATTTTTAGTGTCACGAACATTAATTTGTTTTTGGATTTTACGGGTGGTTTTGTTCAATTTCTTAACGTCTGTTTTAATGGCATCGGGATCCTGTATTAATTCCAATTGTTCAAGTCTGCTGGTCACTGAAAGTCTACTGTGTATGTTTCTGTTTTTGTTTTAAGATCAGAGATTTCATCATGCAATTCGGTGTTCAACTGTTTGAAAGTATTGATTTCGTGTGATACTGCCGTAGAGTAAATATCTCTGGAGTGAGCATTGCGTTCTGCGCATGTTGTCAGCATTAAACCAGGATTGTCACGTGTTTTCGGGACTTCGCTGTGCGTGTGCGCTTTCTGCAGCGTTTGAAGTTTATAATATCAAGAGTTTTTGTTGTGTTTCACCACTTGTTGATAGTGTAATAGCGATGGTGAATTACTGTTGTTGCTACGGATGAAAAGAAAAATATGTGAAACGAGGGATAGTAACTTTTCATGGGTACATACCATGTAGCTCTAATTACAGTTATCATATTATTAAGAGACACTGTATATGTTTAAAAATTTCGAGACGTATTATAATTAAGGCTTGATTCTGTAGACCTATTTTTCTACGATTTTATGACTATATAATAGATATTACGGCTCGTACAAAAGCTTACAAATAATCGCTACCTCTCGTAAATTTGCTAGTGGAGTAGGAAAGGGAATGGTTAGTTGTTTCAGCAAATACTATCCTCCAAGCATTTATCAGTGACTTGTCGATTGTGTATACAGAACACGCAGTCTACTACTTATTTAATAAACAGGGAGCAAGTACGTAAAATGCGTTAAATAAATACTTCAAAGTGTCACCAGTAAGAAAAATTGTGGTTTAGGTCGCAAAAACGAGAAAATAAATACGCAGAAATAGCAGAAAAAAGGACGAATTAGCAGGGATATAATCACTAATGTATGGCGAATTCGGTGTTTTTCGGACACTTGCAAAAGTGTACTAGCGTACTGTCAAGTCGTTTTGCAAGACTATCACTGCAAAAATGTACGTCGGGCTCTGTAATACTACAAAGTGCCGTATCATATCGAAAACTACCAAAAATCGAGTGTATCTGAACTGTTACACCTATCGCAAAGAAGCAGGATGTAATATCACTTGCCTTTAAAAGTTACGTAGCTGGTTTATTCCCGGTATCAAATGGATACTGTTAAAATGTCTGCGCAACATATATAAATGATGCACGACACGTTCGAAAAGAATCCGTCTGTACTGGGGATGTAGTGACATTCTAAATATACAGGGCGCTATACGGACAAACACACGAAGTCCCGCGCTATACGGACAAACACACGAAGTCCCGAGGCCACATGGCCAGGCCGGCAATGTATGTTGACAACACAAAATCTGTTCTGCGCATGTGAATGCTCACTCCAGAGATATTTACTCTATGGATACTGCAGCAATTTTGTTGTCTACGTATGTTTTTGTTTTCGTAAACAATTTACGCTTATCTTCCTGTCTCTGTGCAGTAATTGTTTCATGACTTGTTTCTTTACTTTGTTCTGTTCCTGTATAAATTTACGGTAACGCGTTTCACTGTTTTGTAGGTGGTGATTAAAACGTTTGTAAATTTGGCTGTTTTGTTGTTGAAATTTCGTGTCTACTTTCGCATCCAGTGTGCGTGAAAGTTCTGATGACATTAATTTAAACTCTTCACGTAACTGTGTTGCGTTTTCAGAACATTGTTTAGCGACCGCACTAATTTCATCTCTAAGCAATTTAGTTGTGGCTGCATGTGTATTACTTAATTCTTGTGCAACAGATCTAATTTCTTCACTACTGTTCCTAGCACAAGCCTTAATTTCCTCACGTAATTGTTCCTTAGTATCGTGACTTTGCACGGCAACGGCTGTAATCTGTTCAGTAAGTTGTTTGTTCTGTTCGTTAAGGTTTTTCATTCAACTGTTTAAGATTTTCATTAAGTTGTTTGAAGTTGTTGTCTTGTTTTTCATTAGACTGTTTGAGGTTTTCATTAAGTTGTTGTTTGAGATTTTCATTATTTCCATTAAGTTGTTTGAAATTTTCATTATTTTCATTAAGTTGTTGTTTGAGATTTTCATTAAGTTGTTGTCTGAAATTTTCATTAAGTTGTTGTTTGAGATTTTCATTATTTTCATAAAGTTGTTGTTTGAGATTTTCATTAAGTTGTAGCAATAATGCCATTACTCGATCCATGCCAAAATTAGCTGCTGTATTCTCTGTTCTGTATGATGGTGCATCTGCATGTGTCACGTTTTGTGCAACCATTTGGTCATTGTCTGATTCACAAAAAGGTTTGCCAATCGGATGTGCACTGTTGGTCACTACATCGGAATCAAATAAATCTGACATATTTTGAGTAAATTGTTCACCTTCGTTAGAAACAAATATCTTTTCGCTACGTAAATTTTGTAAATCAGTAGTGTCAAACTGGACGGCGTTCATTGTAACGGAACACGCCGCGTCATCAATTGATTCATTTACTGTGGACATAATTGAATTTGTTTGCTCATCATTAGGATCAAAATCATTACTAGTGATCAGCACGCACTGATTATCTGTAATTAGAGGATTATCACTATTACACTGAGTGTCGCTAGTATTATCGGTCAAATTATTCGAGTCGGCTTTTTCACTCATTGCACATCGCGATATACTGTTATCAGTTTTTCGCGGCCTATTCACAAATCAAAGTTAAGCACAAAATCAAACAAAGACAAAGCAAAAATGGAACAAATAAAATTACAACACAGAGCAATAAAGTGCTGATGATCTGTGAAAGAAAGAGTGACAAGCTAGTAAATGCGTTGGGCCAGATGCAAACTACATTTACATGAAGTAAATAAGAGCAGATATATAACTGACTATTTCTCAGAAATTCACAAAAATACGATCCTGGCCGGTTGTCGACAAGTGTAACCTCCCCACAATAAAATAATATGAATAATATTCACATTTAGTGTAACCTCCCAACAAAAAAATATAATGTATAGCATTGACATTTAGCGTAACCTCCCAATAAAAAAAAATAATTATATAGCATTCACACTTTGCATAACCTACCAACAGTTAAATTCCGTAACCTACTAATAACAAAAATGTGACTAATCTCTCAATATAATTGTGGCTCACTTATAGCCGTTTTATAACTGACTGTGAATATAAACTGGTAAATTTTGGACTTCAGCAGCGCTGCGTCATGCCCCTGAAAGATCATTCTGAATAAAAATGAAAATTCTTACCTCAATAAGATCGCTGGATAACGCGTATATATCTGCTCCTATAAGAAATTTTTCTGGCACAGCTCAGTGCAATGCTGGCCGATAGCTTGGTCATGCATAAAAGGAAACAACTGACTTTTCTTTACAATAATTGGAATGACCATGGATTGGAGAAATTAGTAAAATCTTTAAATTGAGATGAATGATCGTCAAAAGTTAATTTTTATAAGAAAGATTATTATTAAGAGGTTTTTTTAAAACATTTACATGGGACTTGATATAACAATAGTATATACGCATGAAGCTGCTTTTACCTTATACTACAACGCTCAGGCTTCGCCATCGCTCCACACGACCGGCCCAGCCAACACGATACACCAGACTCCTCGCTAGCAACTACTTACTCCTACTGCTACACAGTTCCTACTGCTGACAACAGTGCTCTCTGGTCTGAGATTCTCTTATACCTTACATATCGCAGGCAGCGCATGAGCAATCCATTGAAATTACACCGCAAGAACGCAAAAGGCATGATTAACAGAAACCTTGGACTCCAGGCACCATAATGAATTACATTCGGAAAAGACCATGCTTTAGAAGTCTTAATTAATTAACGTGAAAAGTTTAGAACATGTTAAAATTTGTGAACAAAACTAAAGAAAGCTATTTCATAGTCACGACTACAAATTGCAGAGAATGAAAAACGGCTGATTTACATATTAATTTTTCGGTAGGCATAATATATGTTTATAAAATAATTGTTAGTGTAATTACTACGCAAATGCAAGCTAAGCAGCGGGCGCTAAGCTATTCATGATACATACGCATAGATGTTTCCAGTAACTAGCTAGAGCCAGCCGGAGCGGCCGTGCGGTTATAGGCGCTACAGTCTGGAACCGCGTGACCGCTACGGTCGCAGGTTCGAGTCCTGCCTCGGGCATGGATGTGCGTGATATCCTTAGGTTAGTTAGGTTTAAGTACTAAGTTCTAGGGGACTGATGACCACAGTAGTTAAGTCCCATAGTGCTCAGAGCCATTTGAACCATTAACTAACTAGAACACAGTGCATACGTTGTAAAGGTAATCCACAATCAGATCACATGGCTATCCCGTGACCTCAGTTTGACCCCCGGCCCATCGAGGCTGCTGCTTGACCTCCGGACTGGCGGTCCCATCGGGATGGCGGAAAATCATTGGCGGCCACGCAGCAGAAGCCAACATACAGCGGACGCCGATGCGAAGCCCCGCTGTACCGTGGCCAGCCTGGCCGGACGGCTAGCTTTCGGGCACTACAGCGAAAGTTTCGATGCGGCTGAGGTCATGTAAGCGGCTTCCAAAGCGCCGCCGAAACTCCTCGAACGCCAACTACTGTCCCGGGATCCGGGTCTGGTTGCGGAGACGCTGGCACTGTGTAATATGAACAAGGGTGTCTCGGGTATCGCCTGTGTATACAGGGTGGTCCATTGATCGTGACCGGGCCAAATATCTCACGAAATAAGCGTCAAACGAAAAAACGAAACTTGTCTAGCTTGAAGGGGGAAACTAGATGACGCTATGGTTGGCCCGCTAGTTGGCGCTGTCATAGGTCAAACGGATATCAACTGCGTTTTTTTAAATAGAAACCCCCATTTTTTATTACATATTCGTCTAGTACATAAAGAAATATGAATGTTTTAGTTTGACCACTTTTTTCGCTTTGTGATAGATGGCGCTGTAATAGTCACAAACATATGGCTCACAATTTTAGACGAACAGTTGGTAACAGGTAGGTTTTTTAAATTAAAATACAGAACGTAGGTACGTTTGAACATTTTATTTCGGTTGTTCCAGTTTGATACATGTACCTTTGTGAACGCATGCTTTTACACCGTGATTACCTATAAATACCACATTAATGCAATAAATGCTCAAAATGATGCCCGTCAACCTCATTGCATTTGGCAATACGTGTAACGACATTCCTCTCAACAGCGAGTAGTTCACCTTCCGTAATGTTCACACAGGCATTTACAATGCGCTGACGCATGTTGTCGGGTGTTGTCGGTGATTCACGATACCAAATATCCTTCACCTTTACCCACGGATAGAAATCCATCATGTTGGAAGTACATCGCCATTCTGTCATGCAGTCAAACATCTTGTAGTAACATCGGTAGAACATTACGTAGAAAATCAGCATACACTGCACCATTTAGATTGCCATCGATAAAATGGGGGCCGATTATCCTTCCTTCCATAATGCCTCCAAGGTCGCTGATGTTTCACTTGTCGCAGCCATCGTGGATTTTCCGTTGCCCAATAGTGCATATTATGCCGGTTTACGTTACCGCTGTTGGTTAATGACGCTTCGTCGCTAAATAGAGCGCGGGCAAAAAATCTGTCTTCGTCCAGTGACTTCTCTTGTACCTAGCGGCAGATCTGTATACGACGTTCAAAGTCGTCGCCATGCAATTCCTGATGCATAGAAATATGGTACGGGTGCAATCGATGTTGATGCAGCATTCTCAACACCGACGTTTTTGAAATTCCAGATTCTCGCGCAATTTGTCTGCTACTGATGTGCGGATTAGCCGTGACAGCAGCTAAAACACCTACTTGGGCATCAACATTTGTTGCAGGTCGTGGTTGTGGTTTCACATGTGGCTGAACACTTCCTGTTTCCTTAAATAACGCAACTATCCGGCGAACGGTCCGGACACGTTGATGATGTCGTCCTGGATACCGAGCAGCATACATAGCACACGGCCGTTGGGCAGTTTGATTACAATATCCATACATCAACGCGATATCGACCTTTTTCGCAATTGATAAACGATCCATTTTAACACGGGTAATGTATCACGAAGCAAATACCGTCTGCACTGGCGGAATGTTACGTGATACCACGTACTTACACGTTTGTGACTATTACAGCGCCATCTATCACAAAGCGAAAAAATGGTCCAACTAAAGCATTCATATTTATTTACGTACTACACGAATATGTGATAAAAATGGGGGTTCGTATTTAAAAAAACGCAGTTCGTATCCGTTTGACATATTGCAGCACCATCTAGCGGGTCAACCATAGCGCCATCTGGTTTCTCCCTTCAAGTTAGACGAGTTTCGTTCTTTGTAGTTTTTTCGTTTGATGTTTATTTCGTGAGATATTTGGCCCGGTGACTATCAATAATTGGACGCCAGCCAGAGTCCGTGTCGTTCCAAGATTTTGGGGTGTACTTAACTGGTCAGGCACAGTCGGCGCTGGAGAGCTGTGATTAAGTATGTAATTTATTTAAATACAATTATCAGCAATGACTAATGAAGCAGCGGGATCATACTCGCATTTCTCCGGCTCGACTGGGAATAGCCCTTAATCAGAAATAAAATATGTAACCTTAACAAAACCCCAATTTAGAAAACTGGAACCAATTAAAAAGTGAACTAGACACATTTCATAGTCACTGGCCTGGCCCTACAGCTACATTTACAGTGTCTCAGGGACACTGTCATCGCAGTCAGTCTGTGAGAAAGGCTTGCGTGCCCCGCTAGGCGGGGGAAGTGAAGTTCTGTATCGCGTATCCACTTCTCAAAACCTCGCAGCTGCGTCGTATACCTTTCTCTCCACGCGTTTGGTGTGTGTGGCTGATATGAAACTGTGAAGTAACTGCAGTTACCTGCCTCACAGATGTTACAAACTTTCACATGTTTACTGTGGGACACTTCTGTTACACACCACGTCCCAAGTGGAGCTTCATTTTACGACGTATCTCCTTTATAGCGAGCAAACTTAATATATTGAAGTTACCTGCCAATAACATCCAATTATTTACGCTGCGATGTGGAAGTAACTTAGCCTTTCAGTTCTAAGAAGTGTAAGGCTTTGTTAAGCATTAGTTTACTTTAAATAAAACTGTTATCTAAAGTTTGCAAAGAACTTTTATGAGTGTTGAAAATTTACAAACAATGCACATTGGTTTATCCATTAGTTCCGAAGGAAGCGTCTTGGTCATCCTAAACGCGATTTTAGCACTCTTTCCAGGACAACAGCTGTGGTGCAAAAAAATTGACAGCAAATTGCGAGTAAAATGTTTTCAGGGTGCACACGCACCGGAACAACCGAGTAATCCGGGAAAAATCCGACAGCTTTTGCATAGTCGGGAATTTTTTAAGATTCCGGGAATTTTTCATTATTTTAGTGTTCAGTTTGACTTTAGCCCGCTACTGCAGATTAATACTGCAGCAATAAGACGTAAACGATTGAATAAAACGAATATAAAACTTCAGTTGCAAAGAAACTGCGCTGTCTACAATAACAAAACAGTGCACATGCAGTCGTCTGCCGACAGCAAACTGTGTCAAGGGCTGTAAGACCTAGGCTATGCAGTACTTCGAAACAGCAAAATGCATTCGATGAGCGTGACGTCACAACTGTTTACGTTTATTACAGTTCGCAGGAAAATATTCGAATGGTGGTTTGAGATGTGTTGTTACATAGTAAGTTTTCTCTTACGCAAGACGAGTTGTGTAACGTGTGAGCAGGTGCGATGAATTTCTTAAATCGTGAAGCGTTTGACTCTTTCAAAACATAACACATTGACGACCGGTCACTTACGAAAATTTTAAGCCCAGAAGACCAACCATTTATGCCATGATTTAAAATTTTACTAGCACATTTGTATTTGATACACGTAAAGGGTAGCACACGCTGAAAAAGATCAGTCTACAAGGTTAGTTTTTCACTTCTTTCATAGATTGAAAGTTATGTAATAGCGATGGCAGAAAATATAATTATCCTTAAAAAAGTGCAAGGTGAGTTCTTGAGCAATTTCACACATAATCGGCTTTTCTATGGGAAAACTAAAGTGCTCGATGGAACATTTATTCAACCGGGTGCACAGCAGTGAAATTTACCGTCGTGAATGTCAGAAATATTCAACTGCTGTAAATTAAGCTGTGCTCTTGGGATCCTCTCTAACCACACACTCGGAAAACACAGCAAAAAATTGACAACCACTATTATATGTGAAAGCTTAGCCTTTCTCGATGAAAAATATCATCTAGTAGTCGTATTTCGCAAAGTAAGTATCCATATTATTACGCCAAGTTTTCCTGAATTTGAAGGTCACTGCCAGGCCACTCAGAGCGCTACTGTGGTCTGTGTTTACGTATCGTAGAACGAGAATCGCACTTCTCTTATTTCGGCGTTCTATGTTAGGAAAGCCACCGTGCTGTATATTTGTTGAATTCGTATTTATACTTCCGTTATATCAAAATATGCAGTGTACATGTTGCCGCGCATAAAAAAATTTTCCAAAGGTGTTTTCTGGGAGTCTCGTGAAGTTCTACACCGGTGTGTAATACCTTTACCATTCACAGAATTGATACAATTTACAACTCCGAGGGAAAATATATTGTCACTTAACACAGGAAAAGAGTACTTTCGTTACGGGTATACTTAGTTTTACTCGGGAAGATTCCATTTGCAGACAAGAAAAGTGTATTTTTAACCGTGAAATAAGGGAAAAATCCGGGAATTTTCTCTTGCCCGCTTATACATCCGGGTTTTTGACTGTATTCTAGTTACCAAAAAAGTGTTCCACTAACGCCAACTGAGTGGACGACAAATTTGATGGTGTGAACGAGCATCGGCGACAAGCACAACGAACGACAGAAATCAAACCCGTCAACGCTATCTCACGTCTGGACACCATTGCCTACACAGGTATGCTCCTAGTTTCCCGAGTTTAAAGAACGAACACTTAAATGGTGTTATTGCTAGCGCTGTTCGTGAATAGTCTGTTGTTGTTTACGTGAGGAAATTCAATATTAAGAACCTTTAATGTACGCGCCATTTCATATGAAAATTATGTTTGTAATACTGTGATTTAAACTGAGAAGTGCCTAAATTATTGGTTGCCGATGCTGTCCTAAATTGTATTATGTTGGGAACGACAGTAACTTTGTGTCTGAGGGTAATCTCAGATATGTCAGCATTCATTACCTGTTTCTTACATTGACCACTCTCACCTTTTCCGATTCTTCATGCTTACAGAATTTTCTGTCGTTTCTCTGCTTGTATCATCACCCTCTTTTGTCCAGTGATCCAGAGATCTCTCTTGGTGTCTTCTCTTTCTTATCTATACTTTTCTGCGATTCCCTTTAGCTTCAGGTGTAATATAAATACATAAGTTATGTTACTATTTGGCGTCGCCTCTGTTGGCTCTTCTTAATGCGAGCGAGCATAGCCGCTTGTTAAGGCAACAAGAATATAGAATTAAAAATTTTCCCAAGTACTTTGAAACTTTACTGCAAAAATTGGAATGTACACTGGAATTACCATTACTTTGTCCGCTTCATTAGCTGAGTGGTCAGCGCTTCTGACAGCCACGTAGAGGGACTGGGTTAGATTCTTCGCTCGAGGGTATTGTGCTGTCCGCTCATCATCGACACCCACGTCGCCCAATGTGGCGTCAATGAAAGGGCTTGCAACTCGGCGGCCGAGCTTTCCCAGTTGGCGATTTCTAGCCATCAATGCCATACGATCATTTCATTTCACCATTGCTTTACCAGGTTAAGAGCTTTTTAGAATAAAACACTGAACATATCAATGTCATTGACTTTAAAGGCACCTCCGTTGCCTCAGCTTAGATATTTGCAACTATCGTTTAACGATCGTGGGCTTAACGTCCAACCTGAGGGAGGACCGTTCCAAGATTACTTATGTGCTTCGCAGACTACAGTTTTTACCCATTTTCTCGACTGCTTGCAAGTTTTGATGTTTCCTTTTGTAATATTTTGCAAGTAATGTACGTAGGTTTCTTGTTTACTTTTTTCTTCCTTAATTCCTTAGCGATTTTAGATTGTACAATCTTTATTTTTTACAAGCTTTGGTTTTTGTGATCATGTTTCTTATCCCCAGAGTATTCTATGATGAGATATTTCTAGATTATTTTTCGATTTATGGTAGCGTTTATGTCTAAGTAGCTACGGAATTTACACGTCAGTGGATAAACTTCCAGAAGCAGCCACCGTGTCTCACTTACGTTGACAATCCAACCACCCTCGTTTTGTAAACGTCTCCTGTCGCTGATCAGTAGTTCACTGACAATGGGAAGAACACAGCCATAGTCAACCGATCCTGTTCACATTGGCATGTCGCTTGTGTACAATCTAAACTGAAGGATTATGAGATATTTTGGCACAACAACGCCCTCGTCTTTGAGAAAACCACCTTTAAAGTTTATGATGTGCAAGCGAGTCAGCATTGACGAGCTTGACAGGTAACTGAAAACTGGATATATTACGTTACAATAAATAATTTCCACACACAAATATTTTCCTAGAAATCGAGGAAAACAGCATTTTTTACTGCTGGTTATGCTGTGCAACGAAAGCACCTCTGGCGTAGTGACCAAGGCGTTTAGCTAGGGAGCAGAGAACCTGTGTTCTGTTGCACAGCGACTCTATTCCTAGGTGCACGAATACGTTTTCGAAGCTATTGTTCGACAAGTCGGTGAAAGAACCAAAACCGACTCAGACCGTTTGTCACACTCATAACCTATATCAGAAGCACGCAAAGATTATCAGTGTTTCAAAAACGGGGCAACACTGTAATTCATTGCCGCACTGTGAGGAGTGCCATAGCAATGGGCACAAGCAGTGCATAAGGACAGCACCCGGAACTTCTTTTTACAAACTGAACAACACGGAGTTATCACATGTAACATCTGAGACTGCCACTCCAAGACGTTCTAGTACTGGTGAGAAATGAAGAGGCAGGGAAAACCATCTGCAAGTAGGACACCACACTGCGGACAGGACAGATGACACCTCTGGTTACACGTTTACACGTGGGCTAATGGTCGCCTTACCCCCTACAATGGCATGATGTATGATTTTAAATACCCCTATGTCAGACATCTTGTCCTCGGTGTCCGGTCATTCTGTTGAGTGCTCATCGCCAATTGTGGGGTCCTGCCCACTCGTCTCGTATAAAGTGCCTAAAGGATGCTGCATTCTCGGAATGCTGTACAGCAATTAAAGCAAATAACATTAGTAGTTTTTACTACAAATAAGAAGAGTGACAATACTTAACTTGTATTTACAAATGTGTCGCAAGCGATGAGCGACATGCAACATAAATCCGTGTCCTTTGCAATTATACAATGTTTATGCAAGTTTGACACACAGTTTGTGGCTCAATAATAACTGTTCTCGTAGCACTCTCTGCTAGACCGTGCTAATACTCTGCGAATACTGTCCACTAATGTCCAGCCAAAGTTGGCAGGAGCGGCACTTATATTCACTTGAGCAAGATGATTCTCCTGTCATGGTGACACCTAGTCAGCACGCAACTGGCCGACGTCGCTTCAACGCCTTCTCTGGCCTTGTGTTCTTCTTCTTTGTCCCGGCGCTTGTGGTTACACCAGAACACATTCCATCTGCAACGCCATCTCGACTGATTGAAAGTGTCTTGTGTTACGGGTTAATCCTACTGGCAAACAGATGTGCCGCCTGCTGCCTACAAGAAGACTTCAACTACGACACTGTGGCTTGCCCACTGTGGTTGGATTTCACCACTACATACTGCCACTAGCGACTGGTAGAAAATGCGAACCTACAGGGCTTTTCTCTTGTGAAAGGCCAAACCAACTGCCTGTAAGCTGCCATCTTCTGCATACTGGGGGAGAATCTGCCATCTCCCAGACTGTATGTTTACTACCTTCCTGGTTGCACGCTGCGTGTGCTGAGGGGGTCCTGGGCATCCTCCGTAACGCCAACCGCCAATGAGAAGTTGCTCTGAAGACAGGTGCCAACGTAAGTCCATCTTTGAGAGCGCTGAGGTTCATCGTACCCCAGAAGCCCGTCTGTGGGTCACCTCGCTAGCCCCCACTACTGCACCCAGCTCCCCCTCACCCCCCCCCCTCACCCCTTCAACTCGTATAGGGTGCCTAAAGGATGTTGCATTCTCGGAAAGTTATACAACAATTCCAGCAAATAACATTATTAGTTTTTATTACAAATAGGAAGAATGACAATACTTGACTTGTATTTACTTGTTACACCGCCGATTGACAGGCAGTCTGTCTAACATGTCGCAGGCCATGTGAGCTGTCGAAATGCCCTGTGCATCCCACGCCATTGGAAGAACGAGCAGCATGGCCCGTGTTCTGCACGCTGGACATGGCAATATTCATCACAGCAATCAATAACATTGTTTATACAGACACCACTAATTTCATTAAACGGCTTCAGGCATAAGACTGGAACACAGACCACCTCTCAGAGATCAGCCTCCGACAATTGTAATGTGACTGCCTCAACTGTTCAACCTCGTTTCCCAATGACCTCCTTACCTCAGGGTTGACTTTTACAACTGGTGACAATGGTTGCTGTTTTGAGCTGTAGAGCTTGGGCCAGGTGTACAAGGAAGAACAAGAGACACTGATTTTTGTGTCCTGCAGAGTGCAACTGCAGACGGCGAGTTTATGGTAGATGCTATTAAAAATTCACAAGAAGTTAATGATGTTAATTGTACTGCGAATGTTGTGAACGATGAATACAGACACATTTATTAATGGCGGATTTATCGCCACTTGGAGTAGCGACGATTTCTTCATCGCAGTGACGGAGAAACATATGAAGGAGGAAAATTGCCTGTAAAGCTAATGACCAAGACACAAGACTCAATCTTTTCAGAATGTAAGCTTGAAGATCGGGGTAAATCTTACGATACTTGCAATGGTAAGGGTAATTATGGTAAGAGAAAAGCCTTGTAATTGTTCTTAAAAGCACAGTTAAATTTGGTCAGAGAGTGTTTCATCGCAACGAGACAGTTTCAAGTGTTACATCGTCGCAAGGGTCTACTGTCATGTTAACAGAACGCCCCCTAAACTGCTAACCCATCACTAAGAGTCAATGCATACGGCAAAGTGCCGAAGAGCACAAGAAAGTTGGTTTCGAGACGGAAAGGTATAAGAAGGCATGGCATTCAAAGGTGTAGTTAATTTGTAAGTAACTGTTTGTAAGAGAGGTAACCATAGCTGTCCAGTATATTGCATGTGGTAGTTCTGCAAGTAGCTGTTATGTAAACATTGTTTAGGGATGTGGGTTTTAAGAAAACGTAATGCATTTTTGTATCGAAGGCAAAGTTTCGGATATGTACTAGAACAATGAATTAAAAAAACACCTGATAAAATAAGAAAAAAATGTAAATCGATGAAAGCTCATAGCGACAGAAATTAAGGCACATAGCCGTGATTCTTATAGCCAATTGTAGTATACTTTACCTACGCTTGAGGCATACGACTGCCAGTCCTTCAGGATTACCATCACACCAACCTTGTAGAATGACTTGACGCCATACTTAAACAATTATAACTAGACTTAATGGTCGTGTACTTGTCATTGGATAGTAGTAATTAAAGAGCAAAACTAGATTTTAAAGATTGGATTGGTAATGAGCAGCAAAACTGACTTTGTGAGTTGTTAAACAATAATTCCTAAACGTAAACATTTCTAAATATAGCCTATGTATACGAAGTTGGTCTGGGGCATTGGTTCTCAACCTGGGGTAATTGTCCCCTGAGGGGTAAATTGAAATTTTCTGACGGGTAAACACAAAATAATATGATTGTGTTACGGTTACGTAACTAAATTATTTTTTAAAGTTCACTATTATTATATTTCGCAAGAGAGTAACATTGATTAATAAGTTACCCATCGTTATTTCTTTTTTTCCTCAAACGTGAGTGTTATCCCGTGACACTGTTTGATTGAGAATGGACATAGTCCGCCTTTTACACAGAAACTTTTTACTGTGTTCCATGTGTCTATAATAGTAAAATTGAGGTGCATACATCACATATGCTTTAATATCCACTCAAAATGCCGTCTCTGAGCTGTGGGAAGTTCCCACGACGGACTGCAAATTGTTTCATTATTTATCTGGCAACAATAACCCATCTAATCGAGGCAGGACACAACAGTAACTACGTAATGAGTACCAAATTGCTACAGTGCCTTCACAGTGTTATAATTATTAGTAGTAGTTGGCTGATATAAAGCTTTGGTAGCATAAGGTCTTCCAATTTCTGCCAGTTCACAAGTAAGGAGTCTAGCAGTGGAAGTAATTTACAAACAGGAAGTGTATTCCACGTATCTTAATTAGGCTGCTTTTAAATGGGGGTGTAGAGTATGGATGAAGCAAGAATCGCTAAGGAGAGGAGTGGTGCAGAGAAAGCGTATTCTGCTTCAAGTGTCTAGCATTAATGTGGATAAAAAGCTTTCTTTTCTGAAGAGGAGTTATACGTAGCACTCGTGGTGCATTGCTGTGTTTCATCATTCTACAAAAAAAAGATTTTTAGAAATAAGCAGAATCATTAATTCATGGCACAATAAAACACCCGCAGAAAATACCTTTCGTCATTCTAAAAATTAAAGCGTTCAAACAGAATTTTTGTTTCTTTCGAAAATTTAGTTACGCACTGTTGTTGATGACGTGAGTGGTGGTGGGGGTCCTAGGTAATATTTGATTTGACTTAGGGGTAATGACCTCAGAAAGATTGGGAAACACTGTTCTAGTGTGACACCGATCCAAAGCCTGGAAGGAAGTTTTAGAAGATGCGAGGATTGTTGAATTGCAAACCAGTTCCAGGCTGCACTTACAAATTTTTGATACTGTTACTCGACACAGGTGGTAATAGAACCAAGTCCAACTCAGATCGTATCTAACAATTACAACCTAGTACGTTCTGCAAATTCTGCAGCAAGGAAAAATAACACATAATATCCGAGCCCCAACGCTCCGAGGCGTCCTAGTATTGATGAGAAATGAACAGGCAGGGAAAACCATGTGTAACTGAGACACCACTGTGTGGACCGGACTGCAGACACCTCTGGTTAAACGAGGGGAAAAGGCCAACTAAGCTGCTTCACCGATGTAATGTCTGGCTTTAAATAACCCGACTTCAGCCATTTCATCCTCAGTATGTGGTCATTCCATCTGCACCACTGATATTAATGGAACGACAGTCACTCTAGAAGATGCAGACATACTGTGCCTTCCTCTGGTGATGGCCAAACTGTCTGACTGCAAGCTACCATCTTCTGTTTTCTGGATGGGCTCCTGAGTGCCATCTTCCAGGCTGTACGTGTACCACCGTCCTGGCTGTACACTACGTGTGCTGAGGGAGACCGGTGCATCCACTTTATGACAACCGCCATCTGGAAGGTGCAGTGGGTACAGGTCTAGGCGTGCGTCTATCTTCGAGAGCGCTGAGGCCCATCGTATCCACAGAGTCACGTCCACGGGCTGCCCCGTTGTTCCCGTAACCGCACCTCGCGCCACCTTGCTGTCAGGCAGTGTTCCTGACCTGCGCAAGATAAAAGACGTGCTGAGGTGCTGTGTCTAGCATTTTCGATGACATCCGAGTAAGCAGCCGGGAAAGACAAAATTCACTGTAGCAATCAGGGTTATAAAATGTTATTTCAGATACCGCTGTTTCGCTGACACTTCCGGGCATAAGACTGGAACACTCACCGGTCCTCACACGTGTAACATCAACGCCTCACCAGTCCAAGATCGATGCCCACTGACCTTCTGACCCGAGGGGTCACCGTTAAAGCGCCACTAGCTTAGAGACCGAGACAATTGTCTGGGAAGCAGAGAACCTGTGTATGATACCCAAATGCATTTTCTTTCATGAGTAATTAACAACAAATCGATATTGGTTCGAACGGGAGTCATAATAAGGTAAGTAAATCAATAAGGAATAGTAGCGAGGTAGGCAAATAAATTTTTCAAACAATGTGGATTAGTAAGAAATTGTAATTTAAACCTGGTTGTATGAAAACAGTTCTGAGTAACAGTGTTGTGAAGACGTGCAGTCGATGAACGTTATTGCATAAGGGAGAAAAACGAACTGTTATTGCAATTGCCGTAGTATAGATAAAGGAACGCATTCATACATGGAGCAAAATTCCATCACAGTGCCTGGAAAATGATTGCCTAAGGGTTGCCTGCGCTTATAAGGAATCAATGTTTAATTTGTTCCTTGGGGTGTAGAAGGCATCAGTCGTTCAACTGACTCATTAAGAAATGTATACCTCATCTGTTCCACATATGGCAAACTGGCAAAATAAATCTACATTACATATCGTGAGCACATTTTAAACCATGTGCTGCTGTTAACAAGTTCTGTCTGATATTGGATTCCTGTGTTGGACGAACTAATAGTGTCATGTTTATAGATAGTGATGGTCAACAGGCTTGCGTGGTAGAAATCAAATTGCCAGACTGCACGCCTATGTGCCATGTGACGTTTATTTTCGTCGCCAAGTTAAAAATTTTATTTCAGGCTTCAAAATAGCAATTTGGTTGTTGAAACCCAGCAGGAATTGCATAAAAAGGCGGATGCAGTACGATTCACAGCATAATTCATGATCAGCTTTCAGAACAGATTTTTCGGTTATTGTTATCGCATGAGTGGCATGCATCAGAATTAATTTCTGAAAATGAACTATTTTTAAAGAGTTAAACCAAATCTGTTTTCCACCGAACCTTGCAAAGTAACGGTGTAATTATACGAAGTCAACATTCATTACCTGTTCTTGATGCTCCAAATACCGGGTGATCAAAAAGTCAGTATAAATTTGAAAATGTAATAAATCATGGAATAATGTAGATAGAGAAGTAAAAATTGACACATGTGCTTGGAATGGGGTTTTATTAGAACAAAAAAAAAGGTTCACAAAAGTCCGACAGATGGCGCTGGACAGCAAAACTGCTACCGTGACGGGTGAGAGGTACGGCTCTCAGCACTATGGGACTTAACTTCTAAGGTCATCAGTCCCCTAGAACTACTTAAACCTAACTAACCTAAGGACATCACACACCCACGCCAGAGGCAGGATTCGAGCCTGCGACCGTAGCGGTCGCGCGGTTCCAGACTGTAGCAGCTAGAACCGCTCGGCCACCACAGCCGGCCCCGAGAGGTACGCCGGCTGATAAACACCTGCTGGAACGTACGATGTTTATGCAGGATGGCGCTCCACCCCATATTGCTAGACGCGTGAAAGATCTCTTGCGCGTCGATTGGTGATGATCGTGTGCTCAGGCGCCACTTTCGTCATGCTTGGCCTCCCTTGTCCCCAGACCTCAGTCCGTGCGATTATTGGCTTTAGGGTTACCTGAAGTCGCAAGTGTATCGTGATTGACCGACATCTCTGGGGATGCTGAAAGACAACATCCGACGCCAATGCCTCACCATAACTCCGGACATGCTTTACAGTGCTGTTCACAACATTATTCCTCGACTACAGCTATTGTTGAGGAATGATGGTGGACATATTGAGCATTTCCTGTAAAGAACATCTCTTTGCTTTGTCTTGCTTTGTTAGGCTTATTATTGCTATTCTGATCAGATGAAGCGCCATCTATCGGACATTTTTTGAACGTTTGTATTTTTTTCGGTTCTAATAAAACTCCATGTCATTCCAAACATGTGTGTCAATTTGTACCTGTCTATCTACATTATTCCGTGATTTATTCAGTTTTCAAATTTATACTGACCTTTCGATTACCCGGTATATTTGATTCGAATGTTTATATGGAAAATATCATCCTTCTTGTTCGAAAGAAACTGAGCACAAATAACTGAATGAAAGTAAATCAATCAGGATTAAGTTTTTAATTCTTTTCTGATCCACATGGACTGACATATCTATTTGCCTACCTTGTAATCATTCTTTATTGATTTGCTTACCTTATTAATAATTTCGAAGCAGAAAACATGGTCGTGCCCCACCACAAAAGGCTCGAGCGTAGAAGTCGGCGAATAACAACGGGGAATGATGTACACTCACGCAGCTCCAAGAGACCCTGCAGTCACTGCAGATTACTATAAGAACGTCTTGAAGCAATTGGTAAAAGAAAACACTCCAACACACCAGGAATCTCATTAGACACTGGAAGATTCATTACAGGAGTGGCACAGGCTGCTAATGTTGTTGTCGAGTTCCTGCCACAAAAAACGCATCTCTACTGTACCCCATCTAGCTCTGTGTGACGATTTCTTAACTCAGTGGCGAATAAGCAGCTTAAGGGACGTCGATTCGACAACGAGACCAAGGCAGTGACAGCTCATTAAGCGAACCTGAAAGGCATGTCAAGGAATGGCTTCCTACACGTATTCCAGGATTGGCAAAGGGCGTGGGACAAGTGCATTGTATTGAACACACCTCGTAATAAGAAGGTGAGAGTGAGCCCAACAACTAACGTATGTCCAGCCTCTACAGTTCACTTATGCACATATGCCTCTGACCACCTGTGAACAAAATGGCAGCACTGTCACTTGCCACAACCACTTAACGTCAGAGTATTGTCTACCTACGGTGCTCTTTTGATAAACGCTGCTAAATGAGAGTAGATTTTGTCTTATCATCTTTAGTAAAAAGCTATCGTTATGTTTCTATTTCTATCAATTAATTCACTGAATATCGACTATATGGAAGACGTCTGGTAGTTTACCATCCTTTGTCGAAGCATTATGCGACAGACATATTTATCTGCAGCAGAAACTGTCTTACATAGATAACATTGTTCACGATACCTCCGTGCTGCAGCAGCTGAGTAACCAGTGAAAAAATATTAATAGTTACTAATTGCATTATAAGGCCACATAAGTTTATTTATTCGACGTATGTGTAGATTTAGAGAAATATTTTGACAATTTTGACAGGACTACACTCTTCCAAATATTCTGAAGATAGCACGGAAAAATACAGGAATCGAAATGTTATTTACAACTTGCACAGAAACCAACGTGCGATTATAAGAGCCGAAGGATGTGAAAGGGAAGCAGCGCTTGAGAAAGGAGTGATACAAAGTTACAGCCTGTCACCGATGTTATTGATCCTGTGCACTGAGCAACCAGTAAAAAAAAAAAACGGAGGAGAAAACTGGTAAGAAAATTCTAGAAGAAGAAACAGAAAATTTGAGGGTTGTTGATGATATTATAATTGTGTCAGAGGACAAGATAACTGAACAGCACTTGGACAGAAGAGGTAGGGACTTGAAAAATGATCACAGGATGAGCATCGATAAAAGTAAAACTTGGATAATGGAAAGAAATCATATCAAACCAGGTGATGATGAGTGAACTGGATTAGGAATTGAAATACTTAAAATAGTAAATGTCTTTTGCTATTTGATCAGAAAAATGACTGACAAGGACTGAAGTACAGAAGATTTAAAATCACACTGGCAATAACAATAAAAAGATTTCTAAAAAACAGAAACTTGACGACTCAGCACATAAATTTAAACGCTTGGAAGTCACATCTGCACGTGTGTGTGTGGTGTATGTCCTGGTACGGAAGTGCAATATGAACGATAAATGGTTCAAACAAGAATACTTTGAATTGTGATGTGGTGCTGCAGAAGAATGCTGGAGATTAGATCGAGTAACTATTGAACACCTGTCAAATCAAAATGGAAAAAATATGTGGCACAATTTGACCAAAAGAAGGGATCGATTAGTAAGAGACATCTTGATGCATCAGGGAATCATTAATTTGGTAAGTGCAAGTGGTAGAAAATGTAGAGGCAGACCAAGGTCGGAATATAGTAAAGAACTCCGTCTTCAGGCCACGTGTGGCCTACCGGGACCATCCGACCGCCATGTCATCCTCGGCTGAGGATGTGGATAGCTGGGGTGTGGGGTCAGCACACCGCTCTCCCGGTCGTTATGATGGTATCCTTGACCGAAGCCGCTACTATTCGGTCGAGTAGCTCCTCAATTGGCATCACGAGGCTGAGTGCACCCAGGAAAATGGCATGGCGGCCTAGATGGTCCCCCATCCAAGTGCCGAACACACCTGACAGCGCTTAACTTCGGTGAGATCACGGGAACCGGTGTATCCACTGCGGCAAGGCCGTTGCCCTCGGAATATAGAAAGCACGTTCAAATTTATGTAGGTAGCTGTAATTTGCAGAGATGAAGAGACTCACACCGGATAGAGTAGCGTGGATTGCTGCGTGAAACCAGCCCCCAGTCTGAAGACCACAGCAACATTAACAAAGAACTATTCGAACCATCTAGTAATATATCATGTTGTTCAACTGTCTGACCTACTGTCACTATAGGAACTTCGTTACTCTTTGGAATGTCAAAACGGCCTTTCTCAACCTCAGTCATTTTTTTCGCAGAAAAAATAAACTGGCAATATTCCACGCAAGGAAGGAATCTTATGAATCAACACTTCAAGTTTTTTATGTAGGGATTGAAATAGCATCTCTTGTAGTTGTTTTTTCTAAGTCTTGTTTCCAGTCTGGGTCCAAATGGCTCTGAGCACTATGGGACTTAACATCTATGGTCATCAGTCCCCTAGAACTGAGAACTACCTAAACCTAACTAACCTAAGGGCAGCACACAACACCCAGTCATCACGAGGCAGAGAAAATCCCTGACCCCGCCGGGAATCGAACCCGGGAACCCGGGCGCGGGAAGCGAGGACGCTACCGCACGACCACGAGCTGCGTCCAGTCTGGGTCTTCGGAACACCCTCCTCACCGCTGAAGTAGGCTAATTTCAAGAAGCTGAACATAATGTCCGCAGTGTCTAAGAATCCATATCGCGAGTAGGCTGAAAATAATCACTTTCGTAACTTACCTCAAGAATGAACGACATACATGACGAAAGCTTAATTTTAAATATCTGTCTGAGTCAATAAGCTAAATTCTTTATGTTTACATATTTGTTTCTCAATGTAGTCATCCTGTTGATGAACGCAGGTGCAGATGAAGATGCAGATGCAGATGCTGAAGGAGAGGGTGCTCCATGTGGAACGAAGTCTTCAGATTCGTGCTTTCAGTTTTCTGAGAGGCTACTGCACGTTGTTTCTCACGTACCGACGTAGTTACATTCTGTACTACCAAAGTACACGCTCCAATCTGGAGCCCTAGTATCGGCAGAGAGCTTCAGCTTGCAACAGCAGCGAAGTGGAAAGTCGACCGAGTCATATGCATGACATGTAATAGCTCTACAGATACTGAGAGCAGAATAAAAAATACGGAGGCCTTACTTCTGTACATTATTTGGACAATCGACCACTCCACAAATGGAACGATGCGATCTGTTTAAAAACAATCTCTGAAACAAATGATTCTAGCTTCTTTACCGAGGGATCTTATCTCCCTCATTCATTTCTTTCTTCTTTTATCTTAGCCTCCGGCGTAGGCGTATGCGCCGGCCGCGTTGACCGAGCGGTTCTAGGCGCTTCAGTCCGGAACCACGCGACCGCTACGGTCGCAGGTTCGAATCCTGCCTCGAGAATGGATGTGTGTGATGTCCTTAGGTTAGTTAGGTTTAACTAGTTCTAAGTACTAGGGGACTGATGACCTCAGATGTTAAGTCCCATAGTGCTCAGAGGCATTTGAACCATTAGACGCATTCTTTGAGAGTAGGTGCTTTCTCATGTTTGAGTCTTTTATGATAATATACGTGCTTTAAACTTGCAAATGTTCTGATTTGGAAAAGGTTATCGTGTCTACCTTGCCCTAACCCGGTTTTGTCTGTTTCATAATTTGTCAGACGAGACAATGTGAAAGTCTTCGAAAGGTGATGCATCTCATCAGCTGTCATTGTAGCAGCGGATATGCAAATTTGCATGATCATCATAGAACCTGCCCTCATTGTTTTTACATTGTTTACGAAGTCCGATTACAGTTTTTTGTATGCATTTACATACACGCCAGCATTGGTGAGACAAACCCTTATTACAGATGCGCGGTCTAGCATCACCCCATTACTGACTGACCAGAAAACCAGCTACGCCGATCCTTTCATTGTAATTGTCAAAAAGTCTTGTTTTCTTTATAATAATAACAGTAATAATAATATTTTTGCTCTCAGTAATCTTACTGTAGAACTATTTTAAATGTTATTATTATTATTATTATAAATGGAGAGGCCGACTCAGCACGTATAGAATTTAGCATTGATTTCTTCCATGTTTCGATGAATTCTGCCTGACTGGTTTCCCACGAAAAAATTCTTCAGAGTAGAAGACAACTTCTCCCAGACCAAAACTGGACGCAAATGTATTAAGAAATTTTAAGTTTGGAACCCCTTTTTTAAGACAACGCAACAACGTCCAGACATTAGGCATAGCAAGCTTTCTACTCCAGTGCGTACAATTAATAACACTAAATACTTGCTAACTATGAATTTTCCTTTATTGGATTTAGTCGTATGCGTCAATCATTTAGGAGCTATATGCCACAAGACGGCCGCTATTTCCTTAACTTACGTGTAATGCAGAATGACAAATTTACAGGATGTGGCTTGAAGCCAATTGCTTATGTTAACCACTGTTTATTCTTGGTTTAATTCTGTTCTGCAGATACTTCTTCTAGTCTTGGGTTGCTGAAAAGTTTTTCTACATTATTTTATTGAATTTATTTGTTATGGTGAAGATAGGAAAAGTCAACAAAATGGCCTCACACGATAACAACAGTGTTGAGATGAATGCTAAGCAAGGTGAACTTCACATTGTCGATATAGAAAATTCTCACTTTTCCGAGCCCGAACCGGAGTCGAGCTCTTAAATGGAAGTACATATTTAAGCTGGAAACATTTTGTGTGAAAACGATATTCACGCAGCATACAGACGGTCAAAACTGAAATTTAAGCTTTGAAACTAATGACGTTTCACAGCAAATGTTCCGCCGCAGAATGCTTCTCTTGATTTGCAAATTAATAATCAGCCTATTGATCCAATTATGTAGTTTTGAAGAGACTAATGAGATAAGTAAAGATTTTAGGAGTCTTAAAATAGCACAGAAAAACAATCCAATGAATTAGCGACTTTATCTACTACTTTTAATAATTTGTTTACGCAATACAATAATTCGACAACTGACGTATCACAACTGGAAACAGCTTATCACGATGTTTCAGAAGCCTTATCAGTTTTGACGAAACAGTAAAAATAAATATGTGGTACCGTAAAACTATTATAAAATAAAATACTTTCATTGATGAGCTGGGAGCGATAGTGCAAAAACGATTTAAACGTGGGAAGTCACTGTCTGCGATTCTCCGCAACGGCTGACAAAGAAAGGTACGAAAATCAATGATAAATTAATTTCCGATCACAGACGAGTGGTGAGGGAAACGCTCACTGCCGCCGTGTCGAATTGTAACATTTCTAGTGATTCTGTTGAAACAGAACTCAGGTTCATTAAACCGACTTTTAGTAAAGAGTCGCAGATAGGCAACTCCCCATTATGCTAAAAATGGGCGGAACGTTTTAAATTTACGGTAACCTGGTCGGCTGATAGGACGCGGCGGACCAATTCAGTGGCCTACATGTTCACCAGACCTAACATCTCCTGATTTTTTCTTGAGGGATTATTTAAAAAATATTGTTTATGAAAGACAGTCCACAACCCGAAACGATATGGAGCAACGCATTCGAAGAGCGTGTGCAGCCATACCACGGGATGTGCCGCTCAAAACTGTGGACAACTTTCGCAGATGATTGACTTCATGCACTGAAGAAAATGGGGGTAATTTAGAACAATTTCTTCGTGGCTAATTTCATTAATTAAGCACCCCAAATTCTGAGAGGCAAGGGGACTCACACTAATGAAGCGCCCCATGGGAGCATCATTCTACTACGTCCATGTCGTTGATTCTGGGTAACGCTAAAAGTAGGGTACAGTACATTTTGTACAAAAATAGCTTAATTTGACGTAACGAAAGAATTGGTGCACGTTTTTTATCCGTTTGATGCGTCTTTCTCGGATTATTCTAAATAAATTGGAGTTCTTCCCCAATTTTAATGTTTCTCAATTTTTGCGCAATCTGTCAATGGTTAAAAAAAGGTTTCAGACAAAACTTGACTACTTTTTTATGGAGAATACGAATCTACAAAAAAATGGGTGTTTCCATTTAAGATTTAAAACGTGCTTCCCGCCCCCACCCAAGGGGACGGGGGCTGGAGGTCACGTGTAGTATCATTTGATGTTCCCCTTTGAGCTTACGAACTTGTCTTATCCACTATTTTTACCCGATGGATAGTTTTCGAGATTATCTCATCCGATACGGGGAGCTGGAATTGGTGAGTACTGTCACACTTATGAACAGTTTGATAGAGCCGTTTTATCGAACTCGAGCTTACAGTCGCCCAACGCCGAGGTTCATTGTCGAAATATTGGCGTATTGGTCACCAGGAAAAACATAAAAAACAGGTTTTTAACCCAGAACAATTCAGTTCTAAACAAGGCAGTCTCCGCAGTTTCTTCGTATTTAAAACAGACCGGGTACTGGAATGAGCCTATTTCACACGGAGACATGCAGAAAATTTTTAAATCAAAATTGCCGTTAGATATTTGCGAAAGTCAGCACACATACCGGAAAAGGAGCTATTAAACTTTATGTTGCTTCTAGATTCATTTGACCTTTCACACAAAGATGTGAAAGGTTACAATAACATCTTCAACGGGTATTGACAGTGCACCGCAGCCGAGCCAGCTACGCGCAAAGCAACACAGCAATGACCGGTCTAATGGCTTCCGCGATACCCCAATGACGTCACGTCGGGTGTGACGCGAGACGATCTGATCATCGTCCGCCGAATATGAAGAGAAGTAATAACGGGAGGTGTAATAGTAATAACCGGTATCAACCCTAGTATCAAGGAAATGATGGTGGACGAAATGACAGGAACAATAATAATGGTTATCAGCATGCACAAAATGCAAACCAGAACCAGAGCAACGAAAAGAGCACGTATCCACACCACAGTCAGGTGCGACCGGGTCCGCCTGATAACAGCTGGCAAAATGAAGGTCATTCAGCGAATACCATTAAGGTAACGAATGAACCGCCACCCGCTGTTCATGTTGATGGTTCAGTAAACAAATTCGACCTCATTAAGCCCTCCATCGTTGGTCCTATCACAGGGTGGAGGCAATGTTGGCAGTCACATTAAGGTATCCCGCTATGATGAAGGTAATGATATCAGAGAAGTATGGTTCAATGATCAGCATACATATTCGAGTAAAATGCAAGTTAAGGTGCAAACATCTATAAATGACATTGTAGGAACAATCCCTGCCATATTTATTCCAGATACTTGGGCCTCCTTGAACGTCATGTCACAAAACCCATTTAATAAAATTAAAGAAGTAAACAAAGTACCAATTTACCGGATAAGGAATTGTCAGATAATGGGAGCTTTTGATGACAGGTCGCAGGCTGTCGAGTAGCAAACCAAATAAATATTTTAAGAGTTAATGGAGTGGTTTCATACTCCTTCCTAATTGTAAGGAATCTTGTAGTTGGCTGTCTGATAGGCGTTGAGTTTTTAAAAATGGTTGGCTCTGAGCACTATGGGACTTAACATCTGAGGTCATCAGTCCCCTAGAACTTAGAACTACTTAAACCTAACTAACCTAAGGACATCACACACATCCATGCCCGAGGCAGGATTCGAACCTGCGACCGTAGCAGTCCCGCGGTGCCGGACTGAGCGCCTAGAACCGCTAGACCACCGCGGCCGGCGTTGAGTTTTTAATGGCCAAGGATGATTGGTAGCCTTTTCCCAAGGTAAGTACTACTTGTACTGGCACATGTTGAAGTCGACTTAATACGAGTTCCAGTTAAAAAAACCTGTAATAAATAGGACATTCTGTGTGAAATCAACCAATAAAAACCACATTGGAACTTTAGAGATTTAGAATTTTTAAGTTTTTTTCATTTTATTCTACCTATCAAAATAAGATAAAGTCCAGAATTCAAGATATTTTTGGGCATTTTGTTTCTGAGTTATTAATTTTGAAGGTTACCAAAATTATCAATTTCTGGCACATTTTGAAACCTTAAGTTGACTATACCTCAGAAGCTGTTTGATTTACTGGCCGGAAATTTATACCAATTTATTAAGTACCTTATAAGGCCCAAGAACAAACGCCTATTTATTATATTCATAAAAGATTAAAGTTTCAAAAATTAATTTTTTAATTCTTAAAATTTCAAAATCGGAAATTTTTCCTTTTGGAAAAAGATACATGTTACTTGTACACTATTTGTTAATGTGTCTGCCAAATTTCATGATGGTATTCCAATGGGAAGTTATTAAAATAAATTTCCTTTTGTGTCCTGCATGTCTCAGGTCACTACTAATCCCACCAGTACGTATGCAAGTTCGTCGAAAATTATTGTTTTGTACTTCAATATGAAGCCAAAGGATTCCATTGGATTAATTCTATGGCCACAGTACATCCACGTGTCGTTTATTATACGACACAAAGTCAAAATAATCAAAAAAATATACTCACCAGCAAAAGTGTTGTTTTAATAACAGACTGTTTGACACACAAGGCAGTACTCATACATATGTTCCAAAAGAAGTTTATAGATTTATCAAACTTCATTTTCTTCCTAATTTGAAAAAAATTACTACTTCAATGATAGTTCAGCAGCACAATATAAGAATCGAAAAGAGGTTATTAACTCACGCCATCATGTTGAAGATTTTGAAGGAATTGAGACAGAATGGCATTTTTACACAACCTCACATGGATAGGGAGTGTGCAGTGGTGTTGGCGGCACAGTTGTAAGACTTGGGACCAAAGCAGGTCTGCAAAATCCTATCAGTAACGGAATGTTAACGCACTTCCAATTGTCTGAGTGGAATAAAGCAAACATCCCACCAGTCACTATTTTCTATCTACCAAACGATGAGCATGTAGCAGAATAAAGAATATTGGCGAAGAGGTTTTATGAAACCGTAGCAGTCACAAGGACTCGGAAACACCATGCGTTTATTCCTTTGAGCAAACACAAGGTTTAAGCAAAAGTTGTCTATGATTTTGAAATTTCTAATGTCATAAATTTCAAGTGCGTCCAGAAGCATATGACATGTCATTTGAAAGGATGACAGAGTTTGTTCCTTGTGCTTATAATAACAAATGGTGGAGGGGATGTGCGCTGTTAAGAGATGAAAAAAGAAGCCGAAGTAAACATTTTATTTATTCAGCCTTGTGAACCAGCTCCTTCCTTTTCATTACCAAAACGGTGAGAAGTTGGCTATTCCAAAGAACTTCATATTTTTCAAATTACACCCTACTGGAAGTACGTAAAGACTATCAGATGAAGAAATAAGAAAAGCCTCACAAATGATGTTGCAGAAGAATGTGTTGTGATATCAATAATCGTCGATATTGCTTTAGAAGACTAGGTAACGGCATACTAAGGAAGGATGCAGTATATACTGTAGTCATAGATCCTACTAATATTGTGACTGGATCATTACAATGTGTTTTTTTTTGTTTTTTTTTTGGTTGAAGATGAATAGAAAATTTCTCACTGAAAGGCATTTAAGCAACTCACTGTTAAAGAGTAGGAGCTACACCAACGTTTAATTACTAATATTACTACAAATTTATTTGTAAAATACAGGTACAGTGAAGTAAATTACTTGTAGTCTTTCTTGAGCATGTAATTTTATATTGTATGTTCAAATATAATGCCAGTAGAGATTTCAAATTCTAATAACGCGATAAATAGCCATTAAATGAAAATAACAATGGTCTGACAGCCTTATATGGTTTTTGCTATTTAAGGTTTCCATTCGAGCTTCATAATAAATATGCACCCCTACCGACTACATGCTGGGTGGTGCACTTACCAGTAAAATAAAATTCATTTTTATATCTTCTCATTCCAATACTATCATGAAATTTGGCACACACATTACGATTTTGAAATTCTAGGAATTTTAAAACAGTTTTGGTTTTAGAAAATTCAGATTTTTATAAATTTAGTAAAGTATTATATATTTTTAGCCTTTCACGAAAATGAATAAATTGGTAAAAATTTCAAGTCTGTAAGTCAAATAGTATTTGAGTATCTGAAAGTTCCAAAAGATGACAAAAATTGCAGAACATAAAAAATTAGTAACTCAAAAAGAAAGGTCCAAAAAAAATTTTAAACATACAAACAACTCCTAGTGCTGAAATACAAAAAAATTATCAAAATCTGACATGTACAGAACCAGACTATTGTTTGATTTCATATGGACTGACCAAAACACTTTATCACAGGAACGTTGCGCCGCACGATACTTTCGTAGGAAGTCCCACCCCATGGTCGAAATGTGAGGCTGTAGGTCGCGAGATTAAGAGAATGTTATCATAAAATGTTATTAAGCCTTCACAGTCTCCATATTGTAGTCATTTGTTACCTGTACTGAAACCTAGCGGAGAAGTACTGCGGGTCCTAGACACACATGCAATGAAGAAAATTAAAATTGCAATATGTACACAGCCTGAGAATTTGAATGAACAACTGCTAAAGTGTCATAGCGTATAATATTTATCTAGCCCCATTAACAGCTGAGTCTGGAAAATACACATCCTTTGTTGAAGATGGTATGAGCTATCAGTTTTGTGATTCTCTTCACTCGAACTGTGAGCTCTGGTGTAGGGATTACAGCGCTAGACAGTGTGCTGAGACCTGACTTCATTGGTAAGGTAACGTTATATGTTGATGACATTCTAATTATTACTGCCACATGGAAATCGCATCAGGACTTACTATATATGGTGTTGTACAAATTTTCACAAACCGAAGTGATAGCTAATATGCAAAAGTCAAAGTTTGGCAGAGAAGAAATAAAACTTCTAGGTCATACTATTTCCCCTTCAAGCATAGTACCTGATTCTGATAAAATAAGTGCAATCAAGAACACGCATTAAATGACAGTTAAAATCGTTTATTGGTTTGTGTTCATTCTTCCCTCATTTTGTACCCCGTCAACTACCGAACAGCCCGTCCTTCTTAGGTTTTGGTCTGATGATTGTCAGATTTTGGTGCTATTAAAGATGCATTTTCGAATTCAAATACTCTATACCACTAGGGGTAAGAAGGATGCTGCCTACAGGAAAATTAAAGAGACCTTTGTAGAAAAGAGAACCTCATGTATGAATATCAAGAGCTCAGATCTGTTTCGTTTAACTTTCAGTTTACCAGCCCTGAAATGGTGTTAACTATTCCAAAGGTGGATAAAAAAAACCAAAAGGAAACCATCTAACAGGCGTGGAAAACCCGTTGTTTTAACCGAATCTCCTTACAAGCGTGAACTATCTGAAGAAATTAAACGAAAAGGAGTCCTCAAATGCGCTGCATGTAAACGAAAACTCTTCTCAAAGACGTTTAATAAACCTGGGATTCCACCAAAAGGACATAATGACAACGAAAAAGTGACGAACGTTACTGACGTCTTAACCACCCCTTCATGCTCAAGGGACAATAAACTGAGGTCGAATGACAACGTGGAAGAGAGTGAAGAACGTTTATACTGCTATGACTTCTCTGAAGGAGTCTGGATACGGTATATTAGCTGCGGACGCTGGGCCCACGACACTTGTGCAGGGATAGAAAGTGATGATGACGAGGCTGTCCACAGTAGTGTACTATGTGAATATAAGAGGCCTAAATAAAACGTAATACCTGATTCTACAATTCGCAGAACCATGTTCCGAAACCTTACCGTCACATGATTTCGTTATTACAGTCCTTATATAAGCTTTAGAGATGAATTCATGCTAGTTCCCCATCTTAACCCGCATATGGGGCAAGACGGGGAATTGGTAGTTTATGTTTCAAATCGAGATATTTCTAACTAAATGTAACAAGATTGCATGTTTCTTTGCATGCTATTGTAATTCAAAGGTTAAGTAAACAAATGATAATCAAACCTACTTGAATTTGTTTATGTTTGTCCCTTTTGCAAGGGTTTAAAGCTAGCTTCCCCATCTTGCCCCGCCTTCCCCTAGCTGTCCACACCATTCTATACCGTGAAAGCGTCTTCATCTCTGAACAACTGCTGCAACCTACATCTATTTGTACCTGCTTACTGTATTCATCCCTTGGCTTCCCTCTAAAATTTTTAGCCGCTACACTTCCTGACATTACCCAGCTGACGATTACTTGATATCCGTGGCTGTGTCCTATCAACCAGTCCCTTCTTTTAATCAAGTTGTGCCAGAAATTTATTTTTCCCCAATTCGACTCAGTGCCTTCTTATTAGTTGATCGATCTACCCATCTAACTTTCAGGTTTCTTCTGTAACACATTTCAAACGCTACTTTGTTCTTGTCTGAACTGCTTATCATTCACATTTCACTGCCGTACACAACACTACACTTCGGACCAATAACGGCAGAAAGTAAATTCCTAACTTTTCAATTTGTTTGGTACAGAATGCCAGGACAAGTTGCTCCTTTTGTTTTTCGTCATTAAAAATCAGGACTACTTCGGCCTCAAGGCCATTATCCAATGACGTATTTTAGGCTGCCTAAAGAACACAGAACGACTTAAATTTGTATTAGATAGCAAATTACTGTTTTTCAGAGATGTTTTCTTTCCTACAGCCATTTGGCATTTTATACCCACTCCACGCATCATCACTTGTAGCCCAAAGAGCAAAAATAATCTTCTACTTTAAATTTCCTCTGCATCGCCAGATTTCATTCTGCTACGTTTGGCTTCATTCCGCTTCCTTTGCGTTACGTCTGCTGAAGCTCATCCTTTTGTTTAAGACGCTCTCCATTACGCTGAGCTGCTTTTCGAAACCCTTTACTGCCTCTGGCAGAATTACAGTATCGTTAGAAAACCTCTAAGTTTTTGTTCCTTTTCTACGAATTCCTTTGGTTTTCTTTATTGCTTAATCAATGTACGTATTGAGTAATATCGGATAAAGGCTGAAAATATGTCTCGCTCTCTTCCAGACCACCCCTTCTCTTTTGCACCCTTCGACTCATAACTGCAGTCTGGTTTCTGTACAAATTGGAAATCAGCCTTTCACCCCTGTACTTTATCCCTGCTACATTCAGAAATTCAAAGAGTGTATCCCAGCCAACAGTGTCAAAAGCTGTCCCTAAATTTCCAAATGCTATAAACGTAGATTTGCCTTTCTATAACTTCTATTCTAAAATAAATCATAGGGACACCATTGCCTCACGTGTTCCTGCATTTCTCCTGAAACCAAACCAATATTCCCTACCTGTACCAGTTATTTTCTTCTTTCGTAACTAATTCGTGACATTATTTTGCAACTATAGCATATTAAACTGACAGTTCGATAATATTCACACCGGAAAGTGCCTACTTTACTTGAAACCTTAATTATTAGATTTTTCTAGAATTCTGAGGAAATTTTCACTCTCTCATACATGCAACACACCTGGTGGAATAGTTTTGTCACGGCTGGCTTTTCCAAGGGTTCAATAATTCTGATGGAATGCGGCCTACTTCAGGCGTCTTGTCTCAAATTATGTCTTTCAGAGACCTCCCTAACTTTTCTCCTTTCATTTTCATCTACTTCCTCTTCCCTTCCTGTAATATTATTTTCATCTCCCTTGTGTAGGCTGCTATTTGTTTGTCCCAATTTTAGCTTTCATTTTTTTGTTCTGTACTGGTTTACCACCTGAGTTCTTGATATACAGCCGTCTCTTTGATCTATCTGTAGGTAGCGTATGTCTTTCCCTTACTTATGCTTGCGTTTGTTTTCTAGTCAGTCATGCTCAGCTTTCTACCATTGTCATTTCTTATGCGCCTGTATTCCCTTTCACTTGCTTCATTTGATGCATTTTTATATTTATCTTCTTTTGTCAGTGAAATTTAATATCTCTTGTGTTAGCCAGGAATTTCTACTATGTTTTATCTTCTTCGCTATTTAATTCTCTACAGCCGTCACTTTCCCATGGATTAAAGCTTCCCATTCGTCTTCTACTGTATTCATTTCTCTGTGGCCGTCGATCGTTGCCTAATGCTCTCTCTGAATCTCTCAAAAACCTCTAGTTGTTTCAGTTTATCCAGGTCTCAACTTGTTAATTTCCAGCCATTTCGCAATTTTTTCAATTTTAATATTCAGTTCGTAAGCAATAAATTACGCTCAGACTGCACATCTGTCCCTCAGCATTCTATATCGTTTAAATACTGTTTTAGAAATCTCTGTGTTATCATTACATAATAATTTCGAAATTTTCCAGTGACACCAGGCGTCTTCCACGTATCAACATTCTTATATTATTCCTGAACCATGTGTTAGCTATGATTCTACATGAAAAAAATTCTTCCTTCTTTTAGATTGATTGGCATCGTCTCATCCATGTGTAGCTTCTTATTTATTCCTGTCAGTATTTACTTAACTCCGTATAAATTCTGACATAGCATCCAGCTCTAGACAGATACATGTGCGTCTGCTTTTGTTGCGTCTGATACAAATGTCTGCAGTTATTACCTTATCTTTTACAGCTTACTGTAAATAATGACATTATGCCATCTGAAATAGACCAGTTAGTTAGTCTTTTTGTTTTACTTTACCTTGTTCTTGAAATATTTACATTTTCATCTGTATAATTTACCTTCAAATTGTGGTTTATAGTACGGTTTCTTTTCTTCTGTCGCTCCACATAATCTCCCAAGAATACTGTAACGGCACAGGCCAAACCCAGGACCCTGTGTGGTACCTAGAGCTACACCTGAAACGTTACGATACACGTGCTCATAATTATTAACTAATTAATTCAGTAATTTTAATGTAATTTCTTTGATATGTATTAAATTTATCAATTTTTTTCAATGTCCTTTACGTAAAAGACAAATGTAAATATTCTTTAAGTAGACAATGACATTTTTGGACATGATCGTCCCTTGAGAGTGGGAGACGGAAGGGACAGAGTAGTTGCAAGATATTGGTAGTGTAGTATGGCTGCAATTTAGCGGCGCTCAGTGGAGTAATGAAATGTTTACTGTCGAAAAGTTGTTTTAAGCTTCGAATGGCGTTGTAAATTGATTTCGAGCACATAATATCTTGTGCTCAAGAAGAATTAGTAATTGACCATTTGAAAGGAGAGTACTGCGTGATCAAAGTTAATAAAAACTGCTCGTTGTTGAAGAAGAGCCTGTCACCAATATTTATTTACTCAGAATGAATTACGTCGCACCATCCGCAAATCGAATCAAAGCAAGATCGAGCCATTTAGCTTTTTTAGTTATGAATACAGCTTACCAACGTCGTTGCACTACTCTGAACATAGTGTTTTCAGTTAGACCATAATTGTCATGAGTGTTACTTATTTTCCTACTTTACTAACCACCAGTAGGCTCCCCTCATTTGACCATTATTGCTGAATGAATCATAAGTGAAAGATATAATATAATTTTGCAGGGCATCTCAAATGTGCTCAATAATGTTCATGTCTCGGGTGTTTGGTGGCCAATGTGAGTGTTTAAACTCAGAAAAATATTCCTGGAACCAATCTGTAGCAAATCTGTACGTGTGGGGTGTCGCATTGTTCTTCTGGAATTTCACAAGTCGTCGGAATGCGCAGTGGACATGAAAGGATGCATATGGTCAGACAAGATGGTTATGTACTTGTCACCTGTCAGAGTCGTATATAGACATGTCAGGAGTCCCATACAATTCCAATCGCACGCGCTCCACACCATTATAGAGTCTCCACCAGCTTGAACAGTCCCCTGCGGACATGCAGGGTCCATGGGTTCATGAGGTTGTCTCCATATCTGTACACGTCCGTGCGTTCTATAGAATTTGGAACGAGACTCGTCCGACCAGGCAACATGTTTCCAGTCAACAGTCCAATATCGCTGCTCAAGGGCCTAGACGAGGCGTAAAGGTTTGTATCGTGCAGTCATCAAGGTACACGAGTGGGCTTCCGGCTCAGAAAGCCCAAATCGATAATGTTTCGTTGAATGGTTCGCACGCTGACACTTGTTGATGACCCAGCATTGAAATCTGTAGCAATACGCGAAAGTGTTGCACTTCTGTCACACCGAGCGGTCGTCTTCAGTCGTTGTTGGTCTCGTTCTTGCAGGATCTTTTTTCGGCCGCAGCGATGTCGGAGATTTCATGTTTTACCGGATTCCTGCTATTCACGGGTCATTCGTGAAACGGTCGTACGGGAAAATCCGTACTTCATCGCTACCTCGGAGATGTGTCCCTCGCTCGTGCGCCGACTATAACACCACGTTCAAATTTACTTAAATCTTGGTAACTTGCCACTGCAGTAGTAGTAACCGATCTCGTAACTGCGCCAGACACTTGTCGTCCTACATAAGCGTTGCCGACCATAGCACCGTATTCTGATTGTTTACACATCTCTGTATTTGGATACGCACGCCCACAATAATTTCTTTGGTGCTTCAGTGTGTATTTCCATACTTCTTTCCAATCGTGCCCTGCAACACCAGGTTCTGTGCGATAGCGATTGAGTTATAATCTTTTGCGTCTTTGGGTTAGCATTATTGTTGTGAGATGCAAACAACAGGTAACACAGGTCATTAAATCATGAAGACACGGAAGAGTGAAATTATGTTACATGTAGTGATCGTCTGTCGATATGAATCCTATGTTATATATACGGTGTCCTGAGCCTGGTGAAGTTAAAATTTAGTTAAAAAACAACTGTAGCTAGCGAATTTCCAATGTCAAACAATAGTTAGAAATATTTAACAGTTACCTAGTCACAGCAAGGAAGATAGTGCGGTGAATATGGGAGATTTAAATTACCTAACGATAAAACAAGAAGTCACAGGTTTCTGTCAGGACATTTCGGAGCAGGCAGTCAGAGTGTACAGATGAATTTGAAACGAAAACGGAACTGGCATCGAAGCAGACGTGCGATTTGACCGTGGTAGTGGAGATAATTGAAATTACGAATAGTGAGATGGGTGAAATATCTTAGTCAAATCAAGCACTTGGTAACCAAATAACTATTGTAAACGATCAAATAAAAAATGAAATAAATTATTCAGGTCAGTCTTTCAATAGTGAAAAGGTTGCGTTGGATAGGTCAAGGGACAGCAAGTAAAAAAAAAAAAAAAAGAAATATAGACAGGTAACTGACAGTAAACTGGACAGTAAATTAGACGAGAAAATAGAAACTTTGTACTAGTCAGTGAACAATCGGATGAAAAACGTGAGCGGTAAGTGGAGCCCTATACTGCCACTCAAAAGGAAGTTAAGGATCGTACTGAACTGAGTGAATCGATAGATGCTTTGAAGGAACAGACTGTGCAGGTTCAAAACGATACGATAATTTGGTTGCCAGATGTGGGTATAGCAGGTAACAACACATTCTCCGAAACTGTAACTGCATTTGGTACACACGTTCATCGTAAAACTCAGAGAGTAGAGATTAACGCAGATCGAAAGAGACAGGAGTATGAGAACAAAGGTGCAAAGAGTTGGAGATCCGAAACAAGTAACATCAATGAGCGTACTGAAAGGTTAGAAAGAATGAAAAGGTTGGTTGTCATCTTCAGCTTAGGAGGGCTGTGCCACAATCGAGTGCTGAACTAGAGAAAAAAATGGAAATGATCGTATGGCATTGTTGGCCGGGAAACACCCTTCGGGGGAGTTCTGCCGCCGTATTGCAAGTCCTTTTTAGGTGACACCACATCGGTGACTTACGAGTCATTGATGATGAAGGACACAGAACACCCGGTCCCCTGCCGGGAATCGAACCCGGGCCCTTTGCGTGTCAGACGGTAACGCTACCGCTGCGCTACGGAGGAAGACTGAACTAGAGAAAACTGATTCACGCGGCTCTTTTCAGGGACCTCTGCAGCAGTTAATTTCCTTACTAAACGAATGTCTTCTTTCGCATCAATTGAACTAGAGAAATTTGATTCGAAAGAAGACATTCGTTCGGTAAGGAAATTAATTGCTGCAGAGGTCCCTGAAAACAACCGCGTGTTAATTGCTGAAACGAAGCTCAGAGAAGACTCGCGTAATTGAGCAGATCGCGCAACGGACGGCTGCGAAACCCTTGAAGGAATTTTTAGAATAGGGTTGAGACCGAATGCTAGTTATACAATACACAGAAAGAAATATATCAGCAATTCACGAACACTCCTCAGTACCAAACGTGGACACAAATGGACACGAGGTCTTATTGTGGAAAACTGCGCAGAAAAGTCGGGAACGTGAAGAGTGTCGTAACGGAAGAAGAGATATTAAACGTGCTGCTCAGAAAATTACCTTGACATGTCCAAGGTTATATTAGATTTGGGGAATTCGATAAAGAAAGATTCCTGATATGTGGTATTGGGATAATGAGAACTGGTACCATGATAATAATTATTATTATAACAGGCCCAACTACAATAACAACTAACAGGTAACAACAAACGAAACAATAAATATGGTGTATCACCAGGATAGAAAAAAGTCGAGGAGGAGGAAGAGGCTTCGGCTGCAGAAGGAGAAGCTATAGTGCTTACCTTTGCGAAAATAACTTTATCGAAAACGAAGATCCGTTACAGTAGCGGGACGAACTGCAGCTGGTAGCAGTAAGCGACTCCGTCAACAGAGACAGTGCTGTTACTTCAGTAATGGCCGAATAATCAACAACCGGAAAGGTGTCGTATTTAAAACCACGATCGGTTTCGCATAGAAAAAAATGGTTCAAATGGCTCTGAGCGCTATGGGACTTAACATCTATGGTCATCAGTCCCCTATAACGTAGAATTACTTAAACCTAACTAACCTAAGGACATCGCACACATGCATGCCCGAGGCAGGATTCGAACCTACGACCGTAGCAGTCGCGCGGCTCCGGACTGAGCGCCTAGAACCGCTAGACTACCGCGGCCAGCGGTTTCGCATAGAAGGCAAGGACCATGATAATCAGTACGAAGATAACGGGCAACAACCAATCAGGAGAGCACTTGTATTGCAGCTCAGCGATAACAGTACAGTATCCAGTCGTCACAAGACAAACTGTCTCAGTCAGTGAAGTCGAAGTAGTAAACAATAGGGAATGACTGAGGCAACTTGGTCAAATGAATCACGGGTTAGAATTGGAAATGAGAGAGAAAAGTCAGCTTGGGGAGGAGGAGTGTTCAGGATATGAAGCATATTAATAATTATGAAGTGTGTAAACGAAAGGAGCGCGCAATCTGGGAGAGCTCTTGCACAGATGAAATTAGTGAATATAAACAAGAGGAAAATGTACGTAAGGAGCAGATAAAGCAGGACCTAATCAGCGCGATTCCCTACTGTAATAAATTCGATGGAACTGTGCAGAGAGCCGAGAAACTGTGGTTTGGTGCAAGAGAATGAAACTAATCATATGAAGTCAGCAAATGAATCAAAAGTTGAGAATTTATACGAAGTTAAGGTGGACGTAATGTGTCCTGACGTATGTGATAAGGACAGTGAAACTGTTGCTACGTTAAATACATAAGAAATAAAACATGTCTTTTATCAAAAGAAAAGGAAGTAGGTAAAGGCAGGAACAGAACTATCTGAACAGGATTGCTTTTTACGGAGGGATTTAGAAGTGGAACTAGACTTGTTACTGGAGGATAAGGTAATGAATCAGAGCAGTGTGAAAAATCATGATTCCTATAAAAATGTATATAATAGAAACTCAACCATTAGCAGGCAGAGGTGATCAGATTAGTGTTCTATCAGACTCGTTTTATGAACACATTAAAACAGAATCAGATGTTACTGAGATGCCTGGTACAGGTGTGAAGTCAATACGTTCTAACGGTGTTTGTAGCAAACCTCCAAGGCTCAACTTTTAACAGTGTTTTCCACTAAATATGTTTCATTTGAATATGACTTCTTAGCTGCAACTGAATTGAAATAATTGTGGGTATAGATTGGATGTCAAAACACAAGACAATTATTAACTATAGTAAGAGGACGGTAACATGGTGAGTACGCTGAAAGATCATGATTCAAGTCACAACTAATTACTTTATCTGTATGTGGAGGATTAAGTGAAGGAATGGAAATCTATCATGTCCGAAATTTCAACAGAGTCTACAATTCTGAGAACGAATTGGCAACAATCGTAGAACCAGTTTCGAACATATCAATTAAACAAATATTGGAGTTACATCATTTTTTGATTAATAATTAAGACGTATTTTCAGAAAAATCTGGTTTGGTTTATAATTTCTAATATAGAATTGAAACAGTACTGCATGAACCATTTTATATTTACCAAGCACCATTAGCTAGGAGAGAGGCAGTGCAAGAGGAAATAAAGAGTATGGAAGAATGGAGAATTATAGAACGAAGCAAGAGTCAGTATAATAATCGCCTGATTTTCGTTAATGATAAAAATGGCGGAGTTAGAGTCGTAATAGACACTCGCGATCTGAACAAAGTTGTAAAACGTGAGACAGATAATGTGGAATGTTTAGATCAAGCGTGTTTACCTACCCGCTGGCGTGAGCTGGCCTGCGCTCACTCCGCAGAAGTGAGCAACCGGCTGGCTGGTGGAGATACACGTTGGTGAAAGATGGGGTGAGGGAGAGGAAGGGTTCATAACAAGATCGATTCTCAACAAATCTAAATTATATCACTGATAATGTCATTTATATGGACAGGTATCACTTCACGGTGGCTCACAAATGTGTTTCATGGCAAATATATTTTCTAAGACTGTTGTATTAATGACATATGACAACCGTATGAAACAGATCTTTTAATACTTTCATGAGACGAAGAACATCGAACAGCTAGGTACGAAACATGATACTTCTTATGACTGATGTAGCCTTATGATGAGTGCCATTTTACGGCGACATTCAATCTGCTTCACTGCTCATCCTAGATCTTGATAGTATGTTAGGAATAGAACTGTCTGCGAGAATTACAATATATCTTGATGATCTGCTGAAACAAGTTCTTCTTGGGAAGAACAATGAATGAAATTTTAGAGATATTAAGACATGGTTAGATGAAGTTACAGGTAAACAAATTTGAATCCGTGAAAAGGTAATTAGAATTTTTAGGGCATATAATAACAATGACGGGGATAACTAAAGACCCACGAAAGATAGAAGAAATAAAAGACGGCTCATATACGAAAACTAACAAAAAAAGGTAAATCATTTCTTGGTATTTGCAATCTTTGTTATAAATATGCGGTGGGGCAAGGGTTTATTGCTCAAGGTTTATATAATTTACGAAAAAGTGCTTTTATCTGGGCAGAAAACTTCCAACTAGCCTTTGAAAAGTTAAAAGAATAGAGTATGAAAGATCAAATTTTGCATCACTCAGATTTGACTTTACCATTGCATACGGATACTGATTCCTGCAATTATGGCATTGCAGTTCATATGTTGCAATAAGTAGGGGGAGGAGAAAATAAAGAGTGTCACGCGACAGCTATCGATATTGGAAAGAAGATTTACATTAGTTCTGAAAAAGGAATCTGTACCGCTTCCGGAGTGGCTGAGCGGTTCTAGGCGCTACAGTCTGGAACCGCGCGACCGCTACCGTCGCAGGTTCGAATCCTGCCTCGGGCATGGTTGTGTGTGATCTCCTTAGGTTAGTTAGGTTTAAGTAGTTTTAAGTTCTAGGGGACTGATGACCTCAGTAGTTAAGTCCCATAGTGCTCAGAGCCATTTGTACTATTTTTATGAATCTCTACCGATTGTCCGTGGCTGTAAAAAGTCGCCGGCCGGGATGGCCGTGCGGTTCTAGGCGCTACAGTCTGGAACCGCGAGACCGCTACGGTCGCAGGTTCGAATCCTGCCTCGGGCATGGATGTGTGTGATGTTCTTAGGTTAGTTCGGTTTAAGTAATTCGAAGTTCTAGGGGACTGATGACCTTAGAAGTTAAGTCCCATAGTGCTCAGAGCCATTTGAACCATTTTTTTGTAAAAAGTTCAAAGGGTTTTTATGGGGAAACAAAGTTTTGGTTCATACTGTTTGACATTTATATGGTGTCTGATATACAGTAGATTGGCTAGAAGGCTGTTATTTACGTCTACCTGATACATTGTGAAGACTACCATCTGATTATTTGTACTGTGTGACCATAGTTAATAAAAGCTGATTGTTGTTCAAAACAGCTTTTCACCTCCAGTTATCACCAAAGAATGCACTATTTCGCACCATCTGCAACTTACGTTAACGTAAGATTAAGCCAGTCACGTATCCGACTCATACGATTACAGTTGGTGCTGACTTCAATTTACCGTTGATATGTTGGCGAAAATACATGTTTATATCCGGACTACGCATAAAACATCAGAAATTTTGCTAAACGCATTCTCTGTAAATTATTTCGAGCAGTTCGATAATGAAACAACTCGAATAGTAAACGTTTGTGAAAATACGCTTGACCTCTGAGCAACAAATACTCATAAGCTAAAAACGAGCATCACAACGGATACAGGGACTAGTGAACACAGTGTTTTCGTAACGAGACTGAATACCGTAAAATATATCTATTCAAAAAAGCAGATAAAAATTCACTTGACTCTTTCGTGAGAGACAATCTCCGCTGTAAGTGCAGGTCGTATGCGGCTTGACTTCAAAGAAATAGTATCGACTTCACTTAAGAGATTTATACCAAATAAATTAACAAACGACGGTGTTGATCCGCTATGGTATACACAACAGGTCATAAACCTGTTGCAGAAACAACGAAAACAGCATGGCAGATTTACACGAACGCAAAATCCCCAAGACTGGCGATCTTTCAGAAGCTCAAAATTTAGCGTGAGCTTCAATGCTAGGTGCTTATAATAGTTTCCACAACGAAACTGTCTCGAAACCTGGCAGAAAATGGCAAGAGATTCTGGTCGTATGTAAAGTATGCTAGTGGCAAGAAACAATGAATGCCTTCTTTGCGCAATAGCAGTGGAAATACTATCTACGACAGCATTGCTAGAGCAGAGTTACTAAAAACAGCCTTCTGACATTTCTTCACCAAAGATGACGAAGTAAATATTCTGCTATTAGAATCAGGGACAGCTTCCAACATGAGTAACATAGAAGTAGATATCCATGGAGTAATAAAGAAACTTAAATCACTTAATAAAAGCAAGTCTTCCGTTCCAGACTGTATACCAATTAGGTTCCTTTCAAAGTATGCTGAAGCAATAGCTCCATACTTAACAATCGTATACAACAGCTCGCTCGACAAAAGATGCGTAGCCAAAGACTGGAAAGTAGCACGGGTCACACCAATATTCAAGAAAGCCAGTATGAGTAATACACAAAATTACGGGCCCATATCGTTAACGTCGATGTGCAGCAGGATTTTGGAACATACATTGAGTTCGAACGTTATGAATTACCTCGAAGTGAACGATCTATTTGCACATAGCCAACATAGATAAACAAAATACCATTCCTGTGAAACACAACCAGCTTTGTATTCATAAGAAATGTTGAGTCCTATCGACAAGGGATTTCAAACTGGTACCGTATTTTTAAATTTACAGAAGGTTTTTGACACCGCATCTCACAAGCGGCTTATAATGAAGTGGCGTGTTCATGGAATATTGTCTCAGTTATGCGTCTGGATTCGTGATTTCCTTTCAGAGAGATGGCAGTCTTCGTAACTGACGGAAAGTCATCGAGTGGAACAGAAATGGCTTTTGGCATTCCCAAAGATAGTGTTATAGGCCCTCCGTTGTTCTGTATTAATCTAATCAGCCGCCTTAGGTTGTCTGCAGATGACGCTGTCGTTTATCATGTAGTAAATTCATCAGAAGATCAAAAACAATTGGAAAAAAATATAGAGAAGGTATCTGTGTGGTGCGAAAATTGCCAATTGTCCATAAATAATGATAAGTGTGAGATCATCGACAAGAGTGCTAAAAGGAATCTGATAAACTTCGGTTACACAATAAGTGAATCAAGTCAAAGGGCCGTAAACTCAAGTAAATAGGTCTACCTAGGAATTACAATGACGAACAACTTGAATTGGAAAGAATACGTAGAAAATGTTGTGGGTGAAGGCGAGCCAAAGACTGCGATTTATTGGCAGAGCACTTAGAAGATGTAACTGATCTACTAAAGAGAGGACATACACTACATTGTGCGCCCTCTTTCCGAGTACTGATGCGCGGTGTGGGATCCTTACCAGATAGAATTAAGAGAGTACGCCGAGAAAGTTCAAAAAAGGGCCGAACGTTTTGGATTATTGAGAAACACGGAAGGGAATGTCAAGGACATGATACAGGATTTCGGAGGACATACACTACATTGTGCGCCCTCTTTCCGAGTACTGATGCGCGGTGTGGGATCCTTACCAGATAGAATTAAGAGAGTACGCCGAGAAAGTTCAAAAAAGGGCCGAACGTTTTGGATTATTGAGAAACACGGAAGGGAATGTCAAGGACATGATACAGGATTTCGGGTGGACATCATAAAAGCAAAGGCGTTTCTCGTTGCGGTACAATCTTCTCACGAAATTTCAGTCACCAACTTTCTCCTCCGAATATGATTTTTTTTTTTTTTTTTTTTTTTTTTTTTTTTTTTTTTTTAACGCCGACCTATATAGGGAGAAACGATAATTGTAATAAAATAAGGGAAACAGCTCCTACGGGATGTTACAGATGTTCGTCTTTTCCCCACGCTTTTGGAGTTTCGAATAACAAAGATTTATTGTGAAGGTGGTTCGATGAACCCTCCGCCACGCACGTAAGTGTGATTTTCAGACTGACCATGTAGATGCAGATTTAGGTGCTTAGATACGTATACCACCTGCGAGCATCGTAGTAGCGCTATTCTGATCCTTGTAATGTTTTTAGTTAAACCATATTTGACTTCAGTGTTTCTCATCACCCTGCTTCACTAACCATCAGTAGGATCTTATCATTGCTCCACTAACGCTGAATGAATCGTAAGTTGTAGATATAATACTATTTTAAATAAGAGGCTTAATTGCATTGGCAAGTTAAATTCAACAAGTTCATGAGACTAGGTGCAGTAATAACTAGTTCATAATGCAATGTTTCTACTGCGTCTTGTCTGTTGTTGTTGGTGTGGTCTTCAGTCCTGAGACTGGTTTGATGCAGCTCTCCATGCTACTCTATCCTGTGCAAGCTTCTTCATCTCCCAGTACTTACTGCAACCCACATCCTTCTGAATCTGCTTAGTGTATTCATCTCTTGGTCTCCCTCTACGATTTTTACCCTCCACGCTGCCCTCCAATGCTAAATTTGTGATCCCTTGATGCCTCAGAACATGTCCTACCAACCGGTCCCTTCTTCTTGTCAAGTTGTGCCACAAACTCCTCTTCTCCCCAATTCTATTCAATACCACCTCATTAGTTATGTGATCTACCCATCTAATCTTCAGCATTCTTCTGTAGCACCACATTTCGAAAGCTTCTATTGTCTTCTTGTCCAAACTATTTATCGTCCATGTTTCACTTCCATACATGGCTACACTCCATACAAATACTTTCAGAAACGACTACCTGACACTTAAATCTACACTCGATGTTAACAAATTTCTCTTCTTCAGAAACGCTTTCCTTGCCATTGCCAGTCTACATTTTATATCCTCTCTACTTCGACCATCATTAGTTATTTTGCTCCCCAAATAGCAAAACTCCTTTACTACTTTGTCTCATTTCCTAATCTAATTCCCTCAGCGTCACCCGACTTAATTCGACCACATTCCATTATACTCGTTTTGCTTTTGTTGATGTTCATCTTATATCCTCCTTTCAAGACACTGTCCATTCCGTTCAACTGCTCTTCCAATTCCTTCGCTGTCTCTGACAGAATTACAATGTCATCGGCGAAGCTCAACGTTTTTATTTCTTCTCCATGAATTTAATACCTACTCCGAATTTTTCCTTTGTTTCCTTTACTGCTTGCTCAATATACAGATTGAATAACATCGGGAAGAGGCTACAATCCTGTCTCACTCCCTTCCCAACCACTGCTTCCCTCTCATGTCCCTCGACTCTTATAACAGCCATCTCGTTTCTGTACAAATTGTAAATAGCCTTTCGCTCCCTGTATTTTACCCCCGCCACCTTCAGAATTTGAAAGAGAGTATTCCAGTCAACATTGTCAAAAGCTTTCTCTATGTCTACAAACGCTAGAAAAGTAGGTTTGCCTTTCCTTAATCTTTCTTCTAAGATAAGTTGTAAGGTCAGTATTGCCTCACGTGTTCCATTATTTCTACGGAATCCAAACTGATCTTCTCCAAGGTCGGCTTCTACTAGTTTTTCCATTCGTCTGTAAAGAATTCGGGTTAGTATTTTGCAGCTGTGGCTTATTAAACTGATAGTTCGGTAATTATCACATCTGTCAACATCTGCTTTCTATGGGGTTGGAATTATTATATTGTTCTTGAAGTCTGAGGGTAGTTGGCCTGTCTCATACATCTTGCTCACCAGATGGTGGAGTTTTGTCAGGACTGGCTCTTCCAAGGCCGTCAGTAGTTCTAATGGAATGTTGTCTACTCCCAGGGCCTTGTTTCGACTCAGGTCTTTCAGTGCTCTGCAAACTCTTCACGCAGTATTGTATCTCCCATTTCGTCTTCATCTACATTCTCTTCCATTTCCATAATATTGTCCTCAAGTACGTCGCCTTTGTATAGACCCTCTATATACTCCTTCCACCTTTCTGCTTTCAATTCTTTGCTTAGAACTGGGTTTCCATCTGAGCTCTGGATATTCATACAAATGGTTCTCCTTTCTCCAAAGGTTTCTTTAATTTTCCTGTAGGCAGTATCTATCCTACCCCTAGACAGGTAAGCCTCTACATCCTTACATTTGTCCTCTAGCCATCCCTGCTTAGCCATTTTGCACTTCCTGTGGATATCATTTTTGAGACGTTTGTATTCCTTTTTGTCTGCTTCATTTTCTGCACTTTTATATTTTCTCGTTTTATCAATTAAACTCAATATTTCATCTGTTACCCAAGGATTTCTACTAACCCTCGTCTTTTTACCTACTTGATCCTCTGCTGCCTTCACTACCTCATCCCTTTGAGCTACCCGTTCTTCTTCTACTGTATTTTCTTCCCCCATTTGTGACAATTGTTCCCTTATGCTCTCCCTGAAACTCTGTACAACCTGGTTTAATCAGTTTGTTCAGGTCCCATCTCCTGAAATTCCCACCTTTTTGCGGTTTCTTCAGTTTTAATCTACAGTTCATAACCAATAGATTGTGGTCAGAATCCACATCTGCCCCTGGAAATGTCTTACAATTTAATACCTGGTTCCTAAATCTCTGTCTTACCATTATATAATCTATCTGATACCTTTTATGATTCTTGAACCAAGTGTTAGCTATGATTAAGTTATGCACTGTGCAAAATTCTACCAGACGGCCTCCTCTTTCATTTCTTTCCCCCAATCCATATTCACCTACTATGTTTCCTTCTCTCCCTTTTCCTGCTCTAGGATTCCAGTCACCTATGACTATTAAATTTTCATCTCCCTTCACTATCTGAATAATTTCTTTTATCTCATCATACATTTCATCAATTTCTTCGTCATCTGCAGAGCTAGTTGGCATATAAACTTGTACTACTGTAGTAGGCATGGGCTTCGTGTGTATCTTGGCCATAATAGTTCGTTCACTATGCTGTTTGTAGTAGCTTACTCGTACTCCCATTTTTTTATTCATTATTAAACCTACTCCTGCATTACCCCTATTTGATTTTGTATTTATAATCCGGTATTCACCTGACCAAAAGTCTTGTTCCTCCTGCCACCGAACTTCACTAATTCGCACTATATCTAACCTAACCATTCCCCTTTTTAAGTTTTCTAACCTACCTGCCCGATTAAGGGATCTGACATTCTACGCCCCGATCCGCAGAACGCCAGTTTTCGTTCTCCTGATAACGACGTCCTCTTGAGTAGTTCCCGCCCGGAGATCCGAATGGGGGACTGTTTTACCTCCGGAATATTTTACCCAAGAAGACGCATCATCATCTAACCATCTTGTCTGTAACTAAGTAATAATTACGCAAAGAAAAAGCAGTCTAAAGCTGCTGGTGAATTAAAATGAATATTCATCTAAGAAACAGTGATTATTATAATGTTGTTGTGTGTTTGCAAATGTTCAATATCTTTCGATTTGAATAACACTGACATTGAAAAAAACTATTTTTGTTTTCTTAATAAAATTTTGTGGCGTAATGTCTACCGTAAAACTTACGTTAGTCGTGGGTATTTGCTTTACGAAACCTGACAACAGATGGCATTACAGTGAGTGGTGTTGCTCAGCACATATAGCATTACATACCGCTAGTAAATAATCAGTATTGTGTTTTACTGTTTACAAAGATTCCCAATGCACCACTAATTAACTTAAATGATTTTTATCATATGTGGCTCTTTCATTAAAGCTCATGCTTTGTGCATTTTTCCCACTGCTGCCTACCTACACATATGTGATTACTTACGTGATATCGGTTTTAATTCAGTTATTAACAATTATTAGGTTTGCTTCACTTACCAGATGGCGACTGTAATTTACTATGTGTAATCAGACTTCATGTAATTTCAGCTACTTATTCAAAGAGGTAACTACAATGAGTTATTTTCTTTCCAACCGCTGTCATATATGATGAGTATCTGCACTAATACATGATATGTATATATGCGACAGTGATCATTCTATAATCTCCTTGCATTATTTCAGTCAGCATTGTTGTTCAGAATCGAAGTCTTTCTTCTGAAATGTAAAACATTAGATAATATCGGTCATTAAATAATCAACTGCAAAATGATCCTTTCGGAGCACAAAAAAGACGAATATGCTCCTACTCAAACGACTCTGACTGATGACTGGGTCTCATTCTGCCCTTGTTCTACCTTCCTTAGAACCTTTAAAATTTTTCCCAAAAATTTTAGTATTTAGCTGTAGCTCGCTGTCATCTTCTGGTCTACTGCTGTAATTTACTCATACCAATCCACTCCCTCTTAAACATTTTCACTCACTGATTCAACCCAACTCACTGTCATTATCTTTTCGTGTCTGTCTGTCACTGTCTCCCATCTCACAGTCACAGAAACCTTCCTTCTGCCCGACTACTACTTCTCATCGCACCATCATTCTTTCCTTCTTGCTCTCACTCACTGCTACTATCCCATGCCTTCCTTCGCAATGCTGATGTCTCTTCTCACAATCACTGTATCTCTCTCTCCCTCGTTGTCAGCGTCATAGACTCTGTATCTCATTATCACTGCCTCTCACCCACTCCCACTTTTTCCTTTTCATTGCTCTCTCACTGGTACTGTCTCTTTCACCCTTCTCCTGGCAGTGTTCTGGCAATGTGAACTATGTTCGACTGCCACTGTGTCCCTGTCTTTCCCTCACACTGCGTTTGTCTCTTTCGATCTTTCTCTACTGCGGTCACGGTCTACTATCTTAGAGTATTTATTACTTATCCACCTCTCCCCCATTGCTACTTCCTCCTTCTCTCTCAGAATAAAAGAGCTCGAATATGTTCAAATGAGAAAGTTTTTGGGAAAATTTTTAAAGGTGCTGAGGAAGGTAGAATGAGGGAGGCAGGCTGGAATAATACTTTTCAGTCAGCCTTTTAAACACAGTCATATTCGTGTTTTCTGTGTTCCAGTAGGAGCATTTTTCTGCCGGTTCCCTTCTTTTCTTCGCGCATATGAAATGAACTTCATGGGTCAATAAAATTTTGATAATTAACGTAACTAAGTTTAAATAAAGCAAAGTTAGTTTTATGCCTCAGACTTGATGTTAGATGCACAAAAATTTTGCATGTGCTCCAGTACAACAACATGGGGCACCCAGAATCATTCTAATGATAATGGAGACGGTTTACAGCAAATTTCTCCATGCTGTGCCGCTCTCTAATAGGGTAGCTTTGAAATTCTGGATCTTGGAATCGAATAAAGATATGACGAAAATGTTAAAGTTTGGTCTCTGATACGTGGTACCTACTGGAATTAAGGAAAACGTGGAAGGGAGGACCCAACCTCTTTATTTAACAATATATTAACTGTGTTCTGCAGATAAGCGAAGTATTTAATCATAAAATTTTCTTTAACAAAATGAACAAATTTGCGAAGCTCTTTTGACCTTAAACCTTCAGCTGTATAAGCTTTTCATCTTTGCAAAAGAAATCTGAAGTGCTGTACTGCAAAACAGCAGACAAAGAGAAAATGACTACAAGACAGCCGGACCTACAGCCCGCCCATTATCGGGTGAAACAACGGTGTTTTCTGCCGTGCTGGAAACAGTCTGTCTTATTAAATGCCTTTCTGCAACACATGAAAACTATATAAGCACCATTTATGACAAGAGTGATTCAACTAGTCAAAACAAATCACTTAACTTTTAATTTGAAATCTGTATGTCGAAAGGTTCAGGGTTAAGATGCGCACAAGTGCTTAAAGGTTAAATACATTAGCAAACAATATGACAATGATAAGGATAACTTCAAAGCAACCGACCTCTTAATTTCAAGCAGCAACTAAAGTGTGACTGGATCCCAACCCATCCCTTCTGACAATTTTATTTTGACTAAAGCCCTGATGACAGTTGGCTTTTAATATTTTCAAAGTTAAACTTATTTTCAGATATTAAGAACGCCCTGAAGGAATGTCTTAAAACATTACTAGTGAACACTTATTACAAGAGAGCTCACTCGGCGGAACCACAAGATCCAATTAAAATACACCAATAATGTCCCGGACTTTCAAACACAGAAACGAACAGCTTAGTACAACAGGTTGATCAGATTATAACTAATGACTGAGGAATGTAATTACAATCAAAGAACTGGACCAGTTAACAGCTTAATCTGACCACAAGGTTCCTCTTTTGTTTAACGGCAACCTGTGCCTTAGTACAATTGTTCAGGCTATATTTACGACCAAGGGCTTATTAATTAGAACATTAAGGGTCAGGTACAAACTAGTAAGGAAAGGTAGTGTAATAGCAGAGCAAATTTTCAAATGACAACTGGTGTCTTAGTACAATACTACTGCCTATATTTACGACCAAAGTGCCGACTGAGTAAATCTCTGAGGGTCAGGTATGTACAGGATCACTGGAGCGGAAGGCAGTGGGTGGGGATAAAGTATTAGGACAATTTTAGTTAAGAGGCCATTTATTGGCAGAAAATGCATTCAGATGGGCCACTTAAGTCAGGCCTACGGAGGCAGGATTGAGCCACAGCGCAGTGGTAGGCAATGCATAGTTCACATCAAAACTGGGTGAAGTTAAGGAATAGTGGCGGTGATTGTCATTCAAACAAGTGGCGGCGTGGCGGCTACAGAGACAAAGTCCACGGCACCGCAGCACTGGGAGAGGCAGGTGGTGTTCACAGCTACAGGTCACAAGGCAGAGACAAAGTCTCACCGACGGGCGACGGGGTACATCCAGCACGGGCACGTGGCTTCCTCTGCCCTGATAGGTCAGAAGCCGAGAAACCCATGGGGGCTGCATGGAAAGTTCCGAAGCGTGGCCTGGTCAGCGTCACCTAGACGGCGTCACCTCATCAGCAGACGAGGGAGCCGCGTGATTGAGATTGCCCACCCCGGTGCTGAATTGCTGTTGCCAGACCGTGGGACGAGAAAATTACAGGCAGCCGGAGCTGCCGGTTAAAGCTTGACCGTAGCAAGAGAATAAAATAAACACTTTGAAATAAATTAACGATAAAATCCCCTATTATCTGGCTCAACCTTACACTCCCCCCCCCCCCTTCTGTGGGGGCGGAGAATATATGCGAATTCGCTCAATGTAATTGTTATTTAAATGTAGACAATTGTAGTTTACAAAACAAAGTAGATGTTATTTGACTGTTAATGGTTCCCACAGAAGACGGCAGGGGCCTTAAACTAGGGGTAGGTGGGCAGACTTTGAAGACCTCCTAGGGGTCGCAAAGGGGTTTACACACTTCAACAATATCATGTTTTCACAAGAAAGAGGAATAAATAGTATAAAACATCAAAACAAATTTCCATGAGTTAACAAGTGTGAATAAAACATCTTGGAATGTTTGAATCAGGCATATAAGCCAAGTGTTCTTTTTTTTTTTTAAAGTATACATATAACCACCGAAGTTACACACAGGACTGAGCAGCGCGATGCGGCGCGTTGTGTTGTCCTCAGTGGGCAGTGCCCAGGCTGCTGACTGGAAAGGGGCGTGGCGGCGGCCAGGTCTGTTCACTGGAACTCAGCACAGTGGAGTATGAGGGGAGGTTCACACGTTTCACACACATTTAACAAAGGGGTTAACACTGGGGAGAGCACTTCACTATGCTGCACAAGTTTTCTCATTGGTAGACAACACAGCTGATCTCTTAAAACTAAAGGAGGGCACTTGCCTTGATAGCTTTTTCTATCAAATCATGGGCGATATTCACCCTGAGGCTGGGACTCTGGAAACATTGGAGGGACAGTCTTAACCATTTGCAAAATCCCTTTTAGTACAAGGTCCTTATCAGTACAATAATAAGAGTAGCAGTGACTGGGGTTACCGTGGCACTGGGTATAGTGGTTGTATGTAGTTAAGTAGCTCTCTGCCATTCATTTAGGTATGCTAACAGATGTTAGTAAGATATCTGTCATTCCTCATGTTTTAAGAGTTCACTAATTGACATTAAGAGGTGATCTGGCAAATCAGTTGACAGAGGTACCACAAATGAGCTTTCAGGCAGAGAAAACGTAGGTAAATGAGCGTGAATACTGAGTAAGCCATAGTGGCATGAAAGGTTATTAGTGGCGTGATAACATCACAATGAGAACGGTTTGCTAGAAAGCCACTGTTTGAGATTTCTATCTCATATGTCTGTGTGTTCATAGCAACGAATTGTTAAGATCGCGGTAGCACTAGTAATGCGGGTGGGGGCTAGTGCAGCAGCTACGTCAGAGTGGTGTGTGGCAGACGACTTCAGGGTTAATGCGGCGGCTATGTCAGAGCGGCAGACGACTTCGAGGCTGCTTCTCGTGCTACGTCACTGCGTATACAGGAAGTAAGCAGTGGGTCTAAGAACGAGACGGCAATAAGGTATACTGATGCTGTTTACTGGGCTGACTGTACTTAGCTCTCTCGATTACTTACAGAACAGAAAATTTACATGGTTTTGGGCTCCTGTGCCTGATGAATGTATTTATGTAATTCAGAGTGAGACGTGACGAATATAAATGTCACAAAAGGGTATAATATTACTAAATAAGAAGGATAGATGAGCGCAATCGTTATGATTTATTCAGTGATGTCCAACAAAACAACAATTATAAGGCATGTAATTATGGGTTCCTGTTCTAGGGCATGAAAATTGTGCCATTGAATGTCAGCAACGTTGAGAACGAGAAGAGAAAAACAACACTTGACGAGAATCTAGAAACTTCCAAAGTGGAAACAGAAAGCATAAGGGACTGAGTCAGAAAAGACTAAGTTGAGCGTAATTTTCATATTAACTTTTCTTTTATGAAAATTGAATGTACGCCGCATCGTTAACATAACGGTATCGCCTAGTTAACTGTTTATACAACACTTCCATTCCAAGGTAGCTGCTATGTACTTCTTCTTCAAACTCGACATCTCTCACAAAAGAAAACTTTGTTGTGTGACCAGATTCGCCATCTTCATCCTCTCACCATTTTGCGACTAAATTCACCGTCTCAATAACTCCTTGGTGCTGGCCTCATCGGGACCAGCTAGTTGCTTAAAACTCACACCTATCCTTGGATATATCACAGTGTCCTGAGACACGTCATATAGTTAAATGGTACTGCTTCAATAGTCGGTGGCTCTTCAGAAAATACAATGGAAGAACAATGTCAAAGAAAGCACCAGGTCTTGAACTGAGACTTCCGCTTACTGGTGGTTAAGCTCCTGGCTACATGTGGTTCATGTCTGTCAGTGCTCAAACAGCTATCGTCAGAGAGGATGGAACGCTGTTCTCCTAGACCATTCTGTGACATGAAAGATTAAAGTCTAGCTGTGTTAGTCCCCATGGACTGCATAGTTTTGCGTTAGAATACGCCCAGATAATAAACTCGAAAAGACGTTTTTCTATGGAAAGTTGAAAGATGAAGGTGGATAGGACGGACTGTGCCGCAAAATTGAAAAGTTACGAACGACATAAACAGCTAGGGATCCATGCGATTGGCGGTCACGTAACACAAGATGCGTGCCTTTGTGGGTATTCTTCTGTTGAAAATTAAAAGATGAAAGTGGGTAGGACGGACTATGCCGCAAAATTCAAAAGTTAAGGAATGACATAGACAGCTAGGGGTCCACACAACTGCTGGTTACGTCACGCAAGATGCGTGCTCTTGTGGGTACCCGGCCGGAGTGGCCGTGTTTTTCTAGGTGCTACAGTTTGGAACCGCGAGACCGCTACGGTCGCAGGTTCGAATCCTGCCTCGAGCATGGATGTGTGTGATGTCCTTAGGTTAGTTAGATTCAATTAGTTTTAAGTTCTAGGCGACTGATGACCTCAGAAGTCGCATAGTGCTCAGAGCCATTAGAACCATTTTGAACCTTGTGGGTATTGTTCTCTGGTTTGCCTAATAAATGAGATGTATGGCCAAAGTCTCCTACCCTGTGGAAGTTGTTCAATCGGTTTATATTGTCATGTGGGGAGGCATGTGACATGTCGCTCCAAATAAGCATTCAGACACAAATGAAATAAAGCGTAAATAAATCTTAAGTTAAACTTCCAAAATAATTTCTTACCTAGAACATTATTAGTAAACACTTAAAGTATGGGCAATACTCGGGAACTTACTCTAGCATAGTTGAAATCCCACAAAACAAAGAAGTACCCTCATAACTGGCAACAAAGTAACACATGGAAATATTAGGCTCATTGATACAAAATTACTAAATTACTGCTGCTGGCAAAACTCTAACAAAACTCTCTAAATAATTGATAATAAAACATAGACAAAATGAATAATTAAAGTAATACATAGCCATAAGTAATTGGCAACCCATCGGAGTGACACAAGCAGTGGCAAAACCGCAATACAAGCGAAAGTACAGAATACCATTTCCCTTACACAAAACTCCCTAACTCTCCAGTTACATTTCATGGCAAAATAAGTGTATGTATTCTCTGTTATTCTTTTTATGCTTTTGTTTGTATCTCACTACCGATTGACATGTCTTTGGTATGTCTACCTACAGGTGTGCTGCCATTAAGTTGTGCCAATACTACGAGTAATGTGGTATAATAGCACAGTGTCACGTTAATACTTCCTCTAGCAAGTCTTTAATTTAAGGTTGTTTCACGTCTCCTTTAGTCTCCAGATCAGTAATTACCATTACCCTCCTTGATTCTATTAAACATTTTGTATGATATTTCCTGCATTATTTTGTACTCCTTGTCCTGTAATTACATAACGTCAGTTGTTGGCAGCCTCCTAACCAATTGTGCTGGGTTATTGTTGTTGTTCCTTTTATTAACTCTCTCACCTACGTTCTTTCTAGTACCCGTTAACGCTAGTTTGACGATACTGTTTGCCTCTCGATGAAGTCGACAAAACTTACCTGTCGGAGTTTCGGTTTTCGAATAAAATCAGAGTTCATTAGCCATGTGTAGAGTGTATAGGAAGGAAGGTAATTCCCTTGGTGTTGAAAATGTGCATAAAGTTATTCAAAATATTCGTCGTATATTGGTTAAGAATTCCGTGTTGAGAAACCGTGCTACTTGGGGCGATGGAGATGCAGCAGGTGATATGCTTGTATGATTGCAGAGTGCTGACGTTACAGACATGACTGGCTCTAACCAGAGTGGCAGCGGTGCTGGCGTCTGCAGCTGGGCCCGTCCTACTACAGGACATCGAGTGCTAAATAACTCCAGGATAATTCTCTGTGAAAGGAGGGTTCAGTGATTGCTTAACAGCACTAACGGTGACTACCAGTGTAACTCATCTACTTAATATCGTAAATACAGGCGTGGATGACTTCTCCAGTAACGCTTTCCAGGTCATGGGTTCGATGCTAGTAGGGGTTGTGTCTTTCCAAACTGAAATATACGGTAGTTCTATATTTTACTTGGACTGTTACTCTGTTGAAAGTTACTTGCGTCATGTTCAATTGGGGCTTTTATCTTTCCCTTCTTTACAACTTCTAATGAGTACGTACATAAAACACTCTCTATGATACTGTTGGAACAGATTAAAAATTAATTTCAGTAGTAGTTGCATTAGCGAAGGTAAAAATGGTCGCATATAAAATTAGATGTTTCTGGTACTTCTTGCTATTGCTAACATCATATATTGCATTGGGCGACATGGATCTGACACTTCAGGGATGCAGGGGTGTGGACTTTTTCAGCTGTCGTTTCTTTTGCCTGGGGCTAGATACAAAGCAGATGAGTGGGTCTGGTCCTGACGGGAAAGGGGGGGGGGGGGGTTGATGGTAGAATGGGCCTTTGTGCGTGTGGAGGCTGGATGGTGTTCCTTGCAATGTGCCGAGTCAAGTTCTTCTGGGAGGTCACTAAATTTGTCCTAGCCTTAGCTTATGTTGTTCACGACAGTTATTCATGAAGGATCTTCTTTTCAAGGGGCTCAGATAACTCAATCGTTAAGGTTCGTAGAGCTATCATGATTTATTTACTCACTTAGATACTCTGTTCTCCTAAAATGTACGTAATTTATGAATTTTTATACTTCTGCATGAGTTGTGATGATGGCTTGACTCTCCCAGATATCCTTTGGTTCAAATGGCTCTGAGCACTATGCGACTTAAGTTCTGAGGTCATCAGTCGCCTAGAACTTAGAACTAATTAAACCTAACTAACCTAAGGACATCACACACATCCATGCCCGAGGCAGGATTCGAACCTGCGACCGCAGCGGTCACGCGGTTACAGACTGAAGCGCCTTTAACCGCACGTTCACACCGGCCGGCATATATCCTTTACTTGGAACTCAGGACTAATACCTTCTGAACTTGACAGTAGTGTTAGGGCTGTTATTCTTAATCAACATGAACTCCGTTTTTACTCTACTTTACTGTAGTATACTATGGCATATGAAACTCGCTCCTTTTGGCTGAAGTGTTTCCCACACAGCGGTCACTCACAGAATAAATATTACGACAAGGGCCGGCTTCCTTGACGCCGTATGGATCCGTTTGTTAACCACAAGAGTGGTATACAACATAGCGGGAAACTGGTTTGAAACTCCAACGTCTTCTAGTTTTGGTGGCCTAGACAGTGTTTACAAGGAAAAAACTTCTTTCCTCTCCCAGTTTTTTTTTTAATTTTACTGAAAATTCAAATAGATGATATGAATAGATTTCCAATCTTGGGTAAAACTAGTAAAATCTCTAGGACAATATTAGGCTGGTGCATTTATTTCCACAACTATCTTCTTGGATTGGCTGGTTACGCTGCAACCGTATGAATCTACGAAAGTGTGGCGTGGAAACTTGATCCAAGCTGCGGAGACATGTGGCTCGCATACAGGGGGAGCGAGGCGGTGGGGGCTGGGGTGTCTCTGTGCTCTGTGCAGGAGGAAGACGAAAGGTCAGCTAGGGTGGTGGGTGAGAGTTGCAGATGCTGCTTGCGCCATTGGCAGCGGTGGGAGCTGGGTACGCTTCACAAGGCAGAGGGGAGAGGTGGAACTTGTGGGGTGGCCTGCAGGGCGGAGGGAGGGGAGTGAGGGGTAAGCCGGTCACAAGATGGCGGGGAAGGGCGAGGCTTGTGGTCTGTAAACAAATTGTGAGTGGCGGTCTCGCCTGGCACTGACCATGTGACTTTTCCTATTTGTATTTGATATACTAAATACGTAGTATACTGTAAACTTACCTTGTTGTTTCTCCAGGAGCATATTAAGAAAACAATAAAATAACACTTAGGGAGGGCTCCTTTTACTTTCAAAATAGTATATTTGATGTTTAGCTTACACGTATGTATTCTCGCTAATTGGAAGCACTGTCTCTAGTTGTATTTCCATTTTTATCATTTTTGCTATCAGGGTGTGAGCACTTAGTATAAACATACATGTACAATGGTGTGTTTCAAACTTTAGGTAGATGGCAGCATGTTGTAACTGGTCTTAAGCTGATGACAGTTATGAATACGTGTTACTAACATGTTGTTATGGTAAAGCCTTAACAGCTGTTTCTGTTCACTATTCACCGTGTCAACAGGTGAAGTATGAACCCATTTGACATATACAAGATTAATTGATTCTTAACTCTGTGTGTTCTATTGACAAGGACAACTTTTCCCTTTAATTCCGTTACTAATGAATGTCTGTGTTTCCAGTTCTTTACCGCTATGACAACACTACTGGAGACATTAAGTGATGCAAAACAAAAAAAATGGTTCAAATGGCTCTGAGCACTATGGGACTCAACTGCTGAGGTCATTAGTCCCCTAGAACTTAGAACTAGTTAAACCTAACTAACCTAAGGACATCACAAACATCCATGCCCGAGGCAGGATTCGAACCTGCGATCGGAGCTGTCTTGCGGTTCCAGACTGCAGCGCCTTTAACCGCACGGCCACTTCGGCCGGCGATGCAAGACAGTATGATTACAAAAACTCCATCCCTTCCATTAACATGTGACAACCTAAATTCTATAACCAATGGTTGCCAGTAATTATGAGTACTTACAACTAACATGTTTACTATGCTCAACTTAAATAAATACATAGCGACGATGGCAGTTTCCCTTCAATTGCTTTTCCTGCTTCACTAAAGGCTTTTCAAGTTAATTACATGGCATGTTGGACTTAGTCCCTGGAGTGTAAACCATAGGGACGTTTTGACCTTAGAGCATACCTAGGTTGCGCTCTAGCCGTTTGCACTACCTACTTTCTTGCCTTCTTACTTGGGGCTACTGGTGTAAGAGACTCTGTTTCACTGTCCAGCTGGTGGTGGTTAGGAACGATTACAAAACTTTAACCTGTCAAAATTAACGATCTCTGTGTGTTCTGCTAACTGAATTTCCGCTTTTAACGCCGAAGTAAGCTACGTGATACGGTACGGTCCTTCATACATAGGTGTAAACTTTGTTCTCCACTTTTTTACTACTGGATTGCGTAACATAACAAGATCTCCTACCTTGTACTTGAGCATTTTGGTTTTCTCATTATTCCTCCCTATCTGCCAGGGTGGCCGAGCGGTTCTAGGCGCTACAGTCTGGAACCACGCGACTGCTACGGTCACAGATTCAAATCCTGCCTCGGGCTTGGATGTGTGTGATGTCCTTAGGTTAGTTAGGTTTAAGTAGTTCTAAGTTCTAGGGGACCTATGACCACAGATGTTAAGTCCCATAGTGCTCAGAGCCTTTTGAACCATTTTTTAATCCGCGGGCCAAATCTTCAAAATCATGCGTATCACGCAATTCGTCCACTGTCTCTATAAACATTCTGGCCTCCCCTATCAACTTTCTGGCTACGTTGGCCAATATATCATCCGGCCAGGCACAAGTATGACCCACATCACAAATATTCTGTATGAACGTAACCACATTTTCTTGGGACTTTTCAGACAAGGTGGGAATGAAATCAGCTGCAGGAAAATTTCTTTCAGTTGCCATGTTTGCTGGAATTGTGGCAATTGTATTAGTGACAGAATTAGTATAAACTGTCATGGGTTGTACATTTGTTACAGGATTGGAGCCAGCCACAGGCACAGGCACAGAAGTTCGCTCACTAGCTTCCAGTGCCTGTTTCAAGTTTTGCCCAGTTAACTCTCGCTTTTGTATGAACAATTGGTTCATTCGAGTATTAATAGTTTCGAGCAGGTCTTGCGAGGCAGCTGCCTCTTCGGGAGTATCCCGTTCCGTCGCTCTCGTTCCCATCAGCATATTTACATAATTAGGGGGCGCTAGTGAACCAAAAAATTACTATTACAGAAAAGAGAGGTCATAAAATAACCTAATCCAGCTGCGGACGGGCCGTGATGTTAATGTCTGAAGCAGCGGTGTGACTTAACATGAAGCATGGGTCGGCGCGACGCGTTGGCGGCAGCGACAGCGTAATGGAGTGTGGCGGTGGGCGCCGGTGGTTCGGCCGGCGGCTGACATAGGTGCAGACGAGCGGCTGCTGGACCCTCGGGCGGCGGCGGGCGGCGTTGGTTCGGCCGGCACGGAGCGGCAGGCCCCTGGCGCGACGTCAAATGACGCGACGGCATCCGTCTCGCATGGCCGGTTCCAGGAGACTCAAGTGGACGCGTCGCTGCAGCACGCGCCCTGCGCGTTTCTACTAACACAGCCACGGCCTGTGCGAGGCGAGTGTTGCAGCCGGCTAGCGCATTCTATATGCGCAAACTTCTCGGTGATGAAGTGCAAGATACTGTGGCATCGGCCTATTGGCAAATTACATTTGCCGGCCAAAGTGGCCGAGGGGTTCAAGGCGCTTCAGTCTGGAACCGCGCGACCGCTACGGTCGCAGGTTCGAATCCTGCCTCGGGCTTGGATGTGTGTGATGTCCTTAGGTTAGTTACGTTTAAGTAGGCTCTGAGCACTATGGGACTTAACATCTGTGGTCATCAGTCCCCTAGACCTTAGAACTACTTAAACCTAACTAACCTAAGGACATCACACACATCCATGCCCGAGGCAGGATTCGAACCTGCGACCGTAGCAGTCTCGCGGTTCCGGACTGCGCGCCTAGAACCGCTAGACCTACGTTTAAGTAGTTCCAAGTTCTATGGGACTGATGACCTAAGCTGTTAACTCCCGTAGTGCTCAGAGCCATTTGAACCAATTACATCTGCTGAAAAAAATTGGATTAGCGACAAAGTTGCAATGGGAACATATCCCGATTATGACACCAGTTTTGTGCAGGATCGCCGGAGCGGAAGGCGGTGGGCGGGAATAAATTAGGACAATTTTAGTTAAGAGACCATTTACTGGCAGAAAATGCATTCAGATGGGCCACGTAAGTCAGGCCTAGGGAGACGAGGATGAGGCAGAGCGTAGTGGTGTGTGACAAGTCCGAATGGCGTGGTGCCTACAGAGACATAGTCCACGGCGCCGCAGCACCAAGAGAGGCAGGTGGCGTTCACAGTTACAGTCTGCACGGCATAGAGGAATCTCACCGACGGGCAGTTGTTTACATCCAGCATGGCCACGCGGCTTCCTCAACCCCGATTGGACAGAAATCGAAAAACCCACGGGGGCGGCATCGAAAGTTTCGAAGCATGGCGTGTTCAGCATCACCTAGATAGCGTCACCTCATCAGCATATGGCGCGTAATCCAGATTGCCCACACCGGTGCTGGCTTGCTGTTGCCAGACCGTAGGACGAGAAAATTACAGGGAGCCGAGGTTGCCGGCTAATGCTTGACCATAGCAAGAGAATAAAATAAACCCTTTGAAATAAATTAACGCTAGAATCCCCTACTGTCTGGCTCAACCTTACAGGTACAAACCAGAAAACAATAAGGACGGCAGGCAGACAATGAAACAAATCACTAAGAGGATTACAGAATGTTATTCCCCTTTATCAGCAAGCAATTCCATGGATCCATGTGCGTCGCAGCGATTACTCATGAAAGCCAGGTAGAAAAGTGCAGCCAGCCACGAGCGGCTGTTCAACACGAATGTTGCCAACCAAGCGACGGGATGTCGGCCTGCTGCTTGTAGTTGAAACTGACTCTGGTGAAGTACTCACCTTCACTCTGCATAGGCCCTCCTTGCGCAGCTCGTGGCTTCGGCTGCTTGGACCTCATGACCACCTCTTGTCGTGATGCTACCGCCAGTCCCAAACTTCGTGCAAAGACCTTCTAAGGACACTACCCATATTTAGCAACTCTTCCTCACAGATACCTGAGCCAGAGGCGCCAGACAGAACAGTCTACTAACCCAATGGTGCCACGGTTCAGTCTAGATAGGGATCTAGCCATTTTCTGCGCATAGGCGACTTGGGATCTGCAGTTTGGTTTTGGTACCCAAAAACCACGATTTTGGGGTGTTTCTGATAACTGATAAAGATTTCTGAAAAATGCTTGGAGAATATGACGCTAAAATTTGAGCAATTTGCTGCAGTTAATGTTATTTAGATTTTTGACGGTGACACTTTATAGCATATTTCTCCATGCTACGTCACTTTATAAACGACGTTTTCATGTCATACTGGATTTTACGTGCGCATTTTACATGTAGAAGTAAGGTAATTTTGAACCTTTGTATCTCGGAAACGAATAAAATTATCAAGAAAATTTAGAAGGTTGTTCGAGATCATGATGCTTTGAGTATATCGTAATCATTTCAGCCATTTGGTGTGCGTAGCTACCTGGGATTCGTAGCTCGGTTTCTGATATCCAAACACCAAGTTTTTGGTGTGTTTGTCGATGACAGAAAAGATGTTTGGAAACAGGAGAATGACACTTCTAGATAGATGCCTAAAGAAAATACCGCTAAAATTTGAGCAATTTTTTTGTCGTTAGTTACTTAGATATCCGATGGTGATGAAGAAAAAACGGAGTAAAACGCTTTTTCGAATTTTCTCAGGAATTGTCCGTATACTTAATGGTAACAGAGACTTTAGATAATCTGTACCAGTGCCGTTATTTTACAACTACGGTTTTCGAAGTGGACACCATCAGTCAGAAGTAGCACCAGAAGATAATGCGGGAATCAAAACCACAGCAGCATCTGGTCGCTTATGTCATTTGGGCTGAAAAATACGCCAGCAACTTTCCAACGCTTATCAGACGGTATGCTGTACAGAAAGACATGGTATGCCTTTAGCATACTTGTACCGGTAAAATTACGAAACGAGGTGTTGAGGCAGACTCATGATTCAGTTTTAGCAGGACACAACGGCTACCGTGCCCTAGAACACAGCACAGAACAAAACTGCTGATGGAAGACAAGCGAGCAAGGTGTGTCCCTTGTGCGAAAAGAGCGTAACTCATTCGTCGAAAAACTATATTACCAGAGGTACATAAATCATTTCGCATGATCGGCATGGAATACTCGGACCATTGGCTCAAACATGTGCACGGAATCAATAAGTACTAATGATAAGTGACAGTTTTCCGTGTTTCTTAACTGTCAGTCACCCCTAACAGGAAGAGAGAAACAGTGGCACAAGCCATGATTAATCAGTGAATACCAAAGTTTGGAACGCCTGATACTGTGGTAATAGACTAAGTAAGGGATTTTGTTTCAGCTTTAATAAAGCATTTGTGTCAGTTATTTCACATTAATAAACTCAGTACGAGTGCATTGCTCCAGCACTCAAATGGAGAAACTGAAGGAGCCCACATGGAAATTGAAAAAAAATGGCGTTATTATATCAATAGACGTCAGAACTACTGGGATGCTCTACTCCGCTACCTAGCAGCGGCATATAACTCAAAAGTCCATTAGAGTACAGGGCCTCCACGGTTCGTTTGACGAACAGGTTGTGGGCGTTATCTGTCGCTGGCGATGTCTCTAAGCCAGTTGCAGTCATCCACCCTGTTCCAGAGGAAGCTTCTCGGCCCGCAAAGGCCTGGGCAGTCACAGAGGGTGGGTTTGCTGGTAGTTGGGTGCTCCAACGTTAGGCACGTAATGGGGCCCCTTAGGAACATGGCTGCTACGGAGGGGAAGGAAGCCAGTGTGCACTCCATGTGCTACCAGATGCCCTGAAGAGTACAGGGTGCAGTCAACTGCAGGTGGTGACTCATGACGGTACCAGTGACGGGTGTCACTCTGGATCAGAGGAGACTATCTGGTTTCGGGCGGCTGGTGGAAATGGCGAAGACCACCAGTCTTCCTTGCGAGACTAAGGCGAAGCTCACCACCTACAGCATCGTCGACAGAACCGCCAGTGGTCCTTTGGTGCAGAGCCGAGTGGAGGGTCGGAAACAGAGGCTTAGGCGATTCTGTGACCGTGTAGGCTGCAGATTCCTTGACTTGCGCCATCGGGTGGTGGGTTTCCGGGTTCTGCTTAATAGGTCAGGGGTACACTGCACACGGGTAGCGGGGGCTGTGTGGAAGGGACTGGGTGGTTTTTCAGGTTAGAGGGTTTCAGGGAACAACAGACAGGGAGCTCGTCTAAAATTGTGCAGGTAAAACACAGTAAGGTAGTTTAATAAACGATCGGTATCGTAGTCATAAATTGTCGTAACTGTGTTGGGAAAGAACGGGAGCTCCAAGCCCTAATAGCAAGCACTGAAGCCCAAATAGTTATAGGTGCAGGAAGATGGCTGAAGCCGGAAATAAATTCAGCAGAATTTTTTTTTCAAACTATCTAACAGTATTCAGAAATTATAGATTAAATACAGTTGGTGGTGGAGTATTTATTGCTGTCAGAACTATTTTGCCTTTTAGTGAATTGAAGTAGATAGTTCCTGCGAAATAGCATGGGTAGAGGTTATACCTGACAATCGGACTAAACTACTAATTGGATCGTTGTACTGACCCCCCCCCCCCCCCTACTGAAGATATAGTTGCTGAACAGTTCAAATAGGTACCCCACCCATACAATTACAGTCGGTTGTGGCTTCCATCTACCCTCGATATGTTCGAAAAATTATACGTTGAAAGCCGGCGGCAGGCATAAAACGTCATCCAAAATTGTACTGAATGCTTTCTCAGAAAATTATTTAAAAAAATTAATTCATGAGCCCACTCTAAGCGTAAATGGTTGTGAAAGCATCCTTGACCTCTTATCAACAAATAACCCTATGCAAATAGTGAGTATCGTGACGATTACAGGGGTTAGCGACCACAAGGCAGTTGCTGCTAGGCTGAACACCTACAACCATCAAAAAGAAACGCAAAGTATATCTATTTAAAAAAGCTGATGAAAAAGCTCTTTACACCTTTTTAAGAGACTGTCTTCACTCCTTCCGATCTGATCATGTAAGCGTAGAGAAATTGTGGAATGATTTCAAAGAGATAGTATCGACATCAATTGAGAGATATATACCACATAAATTAATAAGTGATGGCACTCATACCCCATGGTACACAAAACGGGTGAGATCGCTGTTGCAGAAGCAGCGAAAAATGCATGCCAAATTTAAAAGAACGCAAAATCGCCGACACTGGTAAAGTTTTGCAGAAGTTCGAAATATAAAGCGTACTTGAACGCGAGATGCTTTCAATAATATCCACAACGAAATTCTGTCTCGAAATCTAGCAGAAAACTCAAAGACATTCTGGTCATACATAAAGCATACCAGTGGCAAGACGCAATCAGTACCTTCACTGCGCGATAACAACGGTGAAGTCACTGATGACAGACTAAGGCAGAGTAATTAAACACTGTTTTCCGAAAATCTTTCACCAAAGAAGACGAAGTAACTATCCTCAATTACAATCAAGAACTACTGCCAAGATGAGAAACATGGAAGTAGATACCCTCGGTGTAGCAAAGCAGCTTAAATTAGTTAATAAAGGCAACGCCTCCGGTCCAGACTATATACCAGACAGGTTTCTTTCAGAGTATGCTGATACAGTAGATCCATATTTAGCAATTATATACAACCGCTCGCTCACAGAAAGATCCGTAACTGGAGACTGAAAGATTGCTCAAGTCACACCGTTACCCAAAAAGGGAAGTGGGAGCAATCCGCTGAGTTACAGGAACATGTAAATAACGTCGATTTGCAATAGGGTTTTGGAACATATAGTGTATTCCAACAGTATGAAATACCTCGAAGAAAACGAGTTATCGACGCATAGACAGCACGGATTCAGGAAAAATTGTTCTTGCGAAACACAACTAGCTCTTTTTACTCATGAAGTAATGATTACTATCGACAGGGGATGTAAAATTGATTCCATATTTTTAGATTTCCAGAAAGTTTTCGACACCGTTCCTCACAAGCGTCTTCTAACCAAACTGCGTGCTTATGGAGTAGCGCATCAGTTGTGCGACTGGATTCGTGATTTCCTGTCAGAATGTTAACAGTTGTTAGTAATAGAAGGAAAGTCATCGAGTAAAACAGAGGTAATATCCAGCGTTCCCCAGGGAAGTGTTATACGCCCTCTGTTGTTCCTGCTCTAATTAACGACATAGGAGACAATCTGAGTAGCCCTATTAGATTATTTGCAGATTATGCTGACATTTACCATCTTGTAAAATTATGAGATGACCGAAACGAATTTCAAAATGATTTAGATAAAATATTTGTATGGTGCGAAATGTGGCAATTGACCCTGAACAAAGAAAAGTGTGAAATTATTCACATGAGTACTAAAAGAAATTCGCTAAATTTCGATTACGCGTTAAGTCACACAAATATGAAGGCTGTAAATTCATCTAAATACTTAGCAATTACAATTACAAATAACCTTAATTGGAACGATCACATGGACAATTTTGCAGGTAGAGCAAACCAAAGACTGCGATTCATTGGCAGAACACTTAGAAGACGCAATAGGTCTACTAAAGAGACTATTTACACCACGCTTGTCCGCCCTATTACGGAGTATCGCTGTGCGGTGTGGGATCCGCATCAGGTGCGACTGACGATGACATCGAAAAAGTTCAAAGAAGGGCAGGTCGTTAGTAGTATCGCGAAATAGGGGAGATAGTACCACAGACATGATAGATGAACTGGAGTGGCAACCATTAAAACGAAGGCATTTTTCGTTGCGACGGTATCTTCTCATGAAATTTCAATCACCACTTTTTTCCTCCGATTGCGAAAACATTGTGTTGGCACCCACCTACATAGGGAGAAATGATCATCACGTTAAAATAAGAGAAATCAGAGCTCGCACAGAAAAAGTTAAGTACTCGTTTTTACCGCTAGCGATTCGAGTGCGGAACGGTAGAGACAGCTTGAAGGTGGTTCATTGCACCCTCTTCCAGGCACTTTATTCTGAATAGCAGAGTAATCACTTAGATGTAGATGTAACTTGATTTTGGTCAAAAGATGGCGTCTCCTTTTCAGGTGTGTAAACGCCATCAAGCACGTGCGCGCGCGCGCGCGCACACACACACACACACACACACACACACACACACACACATAGACACAAACACACACACACACTTACTCAGCAATTCTCCGACAGTAAAGGCCTTCTCTACACCGTTTTCCTCGACACCACACGTCCAGTGGTTGCTGAGAGGACAGATGCAGCTGCTGCGCAGTTCGAAGGCGGTACCGTCGGGCCCTTACAGCCAAATAACAGTTCTCTCTTTCTGACGTCACACGTGGACGGCCCTGCACTGGTCTTATTAATACAGTTTAGATCCCTATAAACTGTTGACACATCCGAGAAACAACAGAACGCCGCGCGGGGTAGCCGCTCGGCGTAGCCGCGTGGTGCGGGGGCGCGTTGCCACGGTTCGCGCGGCTCCCCCCCCCCCCCCCCCCCCCCGACGGAGATTAGAGTCCTCCCTCGGGGATGTGTGTGTGTGTGTGTGTGTTGTCGTTAACATAAGTTAGATTAAGTAGTGTGTAAGCTTAAGGACCGATGACCTCAGTAGTTTGGTCCCATAGGAACTTACCACAAATTTCCAACAGAACGATTCACGTTAAGCCGTCGGGCCACATGAGTTTGCGACTATCCTGCTTCAAATTCTTTCTGTGCCACTCCACCGCACACGTTGACGGAAATGCCATCTTCCGCGCCGAACACGAGCGTACGGACATCTATTGAGTGTTTGAATGATTATATCACGAATTACACACAGGACGGAGAAATAGCGGTTTGTTGCTTTAATTTTGGAGACCAATGTGTATCAAAGTGAACATCAAGAACAACAGTAAAAGTGCACAACTAGCTAACGATACAAATGTAAAACTTGCTAGAAGTCAACGCCACCATCTGACGATGAGCTCAGGCGCGAATCTAGTAATGATATAATAACCTCATTTAAAGAAAATTTGTGGCTTGTTGCAGCTGCGGCGTTCTCCTACAACAATGGACCAAAATTGTGAGTATGTCAGTGTCTCTATTTCAGCCAGGTAACCAACAAGAATCTGTTGGACCGAATTTATTTAGGGGAATGGAAAATGAGTGGCACAGGTCACAGCTAGAACGAAGTGCTTCAGCATCCTCTTCTACTCCGTGGTGACACTGCAACCCTCCATCCGCCAGTGGTCTGCTTCTGTGTCGACCTCCTTCCACGCCGTGGACGCTAGCTTCCTTTTGGGAAACTTCTGCGTGACGTGACGTCTTCCACACGATCAGTCCTGGAGAGCTGTATTTAAACTCGCTGGCCACAGCCAGTCGTCGTCGAACTGTTTCTACGACGTCGAATCTTTGCCAGGCAACACGAAACCAGCAGTACAGCTGCCACCAATTTCGCCGAGCCTCAGAACTTGGAACTTCAGCTGACCATCCAATCAGTTGGACAGCTCTGCACGCTACCAGCTCCGTGGGTATACAACACTGGGATCTAGTCATCTTAGCATGTGCCGTGACTCAAACTAGGGACTCCTCTGCCCTCTGCCACCGGGGAAACACACGGCCTTCCATATTCATGGTGACAGCATCCGATACCTCGACCGGCCTGCTATGCCGGAGACTCGAGACTTCCTCTCACACTGCGGTGGTACTCTGTCTCTCTACGGCACTGAGTCGCCGTGTTGGTGTATTTGCCGCACTCGCTACAGATCAGTACTAGTAGCATCGAATTCAATGAATGTATATAAACAACAGAGCCTGAAAGTTTACTTATATCTAAGAGTTGTCTTCTTCTACTGCTCCCACTCGCGGATCTTTCTCCACACCAGGCTCACCTAGACGCTATTTTCTAGTATATTTTCATTACAAGGTGTTGCTTGTTTGACCTATATACAGAAAAAAACGGTTGAAAAATCGCTAATAACACTTGGAAAAATATCTTAACTGATAACCAGAACAATTAAAAGGATACCGAGCAAGGTGGCACAGTGGTTAGCACACTGCACTCGCGTCCGGCCATACTGATCAGCTTTTGCGTGATATCCCTAAATCGCTGCAGACAAATGCCGGGATGGTTCCTTTCAAAGGGCACGGCCGCCTTCCTTCCTCATCCTTTCCTAATCCGATGAGACCGATGACCTCGCTGTCTGGTCTCTTCCCCCAAAACAAACCAATCCCACTGAAAAGGACAAAGTAGCAGCTGTTTATGGAAAAAGTAAGAGACCATGCCCTAACACATATTATCAATAAATGTGATATACTCAAGTAAAAAAATTTTCAAGGCGAAACTTTCAGGACGTGTGATTATTGTTGTATTTGACATCAGGTCAAAAGAAAGTATGGTAGTCATTATGCCTTATACGTAGGTCTTTAAAAATTCTTGTTAAAGACATTAAACTATTGAAATATAAAAAGGTATGAGGGTGTGACATTAATAATGAGCTGACCTTAAATGTGAATTACGAGTCGGTTCGTATTCAAAGTTTTGAAGCACTGTTTCAGTTCGTTAGAGGTAGCTGGATGGAATGAATCGTTTTTGTTGGTGATGGACATGTCAATGAGGCTCTGTTCACGGTGTGTGATCGTCGCGTGTGGCAGTGTCGTCCACAAAACGCGACTCTTAATGGAATATTTAATCACGCAATTCAATTAAGCACCTGCGTAGTGCACTGAAATTCAGATAATTGCTAGACGCTATGTGCGAAGTGCGCCAGTACAGGCGGAAGCAACGCGGTCGATCACCGGCAGCTGTAGACTCTCGTTGAGGCTAAATGGGTAATATATCCAGAAAATGATTATTTCATTCATTTAGAAGAAATCTATATTTTTCAATTTAACAATAATTACTTATAGACAATAATTTAAGACACGTAGCATTGGTTTTTGCTACGTAAATAACGCATCTTTCTGTATGGCAGTGTAGACTTATTTTTAGTATGTGGGATAGGGTTGTTAACCATATATTTAGCTTCGTACTAAAATCACACGAAGTCGTCAACAACGTACTCAATAAAATTTTACCGTGAGTTTCCCAGCATTCTCTTTAGCTTTTAGTCTTCATCACTGGATACTTTTTACAGAAGTCGACGCTTCTAAAGCTTTCATTTGCCTGAGTGATTAGTACTGGCCTTAGTTTTGATGACCCAGATGGGCATCAGCTGGTCTGTTGCTCAGTCGATTTCTCAATTGCCTTCACTCCCCGCGATTTTACGCTAACCTCTGACGTTACAAAGGCAATCTTTTGTTTATGTGCTATTGCTTTACTTTAACGCTACAGCTTTCCATTAGAAAAAGCAAGTGACAATATCAACATCTTCATCGACTTCATAGGAAAGTATACTGTGATATACGATAAGGAACCTCGCTGATCCAGTCTCCGGTTGACCTCCTCAACGTGGGTACTTATTGGCCTTTGTAAGAATACTTATCGGTGTCATTTGATCTTCAGGTCGCCGGTGGGCCTTACACGACTAACTGATTTACAATATTTGATGACTAAACCTCCGAAACTAGTTGAAGCAAAATAAAATTTTCTGGTATCTTCTTGGTGGTTTGGTTATTTGGGGAAGGAGACCAGACTGCGAGGTCATCGGTCTCATCGGATTAAGGAAGGACGGGGAAGGAAGTCGGGCGTGCCCTTTCACATGAACCATCCCGGCATTTGCCTGGAGCGATTTAGGGAAATCACGGAAAACTTAAATCAGGATGGCCGGACGCGGGATTGAACCGTCTTCCTCCCGAATGCGAGTCGAGTGTGCTAGTCTCTGCGCCACCTCGCTCGGTGTATCTTCTTGGTAAAGTGTATCAAAAATGTCTCATATGTTATTCTCACCAGAAAGGAAACCAAACTTGTTAGAGTCCACATTGTTTTTCTATGTATGTAGCTGATATTTCTTAAAGTTGCCTCAGTAATGTAATCGGGATTTCATAGTAAATAATCTCTTCTACAGAATGGCATTGCCCTATTACCCAACCAGTCACTCGAAACCGCCCATTTGTCATTTATATCTTAGGCTACGTAACTGTACCACTTCAGATTCCTAATTATTGTAACTGGTTGATGTTTGAACAATATCTGAACTTCAGGGTCAGTATTTTAATTGCGGAGCGCACAGCGGCATTTTCTGTATCAGCACCTGTTAGATATGTCGTCACATTCTGTTTGAATTTTAGGTTACTTTTTATCACATTATAATACACTGAACATTCATTTATTGTTAGTAATCACATTCACCTTCAGTAGCACCTTGTGGTATCCAGTGCCCGATGAAAACTTCTATACTTTTCCATGCATTGTGGAGTTCAGCAGCAAGCATTAATGTTGATCCCACATATTCTCTAATGTCACTTACACATATTCCGTTAAGTCGTGTTATTTTCTTGCCCTAAGAAATCAAAGAACTTCACACAATCCTTTTACGTGGCTATACATCCTGGCCGTCAACACTTTGCTTTTGTAACTGAGTTTTCCACACAAGTCTATCGATTATCTCTTTGTTGTTTCGTTGTCTCTCCTAGGAACAGTCAACAGAAATCATTCTACTGTTCGCTGATCGACTTTACGCTTTCGAAGGGTTTTGGCACTAAGGTTCATGTCTCTATGCAGATGGGATTTCCATTGCACTTGTTCCCCACTACCTGCCCATAGCAACCTTCATCCCTTAACAAATTTTTATTTATATCTAATCGAGAAGTCAAATACCAATATTCATAATTTTTTTAACGTAACGAAATACTTTCTTAAAATTTCTCATCCCTTATTGTACTCCCTCAGAGGTTAAATTTCCGCCGGCAGGAGTGGCCGAGCGGTTCTAGGCGCGACAGTCTGGAACCGCGTGACCGCTGCATCGCAGGTTCGAATCCTGCCTCGGGCATGGGTGTTTGTGATGTCCTTAGGTTAGTTAGGTATAAGTAGTTCTAAGGTCTAGGGGACTGATGACCACAGCAGTTAAGTCCTATAGTACTCAGAGCCATTTGAACCATTTTGTTAAATTTCCAGAAACACTGAAACATGTGCTTTTTTCTGTAATTTCTAAGCGAGAAGTCAAATGCCAATTGTCATAGATGTAGCCTTAAAAATCCTTTCGTTGTTCCTTAGTAATTATTTATTTTCAAAAAACTTTCACCCGCTATTTTACCCCCTTAGCGGCTGAATTTCCAAAAATGCTGAAATAAGTATTTTTTATTTTCTGCCTGAAACCAAATACCAGTTTTGTTTTCGTAGTTCGAGCTTCAAAATTTACTTAGTAGTGACATAATTTCAAAAAGTCTTTCATCTCCTGTTTCACCCATTTTAGGACTGGAATGTCGGCAATACCTTATTAAACGATGCCTACAGTATAAGATCTACACCCTCTCCAAACTTCAAATTGTATCCTTAGCCGTCTGGGCTAGGCGATGATAAGTCAGTCAGCCAGGAGATTGCCTTTTATATATAGAGATATACATCTCAGTATGAGCCTAGAAGCCTCAAGATCGGCAATGATTTAATAAAATTAGTCATTTAATTTCAATCGAAGGCAATTTTATTTCAGTCAAATGATTTTCATTTCATGAACCCATGATCGATTTTGAGGCTTCTAGACGCATGATCAGATGAATCTTACACATATTTATTTGATGAAGAGAGCAGAAATCTAGCAATCGATCAAGGTAGAATGTTGACCGTTTGATTTAACTCTGAGCCAATTCCTCTTTCTCTGTTTCACCTTATGATTAAATCTTGTTCACCAACCTTTTTATTCGTGTCATAGAAACACTGTATAATAAGACCACCTTAGGGAAAGATATCGATTTTCAGAAAGAAACTTGGTAAACACTACTTGTGTTTTCCTAAAATTTAAATGTTTTGTTTTCTATAACCCCCCATGAACCATGGACCTTGCCGTTAGTGGGGAGGCTTGCGTGCCTCAGCGATACAGATAGCCGTACCGTAGGTACAACCACAACGGAGGGGTATCTGTTGAGAGGCCAGACAAACGTGTGGTTCCTGAAGAGGGGCAGCAGCCTTTTCAGTAGTTGCAAGGGCAACAGTCTGGATGATTGACTGATCTGGCCTTGTAGCAATAACCAAAACGGTCTTGCTGTGCTGGTACTGCGAACGGCAGAAAGCAAGGGGAAACTGCGGCCGTAATTTTTCCCGAGGGCATGCAGCTTTACTGTATGATTAAATGATGATGGCGACCTCTTGGGTAAAATATTCCGGAGGTAAAATAGTCCACCATTCGGATCTCCGGGCGGGGACTACTCAAGAGGAACGGAGCGTGGAATGTCAGATCCCTCAATCGGGCAGGTAGGTTAGAAAATTTAATAAGGGAAATGGATAGGTTAAAGTTAGATATAGTGGGAATTAGTGAAGTTCGGTGGCAGGAGGAACAAGACTTCTGGTCAGGTGACTACAGGGTTATAAACACAGTCAAATAGGGGTAATGCAGGAGTAGGTTTAATAATGAATAGGAAAATAGGAATGCGGGTAAGCTACTACAAACAGCATAGTGAACGCATTATTGTGGCCAAGATAGATACGAAGCCCACACCTACTACAGTAGTACAAGTTTATATGCTAACTAGCTCTGCAGATGACGAAGAAATTGAAGAAATGTATGATGAAATAAAAGAAATTATTCAGATAGTGAAGGGAGACGAAAATTTAATAGTCATGGGTGACTGGAATTCGAGTGTAGGAAAAGGGAGAGAAGGAAACGTAGTAGGTGCATATGGATTGGGGCTAAGAAATGAAAGAGGAAGCCGCCTGGTAGAATTTTGCACAGAGCACAACTTAATCATAGTTAACACTTGATTTAAGAATCATGATAGAAGGTTGTATACATGGAAGAACCCTGGAGATACTAAAAGGTATCAGATAGATTATATAATGGTAAGACAGAGATTTAGGAACCAGGTTTTAAATTGTAAGACACTTACAGGGGCAGATGTGGACTCTGACCACAATTTATTGGTTATGACCTGTAGATTAAAACTGAAGAAACTGCAAAATGGTGGGAATTTAAGGAGATGGGATCTGGATAAACTGAAAGAATCAGAGGTTGTACAGAGTTTCAGGGAGAGCATAAGGGAACAATTGACAGGAATGGGGGAAATAAATACAGTAGAAGAAGAATGGGTAGCTTTGAGGGATGAAGTAGTGAAGGCAGCAGAGGACCAAGTAGGTAAAAAGAGGAGGGCTAGCAGAAATCCTTAGGTACCAGCAGAGATATTGAATTTAATAGATGAAAGGAGAAAATATAAAAATCCAATAAATGAAGCAGACAAAAAGAAGTACAAACGTCTCAAAAATGAGATCGACAGGAAGTGCAAAATGGCTAAGCAGGGATGGCTAGAGGACAAATGTAAGGATGTAGAGGCTTATCTCACTAGGGGTAAGATAGATACTGCCTACAGGAAAATTAAAGGGACCTTTGGAGATATGAGAACCACTTGTATGAACATCAAGAGCTCAGATGGAAATCCAGTTCCAAGCAAAGAAGGGAAAGCAGAAAGATGGAAGGAGTATATAGAGGGTCTATGCAAGGGCGATGCACTTGAGGACAATATTATGGAAATGGAAGAGGATGTAGATGAAGACGAAATGGGAGATACGATACTGCGTGAAGAGTTTGACAGAGCACTGAAAGACCTGAGTCGAAACAAGGCCCCCGGAGTAGGCAACATTCCATTGGAACTACTGACGGCCTTGGGAGAGCCAGTCCTGACAAAACTCTACCATCTGGTGAGCAAGATATATGAAACAGGCGAAATACCCTCAGACTTCAAGAAGAATATAATAATTCCAATCCCAAAGAAAGCAGGTGTTGACAGATGTGAAAATTACCGAAGAATCAGTTTAATAAGCCACAGCTGCAAAATACTAACACGAATTCTTTACAGACGAATGGAAAAACTAGTAGAAGCCGACCTCGGGGAAGATCAGTTTGGATTCCGTAGAAATACTGGAACACGTGAGGCAATACTGACCTTACGACTTATCTTAGAAGAAAGATTAAGGAAAGGCAAACCTACGTTCCTAGCATTTGTAGACTTAGAGAAAGCTTTTGACAATGTTGACTGGAATACTCTCTCTCAAATTCTAAAGGTTTCGGGGGTAAAATATAGGGAGCGAAAGGCTATTTACAATTTGTACAGAAACCAGATGGCAGTTATAAGAGTCGAGGGACATGAAAGGGAAGCAGTGGTTGGGAAGGGAGTAAGACAGGATTGTAGCCTCTCCCCGATGTTGTTCAATCTGTATATTGAGCAAGCAGTAAAGGAAACAAAAGAAAAATTCGGAATAGGTATTAAAATCCATGGAGAAGAAATAAAAACGTTGAGGTTCACCGATGACATTGTAATTCTCTCAGAGACAGCAAAGGACTTGGAAGAGCAGTTGAATGGAATGGATGGTGTCTTGAAGGGAGGCTATAAGATGAACATCAACAAAAGCAAAACGAGGATAATGGAATGTAGTCGAATTAAGTCGGGTGATGTTGAGGGTATTAGATTAGGAAATGAGACACTTAAAGTAGTAAAGGAGTTTTGCTATTTGGGGAGCAAAATAACTGATGATGGTCGAAGTAGAGAGGATATAAAATGTAGACTGGCAATGGCAAGGAAAGCGTTTCTGAAGAAGAGAAATTTGTTAACATCGAGTATAGATTTAAGTGTCAGGAAGTCGTTTCTGAAAGTATTTGTATGGAGTGTAGCCATGTATGGAAGTGAAACATGGACGATAAATAGTTTGGACAAGAAGAGAATAGAAGCTTTCGAAATGTGGTGCTACAGAAGAACGCTGAAGATTAGATGGGTAGATCACATAACTAGTGAGGAAGTATTGAATAGGATCGGGGAGAAGAGAAGTTTGTGGCACAACTTGACCAGAAGAAGGGATCTGTTGGTAGGACATGTTCTGAGGCATCAAGGGATCACCAATTTAGTATTGGAGGGCAGCGTGGAGGGTAAAAATCGTAAGGGGAGACCAAGAGATGAATACACTAAGCAGATTCAGAAGGATGTCGGTTGCAGTAGGTACTGGGAGATGAAGAAGCTTGCACACGATAGAGTAGCATGGACAGCTGCATCAAACCAGTCTCAGGACTGAAGACCACAACAACAACATGGTGCATTATTATCAACCGTACGAGAAACTACACTAAAAGGGACGGAAACACATATAGCTTACATGGGAAAGCAGGAATGAATTCGTTCTAGTATCAGTTTTGTACAGGATTCTGGATTTTTCTGTAATAAACAGGAGATAAAAGTGCAATACTTAAAAATCTGTCAATATCATAATGTAGAGTAAAATTTAAATAATATAATCTGTATGTTACAATGGAGGAATTTATGTAATGTGAAACCACTGAAGCATTGACTATTTCAGAAAAAAAAATTTATCTCCAAAAAGTCAATACAGCCTACGGTGTCAGTTCTGAAATCAACCAACTCTTTCGGTTGCAACGGTGCATGTATGTCCAGATAGTCATAATTATAACAATATTTTAGTAGAATATACTAATGGTGATAATGATAAAAAGTTGTTACGATCCAGTTCAGGTGTACCAGGAAGTTTCAAAGTAATACATAATCTGCTGGAGAGTGAACATTCTGGAAACCACACTTAGGCTGCATCTTTACCAGTTCTCCACAATATTTTTTATTTGACGATTTTGTAGCAGAGCTCTAGTGAAAATGTGAAACTGGGAGAGATACTAGCAGAATTAAAGCTGTTAAGATGGGTTGTGCCTGCATAGCTCAGTCAGTAAGAGCGTTCGCACAAATGGGAGGGTTGTGAATTTGAGTGTCAGCCTGCAGCAAAGTTATAATCTGCCGAGACGTTTCACAGTAATTAATATTTACTACTGTTTGTTTTCCATGAGTAACTGCTAATCAGTGATGCCTTTTATAATGTCATTCACCGAAACATCCAACAGATTACTCTGTATATTGTTTAATAATGACTTCATCAACGGGTTTACTACAGTATACCCTCTCCGCTTCTCTTAAAATATTTGTGGAATCATATCACAGAGAATGATAGGATGAAGAGAAACTAGAAAAATTTGTACAATATCTTACATATTATACCCAACTTAGGAAGAATGTAGTTTCTTAATCAAACCTTTATTACGTTAGGTGTTTTTTAAAGCTGATGCTTTATCAGAGTTTGTGATGTCCTCTAACTTTACGAAAAGTATAAAAATTGTCTTTCAGCAATCTACATTTTAGGCTTCCTAACTCTGCTCCTAGCTTTGTGTCTATTGTGGCCTTACTTTAATAGTCCATGCCAACTTTTACTTTTAAAAACATTCTAGACTGTCATAGCCTCAAGTCCTTCTGTATTGTGTGAAGATAACAGTCAGGTTCGTATTTTAGTCTACTTGATAGCTGCCAAATATATTATTAATTTTTCTTCTGGAAAAAAATGGCAAAAAGTCGTTTTAGAAGTATATTCTGCTAACGAGTTATTTATTTTCAGCCTTGTCCATTATATCATCTAGTTTTCCACCGCAGATGCATTCTATAGTTTTCATATCACTTTCATACCAAAATTCTCCATTACTATTTTGTAGTAGAAACTACATTGTTTACATTTTCTGTTGAAAAATGTAAATGAGCTTTTAGCGTCATTGGCCGGGAGGCCCCTGCCGGGGCAGGTCCGGCCGCCTTGGTGCAGGTCTTATTACATTCGACGCCACATTGGGCGACCTGCGCGCCGGATGGGGATGAAGTGATGATTAAGACAACACAACATCCAGTCCCTGAGCGGCGAAAAACCCGACCCAGTCGGGAATTGAACCCGGGCCCGTAGGTTGGCAATCAGTCACGCTGACCACTCAGCTATCGGGGCGGACTGCATTTTCTGTTATAGTTCAAGGGACCTTCAGTTACTTCATCTGAAAGTCCGCCCTTTGATGTGTGCACTTGAATTATTTCCATTGTTTAATACTGAAACAACTCTTGCGTTTCAACCTTAAATTTTTTAGAAAATATTTAATATTATTTTTAATTTTGCTGTTTACAACGCAACTTACATTTCCGTCCTTGGTTTGTTCTTCGATTAACATATGTCCTCATGTCAATCAGATTTGTACGTAATTATGTTTCCATATTTCTGACGATCTTATAACATGACAGTTAACGCCATTTACTCCTCTTGAAACTCAAATGAGCAATCTTTAAATCCAGAACTTGATATGAAACTCAAACAATAACATACTTTCCTGGAGTATATATGAAAGTAATTTTATTTGAATGACTGTCCATCCACAGTAATGAGCCCCGTCTCCGGCCGTCAATAGTTACTCAATTCCCTTTAAGGCTAAGCCATAGGATCAAGTAAAATTCTACAGTGTATGTACTTTTCATTGTGCTTATTGTTTACTGATCTGAAATCTTTTCGGACGCCTGGAGACAGAAATCTGTGTTTGAAACAACAGATTAGTGAAACTCCTGAGCATTATGAGCGCGACTAGCATTTTTAGAAGTTTTTTACTCAATTTTGTGTGATAGAAGTCTGTTTTCTAGCGAATAATCTCCTATATATTATGCAGCCAACTAAATTTTTTGATGTATTTGTATTGGATTTCTTCCCTGAAGAGTGAAACATTTCTCAGTTACTTCGCATTTGAATTTTAGGATATATTTAGATAATACTTTTTCCATGTTCACCTCATTTCTTCATATTCATTCAGCTTTTATATCTTTGCACTTCTAGTTTTCCTAGTTCTTAAGTCACTTAAGCTGTTATATTTCATGTTTCTTTCCTTTCGTTGTCAACCTAGTTTCCTGGTTTCAGCTTCACACCAAAATTTCTTAATCTTTATTGTCGCAGCACTAAACTCTTATTTTTAAGAAGCGGAGTTTATATGTTTTTCTCTTTCCTCATTCCTACTGATGCCCACTGGAACTGAGACACTAGGAATAACAGCAAAAAATGTAATTTTACTTCCTGTGCATGTACTGTGAAGTAGCAAGAATTAGCAAGGAACATTTGTTGGCCATTTTACGGTGTACTGGACGTGCAGTTTAGTACTCAGAGCTGCCACTATTGGCAACCCGGATGAGCACCCCCCTCCTGAGCTCGGTTGACAGAGTCTGTAATGCTTCAGATGCCAAGAGACCATCAATCGTAGTGACTGGCGAATGGCAGGCTGTCGGCAGTCCGCGGCTAGATGTTTGGAGACATCGTGACCAGAGAGACAGTTAAGCAATCTTTGCGTTGAGGTAGGTCTGGACAGCACGGGCACCCTGCCTATTTGCATTATCTTGATGAAATATTATGTTACAGAGACCCCCAAGATTGCGCATATCCGCCATGTTAACACATCAGAAATGTAACACCTGCCTTTCTGATTACTGGCAATGCGATCCAGGGGTGGTCATCCTGTACCCTCACGCAAGGTGCTAGGCCCTGGAGAAGATGACGATTTAAATCTCGCAATTTTTATTCTTCTCGTAGTCTTCACATATGAACACAATCATCCTACGCCAAGGAGACCAATGAGAGTAGTGTTTAATCACTTTGGAAGTAAAATATTATTAATCGATCTCACTAAATATCCAAAGAGATTTTGGTATTACGCGAAATTAGTAAGCGGCTGAAAATAATCTATTCAGTCACTCAATGACCATACTGTTATCGAAACGAAAGATAACAGGGAGAAATTGAAGATCGTAATATGGTCCCTCCTCTGAGTCATCGTATGAACGTCGGAATGGCAGATACTAAGCCAACTGATCGTCTAGTAGAAAAGCAACTACAATCACTTGGTAGCGGAAATACCCGTAAGATTCTACAAAGAATACGCGAAAGTACTTGCCCCGCTTCTAGCAGCAGTTTATCGTAGTTCTCTAGAAGATTCAAAGGCACCTAGCAACTGGAAGAAAGCGCACGTCATTTCAGTTTTCAAGATGGTTCGTAGGACAGACACACGTATTATAGGCCCATATCGTTGACGTCAATGTGTTGTAGAATTATAGAGCATCTTTTAAGCGCAAAAATTACGACTTTCTGGAGAAATGGCGCAGTAGACAACGGTAGTCAAGTTGTTGCCATATATCTTGACTTCAAGAAGTCATCTGTCACCGCCATATACTGCCGTTTAGTAGAAAAACCTGAGCTTACCGGGTAATGGCCCACATTTGTGACTGGATTCAAAACTTCTTTGAAAATAGAACTCAACATGTGGCTCTTAACGGAATAAAATCGACAGATGTAAATATAATTTCCGGTGTACCCCAAGAAAGCGTTGTAACGTGCGCGTGGGGCACACAATACTCCTTAAAGCCTGTACTATGGTAAGTGAACGGGCTTCACCTTATTTTCGTAGAGATATCGACCGCGTGTACCTGAATGGTGGCAAATCAGACTTACACCCACTCTGCAATAACAATGATCCGTCAAGTAAGTTCAAAATGCAAGTACACGTCAGGATGGACCAAAAGCAACACTGAAGATGCTACCAATTAAATAATAATACGGTCGCCAGCCTAATTAGGCATTAACTGAGTTTCTTCCCTGTACAAGTTGATAGATATTCATGCAAAACAACAAGTAGTAACACTGCATAATATAGTAGAATTTTAGAACCAGAAAATCTATTGAACTGATAGTTTCACGTTCTGTACTGATATGGAAAAACCATGAATACGTAACACTACACTATAATGTATACTACAAGACTTCGTACTGTCTATTGATCTGATTAAAATCGGGCATAGGTTACCCTAGAAATAGCACTTTCGAGCCACACACAAAATGACAATTTTGATAAAGATAAAACACTGATAAATTTTAAATTATATATTGACTTTATCTTTTGCTGGTCAAACCAATGTGGAACACTTCAGAATTCAAATGAGTAAAGAGGGGGGGGGGGGAACCCTGAAACTGTTATGATCACTATATTAAAAAAAATTGATTACTGAAATTATCATGCGTTCAAGATTTTCAGTATATGAGTTACTTCTCTTTTTATCTTATTTACTTCTCATTTAATAGCTTTATATCTGTCTCGAAATAATTAAACTTCATTACTATATCAATATTAAAGTTATCTTTCAATTTCTTTAGACCTTCGTTATTCATTTACTGGTTCATTAACAAAACAGTCTTTTAAACACCATTCTAACATTACTAGGTCTGCAAGTAAGTATTATTAACACAATGTTTAATTTTTCATTTCGGGACACTCGGATTGCACAACATTTGGAAAGGACCCTGTCTAGGTTAGTTGTGAGGATAATTAAATGAGGGGAAAGTTCAAAAATGGTTCAAATGGCCCTGAGCACTATTGGACTTAACATCTGTGGTCATCAGTCCCTTAGAACTTAGAACTACTTAAACATAACTAACCTAAGGACATCACACACATCCACGCCCGAGGCAGCATTCGAACCTGCGACCGTAGCAGTCGCACGGTTCCGGACTGAGCGCCTAGAACCGCTAGACCACCGCGGCCGGCAAGGGGAAAGTTCTGGTAAAATTTAGGTTATTATTGAACAGTTCACTCTAAGGTCCATACGAATACAGTACTAAAAGTTTCAAGTTTATCGATGCGGCGGTTGGCGAGCGGCGAGATGGCGAGGCACAGAGCACACATACAACCACAGCTATGGCTCTTGACGTATCGGCACTTTAATTCTTCTTAGCGTCGCAATACTTTTGCATTTAGTGCCTATGGAATTTTGCAATGCTGTGTGGGCGTTGGAACAGCATACCCGAGGCTCAATGAAACTACGTCTTCCAGGAGAACCTCCTCGCTCCAGCAGGTGTTGCTCAGACCAATGCCAAACTCCAACTAACTGCTGAGCCCGTTGTGCCGTGCAGTGCCCGCGTGCATTTCCCCGCGCTCGCCTGCAATTCACCTTTTACCGCTCCCTCACAGGCCGGGTATTCACCCGAGGTTTTGCATTCTACATATCCTATCACATTGCCTACGTATGGACCAGACGCACAGTTACAATTTTAAACATCTTACAACAGTCTCAACATTTGTTACATTTCAATTCTATTGCAATATTGCTTGACATTTGACATGAACATTAATATTCACATTGAAACTTGTTTACAGTTTTCTTAACACAATGACATGAAACAAAAAACGAAATGAAATCAGAACATCAATTACACTAGTTTATCGAAAAATCAGATGGAAAAAAAATTTACTTATATGTACAATAGTACAGCGTCGCTGTTGTTACAGCGTGACAAGACCAATAGTGTTCAAAATGGTTCAAATTGCTCTGAGCACTATAGGACTCAACATCTGAGGTCATCAGTCCCCTAGAACTTAGAACTTCTTAAACACAACTAACCTAAGGACATCACAGATATACATACCCGAGGCAGGATTCGAATCTGCGACCGTAGCAGCAGCGCGGTTCCGGACTGAAGTGCCTAGAACTGCTCGGCCACAACGGTCGGCTCAAATGCTTACTGCAGAGGCCCATATGCGGAAACTTCACCTGAACAGTAGTAGAGGAGACGCTGTTGGTAGGCCCATGGTTCACCTGGGTGGTCAGATGCTCAACAGTTGCACATCTGTTCGTCAGTACACATGTCCATGGCGGTAATTCATCCTAGTCATCTGATGCCCGTGGTGCACCAGAGTTGCCTTGGTGCCAGTTTTGGATACGCCATTTAGCCTTGCGCAGAGTAGTTTAACCACGACGCTACGCGAACACTTTACAGATTCAGCGTTTCGGAAATGCTTATACCCTAGGCCCCAAAGCCAATGATAATGCCGTTTAGACGTCAGATAAGCAGCTCCGTTTCGTAACTTAGACGACTGTATTGTTTTCCACGTCCCTCTGACAAGCTCTGTATACCCTCCACTGCTAGTGCTGCCAGCTGCAGTGTATGAATGGTTTTTACACGTTGAGTCGACCATAGGTGGTGGTCACATTAATATGACTGGACCGTGTACTTTACCCACTTGTTGCGTTAGTGGTGTGGTTTCCAGCAGCCGTTCGCCTAAATAACAGCACATCCAGACATGTCCATTACCCTAGCGTAATAGAGAAAGTGATTATCCAACCAGGCGAAACGTTACTATCGATCCACAGATCAATATTGACGATTCTATGTCTAGCGTAATAGTAGTTAAAGTAGGAACACACAGAGATCCTGTGCTGTAGAGATTCATTTTCAACATTGTGCTCTGATATGTTTGTCCCGAACAGCTTGTACCCGCACCAGCATTGTGCTTTGGCGTCAGATCTATCAAAGATCGCCACCTATCCTGCTTTACGGGACAGGCAAGACTCCGACCTCCACATTCTGTAACGATCGTTGTTTCACCTTCTTTCAATCATTTTTAATAGATTCTCACGGTAGTACCATGCGAACAGCACAGGCGTTGGGATTTAACAATCTGCGGATTGACAAAGTCACCTATGCCAGTGGATTTATGGTGCCACTAACTGACTTCTATTACCTGTTCCACTCGCGAATGGCGCATGGGAAACATTATTTTCGGTAGGCCTCTATATTGGATCTAATTTCTCAAATTTTCTCGACATGTTCATTTCTCGAGGTTATGTGGCAGGTAGTAATATGTTTTCCGACTATTCGCAGATAGTGATCTTTCATAGTTTAACTAGTAAAACTCACAGTGATGGGAAACTTGTACCGCCTACCAATGGAATTTGTAGAGCATAATCCTGTGACGAAACACGCCGCTCTCCGTTGGGTCTTCTGTGTCTCTTCTATCAGTCCTAACTGGAAAGAATCTCAGCCGGCCGTTGTGGCCGAGCGGTTCTTGGCCGATTTTCTTGTGAGTTTGCTTCTAATGTCTGCATCACAGTATTTGCGTATGCAGCTAATGGGATATGCTGACAGTGCAGCCTCATTATTCTGTTGTTATAATAAATTTTCCGTAATAACACCCATCTCTCTTTTTGATTTCAGCAGGGCGTCCATACTCATTCTGCATACCTAATCTTCTACAGTATAGTAATGTCTTTATCTGCCACTTATTCTTCTCTGCAAAGTTATTCTTCATATCTATTACACTCTCGCTTTTGATGACATTTACCATGATATGGGACCAGTTTGACTTAACATTAGTTTTGAAGCGGGCCATTTCCGAAACATTATTTAGGTACCAGCACACTATTTCATTGATAATGGTCACAGGGCCTAGCATATTCCTGTGATCAGAACTATGCTCTGTGTCCTGTATAAGGTGATAGATCTTGTTGATGTTCTGAATCCATTCAGTGGGCCATATTCGTTCCTTTTTTGGATACCTGTTTCTCGTCGATCGAATCTATTTGGTCGTCTGTAATGATGAAATTCTCTTCACGGTGGGCCAGTATTGCGATTTGAAAGTTCTTAATTATGTCTTATCTGCTGTTCTCGTTCTGCTGGAAAGACTTCATTTCGATCATTTGTTAAACACATCTGCTCCACACTCAAATGCGACATGAGTCCCTAGCTCTCACGTACCAATAGTACCGCAGTTTGTGTTAAATTAACATAAATTCTTTCTCTTTAATCTGATCGTCTAATTGTCCAGTACTTCTGAGTATCCTCCAGCATAGTACCATGACATCTTGAGTAGTTTCGCGGCGAAAAAGATTTGATTACATGTCCATCTGTATTTCCCGAGACTAAAATTTATTTAAGAATGATGTTTCAAATTTTTGTACCTGGATTAATTTTCGGACATACTGATATCAAAGATATGAGCTTCGCCCTTCATCTGGTTAACAGGCATATTTATTTTATTCTGTCACGTATTACTGTACAGAAGAACATGTCTTAATTGTTTGATAAGAGCTCCATCATAGACGCCATCCTTGGGTTCATATTCTCACTAATCTGTGACCCACATTCGGTTGTCTATTAACACTTGAGGCACGCTACCTGTTACACACAGTGCTGAATCGGTCTCCTCCAGTACAAACCTTTTGCGTACTTCGCTCGACCTCATTTCACATTCTGAACCTTTTCGGCGGAATTTGCCTACTTTGCTACCCAATTCATTTAATTGCGTCTGAACGTTGCCAATTAACTCAAGACTTCATTTCTGTCACGAACACACTTCCTGTGCACGATTTCATTACTTAGGCTCAAGATCAGCCTTGTTATTCAAAATTTTCGTTTGTTTCGTTTGTTCGTCAGTCATTTTTCTTCGCATCTTAATTTCGAATTTTAGTTCCTTATGTGTGGTCAGTTCACCATACTTTCTATTAAATGTGTCAGTGAACCTCGTTCGAAAGCTGCCAATGGCAGCCAATAATTTATTGCAACCGTTCTGCATTCCCCTTTTCATTTCGTGACGACTGATTTCAGTTTCTTCACTCATTTACTGAAGAGATTTCAATTTCTTGCAGTATTTGGAAATTAATTTTCTGCAAATAAACCTCGTTTTCTAAATTCCGGTGCCACACAGGGCATTACTGAATCTAAAGAGTTTTCTGGGGTTTAGATTCATTTTGTTTTGTTTTTGAATTTATTCTTGGCTTCAAGGAGGAATATTGAGTACTACGTTGTGATGATTAGCTGGAGGTATTACCTTGAGATTTTGGTGGTTTAGTGGAAGATTTTCGTTTTTGCGTTATCAGCTGTTCCGCTTTTGATAACCACATACAGTGGATTAGTGTGGTACACTGAGGAATTTTGGTTCTTCTAATGATCACGAAAAAAAAGGAGACAATTTTTGTAGCAGGAAGCAGTAGAGTAGGGAGAAGTTGAAATATCGGTAAGAAGTCTAAGGTAGTGGTGCAGTCCGATTTTAATGGGACTTTGTTTCCTCTTGATAGTCAAGACGATGATCAAATTACCTCTGGTAATAATGATAGGGTGTTGAATAGTTAGGTGGAGAGTGTTAAAGTTTTTAATTCAGAAGTTGTAACTCAGGAGATTGGTGTGGTTACAATGAATTGTAGGTGATTGTGGCGTGGTGATTCCACCTGAATCCCGCAGTGGTTGTGATTTTTTGTCAGACTGTTCTACAGTGCTTATTGTCTGTCGTATTGAACAGCAGAATACTAGTTAAGTCTTAATAGTTACATTCAATGAGGATTTTATGAAAATGTTTGCAACTATGGGGCACAAAACAGATAGATTAATGAAAGCTATAAGAGAGTCATAGAACACTCTTATTGAGAAACTAGAGGAATGGTTATGTGGTAAGCTGCTCAGTTTTATGCAGTTGCCCCGCACATGCCAATGTTTGTAAATGCTTTGCTTTTAAATCGTGTATTTCTCACATCAATCCGATTGTACAGTTGCAATTGAGTTGTGACATATAAAGGCACCTGCACATTTCTTTGTAAGAATGGTCGCTATAGTCGCCATCCCATCCGTTACAATTGATGTACGAGGGTTGAATGTAAAGTAATGCCTCCACCTTCGTTAAATGGATTTGGATGGAAATATTTTAAGAAATAGAACGCAGAAATAATTCTTAGAATGTGATCTTTAATTTCCAATATTCACTTTTCCACATAAAATGGTTCAAATGTCTCTGAACACTATGAGACTTAGCATCTGAGGTCATCAGTCCCCTAAAACTTAGAACAACTTAAACCTAACTAACTAACCTAAGGACATCACACACATCCATGCCGAAGGCAGGATTTGAACCTGCGACGTAGCGGTCTCGGGGTTCCAGACTGACGCGCCTAGAACGTCTTGGCCACGCCGGCCGGCTTTTCCACATAATCAATAGCCAATTGGATACACTACTGCCAGCGATGAACAAGTTTTATGTAGCCGTCACGGAAAATGTCGACACTCTGTTTCCGCAACCACAGCCTCACAGTTCTCTCAACGTGTCAATCAGAAACACCACGTTATGTCTCTGGTCACAATTGAATGGAGAATGGCGTCACCTTCATTCTCGTAACGCGATAGTAGTTCCTGGCAAATTTCAAGTCTGTGCACTTTCATTTCAGAAGTTAGTATCCCCATCGTGCACAGATCTTCCGATAGCCAAGGAAAGCAATATGTGACCCACACGTTCTTGTGAAATCCGGATTGTGCTTGCAGTTCCTCTCTGAGTGATACGACGATCGTCCTGAATCAATCTGTCAACATTTTGCTTGTGAAACTTGGTGGTTTTGTCACAGGACGTCCAACTCTTTGTTTGTCACGCAAGTCAGATGTTCCTGCCTCAACATCTTTAAACTTACTCGCCCAACGACGCACAGTACTCACATCAACAAAATCACCATAAACTGCTTTCATTCTTTAATGAATTGGGGTGACACCTTCTGCTGTCAAGAATTCAATGATTTCACGTTGCTTAAATCGCATTGACCAACTGTCTGAGCAGGGTTTCATACTTTACACTGTTACAACACAACCGTTCAATGCTAAGGCTTCCCGCCAACTTTAGCTGTAGAGAAGAGACTATGTAACAAGCCAGTGCCTGCAGCATACATATGCTGCCAACGGTTTAAGAGTTACGAAGGTTGATGCATTATTTTTCAGTCAACCCTCGTATATTTGTAAGTGAAGGATTTCGTTCACAAATTAAATACCATAGTGGTAGTAGTAGGTAGTAGTAGTAGTAGTAGTAGTAATAGGAGCACCTTTATTCCTCCGTAGATCTCTCTTTACAAGGATATAGGACATGTCAAAGTATTTAAAAGTTTAGACCAATTTAAAATAAGCTAATTCGTATACGCATACGTTTACTGACTTCTAGTTAGAGACAATCATTAGACTTACTCCTGGTATACAATACCTTTTTTACAAAAAACTTATTAAATAATGTAATGCCACACTGTTCAGTCATATCTTACTATCAGTCACTGCACACACTATACACGCCTTGTTTCATAACACTTCACTCACTACACATCCACACACCCACACACTGTTGATCTCTGGGTCATTTTCTGTACTGCAACTTCCCATTTGCCATCCTTAAACACTGAGTCAGCATCCCTTCAGCTCAGAACTAGGAAGAGGTGTTAGTGTAGCGCTATGCGTAGCTTGAGGGTAGGTACTTTTAGAAAGGAGAAAAGTAGGAAAAAAAAAACAAAGTGGAGGTGTTATGTGGAATGTTCGATGTTTTATAACCATTATTATTATTTATGCTGCTTTGAATTTTATGTTTATTTCTTCTTGTAAATGTTAGTTGAGTCTAGCTCTTGTTGCATGGTCATGGACAGAGCTGTTTGTGCATTAAGTAGCAATGTTATTTTTCATGTGTACAACTGACTGGTAAATGTATTCGCATGGAGCAGTCAAAATCCACAGTGTTCTGAACAGATCTTTACAATGAGCTCGACTAGTATTTTTGGTTATTATTCTTATGGACCTCTTCTGGAGTTTGAAAATTGTGTTCATACTTTGTGCATTTGTTCCCCAAAAAGAAAGCCATAGCTAAGAATTGAGTGTACATATGAATAATACGTAACTAAAAAACACTGCATGTTACACACTGAAGATAGGATTCTAAGGGCATAACATGCTGATGACATTCTGTTTACGAGTACCTTTGTGTGTTCGCACCACTTCAACTGAGGCTCAATATTCACTCCTAGAAATTTTGCATTTGTTACACAGTCTATAGTGGTGCCATCTATATTTAATTTAACATTTTCATTTTTCCTCTTCACACTGAAATTCATGGCATTAGTCTTCTTTATGTTCAATGTCACTTTATTGCTCATTGACCAATTATAAACTTCCTTGAGAGTTTCATTTGCGTTCTTGGCAAGGAGTTCTCCTGTCTTCTCAGTGACTATAATATTGCTGTCATCAGCGAAGAGAATTTTTTTACCATGAGTAATACTACTGGGAAAGTCATTGATGTATATCAGGAATAGTATCGGTCCTAATATGCTACCTTGTGGAACCCCTATATTAATGTATTTTAGTTCTGGTAAGTGTTTTACTAAATGTTTATATGTATTTGAAGTATGTGTTTACTCTTTGTACCCTTTCTGATGGGTATGATCGAAATCAGTCATTAGCTACCCCTCTTATTCCTAATGCTTCCAATTTATTTAAGAGAATCTTGGGGTCGATTGTATCAAACGCCTTAGAAATATCCAAAAACATGCCTGTGACACATTCACCTTTATCAAGAGCGTCAAGTATAACTTTCGTGAATTCTATTATGGCTGACTACATATTTTTGCCACTTTGGAAACCAAACTGTGATTCTCTTAGAGGATTGTATTTATTCAGGTAATTCATTAATCTGTCTTTCATAATTGCTTCTATTATTTTTGAGAATGCTGACAGCAGGGAAATGGGCCAGTAATTTTCTATGTTTTCTGTATTATCTTTCTTAAGCAGGGGTATAACTCTTGCCTCTTTTAACTGCTCTGTAAATGTCACTGATGTGAAGGATTCATTTAGTATATTTGTTAAGGGGCCTTGTGTAGTTCCTATGCATTGTTTCAGTACACACATTGGTACTTCATCTAAGCCTACTGACTTTTTATTTTTTAGTTTGACTTCATTCTCTGTGATTGGAGGTAACATCACTGTATTTAGTGCGATACTTGAAAAATGCTTGTTTAAATAGTTTGCTAAGTGTTGTGGATCATTTATTACCATATCCCCCTCCCTCAGCAGTATGTTATTATGCATTCGTTTGCCTCTCCCCATTTCCTTTTTTATAACATCCCAGACTGCTTTGATTTTATTCTCGCACTATATATTATTTTTTCATTAAATGACTTTTTTTCAGATATCTTCATCTTCCTATAGATCTCTATGTATCTATGACAGAAATTAAGGAATTCTGGATCATTGCAAATCTTTCTCATGGAACTAAGGTGTTTAAGTGTTTGGGAGGACTTCTTAATACCTGCTGTTATCCATCTGTTTTTGTGAGATGTTGATACAGACATGCATACTTTTGTAAATGCCTTTTCAAAGTTCAATTTAAACAATGTGGAGAACTTAGAGAATTTCATGTTCACATTGGTTTCCTTATGCACTTCATCCCAGCTTTGTTTTCCTAGTTATTTTGAAAAATCTTTTATTTCGGTTTGTGATAGATGTCGTTTGTAGGCTTGTAGTTTAGGGAATGTTCAATACCTTATTTCACTGTTATTTGACAGAGATGGTCTGATTGTCCAAGACCTTTTACAGGTACATCACATTTTTCGCTGTCCATATTTGTGGCCACATGGTTAATTATTGATGCAGTCATTGTGGTAACCCTTGCTGCACTATTGACCAATAGGACATGCCAAAACTTTGAAGGATATTCATGAAGGTGCTGCTGGATTCATTTATAATATTAGTGTTGATGTTAATGTTCCCACATAGAATTATGTTGACCTTTGTACTTGAGACTTTATCTAGAACTTCTGTTAATTTATTGAAAAAAGTGTCCACACTACCACTGGGAGATCTATACAGACACAAAATTATTAAGTTCTTGGTGGTATCAAGCCCTTTTAATTCAATAGCTGATATTTGAAGTGTTTGTCTTCACTTACTGTCCTGAGGTCATGTCTTGATTTGAACTGAGTTCCTTTTCTGATATATATGAATGATACTCCACCCCTTGAAGCAGTTCTGCAGCAAGAGTTTTCCCTTTCATACAATGGTAATACTACATGTTGGATTTCTGTGTCTCTACACAGCCAAACTACCGGGCAGTTTAAAAATTGGAGGTCTACTTCTAACAGTTGTATTTTATTTTTTTATTTATTGCATATGTTGATGGAGGATTGTTAAGTCTGTGAAATACCCATGTTACTCTTTCCAAAGGTTTGTTTTCTTTGTGACTTCTGGTATGTGCGATATTTGAAGTGTTAAAATCTGTCTTGTGAGCGATTGTTTCAGTAATTGTTAAACTGCTGGATACACTCTTTACGCAGGGGAACCTATTGTCTGGATTTATCCTAAAAAAGTCCTACTTTTCCTTCCGTTGACAACAGGTATTTGCCGGCTGGAGTGGCCAAGCCGTTCTAGGCGCTACAGTCTGGAACCGCGCGACCGCTACGGTCGCAGGTTCGAATCCTGCCTCGGGCATGGATGTGTGTGATGCCCTTAGGTTAGTTAGGTTTAAGTAGTTCTAAGTTCTAGGGGACTGATGACCTCAGCAGTTAAGTCCCATAGTCTCAGAGCCATTTGAACAACAGGTATTTGACCATGTGTGGCCCGAGATCCAACCCCTATACTCTCATGAATCAGCTGTACCAATCTTCCCTTCCGAGTCCTGTTCAGGTGTAGGCCATGCCTAGTGAAACCCCATCTGTTGATAGTCCCGACGGGCACCAGAGGAACATGAGCAAAGTTGGCTGTCCTCGGAGCCATCCCTAACTCCACATTGATTCCCCTCACAGCTCCATCAAGGTGAGGTAGATCATGACGCCGGAACAGCTCAACAAGGTGTACGTTAGTGCCATGAGTCAGGGAAGCTATCCTATCCAGGTCATCACGTATGTCATATGCTCCATCCCTGTCCAAACTGTTTCCCGCCCCACCCACTATGACTACATGGTCCTGTTTTCTTCCTAACACTTCGTACATTCCTAGGCTTCTAAGTCTCGGTTGAAATGTACTGCACATTCCCTGCTCCTCGTTCTACCTGAGGCTCTTCTCCACTTAATTATGGCAGTGACAGATACCCGTTTTTATAATAATTCACAATTTAATATTTCACAGTTTAAAATAATTCACAGTTTCTTTCCGATTCACTCTAAACATCGTTGCATTCAGTTGTATACGAGATGCAACTGCAACAAATAGCTGTTACACTCACCGTATTGGCAAGCACATTTTTTGGATTCATCCGAAAGCTGCAATCAATTCTATGTCTTGATGCAGTTGATGCCTTGTATCATTAGTGCACTTCCTCTTACACTTGCATCTCCAGCGGGGATTCTGTATTTCCTTTTGCTGATCTACTTTGGGTTCAGGCAATGACAAGGTCAAGTTGATGAAACGCGGCTTTAAGTGAAACACTGTTTATTAATGACGAATGGAACTTCATCTATCACATATAAAAAAATAAATCCTGACTATTACAGTCGAGCGCAATTGTATTAGGAAACTATTAAAGTAGAGAGAAACCACATTTCCGTCCTACCCACTCTGTGACTCTCACAGAAATGGTGCATTTGGCGTATTCGTTCTCTGTACTTATTTAGAGGTATTGTTGTCAGAAGCGACTAACTTCAATATAAAGGATACGTTGCATTCATATCCTCATAGGAGTCCCCAAGAGGGGGTTGGGGGGAGGGGGCGGGTGTAAGAGGGAATTTGCCCCTCTCCTCCTGGACCTGTGTTACAGAGATTTTATTCATACATACAGCGGGTAATCAATTGTCTGCGTTATAACAGATTTTTTGTTTTACCTACAAAATTTAGTTCTTATGGGATGTCGTGTCTCGTAACTGACCAACTCATTTATGGTATACTAGAAATTGTCATTTTACATTCTTTCTCTCTCCCCTGGATAAATTTCTGCAGACTGCCATACATATCCTGTATAATCATGTTTATATTTAGGGGTAATTCACCCTTACACAGTGTCTCCCAGTTACAGACTCGTTTATATCATAGGCACCTATCAGATTTTCGATTCTCACACGTTTTAATTCCATGGCACTTACTGCTTCTTTCGTATATTATTTTCAGCAAAACGTTGCAGTTCTGATTATCTTTTGTAATAAATACTAGTCTAGTTGCAACTTTCTTTAGTAACGATAGTTTCATAGAGTCCTGCTAACATAATCTCAGATGATGCTGGACTTTTTTTAAAATTGAATGGTGCAGCTGAATCACTTATTCCTTTCACTACTGTCTTCTTATCTATTTCTACCACGATTGTCCTCCTTTGTGCTGACGTACTATGTAGTCCGCTGTTTCACCTTAGTGCTATTCTCAGTATGCGCTTCTCGTAACTAAATATCACTGTTTTCCATTTATTCAAAAACCGACTTACTTCATTTGTTGACAATCAATTTTAGTGGTAATGATTTGTTAATAGTTCCTTCACATTAAAAATTTATGTCTATACTCTTTGATTTGGAAAATGTTCTAAGCAGTCTACATTATCAACTTTCTGTCTTGCTTTCTGCTCCATGAGTCATCACAGTGATGGCGGTTGACTAAGAAATCTTTCAGTCAACGGTCCAAGAAGACAATCAGCAGAATGTAACCTAATCCGTACGATATTTTATCCACAGCTTTAGTCAAACGCTGAGAACAATTAGGTAAATCAATTTCTTGATGAGTGTGCAGTGCAAAGAAGCTTCGCCTGCCATATTAGAAGTTTATCCTTTCGATCCCAACTACTGTCAGGCAGCCGATCGTAAAAGGCTCCCACAGCATTCTGAGGTATAGCAACTGGCTCACCCTCAAGACGTGTAAAGTTGCAAACTGCCAGGAATTTAACTGAGATTTAACTCAGTCCTGGTCTTGAAAGGCAATAAACGTCGTTACTGCTGCAGGAGATCACAGTTTATTAGGAGACTTAGGAAAATGGACAGGGGGTGCAATTCTAATTAAAACAGATTAAAATTTAACAGTCGCATGAATTAGCATAGAATTTACAAACATGCAACCGAGAACTGGCCTCAATGGCGAGGTTAAACTGCAGAAACAGAGGTATACAGGGTGACCGTACATTCCCGTTACAAAATTCTAGGACTTGTAGAGGAGGTTGAGTACATAATGTTTCGAACAGGAACCCATCCCTGGAAACGTACAGTTTCCTTTCTACGACAGTTTCAGGTCATATGTTTAGCTCATACACTTCTTGAGGAATTAAATTAGGTGTGACGTAGTACAAATATTAGATAACAATTCGAAATAAAACATAACGAAACATCCATTTATCAAATAAGCACATTTGTTTCTGTTAACACTTTATAATTGTGGTTATATCACTCCAAAACAAAAAAAGAACCCAGAATACTGTAGTTACAGAACAGTAACTGATACTTTACAACAACGGCTCGATGTGGCGACCACCAACGTTGTTATAGATATTGTATCTACAAAGTGTGTTCTGGTGCTCACTCTCGTTCCCACATGGCTCCTCTTCAGTTTATAGTGCAACGGCGAGAACTCGTGCTAGCAGATCTTCCTGTCTCTTTAGGAGTCGTAAATTAAAGTTAGCATACGACTATACAAGAACTAGTCTACGTCTTCCAGTCCATCCTACTGCATACGATGAAAGCCGCGGCTAAGACTTTCTCTCAGCAGACATGGACGCTTTACATATCTGAATTGAAATCGTCGTGGAGAGGAAACGGTACGTTTCCGGACATGGATTCCTATGCAACATATTAATTACTCAGTCCCCTCTAAATGTTCTAGAAGCTTGTACGGTAATTTTCCAACACCCTGTGTGAATTAATGACAACAAGTATCAACAGACATAATCATAAAAATAACAGAAATTGTCCATCGATTATAAAGTTCTCGAGAGAGCTGAATTCATGTGACAATCTGAAGATATTATAGGGAAACCAAACCCTCGATGCAGCGGTTCGAGGTGACAAAACGGGATGGCAGCATGACTGCTTGCCAAACAATGGAGAGTGTAGTCTTGCGGCAACAACACTACATAGCCGCCAAAGCCGATTTCAAACGGGGGCCCTTATAAGCGACCGGAATTTTTTTCCTCTCCTCAAGGTAATGAACAGGAAAATTTCAAGCGGACACAAGGTGGCTAGCGCGGAGAGTGCATCGCGCGTGCGTCGGTGTAGTCAGGCTGCAACAACTTTTCCGAAGAAAGGCTGGCAAACTGGGCCGAACGCTAGCACACCGGTACACTTCCGTCTCGAAAAAATTGGGCTACTACCAATTGCAGGGAGAGTAGAGGTCAAGGACTGAACGCTGGGAGACAGACAAAGTCTGTAGTACATTGAGATTTCCCATCCACTCATCATTCAAGCCGTTTTTTAGCAGCGCGCCTACACTAGGAAGAAGAACAGCCATTTGTTTCCTTGTCTGAAATTTACAAATGCCACAATCTTGAGCAGATAATCAGATCCTCGCAATAATGCACCTCAGTTTACATTCTGGTATGTTGTTCCTCAGCATATCAGGAATCTATCTGTTAAAGACTCCTTTCTCTCTGAATCTTTAATCTGGGGCTAATCTGCTTTTTACATTTGAGAGCTTCGAAGTACAATTGATACCGCGATAACAAGTTCGTTAGTGAGTCAATCACTGAAACTGAGACCAGAATTTGCGAGGATATATTCTGATTTTTAACATCTTCTATTTCTTTCTATGGTATTGTCCTCGAATGCATACGAGCGCAAACCGATGCGTGACTAGCCTGCTAGGGTCATGGCGTCACATCCCCCATCGAGGACTACGTAGCCACCACGAGAAAAGAAAACGTTGTTAGTTGTATGAAGCTCGAAGTTAGATTCGTTATTCCTCCTCTTGACAGAGTAGTTACAGAGGCGGGCCACGTTTGTAGTGTACACTTGGAGTATATCCAGGAACGAATCATCCACCAAGTGGATGTGGTCATTCCGTAAGCAACTCAGAGGGTGGATTCAGTAACCAATGACGGGATGAACAACGTATGTTGTCTGGAATCGGACACCAGTTTTGATTATTTCGGAAGATCGGCTAAGTAATGAAGATAGCTTGCCTCACTTGTGATGTCTCAGCGCAGCAGTCGAATTGCAGCACTGTTCCGAGCACTCAGTGATGTCTTGCAGTCAGAAACCGAAGGACCAGTCACGCAGTGAATTTGACACTTAACGATCGGCTGCCTGGCGTTTGGGGGAGGGCGAGTGGGGTTATGAGGAAACACTTCTTCCTGGGTGGACGAAAAATTTCATTGCACTGTGAATGCGACTGTTTGATTTGGAACTGACTGTCATTTTCATGGCCTGGCATTCATCCTGATTATGTCATTTGGGAGCATTCTATGACATTTCTTATCATAAGTGGCTGCGAATGGTACACCACTCCTTGTAGAGAGGTTGGAAGTCCACCGCACTCCAAAGCGTACTGTGTGTTCCGTGTGTGACTAAAATTTTGTCTGCTAAGCTTATGACCATCGTAGCATTTTTAAGACAGTTCGAGCAGTGTCGGCTCTCGTGCGTGTTACAGCAGTCCGGATAGGATTGACACTATATATATCTTTACTAGGGCGTGACACCATTGAGTGGGTGCAACATTTACGAGCAGCAAATTCTGATGACCGAACATGCACGTTGTGGTACTTACTAACTTAGCACATGTTGACAAGATGATTTGTACCAGAAGTTTCGTGAAAATAGGGGCTGCAAATGGGATGACCGTTCTACGTCACCACCTAATTTGCAACGTCTATTACAAGACATTTTTCTGTATCAACGTTGCTATCCTAAGATTCCTCAGCAAAAGCAGCCAATTGTAATAGTCGCACTACTTGTAAAACTTAACTGGAGGATGGTTCTGAGATTCCCCAGAAACCTATATGTTTACAATAGGATGACCTATTACATTACGAATAAAGTGTACTGCATTGCATGGTTTCACATGCAAAATTACGCTATCTGGACAGTCCACAAACTGCAGTGGACCTTGCTTCCAAAGACCGCCCCGACTGTTTGATATGGTGATTAAATTTGAACATAGTAACTATAATGAGAGTTTACGGAATATAACGACTAGATATCAAATGACAAATTTCAGAAAATTCTTAGGGAAGAGGGTCATTAATGGGCGCAACTTTTGAATTAATCCACGAAGATTACTATTTGGAGGGAAAAGAATATAGCACTCTAATGAACAGAGCTGGAAGTGCTACATGGCTTGTAAGGAAGGCTGAACCAAGGCAGATAAATTTCCCACGTTTCTTAGACTTTGACAAAAAAGAGAGAGAAGACACTTTGTAACGGTAGTGCTGGGGCCACTTAGTGATGTTGTAGTACGCGTGGTAGGAGCTAATTTTGGTCCTGCTACAACAAGAACTGTTGCTGATATAGGTCCTGTTTGAGTAACTGCTGCTGCAAAAAATTCAAGTAACACAAATTAGTCATTGCACTCTTTGGACTGTGGTCGTTGCCATTTTTCAACTGCGCTCGACTTTAAAAGGCCAGGTCACTTTGAGAGTGCAACGCCGAATTTTGGTTCGGAGCAGCCGAGTAGCAGGAAACAGGCTACCGAGATGGGAGGTATGTGCTAACGAAATATTCACAATAGTGCTGAGAACCAATTCTTAAGGGAGTTAGAAGCCAAGTCGTGCATCTCAGCACGATGTCCGTATAGTTTTGAAATAAAATGGAGAGGTTGTTTGCTTCCTCTATCAGAACCGGCTATGATCTCTGCGGCCTAACTAAATGTCCCACTGTATTTATGGTCGGGGACCAAATATGAGAAATATAAGTTTTCCTGGGTTCATTATTTATGAGGAAGATGAGGCCAGAAGGGAGGCGCTAGCCGCAACCGACAGCGTCTACAGGGGTTATTGTCTTGTCGAGCTTGCCTTCAGCTCCCTGACGGCGTGGCGTCAGCGTCTGACTTTGCAATTATTAATGTGACTTGGGCTTGTATTCTTTAGAAAAGTGATCTTGCCATGTTAGGACAGATTAGGCAAGATGAGAATCAATTGATTATAATATGGGTGACCTCCTGATACGATCACCAATCAAGCAGATATTGAAAGGAATTAGGACAATGATAATGAGTTAATTAATAATGGTTACGATATGACGACACTGTCGAGATAAATGTACACCATGTTAGCGACAGTATAAATGATTCTGATGATGAATTGGTAAGTACAGTGTTGCAGTAAACGGGAGCAAGAGGTTAATAGTAGTTTAAGTCATGTTCAATCGAAAGAATATTGTCGACTAGTGACGATAAGGTAAGTTTTGGAACTCCCGAAGAGTGTAATTGCAGGTTATTATTGCATGAAATACGACAAATGTCAAAGAATTTTCATTGGAAAAATGGATAAAAATGAACTGTCAAAAGAAATTCTTTGTGGATTGAAACTAACCAATGAACAGATTAATAATGCGTTAACACAAACAACAAGGGTTAAAGCAAACGAACAATAAGATCAATAAACGTTATGAGTGACTTGATTAGTTCTTCAATTGTTTTGAAGACTTATCTAAAGAAAGTAAATCTGAAATGGCTGAAATAAACTTTGATTTGATGGATTGGAAAAAAATTAATGTGTAAGAACTTGGATACTAAAATTTATGAAGTAAATACGAACAGGAGACATTAAAAGAGGTTAATTTTTTTTTAAAAATAAGGTGCATAAGCATAATGATAAACTGAAAAAGAATGAGGTACAGAGTTATGACTTAATGTCAGTTATAGATTTCGTGAATAAAAATATGAGAATAAAGTTATTTAATGGAGAATCAGAGGTGAAATATGTGCTGAAATGTATTGAAAAAGGTAAACAGAGTAATGTAAATGTTGAAGTGATGGAGAAGCAAGTTAATTGTTGTGTAGAGACAGTTAGCAACAGAATAACGGCTAGCGTAGATAACATGAACGGGGAACGTGTAAGTAAACAAATTTTTGAAGAAGATAATGCTATTTTCGCCTGTGTAAACCGGAAGAACGACTAAAATCTGAAATATAAAGTGTAACATTATTTTCACGGATAAAAATTTAAAGATGTTATTAATAAGAGTGGTAATAGGTTGTGATGGAAACGAAGCATTTCAGATACAGGGTGGAGCAGAGGAAATGCATATTTTTCACTACTGAATGACTGGGACACAGTTTGATAAAAATAATAAAAACAAGCATTAAGTGATAGATTTTTTAAATGTAGTTTTGAAATATACATACTTCAATTAGATTCGAAAAATAATGACTTGGAGATGACGTCCTTCTTGCTGGATACAAATTTGGATCCTCTCCCCAAAGTTACACATGGCTCTCACCAACATTTCATTCGGCACGGCTTCAATTTCCTGACGAATGTAATTCTCCAGGTCATTGATTGTGCGAGGCTTATTCACGTAGACTTTTGATTTTAAATATCCCCACAAAAATAACTCGCATATCGACAAATCGGGTGAGCGAGGGGACCAGTAAACATCACCATATCTCGAAATAACATGTCCTGGTAACATTTGTCGAACCACTTCCATGGATGCTCTCGCCGTGTGATCTGTGGCACGGTCCTGCTGAAACCATATTTCTCTCAGGTTCACTTGACGCCTTTCAAGTTCTGGACGAAGAAAGTTGTTTAACATTTTAACGTAGTGCGCTGATGTCACAGTAACTGCAGTTCCTTTCTCTTCAAAAAAATAGGGTCCAACAATCCCCATCTTTGAAATGAAGCACCGAACTGTTACTTTTACACTGTGGAGAGGTCATTGGTGTAATTCATGTGGGTTCTCCGGCGTCCAATACCGACAACATTGACGCTGACGTAACTGTCTACACGAAAATGTGCTTCATCACTCATGAAGACTGTAGCATCTGCATCTTCCGTAAAAATGTCGTCCATTACGTGACCAAACTCTCTGAGCTACACAAAATCCCCTTCACTAAGCTGCAGGACGATCATTATCTTGTACAGGTGAAACTTAAGATCATCATGTAAGATGCGGTGAAGCGAACGACGTGACATACCCAGCGCTACAGCCTGTCATCCAGCCGATCGTTTCAGACTAGCCAGAACTGCCGTTCTCATTCGGTCTACATTTTCCGGAGTACGAACTGAACGGGGAAGACCAGGTGGTTTCTTTTTCATCACATTTCCAGTACTTCTAAACGCTGCAACTCATCGGAGAACAGTATTTCGATCAGGCACTGCACGTCGACGTCCAACTCTAAAATTTTGACGGAAACTTGGTAAAGTCACCATATTACCTGATGGATGAATTGACTGATTCCTATTTACGGCGATTTCGTAAATATTTCACGACTTATAAATATTTCTTAGTTAAGTTTTCTTTTATTCGCATTGATAAATTGGTATGGTTGTCGCTAGTTGGACTTATACTCCACATGTATTGGCCAATGCTTTGTTAAAATGTGAGGATACAACACTTGGTGCAGAATCAGCCTACGATCGATTAATCCGAATGGTATCACAGTCAGTATGTTCACTCTACCAATCACAGATACTTTCTGAATAATTTGCAATTTGTAGTGGACTTCGTTTATTCGCCAGTCTTGTGATCTGGAACTTTGTACGTCACGTGCTACTTTTGAACTAACAGTGCGGGTATTACCATGTTTATCTGCTTATAGAAATTGAATTACACGAGTTTACAATCTGCTGTTATTGCTATTAAGTGCCTCTGGCCATTTAGTTGCTTTTACGGGGCACTAGCGTGACTTGTACTCTCCACGCATTATGCAATATCAGGATGCAAAATGTAACCTCTGCCTTCAGCAACTGACACATTTCACTGGTTTCGTGCTATCATCATCATCATCATCACGGTCTAGATTTATATCTTCACCGCAGACAACTGGATACAAACAACGTTTTTTAAATACTTCCGAATTTATTGAGATTCTGGACTGACATTTCAGACTCACTTAAGCCCAATTTCTTCTTACTATGCCTAATGTTAACAGCTGCGCTCTTCAAATCAGAACCGAGTGCGGTGGCACAGTGGTTAACACACTGGACTAGCATTCGGAAGGACGATGGCTGAAACCCATGTCCGGCCATCCTGATTTAGGTTTTCCGTGGTTCCCCTACATCGCTACAGGCAAATGCCGGAATGGTTCCTTTGAAAGGGCACGGACGATTTCCTTCTCCATCCTTCCCTAATCGGTTTGGACCGACGACCTCGCTTTTTGCTCCCCTTCCCCAAATCAACCAACCAATCAATCTTAAGTTGTTATCTGTTCAGATAACTTTCCTTTACTCGGCTGTAGTCAGACTGCTTTTCTAAACTTGGCGGATGGATCAAAACTTTGTGTATGAGAGGTAACAGCTTTTCCAATCATTGCGTTTCAGATTAAACTCACACTAGGAAATCAATCTTAAACCAAACAGAAGGCTTACAACATACGATGGCGATACCGATTTTAACGAGCTGATCGAGACGTTGCTAGCCTTCTACTCACGAGGCTTCCAGATTTCCCACGCAGGCGCAGAACTAATGCAGTAGGAGGGTCCTGTGATGTGGCATGCACAATAGGGAGCCTGCCCCGCTCTGCGAACACTCTCTGTAGCGATTGTCTACGAGGTCATCAGTAAGGGACATTCAAGCACTTCTGTTTCCTTTGTATAACGTTACAATGTCTCGAGCCCTGTTATTTCATATTATTTTGTCACACCTGCTATTATGTTTGGTTGTGTGTGTGTGCGTCGGGGATAAATGTTGAATTAAGAGGTAGCTACTGGCCAACGATACCTATGCTAACTCTGCCAAGCTCTCGATAAATTATTATTAGATTGAATAGTATCAGACTGAAGAGTTTTTGGTTGGTCTTTTACATTTGAACTAACGTCGACAGTGACTTATTTACATGGTTGGGTCAAATAGTGTGTGAAGAAAACATCAACACTAAGTGAAATATATTTAACGGTGTCAGTCTTTCTTGAATAACGTGTCTTTTTCCAAAGTTGTTTCACAGAGGAAGACTGCACTGTAGTTCCTTCTCTAGATTGTCGCACAGATGACAAGATGGTAGATATCGAAATAGACGACAGAGGGATAGAGAAACTATTAAAATCGCTGAAAAGAGGAAAGGCCGCTGGACCTGATGGGATACCAGTTCGATTTTACACAGAGTACGCGAAGGAACTTGCCCCCTTCTTGCAGCGGTGTACCGTAGGTCTCTAGAAGAGCGTAGCGTTCCAAAGGATTGGAAAAGGACACTGGTCATCCCCGTTTTCAAGAAGGGGCGTCGAACAGATGTGCAGAACTATAGACCTATATCTCTAACGTCGATCAGTTGTAGAATTTTGAAACACGTATTATGTTCGAGTGTAATGACTTTTCTGGAGACTAGAAATCTACTCTGTAGCAATCAGCATGGGTTTCGAAAAAGACGGTCGTGTGAAACCCAGCTCGCGCTATTCGTCCACGAGACTCAGAGGGCCTTGGACGCGGGTTCACAGGTGGATGCCATGCTTCTTGACTTCCGCAAGGCGTTCGATACAGTTCCCCACAGTCGTTTAATGAACAAAGTAAGAGCATATGAACTATCGGACCAATTGTGTGATTGGATTGAAGAGTTCCTAGATAACAGAATTCAGCATGTCATTCTCAATTGAGAGAAGTCTTCCGAAGTGAGAGTGATTTCGGGTGTGCCGGAGGAGACTGTCGAAGGACCGTTGCTATTCACAATATACATAAATGACCTTGTGGATGACCTCGGAAGTTCACTGAGGCTTTTTGCGGATGATGCTGTGGTATATCGAGAGGTTGTAACAATGGAAAATTGTACTGAAATGCAGGAGGATCTGCAGCGAATTTATGCATGGTGCAGGGAATGGCAATTGAATCTCAATGTAGACAAGAGTAAAGTGCTGCGAATACATAGAAAGAAAGATCCCTTATCATTTAGCTACAATACAGCAGGTCAGCAACTGGAAGCAGTTAATGCCATAAATTATCTGGGAGTACGCGTTAGGAGTGATTTAAAATGGAATGATCACATAAAGTTGATCGTCCGTAAAGCAGATGCCAGACTGAGATTCATTGGAAGAATCCTAAGGAAATGCAATCCGAAAACAAAGGAAGTAGGTTACAGTACGCTTGTTCGCCCGCTGCTTGAATACTGCTCAGCAGTGTGGGATGCGTACCAGACAGGGTTGATAGAAGAGATAGAGAAGATCCAACGGAGAGCAGCGCGCTTCGTTACAGGATCACTTAGTAATCGCGAAAGCGTTACTGAGTTGATAGATAAACTCGAGTGGAAGACTCTGAAGGAGAGACACTGAGTAGCTCGGTACGGGCTTTTGTTGAAGTTTCGAGAACATACCTTCACCGAAGAGTCAAGCAGTATATTGCTCCTTCCTACGTATATCTCGCAAAGAGACCATGAGGATAAAATCAGAGAGATTAGAGCCCACACAGAGGCATACCGACAATCCTTCTTTCTACGAGCAATACGAGACTGGAATAGAAGAGGTACTCAGGGTACTCAGGGTACCCTCCGCCACACACCGTCAGGTGGCTTGCGGAGTATGGATGTAGATGTAGATGTAGTAAATTCAACTTCCCTTGCGAGCCACATAGCATTTTCCACTCTGTTCATCAGAGTGTTATATTCTTTACTCTCCAAGTAGTAATCCACGTGAATTAATTCAAAAGTTGCGGCCATTGTATGAACCTCTTCCGCAAGAATTTTCTAAAATTTGTCATTTTATAATTAGTCCTTAAATTCTGTAAACTCACATCAAAGCCGCTATGCTCGTATTTAATCACTGCATCAAACAGTCGAGTCGATCTTTGAAAGAATGGGCCGCTGCAATTCGTAGACTGCCAGGCAGTGCAATTTTGCATGCGAACCGTGCAGAGTGTCTTGAGTAAAAGATCATCCCGCTGTAAACACAAATACCTGGGGAATCTCAGAGCCATCCCTCAGTTAAATTTCACAAGTAGTGTGACCAAGTGGCAGCTTCTGCAGAGCGAACTTAGGATAGCAGTGTTGATATAAACAAAATTTCTTGTGTTAGACATTGCAGACTAGGTGGTGATGTAGAAGGTCATCCCATTTTCAACCCGTTCTGTCACGAAGTTTCCGCTACAGGCGTACTGTCAACATGTGCTAGGTTATTAAGTAGCATAAAGTGCATCTTCGGTCTCCAAAATTTGCTGCGCCTAAATGTCGCACCCACACAACGTTCTCACGCCCCAGTAAACATATATATAGTTCCAATCATATCCGGACTGCCGTAACACGCACAAGTGCTGACACTGTTCGAACTGTGAAAAAAATGCCACGATTGTCATAAACCTACCAGACAAAATTTTAGTCACGCTCTTAAAAAAGCACAAGGTACGTTTTGGAGTACTGTAGATAATGTAGCAACAGTAGACTGTCCAAACTGTGTACGACGCGTGACGTACTACTTGCAGTCAATTAGCACGATATGTTAACAATAATAATAAAAAGATCTCAAAAGATGGGCAGGACGTTGTCCCCAGGCCGCTGTCCCCATTGAATCAGGAGAGATAGGATTTTGGGATGCAAAATGTATAGTAATTTTGAGTTTCAGGTACGTTGTTTGTACCACGCCCCTCGTGAAAAATCCAAATTTAGACCTTCTCCCCCTTGTACTGTATCTGCCATCTTGGAAAAAAAGCTAAGAAATATAACTTTTTCAGTGATTGCTCATCTACTCGCTTCCAGTGCATTTTAGGCTCAAATATGCCATCATCAATGTTAAAGAATGTTAAATACCCTGAAAATTTTGCATAAAAGACGTCGAAAATTCAAAACAGCTACTGAGATAACGAGGTTGCAAAAAATCTACAAAAAGCCAATAAATTGCAAAAAGTTATGTATGTCACTCGGGAGGATTTAATGACCTTCAAGATTCATTTAAAATATTTGTAATTAATCCCTATACTGGATGAGAAATGTCGCATTAACATTTCAGTGAATGTGGACTTGAAACAGAAAATAATATCCTTAGTCAAAAATAGTATTCCTGAACGTAATATCGTCTGGAAGCCAAGACGTATACAATATATACAAGTAGTTTACCAGATTTATGTAATATCAAGGGAGTAAGTATTTTTGAAAAGAAAACCACAAATTTTCAACACTTCTACATGTATTTATATTTCAAGGAAATACAGTCCAAAAATATATCTTAAATATTATTTTAATGGTAGATAAAAAATTTAAGTTAAAAATTCATAATTTCTATTGTTTTGGCTATTACATGCTTGTCATACAATTCATCACTTCGACCTATAGGCAGTGGATCATCTAAGCCGTCTTCTTTCATGTTTAATTCAATCGAGTCTTGCTTATTTGCATCTGCCTTTGTTGCCACAAGTATTTTGGCATAAAATCGTGTTCAGCAATGCCTATGGAACTCTTACTTTTTCATCTGCACTGGAGTCAGAACACCAATACTCTTCGTCCGGTCCCACTTGAGGAGGTTTTTTTCACACTCCATCCACGTTTGAAATTTGCAAATAAGTTCCATATGCGTGATATTGAACTACATCTCTTGTTGATGGACGTGCAGAATAAAATTTGGTGTTTGTAGCAACTTTAGAAAAGTGAAGATATCGCAGCTCATCTATAGAAGTGTTCGAGAACCCTCCATAAAGTGCCTCAAAGAAATTTTCAGTTGCTGCCAAAATCTTGTCTTTTTCTGCAGCTGGATCTTTGGAAATAGAAAAAAATTACTATGGGGAACATCTCTCTCAAGCGTGGTGCAAAATTTAATTTTACATTGTTCAAACAAAGCGGAGGTACTATCGCAACCACTTACCGCAAGGAAAAATAAAATGTTTTCCACAATATCTTTATACGGAGATTGGAATTTTGTTAGTGTCAACTATTTATTTACAGCTAGTACAAAATAGATACGTGTTTCAAAGCTTCACTGACCTTCAGAGTAGTCACCAGCATTGTGTATAACCCGTTGCCAGCGATGTGGAACTCGTAGGATACACTAAGCAGTGCCAGTTGTGTTGACAGTTCGAGCGGCGCGGTCTATTGCCCGACGAACTTGTAGCAGCCCTGAAGCAAAAGCCGTGAAGTTTCTTTAAGTCTAGAAATCGAGTTGAACCCACGAGGGTTTAAGTCAGGGGAGTCTGTAGGTGGTATAGCACTTGGCAGCCCCATCAGCCAAACAAATCAGTAACAGCTTGCACTGTACGTGCTTGATCATTGTCGTGCAAAATGGTGGTCAGGTCCTGCAGAAAGTGTCATCACATCCGTCTCTAGGCTGGTCGTAAGGTGTGTATCAAAAATGAACAGCATAGAGACAGAAGTGATGACACTTTCTGCAGGACCTGACCATTTTGCAGGACGATGCTCAAGCACGTCCAGTGCAAGCTGTTACTGATTTATTTGGCTGATGGGGCTGACAAGTGCTATACCACCTACAGCACTCCCCTGACTTAAACCCTCGTGGGTTCAACTCGATTTCTAAACTTAAAGAAACTTCACGGCTTTTGCTTCAGAACTGCTACAAATTCGTCGGGCTACAGACCGCGCCGCTCGAACTGTCGACAACTGGCACCGCTAAGAGTGTCCTACGACTTCCACATCGCTGGCAACGGGTTATACACAACGCCGGTGACTACTTTGAAGGTCAGTAAAACTTTGAAACACGTATCTGTTCTGTACGAGCTGTAAATAAATTGCCATTATTAAAGTTTCAATCTTCGTATTTCAGGGACGTTTTGAAATACAGCGCATCTCATATGTTACCACTTCGAGATATACGGAAGAACGCATTATTTGGCGGTAAAGCTGTCACCAAAATCAAAATTATCAGTGTATTCTTCAATGATGACAGCAGTATCAGGAAGACGGCAGACAACGAAATGGCAGTTTTCGCCATTAACACGCATTTAACATATCACAAATGGTCACCAAGAAAGCAACGAAAGATGCAGATATGTAGCTTGCTTGGTGACCATTTGTGGTAACTGAAATTTCTTCTGAAACGAGATTTCACTTACCTTTGACATCTAAGGAAACATGATAGCCCTGGAGACAGTTGGCTGTTAATATTTTCAAGGTTAAACTGATTGTCAGTTATTAAGACCGCTCTGGAAGAACGTCTTAAAACTTCAATTGTGAATACTTATTACAAGAGAACTCACTCGACGGAACCACAAGACCCAGTTAAAATACACCAACAATGACCCGGTCTTTCAAATACAGAAACGAGCAGCTTTGTACAACAGGTTGATCAGATTATAACTAATGACTGAGAAATGCAATCACAATCAATGAATTGAAACGGTTAACGGCTAAATCTAACCGCAAGGTCCCTCATTTATTTAACGGTAACCTATGCCATAGTACAATTGTTCAGGCTGTTCAAAAAATGGTTCAAATGGCTCTGAGCACTATGGGTCTTAACAGCTGTGGTCATCAGTCCCCTAGAACTTGGAACTACTTAAACCTAACTAACCTAAGGACATCACACACATCCATGCCCGAGGCAGGATTCGAACCTGCGACCGTAGCAGTCGTGCGGTTCCGGACTGCGCGCCTAGAACCGCGAGACCACCGCGGCCGGCGTTCAGGCTGTATTTACGACCAAGAGCTGATTAATTAGGACATGAAGGGTCGGATACAAACCAGGAAATAATAAGGCGGGCAGATAGACAATGAAACAATTCACCACGAACGTTACAGAATGTTACTCCCCTATCAGCAAGCAGTTCCATGGATACACGGTGCGTCACAGCGGCTACTGAGTGGAGCCGATGAAAACCAGGTAGAAGAGGGCAGCCAGGCCAAGAGCGGTCGTCCGACACGAATGTTGCCAGCCAAGCGACGGGATGTCGGCCTACTGCTTGTAGCCGACGCTGACCCCGGTGAAGTATTCCTGTATCTTCGCTCTGCGCAGGCCCTACTTCCGCAGCTCGTCGCTTCGGCCGCTCGGACCTCGTGACCACCTCTTGTCACGACGCTACCGCCAATCCCCAAATTTCTTGCCTCACTCTCGAACCAGCAAACCCTGTATATATATCGGCAAGCAGAGACCTTCTAAGGACACAACCCACAGATACCAACTCTTCCTCATAGATATTGTCAATATGGCCGCAAAAGGGATACTCGATAGTACACTTGAGCCAGTGGCGCCAGACAAAACAGTGTACTAACTCAATGGCACCACGCTTCAAAAGCGTTCAAAACATGTGTTCTTCTTTTTTAGAGATACGTATTCCCCAGGAATTATATGTTTTTCATTAACTACATGTACATGTTGAAGACATAATGACTTAGAGACGATATTACATTCAGAAAACTATTTTTGTCTGCGGATGGTATTTTCGGTTTCGAGTCCACTTTCACAAAAATTGTAAATGTTACATCGTTACTCGTGCATAACGAGTAATTAGAAATATTTTGTATAAATCTGGAAGGAAATTAAATTGTCTACATCACTGGTTATTATTCATTATGCACAAAATTTATGAAGGCGAAACCACTACCTTCTTACCATTTCCTGACATTTTTAGAGATTTTCACAGCCTTGTACACTGAAGAGCCACAGAAACCGGTACACCTGCCTAATATCGTGTAGGGCCCCGGCGAGCACGCAGAAGTTCCCCAACGAGACGTGGCATGGACTCGACTAATGTGTGAAGTAGGGCTGGTGAGAACTGACACCATGAATCCTGCAGGGCTATCCATAAATCCGTAAGAGTACCAGGGGGTGGAGATCTCTCCTCGACAGATCGTTGCAGGGCATCCAAGATATACTCAATAATGTTAATATCCGGGGAGTTTGGTGGCCAGCGGAAGTGTTTTAACTCAGAAGAGTGTTCATAGTGCCGCTCTCTAGGAATTCCGAACGTGTGGGGTGTCGCATCGTCCTGGTGGAATTGCCAAAGCGTGTTGGAATGCACAATGCTCATGAATGGATGCAATAAAATAAAAAATAAATAAATAAATGTAACTCCACCCTCTGTCCGAAGTGCGGAAATTCGGCTGATCGATTTCCAATAATAAAATACCAATAGCGGTAATTTTGCATTTATTTGTCAGGCAACCAGTTTCAGCATTACATTATGCAGGCCTGAAGGTGGCATAATGTAGTGCCGAAACTGATTGCCTAGAAAATAAAACCAAAATAACGGCTGTTGGTATCTTATTTTTTTATTGTTGGATCAGACAGGACACTTACATACCTGTCACTGTCAGATTCGTATCAGTCCAACTGTACTCCAACTGCACACGTCCCACATCATTACAGAGCCTCCACCAGCCTTAACAGTCCCCTGATGACATGCAAGGTCCATGGATTCATGAGGCTGTCTCTATACCTGTACACGTCCGCGCGCTCGATAGAATTTGGAACGAGACTCGTCCGACCAGCCAACACCTTTCCAGTCATTAACAGTCCAATGTCGGTGTTAACGTGCCCAGGAGATGTGTAAAGCTTTGTGTTCAAATGGTTCAAATGGCTCTAAGCACTATGGGACTTAACATCGGAGGTCATCAGTCCCCTAGACTTAGAACTGCTTAAACCTAACTAAACTAAGGATATCACACACATCCATGCCCGAGGCAGGATTCTAACCTCCGACCATAGCAGCAGCGCGGTTCCGGACTGAAGCGCCTAGAAGCGCTCTTCCACAGCGGCCGGCAAAGCATTGTGTAATGCAGTCATGAAGGGTGCACGAATGGGCCTTCGGCTCCGAAAGCCCATATCGATGACGTTTTGTTCGCACGCTGACACTTGTTCAAAAAATGTGTGTGAAATCTTATGGGGCTTAACTGCTAAGGTTATTAGTCCCTAAGCTTACACACTATCTAACCTAAATTATCCTAAGGACAAACACACACACTCATGCCCGAGGGAGGACTCGAACCTCCGCTGACACTTGGTGATGGCCGGCATTGAAATCTGAGCGATTTGCGGTAGGGCTGCTCTTCTGTCACGTTGAACGAATCTTTTCAGTCGTCGTTGGCCCCGTTCTTGCAGGATCTTTTTCCGGTCGCTGCGATACCGGAGGTTTGATATTTTACCGTTTTCCTGATATTGACGGTACACTCGTGAAGTGGTCGTACGGGAAACTCCCCAAGTCATCGCTGCCTCGGCGATGTCATGTGCCATCTCAAGTGCACCGACTATAACACCACGTTCAAACTTACTTAAATCTTAATAACCCGCCACTGTAGCAGCAGTAACCGATCTAACAACTGCACCAGACACTTGTTGTCTTATATAGGCGTTGCAGACCGCAGCGCCGCGTTCTGCCTGTTTACACATGCCTATATCAGTTTCTTTGGCGCTCCAGTGTATATCAGCAGCTGTACCGAATTTCTCAGCATATTATGTATGAAACTTTAAGGAAATTTACCGATCTTTAAAACTGGTAATAGCCTAAAATGAACTGGGCGCTGATGAGGAATCACTGAAACAATTGCAGTTTCTTAGCCTTTTGTTTCAAGATGGTGGATACCGCACAAGGGAAGATCTAAAACTTGGATTTTTACGAGAGGGACAATACATACAACATAACTGAAAATCAAATTTATTCCACTTTTTGCAACCATGCCCGTTTTTCATAACTATTTCTACTGTGCTAATTGGTATTCCTCCTCCGGCCGCAGGCTTCAATACGCATGCAGTAAACAGTGCGTAACAAGGTGGAATATGGGAAAGGGTTCAGCTCCATTCGAAATAAAATCAGGAATAATGGCCATGTCATTTGATTTTATTTCTATTTATAGCACCAAAAAAGTCAACAAGTAGTTTCTGTGCACCAGTCTGCAGTCATTATTTGTGGCAAAATTTCATTTATGTCCAGAGCGCCACAAAAGTCGCAATAAAAAGCTCCGCACCATCCTAGGATTTATCCGAGATTAACACAGGCTCGCGCAATAACTACATCCGAGACAGTTTTAATAAACTGTTGTGTCTCAATGTGGGATCACATTTTACACAGTGATTAACGTATTGTCTCTTTCGAAAATGCTCACTTGACAGTTTGCCGCCTGCTCGTGAGGGCGCGCCTGTGATTGATCCGTAGTTTGCACCAAGTGAAATTTGTATTTAGTTTCTTCTTGTGGACTGAAAGTTATTGAAATTAATAGTATTAACAATCTGTCAGTGCAAGTAAGAACAGAAACACGATTTGAGATGAATAGTAATGTGTAAACCAAAAATACAAATGTGAAGGTTATGCTCTTTCACGCCAAACCTCGCAGGCAAATCTCTGCTGTGTCTATAGGTTACAGCATCATACGGCTCTTACCAGTACTCATCCCACCATTTCCATGTTATAGGACCATCTGCCGCTTGACGTGACGTGTACGCTTCTTGCTACCTTACAACGACATTACTCTACCTATGCTGAATGTTAGAATGTAGCATAAAAAAGTAATTAAGTGTAGGCGGGTATGTGTCATAAACGCCACAAACGAAAGGAAAATTTTGAGGGCAAGTACTCAGACGTGACCTCTCATATCTACTGATTGTGTTACACGTCTGTTACCACTGAAGGACTCGTGTTGTTGACTGGTCAGTTCATCCACTCCAGGTTTTTTCAGTCTCTTTGCTTGGGGGCGAAGAAGACTGGTTTTACGTCAGAAGTTTGCCACTCGTCGAAGATGCGAGTTGAGGACGAGTCACTGTGTCGCTCTGTAGTGAGTGTGATGTGTCACTTCTGTGATCACTTAGCTGATTTTGGATTGGAATTAGTTCAGAGTTTTCGAGTCGTGAGCTTTCTGTAACTTTCAGGCCATTTGGAAGAAGCGTTATATCCGTAACATTCCGAAAGCCCTGTTCCATTAGCTAGAAGATTTTCTAGTCCTCCACCCGTCAGTGTATAGGTAGAGAGCTATCACAACGAGAAAAATAGCACACTAACATAGAGGAGAAAATTCACATCCATGCTGATTATACATAGAGTATACATGGACTGCACAAATAAATTCAGAAGCATAACACCTACAATTTAATGCTATCAAATGACTGTCTATAAATATTCCTCTTTACATTTCCTAATCTCCTTTATCGTATGCCGATGACTGCTAAGCTACAAATACGACAGTGTGATCGTGTCGGAGACTTCGCTGACAGCACAGTGGCCTTCTCTCTTATTTTTGTAACATCCAACAGAGTAAAGCTACGAACTATAAAAACTTCGCTAACGTCACCTGGTAGAGAACTCAATAAGATTTTACCACATCTCTCTTACCGTGTGTTGACATCAACCATATTTGGTGATCCCATTAAATATACATGTAATTGTCCATTAGAGCAGGCAGCCAGTGATCGAAGTCGCTTCCACTGACCTGTATGAAGTTTTTTCCTCTGTAATGGAGAGAAATCATAACCCACAAACTATTAATCACAATAGAGATGTTTTGTGTTGTTTCATAAGCAGTTTCATACCTTCTTATTTTGCTGTAACAATTCGAAGAAATGTATGACTACATTTTTGTACACAGCTATACATTTCCTTTTTCTACCATGAGTTTGAGGTCTGTATTAGGTGCTAAACCGACATTAACTAGATTAGATCCACTGATTCTCATGGAAAGATGGACACCACATGCTGTATAGTGAGGTGCTGCCACAACACACAGGTTGGCTGAAATAAAAGACAAAGGGGGGAGTTTCTTATTGACAAAAATGTAGAAGACAGCACAACATATGGAAACTGGAAGAGTTTGCGGCATTGTGGAGCGTTTCCGAACCTCTACATTTAATCCCATCTTCCACAGTTATATCTCGGTGTTACATTTCCCGAGAGACCAAGAGCATTGGTTCCTCATATTGGACCGAAGTATGTGATAGTTGTTTCGGTGTCCTAAGTCAACAAAAGGCTCGTCATGTCGATCTCGTGATTCTATCGGCCAATGATATTGCAGCATGGTTTTTAATTTCTGTGTTATTGCTAAACCGCCCGACCCATTGCTTCGCGAGTGCCATATAAATGTGGACATATCACGAGTTGTGTTACACTGCCTACATCACATGACACAAATACTGATTCTTAGTGAATGAACCAGCCATCAGGAGAGAGGAGGTGCAAAATCTACCTTCTTTAACCGAACCATTTCATTTACTTGGTGAGATTTTATTAAACGTTTTGTCTCATCTCCCCCTATGTGGATGGGAGTCACCAACTATTCTTGCATTCATAAGATAAAATTGGAGATTGAAATATCTCACCAACACCTTCGACGATTACCATCTCAACAAATTAATCATATCCATAGCAGTACACTGCCATCTATTTCGGAAAGAGCTGCCCTTCGTTGAACCTATCAGCTAAGGATTCTGAGCAAAACTCTAGATGGTCTCTCTATGCATCTTGGAACTGTTCCTCTTTCTTAGGGCAGCCCTCCCAAAAACATTGTCTCTGATTTAAATTGGAACTGACCAAAGATAGGAGGGCATTTTACCCTCTACTTTCGACGTCTCGCGAAGTAACAGAACGAGACAAGTTCCACGTAATCAAAACACTTCAATATTTTGCTTTCGGAAAGAGCATGATTTCCACAATCGACCGACTTAGTGATACAAACTGGTATTCTCATTCCAATACCATTACTACTGTTCTGCGAAGACTGTTTCACACCAGTATTACTCAAGTAACCCATCCAGTAACACATGGACTCTCTTGGCACATACATGCTGAGGAGGTCATCGTTCCTTACTGGTGTGTAGTAGATACGAGCCTGATACATTTAAGATGTTGTGGTGATATAAGAAGATTAAGAAGAAGAAGAGAAGTAAGGTTAATGCTTGGTGGAGCTCCAGACGGAAGGACTTTGAAACATTTGACGTAAATCGCTTGTGCTATCAATTATGTAGTATTGTTGTAGTGTTTGGATTCCATACCAAGAAAGTATTTGAAAGAAAGAAAAGATCCTAGAACGTATACACACACTTCTAGCGCTACATACCTCTGCACCTAAACATGCTACGATGTTAAAGCAGTGTGGTTTCCAATACATTAGTCGTCTGGAATGCAACGCAGTTAATACTCCAATGCAGGACATATGTTTACTGCACATGACATACATTCATCCTGCAAATTTTCTATCCCACTCACTGTGGTGTGAAACTTTAGGATGATAAAACTACTACTTTCTACATTGTTGTTGTTATGGTCTTCAGTACAGAGACTGGTTTGATGCAGCTCTCCATGCTACTCTATCCTGCGCAAGCTTCTTCATCTCCCAGTACCTATTGCAACCTACATCCTTCTGAATCTGTTTAGTTTATTCATCTCTTGGTCTCCCTCTACGATTTTTACCCTCCACACTGCCCTCCAATACTAAATTGATGATCTCTTGATGCCTTAGAAAGTGCCCTACCAACCGATCTCTTCTTCTAGTCAAGTTGTGCCACAAACTCCTATTCTCCCCAATTCTATTCAATACCTCCTCATTAGTTATGTGTCGTACCCATCTAATCTTCAGCATTCTTCTGTAGCACCACATTTCGAAAGCTTCTATTGTCTTCTTGTCCAAACTATTTATCGTCCACGTTTCACTTCCATACATGGCTACACTCCACGCAAATACTCTCAGAAACGACTTCCTGACACTTAAATCTTTACTCGATGTTAACAAATGTCTCTTTTTCAGAAACGCTTTCCTTGCCATTGCCAGTCTACATTTTATATCCTCTCTACTTCGACCATCATCAGTTAATTTGCTCCCCAAATAGCAAAACTCCTTTACTACTTTAAGTGTCTCATTTCCAAATCTAATTCCGGCAGCATCACCCGATTTAATTCGACTACATTCCATTATCCTCGTATCCTTACAGTAAAGCTGCATGTCCTCGGGAAAATTTACGGCAGTAGTTTCTCCTTGTGTTCAGCCGTTCACAGTATCAGCACAGCAAGGCCGTGTTGGTTAGTGTTACAAGGCCAGATCAGTCAATCATCCATACTGTTCCCCCTGCAACTATTGAAAAGCCTGCTGCCCCTCTTCAGGAACCACACGTTTGTCTGGCCTATCAACAGATACCCCTCCGTTGTGGTTGCACCTACGGTACGGCTATCTGTATCGCTGAGGCACGCAAGCCTCCCCACCAACGGCAAGGTCCATGGTTCATGGGGGGAGGACGGGAAAAAATACATTCTTTGTGATACATGCACTATACAAGGTGTCACATTTACCTTGACCACCCTAAATAACTGTTTGTCCAGATGCAAATTACAAAATGTTTCAGGCAAATGTCCTGTAGCCTTCAGGGGGATATCAATCAGCATGAATGCCTTCGTTGTAGCTTTGTTTTTTACAAAGATATGAACAGCGGTATGACTTTTCTAAATGACACCCTGTATTTTTTATTCGATAATTCATTTCCTCTGCTAAAGACCTATTCAAAAATGTATCACAGTGTACCATTCACTGAAACACAACGTTATTAGTTCCATCTGTCTAAGCCATTGTGGGTTGTCGCTGGACCAATAACGCCTGTCCTTTGATGAGAAGGAACATTCTTCGGTAAATAGAACCTTGGAGAAGAAGTTCGGGTTGGCGAGAATTTGATGCTGTGCCCACTGACAGAACTGTACACTATACTGGAAATCATTCCCGTGCAATTCTTGATGTAGGTGTGCATGTTAAGGATGGAACTGGTGACGTGTAAGAATACGATGGACACTGGTTTTAGAAATGCCAACTTCATTTTCAAGCTGTCGTGTGCTCACATGTGGATTCATAGCAAAGGAAGCGAGAAGAGTAGCTTCGGCAGCTTCGTCTGTGCGAGTGCTACGACGATTGCGTTGTCGTGGGTTGAAACTTCCCGTTTCCTGAAGCGCCACAACAAGAGGAGAAAACATCCGTCGGGGAGGTGGGTTCTTGTCGGATGTCACTCTCTGTACAGTTCCGCTGCCTGCGTAGCATTTCGCCTACCTCCAACAACAATAAAAGAAACGTTATGTCGATGCAGTTTGTAGGAAGACCAGCCTTTACTGTATGCCAACTCTACACAATGGTATTTAAGAGGACTAAACTACTGTACTGAATATACCCGTACATAAGGAAACAGTATTGCAATTACTGTTCTGATATCTTACATTGCCCATAGATGAATAGCATTACTATCTTCTCTTCGTTGGTGTACTTCCTACTCTCACAACTCTTCAACTGACGATGGTTGACGGAATGACTGGTGTGCATTCTACTTATGTTTTTGTCCTCTTCCAACGTCAGCAAGTGGATGTGTTCCATTAACCCGAGTACCTGCACTAAGTGCTGGGAGCGTCAACGTCAATGTTGTGTTATATAATTAATAACGTTTTGTTTCAATGAATGATACACTGTGACGGGACATCTTGCATAACGTTCCGGAAGTGTATAGCGCCCACTGTTCGCACGCGATTATGGTTCTTAAATTACGCTACGACGACAACGATTCTATAAACTGATCATCAGCAACAGAAAACGCATGAAACAACGCGACATGCATGCATAGCATGCATGCATAGCATGCATAGCTGCGGTGTTTTACGTGTGAAATTATACGCCATGGAGCAATAACTCTGTGAACAGAACACAGTCTCTTCCACACACAACTGTCAAGCAGTTGTATACAAAGAGATTTCAATACCTCACAAACTCCTGTCACTGATATAGAATCACTACAATTATGAAACTGAAGACTGGATTTATGTCCAAGAAGTTGCAAGGAAATGGGGTACTTCGCATAGATCTTCGTTTGTGTAAAGGAGGGTGCCGAAATAGCTTTTACATCAGTTTGGTAGACATGATTCATCACTTGGGTGTTGGACGTCCTCTGCTGACTGTGGTATGTGTGTGTGTGTGGAGGGGGAGTGGGGTTTATTGTTAACAATTGCAGGTAAATAGCATTCTAATTACATCCAGAACACACAATCGTAAATTAATTGACCCCGGGTTACATCATACAACTGATACAGCCTGAGATAACAACGGAAAAAAATGGTCAATTGTGCGATAAATGAGCTGCCACAACATACCACTCTCTCTACAATGCATCGTCATCATCAGTCTACCATTAAACCCTACCTCGTTACAAGCCCTCTCAACCGATTACTCCATTTACTTTCTGTCATCCTTTAACGCAGACCCATGTCAGTTTAAGGGTAGATGGTCTTCTTTTCTAGATAAGCACTTGCTTGTATTTGTTTTACCTCAGTGGAATTTCGTTAAAAACCATGCATGCAGCTATTCTCTGAGGTATTTGTTAGCTGACACCAAATGGTTGTGACTGGCAAAGAGTTCAGAGAAGCACACTAAATACTGTTCGTTAAAGTTTAAAACTCTTAAACAGTTTTGCAAGCGTCAAGCGCACCATACATTCGGAAGTTATGTATTGCAGTCCCCAAGTTGGTAACACAATGTTCTTCAGAAAAGGAGAACGTATCGTAGTCACAAGTCTAGACACTTTATAAAAATCTATAAGGGGTAACACTTGAGATTTTGTAGAAGAGAAGGAAATGATGATGATGATGTGGCTAAGCTATGAGTTCCCGAATTTCTTGGAGGATTAGAAGGCGAATCAGGGCTACAGGGCGTGAATTTACAACTTGTTCTGTGCTAACAGAATGGTAATCGTCCAAGAACGAGGGAGCAGGAAGCAATTCGTGTGATGGTATTTTGTCGCAATTGAAGGGGAAAATTCCAGTGGACTCAAACACTTTCACAGAATTTCCTACGTTATCTCCACTTCTCCAGGCATCGAAATTTTTACCGAAAACAAATTTTTTAATGAAGCTGCATAATTATGCTACACAAATGCTTTTATAGAGAAGAAAGGATGCATATTACATTCAGATTCGGGAAGCTTCACGAAGTCTGATTCACTTAGCCCCATTTCCTTGTTACTTTTTAGACGTAAGCAGTTACTCAGATTTATAACAAATACCCCTAATTGTTCCGTTGACCCATCTGGTGGCTGCTGTACAAGAGGTAGCGGAAAGATTTATAACTAGGATTACGTATTTTAACAATATACCTTGCTTGAAACAGACGAACACTGAGGTGATAAAAGCCATGGGACAGTGACGTGCACATAAACAAACGACAGTAGTGCAGCGTACACAATGTATAAAAGGATAGTGCATTGGCGGAGCTCTTATTTATACTCAGGTGAAAAGGTTCCTGATGTAATTATGGCCGCATGACGGGAATTACCAGATATTGAAAGCGGAATGTTATTTGGAGCTAGATGCATGCGATAGTCCATTTCGGAAGTCGTCAGGAAATTCAATATTCCGAGGTAATCAGTGTCAAGAGCGTACCGAGAATATCAAATTTCAGGTATTATCTCTCGCCACCCACAAATCTGTGGCGGACGGGTTTCTCTTAACGACCGAAAGCAGCGACGTTTCCACAGAGTTGTCAGTGCTAAAAGGCAAGCAATACTGCGCGAAATAAACGCAGAAATTAATGTGGCACGTACGACGAACGTGTCTGTTAGGGCAGTGCGGCGATATTTGGCATTACTGTGTTATGCCAGCATACGACCGCAGTTGTGGACGGCTATAGAGGCAGCATGGATCAATATTTCTGGGAGGGACTTCGAACGAGATGTTGAGTTCACGCCACGTCGAACGGCCGCGCTAGGCCGGCAAAGAGGTTCAAATGGCTCTGAGCATTATGCGACTTCTGAGGTCATCAGTCGCCTAGAACTTAGAACTAATTAAACCTAACTAACCTGAAGACATCACACACATCCATGCCCGAAGAAGGATGAAGCGCCTAGAACCGCACGGCCAATCCAACCGGCCGGGAAAAAGGTATTCCATGACTTTTGTCACCTCAGTCTAATGACAGCACGGAATCACCTTGAGTGTCTCTCTTGTACTCCTGCTCGTGTTGGTTGAACCCTAGACGACTGAAAAACACAGGGCTCATCCGATGAGTCCCGATTTCAGCTGGTAAGAGCTGATGGTATGATTCCAATGTGACACAGACCCTGGAAGCTATGGACCTTGGTTGTCAAAAGGGACTGCGAAAGCTGGTGGTGGCTCCATTGTGTTGTGGGCTGTTTTCACATAGAGCGGAGTGGATCCTTTCATGAACCAATCATTGACTGGAAATGCTTATGTTCGGCTACTTGGATGTGATTTGCAGGCTTTCATGGAGTTCATGTTCCCAAACAACGATGAAATTTTTATGGATGACAAAGCGCCGTATCACTGGACCACAATTGTTCGCGATTGGTTTGAAGAACATTTTGGATATGTCGAGCGAATGGTTTCGCCACCCAGCTTACCTGATATGAATCCCATCGCATATAATCAACAGCTCAGTTCGTGCACAACATCCTGGACCGGCAATACTTTAGCAATTGTGGACGGCTATAGAGGCAGCATGCATCAATATTTCTGGAGGGGACTTCCAACGAGATGGTGATTCCACGCCATCTCGAATGGCCGCGCTACACCGGGGAAAAGGTATCCCAAGACTTTTATCACCTCAGTGTAATCTTGCAGAGCAGATTGTTATAAGCAGTATTATCTAACCTCTTATATTTCCTCCTGGATGGCTACTGACTGGGTTAACATTATTTGGAAAAAGCTTTTTGCCGCACGGCTTGTCTAGCTAAGGTCCTGTAACGTAATTGCGTCCCAGCTGCGCACATGGACTGGGCAGTAGAATATTTTATTTCTGTGCACATAGCCCCACGAGTCAGAGCGCCCTCCCCCTCCTGTTAGTGCTGTACACATTTCCGTGCAGGGTGGCCAGGCAGCACGGCGGCGATCCTGAGGGCGGGCCGGCCCTTCCTGGCGGTGTGCCGCCTGCTCGGCCTGGCGCCAGTAGCGGTCGCCTTCGACGGCCGCACCGGCAGGGCTTCGCTCATCCGCTGCCGGCCCGCCGTCGCCTGCTCCGCCTGCCTCTTATTGCTGATCGCTGCGTCGGGGTCCGAGATGGCGACTGCCTTAGTGCCGATTATGGGAACCAACGCCTTCTCAAAGAATTTGGGCTACATAATGCTATTTCTGTTTGTAATCCAACCAGTTTTCGCCATCGTGTCAGACTTGAGAAATATATCTACATACCAACGGGTCTTCCAGTTGCTCACCGATTTCGACGAACAGCGTTTTGCGCCGACCGTTGACGGAACCACTGTTGCCTGGGTAGCAGCACTTGCCGAGACTCTGTTTCTGCTATCTGTAGCTGTGGCTTTCGGCGGACACGCACTAGTAGAAGACTCCGTCGAGGAAGCTCGACACACTCTGTATGCCACGGTTGTTTTGCTTATTATAATGACCAATGTTGTAAAGTTCGTGAATCTCATGTTAGTGCTGAAAACAAAATTTCGTAGCCTTAACGGGGCACTCGTTCGTGCATCCGATGAGGTGTCAGCTGTACAGGAACACCCCGCCTCGGCTCAGTGCTTTATTTCCGTCACAACACTTTCTGCCCATCACATGTCTCGCAGAACCCCGGAAAAGAACTTGCCTAGAGTGCATGACGTCCGAGTGAATCTGATCGAAGGCTACGACTTCCTGCGCGGCTATGTCAGTCTCTGCGAGGTATCTGAGCTGGTTTTAAGCGCTCACGAGCCTTTCCTGGCTGCGATAGTACTAATGGCGGTGTTGGAAGGAACTTGCACCGTGGTGTATTTCGCGTCGGCGAAGCATGTCGATCCGCTGGAGGCGAAATCTCCATCGCACTGGGGTGTGCGCGTTTTAGAAATTTTGCTTTCAGTCGGCCTGACGACGGCGGTCGTGGTGCCGGTGAACTACGCAGTGCGGGAGGCGTCGCGCACCTCGGACGCGGCGATGCGCCTCCTGGCGTCGGGATGCCGCGGCGGCGACGCCTACCTGTCGCTGCTGGCGACGCTGCGGCCGCCCGCGCTGCGGCTGTACGGCGTGGTGCCCCTCGACCTGGGCCTGCTGCTCAGTTTCGTGTCCGTCTTCACCACCTATTCGGTGCTCCTACTCACGACTCCCTAACGGCGCCAGGGGCGCGGGCGGGTCTTCCCGCTCTTCCCAGCATGCGTACATACCCCCACCGCCAATATAGTGGCTACGGCAGGAAAGTCCATGCCTCATTGCTAGAATTCAGATGTAGCCCTTAATTGCACATATCATGTCTGCAACATCGAAAGCATCTCTAGTGGTAATTTAGTGAAGTAGCCCCATGGAATATGTACGGGTGTTACCCAATTAGTGTTACACACCTCTAGACCTTGTAGACTGGTCATAGACGAAAAAGATTTACACAGGAACCTTTGTCCGCAAATGTCATCCAACGAAGATACAGAGAGTGTAAGGTGTCAGGCAAATCCAACACCTTCCATGAAAACCCTGACATGATAAGCAAATCCAGTAGTATGTCACATAGCTCCGAATAAATCGTGACATTAAATTAACCAAAGTAATACGAGTAACGAGTGAGCAAATGGAATACCACAGACTAACACAAGAATGCCTAAATGCATGTCATACTTTCCCACCGTGAGACAGACGCAGTGCCGAGGGGAGAAACGAGAACAGAAGCCGAGAGCAGAACCGTGTTATGCTAGAAGGCCCTACGATAAGGGACGGACACCCACGTTTCCAGCTAAGCATCAGGACCCATGTTAAAAGCTAGAGCCGTCCAGAAGAACAGTATAGATCTTAAGATAATACTAAAAGGGCCACACCAGCCACAAGTTTTAGCGTGAGACTTTTTCGCGTTTCTGTTACGTTACAAACGTTAAAAACATTGCCCCACCACGAAAAGTAACCGCCAGGACCACCCCCAGCCCACGTTAAAAGATAGAGCCATCCAGAAGAACAGTATAGATCTTACGATAACACTAAAAGGGCCACACAAGCTGCAAATTTTAGCGTGAGACTTATTCGCGTCTCTGTTACGTTGCAAACTTTAAAAACATTGCCCCACCACGAAAAGTATAACGGTTCTCATTGGATAGACAGAATTTTTGTAGGCCGAGCTTAAGGTTAACATTGAGTCCCTGATTGGTCAGATGAAAACACAGCCAGATAGTTTTTTTTAAAACCAACTCCGGTAAATTGTAGTAAGGAGAAGTTAGGAGAGAGTTGCTTCCGAGACGGCGACCTGTATGGAGCTGCGCCGGCCGCCACCCCCTGACGAACACCAACAAGTTAATGAACGCACGCGATGCTGCATTTTTGGGCGCATAAGGCTTCACTCAGAACTGCAGATGTCTCATCTGTTACATCCCCTTTTTACGTAATACTAGTGTCGATCGTCAATTAAAGCTCATGGTATTCACATTTGCTACGTGAAGTAAAAATCTGAAATGTGATGATTTTTCTGTTATATAATTATTGAGAAGCCACATCAGCCACCGTACTTTACAACAAGTTAAATAAGTAATTAAAGATAATTGAGGGTCACTGTAGACCATTTTGATAGTTTTCTCTTTTGTGAAACTTAATTTAAACTTAGATTATAGATGTAATATGGCATAGGTAATCCTTCAATCCATTGTAGAACTTGGAAACCCATTCAGGGAATATTCGTTCACATTTTTGTTGAACGTAGTTCGTTTTTATCATCCTGTATTAAAACATTTCCTTTTATCAATAGCGCAATTTATAAACAATGTTTTGTGAGTAGAATAAAATTTCCAATGGTAAACTTAACTGCTTTTTCGACGTTATTTTACCAGATAACTAAAAATAGGAAAGCCTTGAACCCCTTCCACTAAATTTAGTTAGTATTAAGATTCTTTTACAGGGAGTGCAGTGGAGCTGACGCTGAAATCATTAACTATTTGGTTATATCATCGCTAGTCTCACTGAACTCTTCTGAACTCTACATGTCATGTGTGGTCTGGCGTCTGCTTACCAGCAACAGGTCCCAGGTTCATACTAGTCAATTCCCTAAAAAATACGCTCAGAGCGTCGTTGCGCGAAAGTGGTAGGGAGACACGACATAGAACGACAGACACCACGCAGAATGTTAGAAGAGTCAAAGTTATGGCCGCCGGCGCCTGTAAATGTATGTATATACAGAGTGATTCCGTGAACGTGTTATAGACTTTCAGTGTTGATGACAAGAATAAATGTCTCAAACTGAGGTAACGATCCCTATACCGGAAACGAACGAATCGAAAATTAGAATGGCCGAGCGTTTCTAGGCTCTACAGTCTGGAACCGCGTGACCGCTACGGTCGCAGGTTCGAATCCTGCCTTGGGCATGGATGTGTGTGATGTCCTTAGGTTAGTTAGGTTTAAGTAGTTCTAAGTTCTAGGGGACTGATGACCTCAGAAGTTAAGTCCCATAGTGCTTAGAGCCATTTGAACCATTTGAAAATTAGAACTGAAAACCGTTCCTGTACATCTCACAGTAGAACACGTGCTCTGGTACTGTCGCTGCTAAGAATGGGTAGGGTATGAAACTTTCAAGGTGGTAATATGGACCAAAAAAAAAAAAAAAGAAAACATGCCTAACAGATTTCACACTAGCGAAGCGCCCATAGCTCCTCAGCAATGCATTTTAAAGCCCATGTTTACTCGAAATTTTTCTGGCCATGGTCCATACTACCACCTCTGAAAGTTGCATACCATACATTATTAGCAGCAATAGTAAGGGTACATGTATTCCACTGTCAGACGTATCAGAATGATATTCATCTGTAACTTCCGACTCGTTAAATTTCGAACCAGGGACCCTTACCTCAAATTGATACATTTATCTGTTTCCATCATCCTTGGAAGTTTGTAACATCATCACTTAATCTCCCTCTATACACATATATTTAGAAGCACCTGCACATACAAGTTCGACTCTCAGTGGCGTCGTTGGATGACATTTCCGGACATCAGTTCCTATGCAAAACTTGATCTACTAAGTACGCACTACAGTCTATAGAAGCGTGTAACATGAAATGTGAAACACCCTCTATATCTATGGAGTTAACATAGTGCACTCGGCATGTTCTCTATATCAAGCAGGGCAAGTCACGCGATTTTGGGGCAACGTGCTTCTCTACAATTTTCGGTAGTAGCGAGAGTTGAATATTACATGTATTCGCCTGGTTTTATGTACATTTCGGCACGTTTCAGCTTCAGTAACAGGTATGGTGCAATATTGTTGTTGTTACTGATGTAAATAGATGTATGCGAAAGAAGGACCAGTTATTTTCCGTAGGTGTGTACGACATATGTAACACTGTAAATATCGCATTAATACGAAGCACCTTGTACGTTTAAAAATATCGAGATACGATATAACAATCTGTTGTATTGTAGAAATAATTTCTGTGATTTTATGGCCATATGTTTACAAGAGAAGTGCTGGATGAATCAGCCAGTGAATCTGAGTAAATTGTCAGTCACTGAGTAAATACTGGTGATATGTGCATGTGCAGATGAAATTGATACATCACTTTCTAATTAATTTCCTCGAGTTTATGCAGGTTCTCAAACCCTTGTGTGTATCGAAGTCTTTATGCATGAGACAGTTTCCTTTACAGTGTCATTGTTAAATAACTAGAACATATTCGACAATATGAATCAGTGCAATAGAAAACCTAAATTCTATTGTTGGCTGACACTTCTTCCATTACTCAAAAATTCGAGCACTGATCTTTTTCTTTGTGCGTAGTGTATGGTTTTACTTTTCTGATGGGATGGCGAAAAAATGTTATATGTATTTTATTTGTCCATAAAAGCAGAAGGGTAAATAAAGAAAAATGTAAAATATGAATGGACAATCGGGTGGTGCAAATCGTTTCCCGTTGTTTATCATAACAATTTCGTAGTTTCAGATGCATTAGACTTTCGTTACACTTCGGCGCTTTCTACGATGTCATTGTAACACAGTTAATTAGAACAGTCATTCGACAATAGGAATAAGTGCAGTAGAAAACGTAGGAAGTGTTGTTGGGTGACACTTCTTATCCTTTTAGTGAAAATAACGTAAAAGTAATTGACTGAACTACGGAGTTCTGGTAACCTCTTTGAATGAGTGCAGAGAAAGCCGTCGAGCTTCAGTTTTCATTACTTTCACGTTGTGTTTGCCTTAGTAAGACCCAGTTTAGGAAGAACGAAGAAAACTCACAAAATAAATTAGTATATCGAACCATATTCAACGAGAAAAGCTATTATAATCGTTCAGTTTCTGATTTTACATAATTTTATAAATTGTAGACGTGCATGGTGGCGTGAGTATTGACACACAGCGTTGATAAGATTATTATGCCTTGTCACTATTTTTGCATAAATATTCGAATTCGTTGATCTGTTTTCTATGTTGGATGTGATTTTTCGGGATGGTAGAGCTACTACGGTAGTTAAATATTATTATTTTACTTTGAGTCTTAGGTTATGGACCGATTATTCAATCACAGAGAGTTTTTTAAGAAAGATGGTGCTGCGGAATGGTGATGGTGAAGAGGTCAGTACTGATGGATGCGGTGATGACGGTGCTACAGAAGTACGTGGTAACACCTGCTCTGAAAATGATTTCTCATCAGGAGGTAAAATAGATGCTGTAGAGTTATCACCCAGGGTTGTGTCCCATCACAGGATGTACGAAGTGTCTCGACTGACCACTGCCCAAAGTGGAACGCCAAAGGAAGTCGATGCAAAAACTCTGGATGTCACGAGTATACATGCATTTCTAGCACAAAAACTTATATGTACTTTTATTTCAACGAAGCCAAGAACTGCTTCACCAATTTCCACCAACAGCTGGATAATTTCTCTTAATGTTCTTACTATTACTAGACCACTGATCAAAGTTAAGACACAATGTTACCATAGAAAGTTGTATTAATTTTACATTCAGAAAAGTCATAAAGATGACAGTGTATTTACGGGAATTGATTTTAATAAATATCTTAGACACAAAAATAAAAGAAAATAAATTAAGGTTTTCCATATTTTATTTTGTACCTCAATATTGCATATATGCAACATCTAGAATTTTTCTTTATTTCTTTTTTTTTTGTTACAAAACTAAGAAAACGGGATTTTTTCATTTCTGCTTTTCTAAGTATTACTTACAGCCTTCAGAAGTAATTTCTTAAGGAAAAAAACCATTCATTTAAGAGACAGTAACATGCATAGGCACTAACTTTGCTTTTCAGATACAGCGAAATGTTAGTTTTCAAGCTTTTTTTAGATTTTGGGAAGCACTTCAAGGCACTTTTACTCTTACTTACTTCTTTTGCTTTAAATGCTGCCCCAGCAACTAAAACTATCACGGCATCACCATGCATAGGTTACCTATTAAGCTTCGAAAACCAGCTGCAAAAATGAAAACCCATAATAATTTATTGCAAGAATGCTACTTCCAGCGGCGCCGACTAAATTCTCTGAGCGCACGGTTTAGGTTACACATCAGCTGAGTATTTTCCAGGTGTATGGCTCAACGGTTCCCACAGCCATGAAGTACAAGACGGTAGGTTTTTACAGGTCATGCGCATTGTACGTGTTAATACTCTGCCTCCATATGTTCAATGGTTCCTGGTATAAAGCGCCATCGCTCCACCGCACATAAGACTCTCCGTTATGAGAAGGAATACAGAGGAACCGGTCTCTTCTCAATCACAATATTACACAGGAAGTTACTAACGTCCGATTAAAATATTATCAAACTGTCTGGAGGACCACCATGTGGCTGTTAACCACTGCTAACCTTCACACCAGCAAGGCTCCTTGCAACACAAAATCCCGACCATAAAATTCCTAGATATCACTCTACTTCACATGACACGGCGCAGACGGATTAGAAACAGGTGTAGAATGAAACAGATGTGGAACTGGGAGAACGGCTGCCGCTCTCTATCGCTGGGGATGGCGGGACTCTCCATGCTGCTTCTGCAGCGAGGTGCCACTGGCGGTGCCACGCGAAGATCACGACCGCCCTCAGGTGCGTTCACCGGCTCCCTGGAAGGATTATATCAAACTGGCTCTACAGCAATCGAGCGGTTGGAAAACGTGGACAGTGGTCTTAAGGTTATCCTGTATGTGTTAAAATGGTTGTCTATTATTTCTTTGTAATTGTTTATGTACTTGTCGATGTATAAGAGCATCAAATGCTATATAAATAAACCTTTCTAAACACAAAGGCTGATGTGAATTTTAACGTTACACCCGCCTTTTGCAGCCAAGCAAGTCCGCTATTGCTGAACATTTTATTTCTACTCGACATTCAATGGAGTATGAGAAAACAATGATTTTGTCCACAGCAACGTCTTTCTGGGACTCCATTATTAAAGAATCCGTAGAAATACGACTGGCGGAAAATCTGTTAAACCGTGACAGCGGCTACCAGCTGGACAGTGCATGGAATCCCATTATCTCCACGATTTGCTCAAATCGAAGACGACAGAGTGCGTCGACGGCCGTGGCAAACAGCAACGCAGAGGGCGACTAAGTTCCGCTATTCCACCAGCGAGGGCGCTGCCGGCGGGCAGTGTTGGTTCAACTATCAAGTTTTCGACGCATGCGCAGAATAGTTACGGCACGCTATATATTGCGGAGCGGAGGACGTTATCGATTGGTGCAACCAGTGGTTCCTCCGTGTTAATCCCTCCAAGACCCAGGCGATCATCATAGGCCGCTCCTTCCGCCTCCATGATTTCTACCTCACCATTTATGGCCGTCCTATCCACCTCACTCCTACCCTCAAATACCTTGGCCTCACCCTCGACTGCCACCTCACCTGGACTCCCCATCTCCTTACCATCCAAAACAAAGCTCACAACCGCCTCCGCCTCCTGAAACTCCTGTCCGGCCAGACATGGGGTCTGCATCCTTCCACCATCCTCCACACCTACAAATCCCTGATCCGCCCCATCCTTTCTTATGCCAGCATCGCTTGGATTTCCGCCCCTCCCCGGTTCTATAACGCCCTCCAAATCCTCGAACGCCATGCACTCCGCCTCGCCTCCCGCATCCGCCTTCCATCCCCCACGCGCATCCTATATGACCTCATCCCCTTCCCCCACCTTCTCCTTTTCCTTGAACACATCCGCACACTATATATTGTCCGCCGCCTTGATCCCCCTCACCCCCTGGTGTCTCCCTTCCTCTCCACTCCCAACCAGTTGCCGCGCCTTTACCGTTGTGTCCCTCCCTCTCTCCATCTCCACACCCTCCATCTCCTTTCCCAACACAACTTTCACCGTCTACCACTCCCGGATGATGAGCTTCGCCCTGACATCTACCCTTCCTACCAACTCTAACCCCCTCTTCCTGCCTCCTCCTCAGGGCTCCCTCTCCTCCCCCTCCCTCCTTCTGAGCGGATTTCCCCTCCTACTCCCCCTCCATCTCTTCTTTCAGTGTCTCTGCGCTTCCTCCTGCCCTGTCTTCCCTTTTCCTCTCCCACCCCATGTGTCTCCTGCCTCTTCGTGAACCCACGGTTGCCCCTCCTCTCTTCATCCCGCCGCTTCCCCAGCTGCCCCATGCTCTTCCCTCCTTTTCCATCCTCTCTGACCTTTCCCTCGGCAGGTCCCACCTGGTAGTTTTATTCTTCGTCGTGTATGCTCCAAGTGGGTTTTAAGTGTGTTGTTTCGGAGTGTTTTTAATACTGTGGCCAACGTTTAACCTGTGCATGCGCATCCAGTGTCTTCTCTGTGTTTTAAGAATCGCCAACTGCGTTTTTTATCTTTCTGGTGACTTTTTAAACTGTCCCCAATGAACGTCTACATGTCAGTGTATTTTTACCTCCATTTTCTCCCCTTACTCTGTTTTATGTTCCCATTTTTTACCTCCTTATGTATGTATTATTTTATTCTTGTTTTAGTTGTCATGTCACTCGGCTGAAGAGCGGCGGATTGTGCTGCTGACAGCCCTCCCCTGCCCATATGGGGCGGGGGAATGAAATCACAATAAAGAAAAAAAAAGACGTTATCGACAGTCTGCGACGGCTCACCTGAAGATGACTGGCAGGTGCCCAGTTGAAATATCGTGCAAAGTATTGAACGACGACCGGCTGCAAGCCCGAAATTTGTTTGAACACAAAGGCTGATATATGTATGATTACTATGGTCTTCACAATTGCTTTTCAGAGGGCTCATAGAACCACTTTCAGATTATTTATCTAACGTTCCACTATCTAATAGTACTTGGTAAAGATGAACATATAAATCGTCCTGTGCAAGTCTGCTTTCTCTTATTTTATCACGATATTCCTTTCTCAATATGTGGATGCAACTCAATTAAATCTATTGGAATTCTAAGAAGAAATTCGAGGATTATAGTTTTGTGAAAAGATCTCAATCTGGAAGGGCGGCTGATAGCAACTTCTAAATCTCTCCTGCAGACGCCAATGGTTCTACAACTTTATTTTAAATGTGTTCTATATTCCTTTCAGACTTTTCAGTGTAAATTATTTTAGTGAATGTTTCATTCATGAAAACGATGTGTTTAGAAAGTCGGTAGCTGCGTCATTAAGGATTTAATAATTGAACGCTGCAATTTGTACTTTTTTCTCATTCATATCATGACACATTTCAACAACTAATTACCGTTATCAAACGGGTATTTTATATGATGTCAGCGTGGCTGTTATTCTGCCTCTCTTGAATTGCGACACTCTTTTTGCGTTCTTACTACAACCGGAAAGCGAGAAATAAAAGCTTGTGACTCTTTACACGCTAATTTGAGAGAACAGTATTTTTTTTTTTTTTTTTTGTATTTAATTACACGTACGGTGCCTCCTTCACCGAGCGACAATTCAACCACACGTAAACCATTATTCACACAGCATGTTTACGTGAAGTCAAAGTCATTATGATATAACGTTATCAGGAGTATAAGGCTTTAAAAGAAATTATGCCGTCGGAGTTGTTCCATTTTCCGTGTATTACATTACCTTCATGAAGTTGTCACTTATAACTCCTGTCAGTAGCATTGATGACTATTTATAATTATCACTTATGCTTTATACTCTATTTTGTACTATGAAGGAGAAATTATTTATGGAATTAGTATGGTTATTAAATACAGACTAAACATTTGAAGAAAGTAATCGGTCAACTATATAGCTTGTAATTGGGCACAAAATAGTAGGAAATAGAATATAAAATATAATTTTTATTGTTAATGCTCAGTGGTGTTACTGACAGAAGTTATAAGTCGCAAATTCATGTAAAAATGTAATCCACATAAAATGAAACACATTCGAATGCATACAAAACTCTTTGAGAAGACATAGTAGTAATGTCTTTCTACCATACTTTGATTTCACACATAAAAAAGAACAGTGTCTGCATGATTAGACTGTGTGTGAATTTTCGCACTGTAAAAGAGGCGCTGTGCCTCTAACTAGATACACAAAAATTACTATTCTCTAACATTAGCAAATAAAAAATTACAATATTTATATATTTATGTACCCCGGTTTCCAGTTCTAGTAAAACCACAAAAAAGCACGGCGTGGTAAAGAGAGGCACAACAATATACACCATATACAATACAAATGTAAATAACTGCGTTACATAATGAAAAT